>NC_092442.1:1466254-2066254 GCF_036169615.1 Heliangelus exortis | reverse complement strand
ACAGAGCTATGAAACCTGACCCATGTTAGGAGCAGTCAGATCATTTGCTCTCACCTTACAGCAGTCTGACAGATTTAAATCCATCTGTAGACTCTTTGGAAAGATACCCAGAGAACACAAGTGTCAAATTAATGGCTTGGGAAAGGAGGAACCCCCCAGGATCATTCACTTTGGCCCTGGCAGACTGGGGAACACAGAAGGTGTTTCCTTCTTGTTCCACCCCCACCAAATCATTGCTATTCTAAACCACTCAGGCAGCTCCATGCTTCTAAACTCTATCCAGCAGGGCAGGGCTGTTCAGCTGTAAGGGAATAGATGTACAGGACAGGGAGGATTAATATTCTCAGAGGTTTTCCTGAGTGTGCAGGAAGGCAGCACAAAGGCACTAATAACCTCTTCAAGCAGAGTACATTTTCTCGTGGGGATAATAGCTCAAGGATAGAGAGAGCTTTTATATGATACAGGAACATTATCTCTCTTGTATGAAAACCAACTGGTTTGGGCTCCTCAGTGCAGAACTAAGCTGCCTCAATTTTACCTGTGCATCTGCACCTGTGTAAGGACAATTTGGAAATGTCAACAAAATAGGTGCTGAGGAGTCTATCTTATGCCTCCCCGTTTGCACTTAATTTGTTTCATTACACAGGGATAGGAATTAAAGGTCTTCACTACAGTTTAGGCAGCTTGCCAATACCTATTTTATAGCAATAAAATATGTACAAATTAAGGAATCTCATGTGGAAAATTCATTCAACCGCCTCAAAAGCCAAATGAATGGTAATTACTTCAAACACAATGTGGTGGCAATCAGGCAAGATTGGATCATGCTTTTAAATGTATGTCTAAATTTTTAAGAACCAAGATAATTATGAATTATGAAAATAACTCAGACAATGCCACAGCAAAGGCTGTGTTTGTGGAACAAGAAAAAGATCTTCTTTAAGGAACTGAGGCAGCTTAATTCTAACACCTGCAAAGGACTAATCAGAGAGCAAACGTGGAGCTGTTATTTTATTTCTGTACTTTTAGCTGTCATTTTATACTTCAGGCTGGCTCATGGATGCCTTGAGGCATGGAGCAAGTGGAAGCATATAAAATAAAATACAAGTTAAAAGGATTTATCCTGCTTACTAAAAGCAGTGGAAGTTATCTCTAGTTCACATTCACATATATTGCAATGAAAAAGAAAGCTGCCATCTTAGCTCTTTGTGCAAGTTTTCTTCAGTCTGGAAAACCAGCTTAATGCTCATCCCCTTATGCAATGCCAACTGAATAAACACAAAGAGGGTTTTGCCTCTCATGGGTAAAGCTGAACAGATTTAGATCAACACACCCATTCATTGTGAAAGAAGGGTGG
The DNA here is from genome assembly GCF_036169615.1 of Heliangelus exortis. Taxonomy (NCBI): domain Eukaryota; kingdom Metazoa; phylum Chordata; class Aves; order Apodiformes; family Trochilidae; genus Heliangelus; species Heliangelus exortis. The sequence continues at coordinate 2,064,897 of NC_092442.1, read as the reverse complement.
CAAACACAACCATACCTATGCTGTCTTTTTGAGACAAAAAAAGAAAAGCTTTCCATTCAGGAAAAAGCACAACAGACCAAGTCTAGATTGTCACTATATATAATTCCCCCTACAAGTAAAGAAAATGAAGCTGTAAAGAAAAATAAATACAAAATACCAAGTTTATTCTTTTCCATTGAAAAAATCACCATGAAACTGGACTAGCTCTCCTGTAGATCTATAATCTTGTAAATTACTGATATCACAGAATAATTTCAAGCTGGCAAAGACCTCTGGAAGCCTATTGGCCAATTCCCAGCTCAGAACAGAGACAACTTTAAATAATTTGCTCATGGCCTTGTACTGGGGAATAATCCAGTCAGCACAAGCAGAGCTGGAGTACTGCACCCAGTACTTCTGTCTGCACCTAGGAAGGGCTGCTGGCACACCAGAGTGTGGGAAAAAGGCCACAAGAATTACATGAAGTCTGGAAAACCCTCACCCTGAGATGCATTTACCCTGCACCACGAGGGGAATTACATGGCCCCAGAATTCTTAGGATCAATGCAGCTGCTTCAGGTGGGGCTCAGCTCCCAGGCTGGGTGAGGGTTCTGGCAAATCCAGCAGTGTGGGGTCAGGCAGCCACCAGGATTTACTGCTCCCTAGAGAGAGAGGGCAGAAGGTAAGAGGCACCTGTGCTTCAGCTCTTCCCTCAGCCTGGCAGCAGGGCTTAACTCTCTTCACAGTGGGAATTAACATGATGTAGCACACATTTTCTTCTGCTACCTGACACAGGAGCCTCCTATGCAGGAGGGGTAAGAAAAAAGGAAAGGAAGGGTAAGAAAAAAGGAAAGGAAGGGTAAGAAAAAAGAGGCAGCAACATTCTGAATGCCAAGCAAAACCCTCCCACTGCTGAGGACCCAGCTCCTGCCCTGGTGCCTGCAGTGGCTCTGCACAGTGCAGTGTGCTCTGAAGGAAACTCAACCTACAGCTCAAGAAAATGAGAATAAAGAGGTGACCTGACCAATGGGTGGAGTGTGCTATGCAGGGAGAGACCCTCAGGGCACAGTGTGAGAGGCAAAAAGCTGAATATGATCCAATGAGAGCTGAAAGTAGGCATGGAAAATACAGCATGGATGTCTGGGATAAATTAACCTCCAGAACAGTGTACTGAAGGGTTCAGTGGAAATCCCATCTGTGAAGTCTTTAGAACTGTATTTTTTGCTAAGGATGTGCCAAACCACAGCCAGCTCTGAGGAACCAGAAAATCTCCTGGACAATGGAAAGCATCAAACTGGTTGACAACAGTAATTTTGTAGGTGAGCATCAAATCAAGCAGAGTAATTACTGGGTGAGAGGAAGTGGAAGAGGGAAGTTTCCAAAGGACAGATGGACATCTGCCTCTCTTGGGAGACAAGTCAGGCTGAACACTTCGAAAATCTCTCCCTAAGCACCCAGCACACTGGACCTAAATTCATATTCATTACATGCTGGATTCAAGCTGTATTTTACTGCAGATTATGCAGGCACATTTACAGGTTTTTCTGAGTTAACTTTGTTTTGCCAAAAGACATGTTGAAGCACTGAAGAGAGAATCTGCTACACTAGAAAACTGAAATTACAAATGGCACACAAACACACACAAAAAAAGTGAATAAGGAAGAAGTCTATTTCATGCCACAAGAGCTCTGAGACACCAGTGACATTTTCTGCCAGCACAACTCAAATTTTGAAACTCGTTGCCACAAGATTCTGTGGGTGTGGAAAAAAAAAGACTCAAAGAGGGATTGGACACACATCATGGAGAATAAACTGCTATAAAACATAACAGTGCAAATGTTTCTAAGGAAAAGACCAAAACCCTTAAGAAGCTTTTTTATAAAAACCAAAAAACACAGTATCAAGGGAGACACATTTGTCCTTTCTCAAATTCAGATGAGGCAGGAAGAGGTCTTTAATCACTAAGGTTGGAATTTCATACCTTCTGTTTATTCCTAATTTTACCAGAAGTTGAAATGGACTGCATAAAAATATCAAAGTGTGAGAAGTGTTATTTTCCTGAGATGATTCAGTTTCACTAAAAATCAGAAGCAGAAAAAAAACAAAACAAAAAGCAAACAAACAAATACCAGCCAACCAAAAAAACCCACAATAAACAAAAAAACCAACAAAACTTTGGATTACTCCAAGTTAGTGCAAATGCATGCTGTCTTAAATCTCACAAAATAAACCCAATACCTGACTTATTAGCTCAGCTTTCAGCATCACAACCTTGGAGTGCAAAGCACTGTGTGCCTGGCATGCAGCCCCAGAACCAGCTGCTGGGGAGGTAACACACTGCACACAAATAAGCAGCAGAAAATAAACCTCCTATTGCCTCCTTCAGGATTTGTTCTTAAAAACCCCACAATTCTAAATACCTGCTTAAATCATAGCTGTGAGGTAACAACCAATTCTAATGGTTTAACTCTAATTCTCTAAGTATTTTTTAACTGAGCCTGAAATTTGTTGTGTACACTGACCTCCTGAGCCCTGACACTCACTGCAGAGCAGCAGCAGCTCCTTTGGAGTCTCCTGCACTGCCCATGCATTTGTGCAAATTTACAGTGGGATTTTTCACTGGGAGAACTGTACCCTGCACACTGTGCCAGCACCCAAAGCTGCTTTGAAAATCATAAGGAAAAAATTACCTCTTAAGGTTAGGAACTGCCTAACTGGTTAGAGAATGTCCTGTCTGAAAGACCTGCCCAGCTACTTGAGAGGCAGCACAGTGCAAAGAGGAGAACCCAATGCTCAGTGTAACCTGAGAGGGAATCATTGTTTTCTGGGGAATTATTATAATTATTTCCCAGGGAACCTTTGTTAACACCAGCAACAGCATGGCAAGGTCTGACACCAATTAGAAGAGATAACACACTCAGCTCTCTCAGATCCCCACATCTCCCTGGCTCCTGCTGCTGTACAGCAGTGGCACTGCCTTGGTTTGCTGTGTCACACAGGGTGCCCTCAGCACCCTGCAGCCCTGAGCTGGGTGACAGGAACTGAAACAGAGCCCCAGCACCCATGTCCAGCAGGGATTGGGGGCAGTGAAGCTCCCAGTACCTCCTGCTTCCCCTCTCACCAACTCCTAATGAAAACTGCCCACCAGCTACTGCTCCCCATGCATATGTATGTGCTGGGCTTTAATTACAGCTATTTAATTAGCCACGTTTGAGAAGCCTCTCCCAGGGGGAAGGTTCAGTGCCACTGTCAGATGGGGAGTGAGTGGACTCCTGTGCCAGCTGAATGCTGACAAGTGCAGATGGATGCCCCCAGCTGGGGTCAGGGGTGACAGGGACTGACATCCCAGTGACAAACCTGGCCTTGGGTCCTCTGATGAGTGAGTTTGATCTTGCAGGCAGTTCAGCAGGTGCAGTACCTGGATGACCAACTTTGGGATTTTATTTTTTTTTTTTTAAGCACACTGAAGCTTTTCATCTTCAATCTTCTTATTTTAAATGTTCATTCTCTTCTCAAGGCTATGGCATGCAATGAACATACCTTTTGCCTTTTTCCTTGAAGTTTTAAGTGAAAAACAAGCATTTGGAAACTATCTGAATGCTTATGGGAGGAAACTTGTTGATATTTCTTAATTATAATTCCTTCCCTTTAAACCTATTAACAGAAGATCAGGTGTGAGAAGCAGCACACCCCCCCCTGCTCTCTGCTGACTTTTCAGCCTCTAACACAGATGCCTATAGTGAAACAGGACAAATGACAGCATTGGCAGTTCACAAACTTAAAAACTAAAACCTAAAAAATTAGCATAGTAGCAATAGGAAAAGCATAAAAGAAGGTTAGCAGCAGTGAGGAAAAACTGGATATAGCCAATGTACTCCTTTTCAATTTCAAGTAAAAAACCCAAAATCCACCATTACTTCACAGAGTATTTAAAGAATAGAAATTATGCTGTCTCAACAAGGAAAATGTGATGATTATCTGATATTATGCTGCTTCAAACTTGCAACACAAGTTTGGTTTCTCACCTACCACCATCTGTATCTTCATGCCTGGGCCATACACAGCTCCTGCCAGCATCCCATCTCTCCTCCTACTGAAGAATAAAATTGAAAGAATAAAATTGAAGAAAAAAAAAATTGAAGAAAATCCTTGAAATGCTAATGATTTGTATCAAGAAACCTAACCTGGTTTTGGATAAAGTTCTCAGCCTATAGTAAGAAGCATTATTCAGTTCACTTCCCACCAATGTTCTCCTGCACCTTGAATTATTTTGCAGAACTGGCAAGAGCAAATTCAACATGATGTCTCCTTGTTTAAGGGTTTCCATTAGATACACAGTTCCTGCTGAACCTCAGTTTCTGAAGCTGCCAAGTTAAGTGTTCCATAAAGTAACAAATAAACAAACATAATGTTGAAGCCATTAGCTGGAAAGGACCACAAAAGACCTCTTTGGAGATATTGAAAGTGGCAGACAGTGCCTTGACTGTGGAGGGGAAAAAACCACTGAGCTTGCAAGGGTAATTTTTGTTTCACTGCTAACAGATGAAGATCCAATACAAGCCCTGATCTTCCAGGGGGCTGTGCATATGTGTGTGCCATTTAATTTCAGCAGCTTGCACAAAAACAGATACCAAAATTGATTCTGCCTACTTCAGGCTAAACACGTTAAAATGCTGACTGACAGAATCACCTCAGGGTAATAAATCTGCCAAGTGTTTTGTTAAACAGCTATTCAGCTTGAAATGTATCCTGGCATTCTAGAATAACAATGGCCTACTGTAATGTATGGTGCATTAATTATATAGTTGACAAGAAAATTACCCTTCAAGCCAAGATTACTAAAAACTTTACTAGGCTTTTTGCTTTTTTTTTTTCTTTTACCCTCTCCTGTTAAATAGATAATTCAGTGTAACCCCCCCAAGAGGTTTTTCCCACCTCCTCCTGCAGTTAACCAGCATGGCAGTGAAGTTCCAGAGAGATCTGCTGATGTTTCAGTGACAACACTGGTTGATTCTCCAAATTTTACAATAGCTGCTAAATGCAAACTGATGAATATCAACATAAAAAATGGCCTCAGCTTTCCTTGAAAGTTTTCCTGATACACAGAAGAAAACCTTGCTTCAATCTGAGACTGTATTTACATCAGACAACAGGTACACTGGCAGGTCTGATAGTCTGGAATAAAACCACATCAGCTTTCAAACACAAACTGGTAGGAACTCTTAGTCTTGGAAAAAATGCAAAAATGTGGTATGTTAGCATAAAAATACAACAGAAATGTAGATAAGCTGTTAAAAATAGAACTTAATTACTGTGTTTTCCAGGCAAATACCCTGATCCTTCTGACAGTTCCTCAAACTTCTGCAGTTCAGGGCTAAAATTGAATGTTCCCATTAAAATGGTACCTTGGTGCTTCAGCACACAGGTCCCTCACTCACCTCTGGGCTGCCACGTGCCCCTACATGAAAAGAAGCCATTAGAGAAACTACAATTTAAAACCAGTAAATTCTTCCTAACAGCACCATGACTACAGGACACAGAAAGAAGTTCAGAGGTCATTAGAGTGCTGTAAAAATAACGGGAGGACTTAGTTTTGTAATAATTTCTTTTAGTATGTTTAGTATATTCTTTGCTATTCACACATTTTGGGATGTAAAAATTTCTGTGCTTAAGACTTAAATTCTGCATCAAAGATGATTAATTCTTATTTTACTACCAGCTATGCATTTACTTGTTTGAGTCAGATTCCCTCTTAACTCCCAGCACAATTCTCCACTGAGTTTTCAGCATTCATGCACTGTTGCTGATCTGGAAAAGCACTTCAAGTGCTGCCAAGACAGAAGTGCTTACTAGCAAGGAAGTGTTTCAAAACTGTACTGAAACATACTCTATAGAGCTGACAGCAATGCCTGAGGACTAGAGAAAATATTACACATACTTAAAGTTGAATTAAAATTCAAGCTTCTCCTATAAACATAAAACTAAAGACAGTTTCCTATGGACTTAGAATCAAATGCATCTGAAAAACTACACCACTGAGATTCACCACCCTGCAGAACAGTCTGTAAGGATGTTTGCTTTTAGCCTCATGTCAAGCTTCCTTTTAACTGGATACAGAGGAATTCTTCTGTTTTAAAGCACAATTTAAATAAGTTAAATCTTTTATAGTCTGTGTTACTCTAGGCTTTGTAAACTATTAAAATAAATGAAAAGGCATCATGGATTAAAAACCCCACTTTAAATTATTAAACCCCACTTTACCAAATCACATAACCTTGTAATTTATTCTAATGTAATATGTATTTCCCTGCAAAGCCAATTTCTGTTCCTTAGGCATATGTCTGAGTGCCTTACTGATTAACCTCCCTGATCAAAAGCCCCATAGCTCAAGCAAAATCTTTCCATTTACCTCAACAAGCAGTTTATTACTTTCCTCTCCAGAAGCTGTGGTGGAACTTGGTACCATAACAGTGTTTTCTTCCAATGAAAGCTCCAGGTGAAACAATGGTGTGGATTAGATATTTCAAGAAAGCAAATCAAAATAACACCTTCTACTCTCATCATCACCAAGAGGGGCTGCAGCACCCAAGGTCAGTGAGTTAATACTGACAGATGTAACCTCTAAGAACTGCTAATAATAATATTATTATTATTAACTGTTAATAATCCCATGTGGATCCCAGTTACAACCCAGTCCTACGTGCCTCTGCCTTGGTGTTAAAGCTCCTCCTCCTACTGTGACTTCCAGCAGTTTCAGTCATGACTGGCAAAAAGCTGTGAGTCCTGCATATTCACAGAAGAAAAAAAAGCTCTGAAATCTCCAGATGAAAAGTGTCCTGAGCACAGAAGTGACACAGGATGAGGTCTGGTTGGTGGGAAGAAGAGAGGGAATGCAAAGGATGCAATGGCACAGAGAGACAGGAGAGATGAGTGTCCACCAACCATTGCAGAATGAAACCAAGGTCTCTCATTTCCAGTGTTTCAAACCCTCTTCCTCTCCCCCCTGAAGTGTCAGAAGTGTCTGTACACTGACTGCAGCAGAGCTTCCACAACACAGCCCTGCTTCATCAGAGCTCTTTGTTGAAGAGTTCTAACTCAGGGGGGTTGTGCTGGTTTAGAGGGGTTTCCATCATAGATTTCTTTCTCCCCAAACACCAGTACTGCACCATTACAGAAGGGCTCATGTTTCTTTTAATCTCTGTAACATCACCTCAACATTTAATAATACATCAAGAGAATCCACATAACAGACCAAAGAACAGGCTTGAAGTCCCTCACCATTTTCAGCTTATCAGTTCTTGCTTTATCACCATCATCTTGGTGATGGTGATCAGACACTCATGACTGAGTGTGTTCCACAGGTATCAGAGGCACATTCCCTAGCTGCATTCCCAAACTTGTCAAATTTCATCTGAAAATTACATACATTATTTTTGCCACTGCTCCACTGTGATTATCTGACTTGTCTTAACACAACCCAGAGTGCTTATTTCACAGCTTTATCAGATCTACAGCTTTGGCACTGAGTCTGGGCCACAGATTTCAAGGAGCAGACAATGCCCAGCACCAGAAGCTGCTCAGTGTACAGTTGTGCCTCCAGTCAGACCTGTGCAGCTCAACCATGCCCAGCTACAGCTGCCCAACATTGCTCTGGTGCTTTCTAGCTTTAGATTTATCAGATGTTCTCATCACAGAGCTCTTCCTCAAGTAATCTTTTAGTCTTCTTTTCAAACAAGATAAAGAGATTAAGACTCTAAGGCTCTCTCTACATGGTATGATTTTCAGTCTTTCCTGTAACCCTTTCCCAAATCCTTTCCAATTTGCCAACATCATTTTTGAAGCTCACACATCACAACTGGATGTGCATTTCTAATAGTCAAATAAAAGCACTTATTAGTGCAGTTCTTTTAGCAGTTTTCCATTTTACAGCTCTGCTTTCACCACTCTGCCTTTGGGCTGCACATGCTCTGTCAGTCCCTGCTTCATTTGAATTGGGCTTTCTTTGGTGGGAGGGAAAAAAATGTAAATATCTGCTTCCAAACACAGCTTAACTTGTGCTTGTAGCAGTCCTCTGCAATCCCATCTGCTTCCAAAATCAGGTGCACTTAAGACTATTGTGTAGAGGGGAAGGCAACATGGGGGATGTGGGCAGCAGGGGGCACATGGGATGACACCAAAATAAAAAAAAATAATAATAAAAAAGAGAATTGCCTAACTTGAGAAATGAAAGGAATTCCAGATGGGCCACTGCAACCCGCTGATGGGATAACTTTGCAACTGGCAAAAGTCTCCATGAACTCCATACTCAGGAGCAGGGATGCTGCATATGGAGCTAAGGAATCTTGGCTGTGATGCCTCTGAAGACATCAGGTTACAAAATGGAACATCCCTACCCAGCAGACAGTACAATTCCAGTTGGCCATTCACACTGCACAACTTCCAGGGATTACTGGCAACTCTGGCAGGCAGCTGTGGAACTCTGAAACATCTGGCCTCATTCCACAGGGTGATCACTTCCCAGGCTCCACCTCAAAGCCCTGTAAATGACAAACACTGGTTACTGACAAACACTGCTGAGTCCCCACGTGCTACTGTCCCAGGTCAGGAGTGCCACAACAATGATATCACAAGAGGAATTTGTGCCAGGAATCATATATTTCATCTTTTTCTTCCCCAAAAGTATGTTTTCTATCTACCTTTCATGAGGATAGCTTCTGCACCAGCACTGCCAGAACCACCTGGCTCACTCCAACTAAATCCAAGTCAGGCCAGTCCTGCAGACCATGTTTTCATCAGCTGGAAATGTTTTAACTGCATGAAGTACTAAGAGCACTAACTATGGTGTTAAAAAGGCTGCCAATAATGCAAAGCCTGCAGAAGGAAAGAAAACACCAGAGGATGTTAAAACTGACCAATAATTTTAAAGAGATGTGGCAATTGGTGACAGCAGATTCCAGGTCCCCATGTGGCAAGCATTAAACTCTCCATTCCCTCCTGACTTATTTTCATATTCTCTCACAGAAGACAGTAAAACAGCATTAAAAGAAAAAAAAACCTCCAGAACTTTTCTACATTTACATGAGTGCAACAGTGGAAAACAATGAAAGCAGCTTGGCATTTTTATAAGACAGTTCAAATAAAAATTAATGGCACATGTAATAATAATTCCAAGCATATTTTGTTTCCGTTTATATCCAACTAAGAGACAATTTTTGGTGCATTTGCTTTTATGGCTCTGTGTATATGTAAAGTAAAAATTCTGCACATGGGAAAATAAATAAGTGGCTAGATGACTGGCTGACAGCAAGATTTGTAGAGCTAATTAGTTCAATGAATAGGAAAGGCACTCAAAACTAACAGCTCATCAAATAGTTCTTCATACAAGCCATATCTGCCACCCTGCCTATGCTGACTAAATATTTTTATTGTCTTCTGGAGATCAATGCCATCAGAAGCAAATAAAACCAGAACAAAACAACAATAAAAATCACCAACCCCTCCCCAAAAAAACAGCTCAAAATCCTGAGCAGTGACCCAGGGTGACCTCCCCAACTGCAGCTCAGTTTTATAATGGGTTCCTGGGAATACCAAGCCAGGAGCTACCCCCTGCCTGAGTCAAAAATACCTTTGTGGGATCCAAGACTCTCCAGGCTCAGAGTCAAACCTATTGATGCACCTTTATTATGACACAAAAATAAATACTGTTCTCATTTTAGACTGGGGCCAAAGGCCATAATCTTAGCTCATCAGACAGCATTCAGTGCAGATTATACATTGTGTTACAGCCCTGAACAAAACAATGGGTGGGAAAACAAATTATTAGCTCAGCCCCTCTGCTCTCGGTTTGTCCTGAAGGACTCAACCCATGGAGCAGTCACTGGATTTGCTGTAAAGGAGCCCTGAATGCATTTCAGCAGAAGACACACAGAAAACCACAAAAGCAGTTACCTTCCAACTTGCTTGTCCATGGGCATGCAGCTGGGACTGCAGGACCACGAAGAATTCAGTGCAATTCACCTCCCTCCCAGGCAGGCAGAGTCACAGCCAGCCTGGCAGGACTGTGTGGAGCTGGGGATACCTGGAAAGTCTCCAGGAACCCACCAGGCAAGACCCATTCCAAGATTCAGGACCCTGAAACAAAGTGTAGCCCTGTAAGGGGTGATCTGGGCCAATTGTTCAGTGCTGCTCCTACCTGGTGAGAGAGCTGGGAGGAGGTGACTCCTTAAAGGGGTTGGAACAACCTCTCCTCTGACTTGACCTTAAAAATCTGGGCTCCCACGGCCTGAGCAGCTGCCACGGAAATAAAACTGCAAATACATGTTGGAAAAAAACTTGGAATTGGTTCACTGAACCTTCCTCCTTCTGCTGGCCCAGCAACAGGGGTTACCCTCAGTACTGTCCCAGTGCAGTACTGGTTTCCTCCATGCAGAACTGGGCCCAATTCATACAATTCCAGTCCAGGTCAGATCCCACTGGAAAGGAAAAAGACAAGATTTATTTATTTATCTGTTTGCAAATTTTCTCATGCAGCAACACATAAGTTGACCCCAGCACTTCATTGATATTAAAGAGCCAGGAGGCTACAGCTGCCAGGTACTTTTCAATTAGAGGTTTTCAAAGATCCATAAAACACATCCTGTCACAGAGTGTAAAAACTGCACAGATTCCTGCTGGGCATTAAGGCTTTTCTTGGGTGGTGTTCTGTTATTGATGCATTTTGTTGAAAATGATGATTAATTAGGAGGACAACTCCTTCCCAAGACACACTCATGGCTTGGTAGAAATGGGAACACCTTGTATAGACATTTTAGGTCAAGTGATTTCTGTGAGAGCCACAGCAAGAGGGCTTTGTCACACAGAAAAGGGTCTCAGCAACTGCTTTTGTGTCAGAGGGACCTGATGGGGAAAAGAACTGCAGACTAAGGGAACAATCGTGTTGTGGAGTAATAGCAGATTAAATGATAAAAATCAAGTGTTCTAGGGAGAATACTGGTAACACTATATCTGACTTGGGTTTTTAAAATCCACAGGTATCACCTTATTCACTCCCCTCCTCTAAAAATTAAGATTGTTAGGGCTACTTTTATTCCCTTAGGAGAACTTGCATGAAACACATAATTATGAGAGACAAACCAGGTTATGAAAATTTGGTCTGGGCAGAACAGTTAAGTTACAGTTAGTAAAATAAAAGAAAGTACATAGCTATCCCTGCCTTCTTGGTGCAGAAGAGAAAATACCATGCTAAGTTAACAACAAGTACTATCTCCCCAAAAACCAAACCAAACCAAACAAAAAACAAAACCAAACAAAAGATTAAAAATGCAGAAGCTTCTAGCAGCAAGTGCTGAGCAGGACAGAGAGAAGGAAAAAGATAAAGTTGAGAAGCAGCTGAAAGGAGGAAATCACACAAGCACCAAGAAGCAAAGAAACCCCCTCAAAAGGACTCTAAAAGCTATTTACATCTGTTCATAAATGAGCCTGCCCTATCTCTACCAGCAGCTGCCAACTCATATCAGCAGAACTGTCCCTGTTACAGAGAAATGCAATAATGTTAAATAGTCCAAAGTAATGCCTGGCTTATCCACTTTTATTATTGATATTCAAGTAAACCATCAGCTCCCCTGGCAAACAATATTGCTAATTGATTTGAAATTGTGATACACCTATTACTCAATCAGCTCAGTTTTGCAAACTAAATTGATATCTGAAGTCACTCCAAGAAATGTAATGAGAACATAGTAGCCACATATTTAAAAGAGGAGAAAAAGTAACCATCTGTTTGCTTTTGTATAGTAATATAAAACATATCCTTGCCATCTCTTTTGATTTTGCCACTGTACCCCTTTAAAGAACTGAACAGAAGAAAAATGCTAAGGCTATAGCTGGCTTTCATCATACTCCCCATACCTTAGTCCTATTTTATAGCAAATCATTACAATTCTATTCATCTTCTTATGCCTATAATCCAGTTTCAAGCACACTCTTGGATATAAAGGCCATTTGGGACACACAGAAATTGATGAAATGTTGGCCTTGCCTTCAAAACCATGACATACATTTCAGTATCCAAATTCTTCTAAAGCTGAGGAGCAGCACTGAATGAAAGCAGAACTGAGTAAACTCACATCTGAACATTCATTTGTGATTCCATTTTTTAACACTGCTTTGTCAGATCTTCCCAAGATTCCTCAATAACAAAGCAATAACCCAGGCACGTTTCCACTCAGACACTGAACGTGACTCTTGAAAGCATGGTACCAAAAAAAGTTAATTGTTCTTTCTATTTTATTCTCCCAATGCTGACACTGAGTTCAGTGACTTCTCTCATGTTGACTGAGACAGTGTGAAGAAATTTCCCACTCACAACTAAAATCATTTGTGGCAAATTGTTTCTACTTTGCCCCTGTGCTCAGCCCTGGGGAGGCCACAGCTTGAGTCCTGTGTCCAGTTCTGGGCCCCTCAGCTCAGGAAGGAGATTGAGGTGCTGGAGCAGGTCCAGAGAAGAGCAAGGAGGCTGGGAAGGGATCCAGCACAAGTCCTGTGAGGAAGGGCTGAGGGAGCTGGGGGTGTTGAGGCTGGAGAAGAGGAGGCTCAGGGGAGACCTCATCACTCTCTCCAACTCCCTGAAAGGAGGTTGGAGCCAGGGGGGGGTTGGGCTCTTTTCCCAGGCAACTCTCAGCAAGACAAGAGGGCACAAGAGGTCTCAAGTTGTGCCAGGGGAGGTTTAGGTTGGACATTAGAAAGAATTTCTTTCTGGAGAGGGTGCTCAGCCATTGGAATGGGCTGCCCAGGGAAGGGGTGGATTCTCCATCCCTGGAGATATTTCAAAAGAGCCTGGATGTGGCACTCAGTGCCATGGGCTGGGAACCACGGGGGGAGTGGATCAAGGGTTGGACTTGATGAGCTCTGAGGTCCCTTCCAACCCAGCCCATTCTAGGATTCTGTGATTCTACCTTGCCTCCCCTCTGGTACTGAATTCTTCCTGTGTGTGAAAAGGCAGCCCCTGGGCAGTGCAGCAGCAGTAACTAATGCTCACCCAGGTGCTGTTTCCATCATCAAGCCATGTTTCCAAGCTTTCATCAGTCAGCCATCTCCACTGCACAAGGATAAAAACTTGGCATTCAACTTATCAGCAGAGTTTGTGCTAATCTGTTTATCAAAAGCAGAACTTTAATCCACTCAGTGGCTGCACCACCTGCATCTTCCTCTTCATCTGTTTGGGTCTGCTCTGAACACCAAATATTTCCTACAGGAAAGCAGGCACAGGTGTGCCTCCTGCCCAACAACCTTGGGGCTTTTTCCCCTTGCTCCTTGTTTATTCACACAGCCTCCAGGGAACCAGAAAATTGTTTACTTACACCAGCATGCCAGAATTTAGCAACCTGATAATTTGGGGTGCACAACTTTCATGGCCTGATTGTATCAACAGCTTAAACCAGGCAAGACCTGCAAGCTACACTGCACAACTTCCCAGGGAGCTGAAGCAGGAGAGAAGGTCACTGTGTGTGACTTGGGGCCCCAGAGCAAGAGGCAAAGAAAAAGGTAAAGCAAAACCTAACATACTTTTTGCATCACAAAGCAACACTGAATTTAACCTTAGTTCCTAAGAGCTGTAATTTTCAAAGCTGGGTATGTAGGTCAGGTACTCAAGACCTTCAGAAATGCAACAACTTTGTGATTCCACTTTTTAATACTGCTTTGTCTTGGGCTTGGTTATTTCTGAAACACCTCTGAAAGATACAGAAAAATTCTTGGATAGTTCAAGTCAACACAGGCCTTTCCACATGGGATCAAACTCCAGCTGAGAGCTGACACCTCTCATCTCTTCAGGTGTCAGAGTTGTGGCCTCTGCAAAAAGGTGAAGTACAGAATCCTCCCACACGGGAGAGAAAATTAATTCCTTTCTCAGGCATGATAATGAAACCTGTGGCCCCAAAAATGCTTCTTTCTTTGCCAGTGCAGACACTCTGTGGCTCTCATCTCCAAGGGTGGCAGAAAAAGCAGATGCACACAGGATGGCCCAGGCCCTGGATCCAAAAGTGAGAATGCTTGGGATACCTCCAGGATTTACAGAGAAAGGGAACAAGAGCCCAGCAGCTGTGGCTGCACCTTTCTGTACTGGAGCAGCTGCTATAAACCAGGAGCAAAACTAAAGCTGTGTCAATGTGTAAGGTGTGTAAAAGGCAGCAGGAGGGCTTCTACACGAGTGAAATGCAGGGAAGTCTGATGTACACATTTAGGAGCTAGGAGGAAAGCAATCACAGCAATTACCCTGCATTTTTTTGTCAGAAGTCACCACAAGAAGTGTTCAATGCCTGTGCCAACAGAGACAGATGTTGCTTAGGTTCTGTTTCATGTGTGATAGTGGCAGAAAGAAAAATTGATGTAAATCCTGTACCCTGCATCTTTCTACAGCTTATAGAGACATAATTTACTATTTAAGAGTTAGTTTCTAATGCTGTTCTGATCTTAAGATGATTTTAGTCTGGAGTATTCCCCAGATATGCTGCAGCCCACAGTATCCAGAAGGGATTCACGAAAAAATTCTGCAATAGAGGGAAGAGTGAAAAGTAAAACATTTCAAGAAGAAAACAGCCCAACCTTTGAAACATTATTATTATAATAACAATATCACTGCTTGTCCATCATCTGCTTATAATGCGACTTCCAATCTGCAATAATTTTTCATAATAGAGAGAATTCAGAGCATCTTCTCTCGAGACAATCTAATTATACCAGTAAAAAAAGGTAAATAAATACTAAATTAATGGATTTGGTTCTGCTTCCTGCACTGTGACATCTTTTGTTTCAGTTAGGACTGTGAAGCCTGTCAGTGATGAAGCACACCAGAACTGAGATGAGCACACAGAACTTGCCAGACTACCTGCAATGGGCTATGTAATGTTCAATATTGATTTTGATTCACCTAGACTTCTATTAGAGTTATCTGTTCTAGCCAGCTGCCACATATACCTGCTCTGTAATGTGTCCAAATTCATTAACTGTTTTGTTTTAATAATATTTCATTTTAAAGTTTAATTTATCCACACATTAGCTTCGTATTACTTATGCAAATAAAAGCTTTATGGCTATATTAGCAATAATTCATTATCATTCCCTACTGGCTTAGTGAAGGAATTTTTAACTTTGGAGTACATCCAGAGCTTTTAATTGAAGATAGTAAGAGAAGTCTACATTTAGTTAGATTCATTTGCACATACAAATTAAATATGATTAGCATAAGTCTCTACAACACTTCCTAGACTCAAAGACAGATTGTGAATTCTCCTTGAGTCCTCTCTGAAGGATGGGCTATAAAGTGGAATCCAACAAGCACTGTGGGGGAAGGAGGCTGTGACTCCCAGCTGGCATCTGAGCCAGAGAGCTTTATTGAAAGTTACTTCCCATTCAGCTCCATCTGCACTGTTCTGGCAGAGGCAACACTTCCCCTGCTGCTGACCCTTTACCTTCTCCAAAGAGAGGAAAGCAGTGGCTCTACCCACGGGCTTCACTTCCAGGGACTCAGAGCAGGTGATAACTGGTAGCAGGGAAGGAAGGAAATGTTGAGATTTGTCTGGGCAGGTTGCAAAACCAGGTATGTTTTAGGTGAAACTCTACTCTTTTCTGTTGCTTCCCACCTTCACAATTAGCCCCTCATAGGGAGCTTCAAATGACTAAATATATAGAATACTGCAAATATATGGAAGGGGTGACAGCTAACTACCTGCTAGGTATTGCCACAGAAGTCCTACAGGGCTGGGTCTTTTGAACTCCAAGGTTCTATCTTCACTTCAAAGGTAGAGGGTTGGACCCTTAATTACTTAAAAAATTATAAAAATTGTGTTGAGGATACCTTTTTGTGCTCCAAATGAGCTCTTGTTGGATCAGGAACTGACTCATGTTTACTACATTATGTCCCAAGTCACATAAGGACTGTGGGTATCTTCCCCATCTCCTCCAGAAGACGTTTTAATTAGCCAATTATATTAGTAAAAAGCAATCTAATTTCCAGGCCAAACAATAGCATGGCACAGATATTAAAATCAAATCAGCAAGACATACCAGTGTTTTCCTTTAGCATGCAGAAATGACCTCCTGCACAGATAATTAGCATTATGTCTGCATGGTGATCTCTAGCAGGGAAAAAACACAGTGGTGAGTAATGAACACCCTAACAGGTACAAGAATTTCCCTCTACTGCCTCTCTCCAGCTTTTGCCCTTTTAATTTAGTTTATTAGCAATCACGGTGTGTCCTTTTAAATATACACTTCAGAAAACAAACAGCAGGATTTGCAAACAAGTGGCAGTGCTGCTTCCAGGAGGCAGAGCTACAGGAGATTCTCTTCTCTTTGCACAACACCTGCAAAGCCCTGTGGTTTCTCAGCACCTCTGCTGCACAAGGACAAACATTTTCCCACCTCTTCCTCCCTCCATTTCGAGTGAGTGTTGTGAGACAGAAAATTCTTCTCCCTGTCCCTGTGGGCAAGCAGTTAACCCCTGAGCACCTGCACAGTGTGGTGAGGCCCAACTGTAAGGGGTTTTCTCCAAGAAGAAATTCCAGTGCTGTAATCTTTAACTCAGGTGGGAGAAATGAAGCTTTCACCATCAAATATACATATTAAAAAAAGAAAAGAAGGGGGAGAGAGGGAATAAGATCTTACAGCCTCAACTCCACATGGACTTTTTCTTTATTCACAACCTGAGTTTAAGGCACAGAAGAGAATTAAAATGTTTGATCCGGGATGATGGGTGCCTCTGACTGCCAACTAGTGAGAGCTGAAAGGAACCTTTTAAATTGTGCCCAGAATCCACTTTCTCAGATGGAAACGAGACTGAAAACATGTTTATTTGGGAATTAAAAGCAGGCATTTACAAAACAACTAGCTGCTTTGAAAACCCATGTTTCCACCTTCCTCCCAGAAGAAAACAGAAGTCTGTTCTCTGCACGCCAGCAATCCCTGGAGCAGCCCTGCTCCCTGCCAGCAGCTCTGCACCAAACTGAGTCTCTGAAAAGTACCTTGGATTTGGCTGAATACAACATTTTATCCTTCAAAGGCCAGGGCAGCAGAGCACCCACCCTGGAAAAGCTAACAGATCAGTTTTGCTTACCCCCTGAGCCCTGAATCCTTATCACAACCTTCCATGGGTCCGAGGTGTAAAACCACCTCTGGACAAAGCAGCAACACAGCAGAAGGGTGAAGGGGCAGAAATGTTTTAACACAGCAGGTGGAAGGGGCTGCTGCCTGACCCTGGGGCTGCAGAGCCCCCAGTTCTGCAGGACACCACATCCTGCCAGAGCTTCAGCCCCTAAGCAGGGCTTGACTTGGGACTCACTGCTCCCAACAGTATCTGACAGCCCAGAAATGCCCAGCATCAGCACAGACACATTTCTAACCCACTGTAACACAGAAGTAATTAATTTCCCTACATAAAATGGTAGCTTATAAAGGTGCAGTACATCCACATATCCAAACCAAAATTTAATGTTATAAATTAGTCTAAGATTAGAGGGTTGCAGGGATAATTTGTGCTGTCAGTGTATCACGTTTCCAGCTGTACTTACTGTGGCAATTCTGGGAGGATTTACAATCAAGAAGAAAGGCAAAAGAAATACAAAGTATTTCAGTGCTGTTCTGATGTAACTGCTCTCAACATTGGTAGGTTATTCTACTGAAGTTAATATTTTATTTTGTCTGGAGGAGCAAAAGTCTTTTTATAATTCTTTGATCCAGAATTTCTTCCCTTTACCTTACCCAGTATGCCATTTACCTGCTGCCCTGAAAGAAACAGGAGGATTGTGCACTGGATGAAACTACATATTCCATCAGCTTAAAAATAAAGTTCAATTAAAAATTCAATCCTCTACGTGTTTTGGGAAAAAAATGCACACAGGAGTATCCATGGAACCACAAATATTCAAACCTATGACCCCAGGGCTTGATATACTTGCTCCTGCTCAACAACAGCAACATTTTCTTTATTGGCTGTATGCAAAGTGGGCTTAGCATCAGTCTCTATTATTCAATTATTAATCTAAGAACAGGGCATTTTCCTGAAGTACTGGGAAGCACATGGGTATGTCATTTCTTTTGCCATTTGCTAGCTACAGAAATGAAATATCCTGAAATTATGGTTCAGTAATTCTCCAGATTGTCATGCAAGGAGCCTGCTTGTCACTTTCCCTGTTATTTCTACACTCACTCACCCAGAAACCTCCTCCCCTCCACCAAGTGACACTTTATCTTGCTGCATTTTCCTTCTTGTCATCTTTGCCCCTCCCTCAAGTCAAAATATAGACCCAGCCTGGGCTTCACAACCCCCTAAACTGATGCTCACACAGAGGAAATGCTGTGAGAAACACTCAGGGGAGGTAATGATTCCTGATTGTGTTAGCACCCTCTTCTGATGCCATGGAGCAGCTTGCCCCACCCTTACAGATGGATATTTCATCACTTTGATATGTGCAGATTTCCCAGCCCAGCAGCTGGACAGTCCCAGGCTGCGCAATTATCACAGCCCAGGCTCTAATAAGGGTTGCAAAAGGGAAATGACTTGGGTACTTGCAGCTCAGGTTTGTCTCTAGCAATGCCACTCCTCACTGCAGTGTGACCTGGCCTTACCAGCAGCAAAGAGGCAAAGAATTAATTATTTGGACAAACCTGGGTTCCTGCAACACAGCATGGAGCTGGGATGGGAATCTGGAGACAAAGAGTGTGCTGAGAGCACACCAGGCAGGGTCCAGTTGGGAATGCTCCATAATCCAAGTTCTAGGGCCTTGATTTTGGAATGAGCTTCCCTCCCCCAGTGTTTAGAGTAAAGAATGCTAAATTAGATGCAAGTCACATTAGGAACAATCAGTCTCATGTAATAGGGAATCTAACAGTTCATAAATGAGATGCAAATTCATTTTTACGGGTGCACTATAATAAGCCAATTATTTCAGAGCTCTTCAATTATGCACTTTCAAAAAGCTTTAACGTGTTTTTTTTTAAAGAACTTTTAAGTTTTTCCATAAAACACAAAAACCAAAGTAACATTAAAAAAAAAAAACCAAGAAACAGAAAACCAACCAAACAACAAAACAAACAAAAAAAACCCCAACCCAAACTCATCATGCCAAGTTGCAAGCAGGAGCAACAACAAACAGAAGAACAAGCCAGCTGGCAAACCACAAACTTAGCAGCCATGCAGACAACAGACCTCTGTGTTCCCACAAATTACAGCCACTCAGGAGCCCATCCTACAGCAGGCAGGGATGAGTACCACAAGGAGCTGGATCAGCCTTAGGGAATCTCCAGAGCAGCACTGAGCCAGAAAGAGCCTTGCAGCTTGGTGGAAACCTTTTACCACCATCAAAAAGGTCCTTTGGGACTTGGGTGCTCATTTCCCAAAGAGAGATGGTTTGGTAGAAGACTCAGCACTGAGCTGTTCTTCCAATCATGCCCCCTGCAACTGTTGCTCTTCCAGGAAATTGGGAACAAGTAAAAGTAGGTGGCATTTTGGGTTAAAAAAAATCTCAAGAACTAAGTGGGTTTGCCTTTGAATGATCTTTTCATCCTCAGTGGTGCATTGTGTGCACTGAAACAGTGCAAGAACCAAGACAAAACCTTTCTGACCTGTACAGCACAGTAAAATGCAACTCACACCAGCTCAGCCCCAGGTCTGACTGAAGTTTTTTCAAAGCCCCTCTGGAGAAATTTTGCAGGATGAAAGCAAACCCAGTGCCTTCCAGCAGTGAGGCCATGCCACAGAAATCCTCATTTCTTCAGCTTTAGTGCTGATGATTATTTACAGAGAAACAAAAGCAAAACCAGTGCAGAACCAGAGCTAACACAAAGGAGCAAACCTCCCTTTACAGCTTTGTGCCTTTTGCTGCACTGATTGCTGTGCTCAGAGCTGTTCTGCACAGCATCTCACTGCTGCTTGTGGGCAGCTGGGCAGACTTGGGCTGCTTTTGGTCTGTGGTTTTCAACTGGGACAAAATACTTAGAACACTGTATGGGCAATTCCTGTCTCCAACACAACCCTTTTTCATTCACCAAGACACAAAACACTTCACAGGAGCAGATCACAATGAAACTGAAAAATCACAGCTGTTTAGGCCTTGGCCACACAACAATAATGAACTTATTCTTAACGTGATTGTAACTCACAGTGCTGACCTCCACTCCTGCTCCTCACCATCCTTCTTTCTGCTGTTATTACTTGTACTGGGGCCTCAAGAACAAGAAATTAGAAAAACTGCTAACAGAGAGCTCAGGCACTCTCCCAGTGAGGCTGGAAAGTGTTGGACTCCTGCCTGATCTTGCTCATTACCATTTAACCTTATTCCACACAGCAAACACACAAACATTAACTGAGGAGAGGGCTCTGCATAATGAAGAGCTGTATGTCTCAGCCTTTGATTGCAAAGTGTTTGAACAAAGTGTGCAGACAAAAATAAAAGTGCTGTAATAAATACTGACTGCAATGCCACGTTCTTCATCCTGGACAGCTGAGGCTCACCTCTAAGCTCTGAGCTATCTGCTGGCCTGAGTCATTTCACCTCTTGGAAATGCCTTCTGCTCCACCACAGGGGGCTGGAACTTTTCAGGAACCTCTCTCAGAGGTGCCACAACTGAAAAGCAAGAAATCAATCCAGGAAAGTTAAGGCAGGATGCATATAGAGACCATACCCTGGACTAAACAAATTCTTACAGCAGGAAAATTTACACAAGCTTTTAGGCACACAGGCTCCTCTTTTCAGATCTGAAACAGAGGTAGCAGACTTGAAACTTGCACTGTGCAGCTGCTCTCCAGTTGTATTCAGGTTTGCAACACACTGCTTTGGTTTCAGAACTCAGGTAGGCTTCTCAAGCACATCAGCCACTCTAGGAAAAGCTGCAGCCTCTACTTGGGTGCCTTGTTTTAGTGTTAAATGCCCTACAGAGTTACAGGATGCTGAAAAGCACAAAAATTTCTCTTTGTTTTTCCCAGAGCATCCTGATGGATCAAGTTTCTGAGTAGAAGCAAAAGATGCAATAAAGATTAAAGAATCACAGAATGTGATTGGAAGGGATTTTGGAAGATTGAATCCAACCCCCCTGCCAGAGCAGGACCAAAACTGGGGCAAGGGCACTCAGAAGTGCATCCAGATGGGTCCAGAAAGTCTCCAGAGAAGGAGACTCCACAACCTCTCTGGGGAGCCTGTTCCAGGGCTTTGTAACCCTTCCAGGAAAGAAATTCTTCCTCATGTTGAGGTGGAACTCCCTGTGCTCCATCTTGAATCCTTTGTCCCTCATTCTAACAACAATTACAGCAAAGCCTTCTACACTGTGTACATTTTCTAGAGTAATACAGAATTGACATCCAGATTTAGAATTGTTAAGCTTTGAAACTTCTTTTTGACCAGGTCTGAGAACAAGGTGCCTGAGAGTTTGACCACATTCCCATCTAAATCCACATGCACTATTTGTAAATGGAAAATTATCCTTATTTTAATAAAAGTCAAAACCCAGAAATATAAAAAAAAAAAGGTTGTGAAGCATCTAGCATCTGGATCAGGGCTTTTGTGACCAGAGACTGTGGAAGACTCAGAGGTGGTTTTTGAGAAGAGCATCACTTACAGAGCTGTCTCAACAGCATCATATCCAGATCTGCAGCCAGCTGACCTTCTGGGATGGAATCATGTTAATAGCATTCTGGCCTTATAAATGCTACGTGGTGAATA
The DNA here is from genome assembly GCF_036169615.1 of Heliangelus exortis. Taxonomy (NCBI): domain Eukaryota; kingdom Metazoa; phylum Chordata; class Aves; order Apodiformes; family Trochilidae; genus Heliangelus; species Heliangelus exortis. The sequence goes on along the minus strand of NC_092442.1, from coordinate 2,043,208 downwards.
CATACATCAGTCTTGGGTAAGAAGCTTAATAATAAATTAGTTAATTTCTTTCCTTTAGCCAAAAGACAGAGCAAGCCATAGCTTTATTTACAAAAGGTTAAACATTCCTTTAATTGGATTGCTGGCATTTAAGTGTGCAGCAGAGTATCCTTCAGCAGTGCCCCTTTTATTTGTGACTGGAGAAGTGCCTAGAGAAATGCCAAGGGAAGATTTCATTTTAATAAAAAGGAGAAGCTTAAGATCCCTTTGGAGGCTTATGTTACATCTCAAAACTACCATGAACTAATGAATTTAATCTAAAAGGTCCCCAACCACAGGACTGAAGAGAAATTGCAACACTGCCATAGCTTGACCAGGCTGACTCTGTGTGGTAGCAGCTGTAGCTTTGTGCTTGCATGCCTTGATGAATACAAACACACACATCTGAAGTTTTTAGTCATTTAAAAGATACTTTTAAATGAGAAATAGGGTTGCCCTACAGCATCCTAAAGGCACTTCAAAGAACTCTTCGTGTCAGAGACTTGCACATAAATAGAGCAAAAGGAAAATCCACAGCCCCTCCTCTCATGAGTCAGTGCTTTGGAAAAAATTATGCACCAAAAATTGTACTGCCTGAAAAACAGCCCCTTGCTGGCTGATGGACCCAATTCTGCATGGTGCTGGCAGCTGAGTGCACTCAGCACCACCAGGCTGAGTTATTATATGAGCAGCAGGGAAGTCTCCTGGCTCACATACACTTTGCCTCCCTAGAAAGTAGGGTGGGAATTTATGAGGAAGGAAAATAGGGTCTATAAATTACACAAAGGACCCTTAAACAGAGGTAGAGGTTTCCTTATGGGAGCACATTACTGGATGGGCAAAATTAAAAGCAGCTTCTAGAAAGTGGATTGCATTTAACTTTCCATCTGGGAAAAAAAAAAAAAGGAGAAGGCATTTAAAACACAGCCTCCATGCACTGGGCAGGTTAAAAAAATTCAATGCTAACCTGGCATGGCAGTAAGTGACCAGCATGGAAGTTATCACCCATCAGGTACCTCCACTTTAACATCCATTTTCCTTTCTGAAGCATGTTAATCAGAACATTGCCTTACTGCTACCATGGGTTTGAGAGCCAGAACCCACCTGTTTCACTACTGCCTTTGAGAGGTGTGTGTCTAATGCTGTGCACCTTCCTTCTTGTGGGACAAAGTGAGAAAAAAAACATCCTAGCAGTAGCAGCTTGAGTTTCTTTTATTCTCTGACCATATATTTTTCCTTGGAGTCATGATTATTTGACTCTAGACACCACACTCTGTACTGGATTTTTACATTTAATGAGGTTGCAGGCTCCTGCTTTTCACTATTATCCTTAATCAAGTTTTATTGATTCCTGAGATGCAGCATCAATGGAGAGAACATCACAAACAAATGGAAAAGCTGCCCAGAAGCTACTGGAAAGCTTTTTGTGTTCTAGAAAAAACCTCCCAATGTTAGCAAAATGTCATTGTCTCTTCTGTGCACCCCCTGCAAGATGTTCTGGTGATTCTGCACCATGTTCTCATCCTGACACTGGAACCCTCACAAAAAACTGCTTGATCTGGAGAGATGGAACATGCAGGTATGCAGAGGGGAGCACAGAGCTAGGGGCATCTCTCTCTCTCAACTTGATGTGGGCAGGTAAAAAAATGTGTTACTTTCCACAGCCTGTCTGCCACTCAGACAGCAGGAAATCTGCCAAGGTTGAAGGGAAGGGGGGTGAAACACAGAGATTTATTTTGCACTTATCTATAACCAACTCTATCAGAGTTAACTGCATAGAAATCACCTGGCCAGGTACTGTGACAGATCACATGCTTGCAGATAATTAACAAATCAGAAAGCAACAAGTTATTCTCATTAAGGGGGATTAAATGAAAAGGGTTTTAGTTTTGTACATTAACATCCATGGGTTAAAGCAGCTAAATTGTAAAGCCTTCATGAATAGCAACATATGCATTATCAAGGTAATGCCAGAATATAAAACAAGGGACCTTGGGAATTTCAACTACACAATGCAGTGGTGCCTGAGGGACTGAGCTGATTAAAAAAAAAAATCTCTGTCAGATCTTAAATGTCCATTATTAGTTAGAATGGCTGTTTGAATGCAAGCAGGGTGACAGCAGTGACCCCACTGGCACGTGTGTTTCCATGAGCAGTGCTGGGAAAGGAAAGGAGTTTGTTTGCAAGCCAGGATCCCACTGAACACCACAACCTGTTCAGATACAGGCTCTGCCTCACATTATCACAGTGTTCTTCAAACTCTCCCTCCTCTTTTGTTGGTATAAGTGGCAATTTCCCAAGACAGTTCGACATCACCAAAGAGTTACTGCTACTCTACTTCTACCACTTTCAACTCTTCTCTTTATTGTTAAGGATTACTTCTGCCATGGGATATGCTGTGCCTTGTAAAAACATCCTTCAAAGAAAGCATGGTTAAACTCTCTGTTTCTTGATCATTAAACTCCCCACTGTATTGCACAAGATTAATGACTCTCTTCTCTGAAGAACAAGCACATAACAAAGGGTTGTCTACACAGAAAAAACAGCTTCCTTAATTTCATGTAATTTGTGTCCCTTTTATGTCATAAAGGAAATGGATCTCTCCCTGTGCACCTCAGTGGAGCTGCACAGACAACTAGGAGTCAAGAAAAGGAAAACATAACTCTGTATTTCTCCCTCACACAATTACAGTGATCTAAAGAGGGTCATGGTACCAGTGCAGCTGAGAGCCAACCATATGCAGGGGACAGACAGGTTTAAACAAATAAACCAATTCTACCCCAGCCTTAGATGTACTAAAATCTGTCATCTTGATTAATTTCCATACACTCTCCCCCCCTTCTTAAGCTTCTGAAGAAAATGCCTTTTATTCTGTACTGTGCACAGGCTGTGGGTACTGTCTGGGAGGAGATGATGTCCCCCAGAGATGAGGAGGAGCTGGTGGGCACTGCTGGCATCCCCAAACTCCAGACAGCAGTGTCCAGGAACATGCTCAGCCTGGGCTGAGGAGTGTGAGAATTCCTTGTGGGAAACACAGGAACACTGAGCTCCCCACCACTGCAAACCTGGCACCCAGGGAACCCCCAGTGCTGAGCCCAGCCCAGAGCCACCAGTGTCAGCACACAGCTCCCCTCCTCTGAGCACAGAGAGGGGCTCAGGCAGCAGAGAAGGTGCTGGATAAAGTCTGGCTTAAGGAATAGTTCGGAGAGCACTGCAGGCTCTGAAGGTCCTGTCTTATAATTAGGGACTGCCCAGCACTGCAAGCCAAAGGCATCCCACTCCCTGGTGCATTACCTGGTTAAGAGAGGTCCTGATCCTCCCCTGGAGCTCCCTGCTGCTTCTGCAGTCCACGTGCTGCATCTGAGCTTCATTACAAGGGGGCCATTTTTTAGCTGTCCACATTATGAGAGATTGCAAGGCAGAGCTTAATCAGGCGTGGGCTGGGAATGTTTTCCAGCTGGTACCACTCAAGCTCAGCACTAGATTATTTTGTTACATTTCTCTGCCCTTTGTTACTCTTTGTTCAGAGATGGTGGGATGGAATTTACCAGATCTTTAAACTGTCATTTACTGATACAGCTGCAGTGCTCATGTGTTTATCTTCTGGTTTGCAGACTTCTTCCCCCTGCTTTGTTTTTCCTACAAGGTACCTGTATTAACAGCTTTCTCTTGAATTTGCCTTTTTTCTGTTTGTTTGCATTAATTCCTAAATTACAACGTGTCATATCCTTTCAACTGCTCACAAGTGTTTTTGTAACAGTGGTTATTTTATGGCAATTTAATTTTGGAGATTAAAAATAAAACTATCAGCTAAAACCAGAATGATTAGTAAACCAAGATAAATATTGTAAATTATTCATCCTTTCATACACTGTACCAAGGTTTTAAATTTTCATGTTAATACAGCAAATACAAATTGTTGAGGTGGAAACAATTGTAGCTACCTGAACTACACAAAATGTCAGTTCTGAAACACAAACAAAACCCACGCTGGGCATTTTTAGTTACCCTTTCCACACACATCCCTGGCCGGACCACCACCCATTTTTTAGCAGGTACCTGCCAATCACCACCCAACAGTTACTCTGTCAGTTCTGTGCTTTGATTTTTCAGTTGATGTGCTGAGGAGAGCACTGAGGGCACTGCAGCTCCTGCTTCCTTCTGTTAAAGAGTTGAAAGCCAAAAGTTGAAAGACTTGGCTGGGGCAGGACACAGCTCTGAGCTTCTGCAGCATTTGGGACAGGTCTGCATTCAGGAAAAGGGCCTCAGATGCAAAATGATGGAAGGAAAACTTCTGCAAAATGATGGAAGGAAAACTTTTCCTGTTGACAGAAGCAGACCTGTACCCTGAGACCCTGTAACACAAACATACTCCTCCCCTGCCCAAACACAGAAGCAAACACAAACACTCCCCCCAGGTTTTTAATTATACAAGCACTGGCTCAGCTAGATAGAGAATGTGCAGGGTCACTCCCAGACAAAGATTAATCTTTCTTTGATATATTCAATACTTCACATGCTGCACATTATCTGGTGAGTATATATATATGCCTTGCCTTCAAGGATGTGATGTACTGTGCCATACATCATTGTCTTATTTATGGAGTGCACCCCAGCAGCAAGCACTGCACAGCCCTGCTGGGTCAGGATCCCATGCCAGCATCCCATGCCAACCTACACTCTGGTTTTTCCCAACCCTGGGACTTCCCTGAGTGCCAAAACCACCCCTGCAGCCAGCTCTGCTCTCACACAGCTCCCCTGCACAGCCCAGCACTGCTTTTTCCAGAGCAGGTGTCCCATCAGCACAAGGCTGATCCAGAAACAACCCAGAACTCTCATGAAAAGCAAGATCCTGGGAAATTTTTAAGCAGCAGAAAGATGGCACCACAGCCAGGAGCCACTGGGACAAGCAAAGCACCTGGATCCACGTGCTCAGACACTGCCCCCCAAACACAGGATTCTCCTGGATTTATTGCACAGAATGGAACTCCAGCTGGAGCAGTTGAGTTTTCCATTTGCCACACTCACCTGCTGATCTTTCAGCCATCTGAAATATCTGGATATTAGAAAGAATTTCTTTCTGGAGAGGGTGCTCAGCCACTGGAATGGGCTGCCCAGGGAAGGGGTGGATTCTCCATCCCTGGAGATATTTCAAAAGAGCCTGGATGTGGCACTCAGTGCCATGGGCTGGGAACCACGGGGGGAGTGGAGCAAGGGTTGGACTTGATGAGCTCTGAGGTCCCTTCCAACCCAGCCCATTCTATGATTCTAGGATTCTATGATCTTTTCAAGATGAGACAGAAAGATGACCCTGACCCACCCAAAGTAGCTTCATTTTCAGGGAGATTTCCATGGAATGGAACAGAACACACTCCTCATTCCTACACCAGCTCCTCTCAGAACACCTCCTGAGCCAGCAACAACCAGACTGGGAGAGGGAGGCCAAGAGCTGCTAACAGCTGGGTGGTTGGACATGGGAGGAGGGGAAAATGAACAATTATAAATACAAACATCTTCTGAGTGCAGTTCAGGTTGTTATAATGAAGGCCTAAGGCTTCTAGAGATGCAGCCTGGAGCGATGTCCTGCAGTTCTTGGCTGTAACCACAGAGCCATTTGCCTTGTGCCACGTACCAGACATCATGCATAATGCTGTGGTTAAAGAGAACAACCCCACATATGCCTCTTTCTTTAGTGCACATATGAGCATTGTCATCTCCAGTTGCACTTTAATGGAAGCATGCAGCATAAATATTGATATTTGCTGTGATTAATATTGCTATTTATAATAGCAACGAATTGGGTTCACGTAAAAATAATTAGCACAGCATGCCTAGGTATTATTTGTTCCTAATTATATCATGGTTCATTTCACCAGCAGCAACGTGTCACCAAGTCAATAACAACCAATGATTAACACACAGAATGTATTACCTTCAAATAACACCTTGTGTAACTCCCTGAGTGATGCTGGAATACTCTCAGGAGTAACCCTGGATAATTGCTTCAGGTAAGCTCCTGACTGGGGTTACCAATACCAACACCAAATGAAGAAAGGTGTTACTCAGCAGTTCTGTTTGCTTCTTTTCTTGCTTTTACTCTTTTTTCCATTATTTCCTCTCACACATCAAGAGTCAGGGCCCACCAAAGCAGAAGCACTGCCATTCTGCAACCTGTCATCCTGCCAGTGGCACTGCTGGCCTGGAGCAACTTGTGGCCATGCAAGGTGACCCCAAATACAGAGCAGGCAGAGCCCCTCACCCCCCAGACACCCTCTAAAAACACCTCACAGAGCAGACAGACTCAGGCAATTAAGTCCCAGTCACACCACCCAGGCAGCAGCATCAAGAGAACAAATACATAATAAACCCAGCCAAGAAACTCATCCCCAGAGTCTGCCTCCTACCCCTGCCCAGCACCACTCATCTCCCATCCCCTGAGCCAGTGGTTTCCCACTCTCTGCCATCTGGAGAGCTGGGACACTGCTGCAGGACTCAACGGGCTATCAGGAGGCTTTGTTTCCTGGAGTTTGTGAAGAAAACTGAGATTTTGGGATGGAATGAGTTGGCATGGGCTCTATTCTGCAAGAGGCTGGCTCTGGCAAAGCACTTCAACCCACAGGTATTCCTTGAAAATGTGGAGCAACTTTTTTTGGCAGCTGTATCACAGAAAACTTATTCCAAGGAGTTTAAAAACCAGCTTGGATAGGACAATTTAACACAGGTACTGACTTCCAAGGCACAAGAAGAATGGCTCTGTGCTGCTCAAGTCTTTTCACTTTTGGTTTCTGAAGACCCCTACAACACATAACCAGATGAAAGTGGCCACGGGGTGAAGTTGGAATCAAATCCTTTGAAGGATAAAAATCCACCAATCCTTTTAAAACAGCAAATACAAATTTCTCTTTACACTTATTACTTACAACTTGGATGTCACCTGATACTTCTTGTCAATATCTGTCAAAGACAGAGCCAGCTAACAAACACTGAATATCCCCCTGCATCCTGCAGGCTCATAAATCACCCCCTCCAGCATCCCCATGCTGAGCAGCTTTATGGTGTGCTACTGCCCCCACGTGTAATAAAGATTCCTAACAGCAATCCAGCACTGAAAAATGCTCACTTGGTTTTCATTACCACTGAGCCACTGGAGTGTCAAGAGAAAATATCCTGGTTCCCTGCAGCTCAAAACACAAATGAAAACTCAGGTGAATATTTTATCACAGGATGGGGGACTTTCCCTGCCCCTGTTACTGACAAAACTGTTCCTGTAATTCAGAATAGTTTCAAACATCTTGGACAGGCATTTATAACCATCCTTTTCCAGCACAGAAAGCCACAGATCTTGAGACACTTGGAATGAGACATTTTGGAACAGTTCAACTGTTATTTAGGTACAAAACTAACCAAAATTTGAAAGATTTCAGCAAATTAACTGAAGTGATTTTGAAAAATTTATCTGACAGTGTTACTCACAACACTTTACAAATAAGAGGTCACCAGAAAAAAAAAAAAAAAAGTTCTGGCAGAACTCCAGAAATATCTTGGTGATTAGGAACAATACCCAATAGGAGAGAAAAAATATAACTCATCACTAAAGTGGCAGAACCTCTCAGCTCTGATCCATTGCTGTGTGGCAAAAGTTCCTCTCCCAGCAGAAAACAAAACCAGTTTCCCAGCCTGCCCAGGGATCTCCACCTGCAGACACAGCTGGAAGTCAAAATCCAGATTAAATCAAGGAATCAAAAACTCTAAACGAAAAAAATTACCAAGTCAATCCTATAATTTTTATTTCAGCTCAAACCAACACTTCCAGCCTTCAATGTCCATAATGATTTCAAATAACAACAAAACAGCCTACTTTGTCATTTTGAGAATTTTAAAGCAGGGCACACAGAAATTAATCAAAGAAGGAAATTATTGAAAAAAATCCAAAACATCCACTACCTTGTCTCATCTACAAACCTAGTTTTATAATCAGCATTTTTTTGATTAAAAACAACATAATGGCAAAAATTCTCACCAGCTTGATACCTTGAGAAATTAACTACTCAGCAAGTACTTCATTTAATGCATGAGAAGAAAAATGAAGTGGCTGAAGACTTGCTTCTCCCTTTCCAAACACCTCTTTCTCCCATCTGATGTAAATGAAAGCAGAGCCCATCCTCCCACACCTGCCCCAGCTCCACTGCCAGTGCCAGACTCAGAGGGTTTGTCCCCAGCACTGGCCTGGGCAGAGGGGACAGGGACACTGACCTTTTTTTAGGGCATCCCTGTGCTCCCACCCCTCAGAGACTGCCACAAGCCCAGTGCCAAAGATGTGCCAGAGGTGGCTGGTGCCAATCTCCCAGGTGCAGTCCCATTTCCAACATGTTTTTTCCTGAGCAATTTATTCCCAAACCACGGGAACACTTGTTTGTTTTCCAGCAGAAGGACTAAGGAATCTCCTCTTGGCACTTGTGATCCTTTTCAAAAAGAACTGGGTCCAGTTGCACTATGGCCTTTGGCATCTCTGGGCTTATTCTAAGGGAGCCACCAAAATAAGTAAGAAAAGAAAAGTTTATTTACCCAGAGGCTGTAGAGTAACACAGGAGAGCTATGAGAGGTTACTCTGGAAAAGAAAGAAAAATATTTTTCTACTAAAACAGTCTCATTTCCTCAGTCCAGGCCTTGGAGGAAGGTCTCCAGCAGTCACTAACAGCATGCTCCAAAGTCAGAGCTCCCAGAAGGAGCCCCTCCAGCTGAGCCTCTGGAAATCCTGCAATAAGTGTTAAGAGCTGGAGTTAATCCATGCAATTTGTGTTGCAGCTCTTCTGCAGTGTGAGCCCCAGAGAGGCCCCACCAGCAAGGGCTGTGCCTCCCACAGCCCCTCAGCAGCACCTTCCACGTGTGCCTCACCTGTCCTCCTGCTTACACCAAAGAACAGAAGGCTTGGAAAACATTTTAAAGCTCCAAAACAGACCCCTCCCTCCCAGCCAGCTCTAACCTTAGCTCTGTAGTACCTCAGGTGGGCTCCCCTGTGCCCTTTCCAACCAGCAGGAATATCCCTGTTTCACTCATAAGCTCTACCTTCCCAGATCAATTAACCCTTTGATTACAGGATTGGTTTCCCAGTGAAAAAGTACCCATGTAGTGAGAGTCAAAGTGACACTGAAGACCAAGAGAGAAGCACCTGCAGGATGAAAGCAGAGGGACTGAGCACTGCAGAACAATTCAGGGTATTCCATCCCCAGCCTCCATCATTCAGACACATGTACAGCAGGGAAAACAGATGATGGATGCTTACCCCCAGAACACCATTAACATAGTCAGGTTTATGAAAATGTGCAGGCTAAGCTTTTTCAGTTTTCCTTAAAAAAATAATTAATATATATATATTTTTTCCACTAACAAAACTGATTTTTAAGTATGGAACAATCATTTGCCAGGTTTTCAAAGCCATCTGTTTTCAAAGCCTACCTTCCTTGTTGTTTACCACAGGCTGTCTATCTGTTTTAACAACCTCCACTGGGATTTCACATACCTCATTATGCAAAATCACTACTTATGCATTCACTCCAGCACTTGTCTAACTAATCTGCACTCATCCCACCCTCCACAGAAGATGCAGCATCCCCCTTCAGAGGCTACAGATCAAAAACAATAGTAGCTGGTGTCAGAGCAAGACAAAACACAGCCTCCTGTGTATATTCCTGGTATGATACAGGCCAAATCCAAGACTGCTTGGAGCTGCTAAAGTCTAATACAAAAACACCACATCACAAGAGATTTTGTATCACATGCCAGATACAAAGCATGTATTTTTAATGTTGAGACTTCTGTTTTTCTTCATCAAGAGGAGTCAAACTATTTTGGTCTCCCAGCACTCATCCCTGGCAATCAGATGAGCACCCTCAAGCTCCTCCTGACCTGCTCTTGGGCTCATCCCAGGCACCAAATACTTTTTTTTTTGCCAGCTTTCCATCTGTAACAGGCAGCCCTAACACCTGCCAGAGTTTAAGGTGCTGTTCACAGCCTTCCTCTGCCTCCACTCCAGACCCCATCACACCTGACAGTTGACAACAGCACCTTCTGAACTGCTCTGCTCTGTCCAGGCCTGCTTGGGGACCCTTTAACTGGTACCACCCATCACCTGCAGACCTTGCTGGGGGATGCTTTAATTCACAGAGTTGTATTACTAACACAACAGCCCAGGATCTCTGGTACCATGAGGGTTGGCTGTGTCACACAACACCCTCAGGTAGGCTAAAAACCAAAGAGGAAAACAAAAATTGGCATAATAGAGCCACTGTATACAGCACCAATAATTTAATTTTATTTTAATCAGAATTTATTTAATTTTCTTTAAAATAATTCAATGTCCTCTTCCTTGGAAAGTACAGCTACTATCTCTATTTGTTTATATATTGCCAGATTTGAGAGCTAAATGTAAAGAGAGAACTTGCCATTCTTACATCTAAAATAGCACAACTGCAATGACATTGCTATGGTAAGATTGAACTCTGAAATTCAAAATGACAAAGTGACTTCAAAGGGTGTTTATTTTACATGAAATAAGGAAGCAAGGGGGATTCCTGTTGAGCAAAGCACCAGAGATTGAAGGTGGCAACAGAAAAAACTGAAATTTCATGGTTGAGTTATGGTTTCCCAAGAAAAATAAAGTACATCAGGCCTATGAAAGATTGGTCATTTGTGAAACTGAAAGCATTTTCTGAGTGAGGTAAGCATCACATCACTATCCCATTTCACACCTGAGAAAACAAGAGATTGGGAATTAAATGAGGGGATGGACCTTTCCCAAAATGTGGGCATCCAGTCCTGGCTGTACCTCTGGCTGTAACACCAGAGCCCTCACCCCCTGCCCTGAGTTCCAGCTCCTACCCTGGGATGTGACTGCATCCCAGGCTCCAAACACCCCTGGGGCAGCACAGCAGCAATTCCAGGACCAGGGAATGTCTGGCTGGAGCCTCATGGCAGAGGGTGAGAAGGTGATGGGAAGAGATGCTGCCTGCTCAGGCACTCATTGGCAGCAAACAAGAGCTTGCTGGAGGTGGTTCTGATGGCCAGTTTGGGAACTGGCTGTGATCTTATCCAAGATTGCATCCAGCAGGGTCCAGACAGCACTGCCACAAATCTGGCAACACCCTTGGTCCCTCTGAAATCAAACCAGGCTCTTGTGGAGTGACTGCTCCCAGTGAGACTCCAGAAGAGAAGTCCCACAAACAGCCCTGCTTGTGTCTCACAGCATGGCAGAAACAAACCCTGAATCAGGGGGGGTGTTTCTCTGTGTCTGTTTTCCTTAGATACAAACCAGAAACCATCCTGTTCACTCACACTGTTGCAAAACATTTCATGGTTAAATACACTTTTGACACCTTTTATGTTAAGAAAGGCTGAATTTATACAGCTGCACTCACATTTTTAGGTTCTATGAAGAAAAAATAGATTAAACCTCTTGTTTGGAAACACTAATTAAGTTTGTATCCACCTGTACATCTTCACTACAGCATAAATCACTGTTTCTTTTCCCTGCATTTGCTTTACTTGCCTGATTTGTTGTTCTCCACAGTGGAAGTTGAAAACCACCTGCATTTTGTAGGTGAGCACCTCTGTTCCTGTAGTTCCTCCCACTCTACCAGGACAGATGTTCACTGCAACAGCTCTGAATGCTTGATTGGCCTTGGAAACCTATGGAATGTGTCAGGCCAGGATTCAGCAGTGCCATGCATGAACATCAGGAGAGGGCAGGTTCAGATCAGGATTATGGCACTGGATAAATACAGAATAAAGAGCAGGCCTTGCATGAAGTTGTCCAAATGATTTATGTGAGTGCTAGCTACAAATAGGATCAGATTAACTTTCAGCTTGGGTAAACACTACTTTTACTGGAACCAAATCCTCTGCTTCTGCAGCCTCTGCTAGAAATAGCAGCCAGCTACCCCAGGCCCACCAGGATGCCACAGTGGTGGCCCCAGGGCACAACCCCATCTCTTCAAACTTCAGATGAGGGGTCAGCTCCAACACGTTCAATGTTTGTACTTAAAACCAACACATTCTCATCAGGAACAGTTCTATTTTTCACTGCACAGAGCAGCAGAAACCATCTCAGCACTGTTCTTAACCATTCCTTTTTAGTTCACTGGTGATGTCATTTAGGAAACTGCTGGGACAGGAGCCAGAGCTGCCTTAAACATCAGCACAAGGGAAGCCAAGCTGCTGGAGGCAAATATTACAGACAGCAAACATCCTATCAAAAAAAGGAAACCTGTGGTGTGGGGATCTTCAGCTCAGGGCTGCCAGAAGAGTTCCACCAGCACAGGCTGTGGCACCCTGAGAGGTGGAGCACCCTGTGGGACCCTGACCCTCCCAAACACAGCCTGGAGGCTGAGCAAACTCTAGGAGCTGTATTCATCCCAGAGGCAGGAACCCTTCCTCAGGCTGGGGGTTTCATGGCAGAGAGAGCCTCTGGCCCATTGCTCCCCCTCACACTGGGCCAGATCCTGCTTCTTCTGGGCCACTCTCTTACTGGAGGCAGGAGTAAGCACTCAAGGTGCCAGCCAGTACCAGGGGGCTGCCAGAACCCATCTGATCACAGAGTGGCCAGAGGAGAAAAGCCCATCCCTCAAAAGCACTGCTGACACTACAGCAACTTTTACTGTTTTTTTAAAGTAGTTTAATGTAAGATTCCCATCACCATCTATTTAACAAGCACTCACTCCCCATTTCCCCCTTGACCTCTTAAGCATTCCTCATTCCAATATTTAAGCACCACACTAAAACAAAATATCAAAGGGTCCAAACTGCAGCACAGCAGATGGCTATACATTTCTATCCTTTTGCTTCTAATGGAGCTTGAAATTAACACCACTTTTCTATTTCATCACCATTTTTCAGAGAGTTTAAATTCTTGAGGAGGAGGAGGACCACTTCCTCTTCCTGCCAGGTCTGCACAATGTGAGGCTAAAAAGCTGGATCTGGGCTACTGGAGAGATGATGAGAGGAGACCCTGCTTACCAAAGACTGCCAGAGCAGGGAGCACAGGAAGACCAGGAGACATGTAATATCTACTTCTTAAATAGAAAGTGAGTTCTCTGCAGTTTTTAACAGTTTCCAAGCAGCATAATCTTCAGTACATTATTTCAAATATCTTCATTAAGTAATCAAGTGGTAAAGATTAAGCTATAAAATACAGTTACTGAGCCAACTGCAAGAGTTCAGGTTACAGATGAGCCTTAGAATTAAGTCTGACAGCAATCATTGGGAAGAAACCAGATAAAACATTTTGTTCATCTGTGGGTTTATCTCTGGGGCTCTTCTGGCTCCCATGGCCACAAGACCCAGCAGACTCCCAATCCTACTCTGATGTCTTCATACTCAGCTACAGGAGCTTCCACTACCACTCTGCACATGGACAGAGTTCCCAGATGATCCTCTGCTGAGCCAGCCTGATGTAACCCTGCAACACCTCTCCTGCAGCTATCTGCAAAGCAGAGTAAGTTCTCAGACCCTTAAACCTCACTGAATTTGTGCTCTCAAGTCAGAGAACAGAAGCACAGAATCACTGTGGTTGGAAGAGACCTCTCAAGTGCAACCACCATTAACCCAGCACTGCCAAGGCCACCACTAACCCCTGGCCCTCAGCACCACAGCTCCAGGGCTTTGAAATCCCTCAAGTGTTGGGGATTCCACCCCTGCTCTGGGCAGCCTGGGCCAGGGCCTGGCAAACTTTACACTAAAGAAATTGTTTCTAATGTCCAACCTAAACCTTCCTGCCATAGCCTGAGGTCATTTCTTCTTTCTGTCCCTTGTAAGCTGGGAGAGGAGCCCAACACCCATATCTCTAAAACCTCTTTTTAGGTGATTGTAGAGAGTGATGAGGTTTCCCTCCTCTTTTCCAGACTAAGATAACAAAGTTAGGTAACTTGTTTTAGCTATGGGCTTGAAGGGGCTTCAAACAGCTGCTAAAGTCTCCTGTGCTTCTCCTTAAGCCAACACAGACAAGACAAGGTGAGTGACAGAATACCTGCTGCTTGCACTGGTCTCCTTCCTACACGTTTGCTGATAGCTTTTCAAAATCTCAAGGATCTACATCCAAAAGCTTAGAATCCCATCAAAATCTTTTAAGTCAGTGTGTTTAAATAAACTAATTAAAGCCACGTGTATTCAGAAACCTTTCTTCCCTGGAAAAGTCTAAACCCAGTGAAAGTGCTCCCTAATTTCTCTTTGCCAAGCCTGACCAACCAAACCCAAAGCTTCCTGAACCATGGGTGATTCAGAGACACCAGCAGGAGCAGGGAGCATCTGCCCTCCCTGCAAAGCCCTGCAGCAAAGGAGGACAGCACAGCTGATGTGCTCAGCCTCCATCCCAACAAACACCCTGGGTCCTCACAACCATTCACAGAATCCTAGAATCCTAGAATTGGCTGGGTTGGAAGGGACCTCAGAGCTCATCAAGTCCAACCCTTGCTCCACTCCCCCCGTGGTTCCCAGCCCATGGCACTGAGTGCCACATCCAGGCTCTTTGGAAATATCTCCAGGGATGGAGAATCCACCCCTTCCCTGGGCAGCCCATTCCAATGTCTGATCAACCTCTCCAGAAAGAAATTCTTTCTGATGTCCAACCTAAACCTCCCCTGGCACAACTTGAGACCTCTTGTGCCCTCTTGTCTTGCTGAGAGCTGCCTGGGAAAAGAGCCCAACCCCCCCCTGGCTCCAACCTCCTTTCAGGGAGTTGTAGAGGGTGATGAGGTCTCCCCTGAGCCTCCTCTTCTCCAGCCTCAACACTCCCAGCTCCCTCAGCCTCTCCTCATAGGATCTGTGCTCGAGTCCCTTCACCAGCCCAGTTGCCTCCTCTGGACCTGCTCCAGCACCTCAATCTCCTTCCTGAGCTGAGGGGTGTTTCCAAGCCTTCTGGCCACAAAACTCAACCCATGACCTTTTCATCTTAAAATCCTGACATCACAGGAATGTATTCATCAAATAGATGTTTGTTTGGATTGATGGTTTTGCTCCAGTTTAGATCTAGAAATGAGTGGTGTGGTACTGCCAGTATCAATATGATTACGTTATTGTATAGTTTAAATTAGGATTTTGCAGCAAAGCTGCAGAGAATTTAATTGACTCCTTTTATAGCTTAACTCTCAGCTACAGTGATCCTAGAAGAGGAAATGTCATTTCTAATTTAACTTAATTTTTAAAGAACGTTTCTGTAACCTTTGCTATGCAATATCTTTTTATTTTAATTGAGAAACATCTCTTTAAAGTGATAAAGTAGGCTAATATGAAAGCTGATATTCAGTTAACCCATATTTTCAAAGTAAACAAGCCCTTTCTGCATAAATGGAGTCCATCAGTCAGCTTTGGTTTAATTCCTCTGAACTAAAAAAGATTACTCCAGAAAAAGTAACTAGAAAACACTTTATGCCAATTTGAATTGTGGATGCAGTCTGCTGCTGTCACCACAAGCCATGTCACCAGTGCATGGAGCTCTCTGGGGTTCAGAGACTGTGGATATACCTATCCTGGTTAAAAAGCCAACATTCCCTGCTGGGATTGGAAGCTCTGTGTTAGCTGACTTCAATTACAGCATTTAAGCTTGGGTTTTAAATCATGCTGGCAGCTCAAGCTCAGATTCCTTGCTTCTAAGGTTCCAGTCCCTTGTGAATATGTAATGCACCGTGACAAAAAACAGGGAAGCAAAATCAGAACACATGTGATTTATAGGCACACTGCAACCATTTTAAAACCATTTATGTCTTCTCATAACACTAAAGAAGGGTGAAAACCTTCCACTCTAAAGCTGGATTCCAACCAGAGCCCTTTCTCAGGGATTCAAACCAGGAATGCTGTCCTTTCTGAAATCCTCAACTTCTTGGTGATTTCTCCAAGCTACAGCCCTAGAGTTAAGATGGAACCCTTAGAGCCAACATTTCCTGAATATATATGGAGTAGGGTCACAGCAAGTTTTGATGAAAAACACCAGTCTAACCTTTACTATGTTTCTGCAATTACTGCCTCTCCCAGTTCCAATTTTCTCTCCTTTATTAACAACTGCCTTTAAATAAGGTAACCATAGCAATGCTTTACAGCCTTGATGTCTTTTGTTTGGTTTCCTTGAAGAGGAAGTCACAACATGACTTTCATCAACAACTCTTCTGACAAACTTAATTTCAAGAATAAGACATTATTTCAAGAAAGAAATGAGAGAGGGGGGGTTTCCACAGAAAACAGTAATTTACCTTTAGCTTTAAAGAAACAGAACATGGTGTCTGCCAGTACAACATTCTTACCTCAACACTGCAGCTGAATTCTCCTGAACTTTTTTCAGCCTGCTGACACACACAGACAGTGAATCAGAGAATTTGAATTCTGTGTTCCATTAGCAGTTCTTTAATGCCTGTGACAGGACAAAGCTCACAGGGTCACAGGACACACAATGCCCAGGTTCTTCCCATGTACTGATGGTAAAGGTCAGCAAAACCAAGCTTTATAGGTCAAGTACACCCTGGCACAAAGGCTGAAGAGGTCAAAGGATTTATTGGCCCTTTCTCTGGCTTTGTGAAAAATACAAAGACCTCTAGCAGTAACTACATTACATTTAAAAAAAAAATCAATTCTGCTGGGTTTTTTTTTCAAGAGGGGCATAAGGTGGATCACATTCTAACTCTTCTTTCACAGGGCCACACAGAAGCTGAGAGGTTTGAAGGAGTGTTGCTTTGACTTGGTCCTGCCTACACATCCTCAAGCTGTACAAATCCACCCTGTAACAGTATCTATAATCACAAGCTTACTGAAAAATTCCATTCCCAACATAAATTTTGACCAAAAATATGCTTAGCATTCTACCCCACAGCTTGAGAGTACCAGATACTTCCACCATAGTTTGGATTATAAACTCTAAGAGTGGAAATGCAAACACCTACACTCAGATCTAACTTCAACCACTCATGTAGCACGACTCAATCCATGCAGCCCAGGACCTAAGAACCATTTATAATATTGGTTGTGCCCAAGAAAAATCAAATTCCAGTTAAAGAAGCACTTAGTGTTGGGAAGATGGAGCCACTCCATGTCCTAGTACTCTTGCACCTGAAATTATCAATACTTTATCATTCAGATCTGATCTTTCTCCACAGCCTCTTTGCTGACCTCTAGAAGATCCCCATTCAGCTGTATTTATACTTCCTCAGCCACAGGATCCTCTGGCACACTTGGAGGTCTCCTCTCTCCTCAGATTACTCATCACAGTCATCAAAACCCACTGGAAGTACTCAGCTTTGGAAAGGCTTTTTACAGGCTTTGGATCAGACCATCACTGGCAGCAAAACCTGTATGACATATCTGACAGTCTGGACAAAATTCTCTTGTCGTTTTTCCAAGAGAAGAGAGATCCAATGGCTCTTTCCAAAGGGATTTGTTTTTCACTCCTCCTAGTAAGATGCTTACTACTGTGTAAGCTGCATAAAATATTTTGCTCAGGCAACCTGCCCTCAGTGTTTAATCACAATACACAATCACCCACAACACACACAGGCTGCTGCTGCTCCATTTTGCACTTGCCTGCAAAGCAGAATGTGGCAGCTGAAACACTTTCAGGTTTTTTATATATTTTCCCTTTTCCCTGCAATGTCCCTACATCTCTCTTCTATGTCACCTTTTTACCTCTAAGCAAAAGTGCTAAATACATTTAATGCTGGCAATTCCCCAGGATTCTAGGCTTTTTTTTAAAATAAAAATAAATCAGATTTCCTGCTGTTATAGCCCACTTCTCTCATCTCCCTCCCTCTGGCAACAGCAAGTGAGAAGCTGAGACACCAGAGCTGCTTTCCTGCAGCAAAGCTCAGTGCCAGGCACTGTTCCAGCAGCAGTACCTGCTCCCCAGTGCTCATCTCCAGCACCTCTGAACATTTCCTTCCCTCCCAGGTGGCAGCTTTGAGCAACCATCCCCTTCCCATACTCATAAACTCCTGAATGCTTTCTGCTCCTGCCACAGCAATCTAACACCAGACTCAAAGATCCAAGCTCTCAGCAAACACCTGAATCTCCATTCCAGCCTCCCCAGCTTCCCACCATCTCTTTTTTTCCCTTTACCTTCTGTTGAAAGATCCTGAGAATCTTGCTTTTGCCACAGGCATGTTTTTATCTTTCCCTTCTCTCACGAGTCAAAAAACTGGTTACCTATAAAGAACTGCCAGGATGAAAGGAAAATAAAGCAAGCAGTCAGGTTGGGGAACTTAGCTCTGCTCTGCCTCTCTGGAGAAACACCACAGCATTGATCCTTCTGCAGGAGAGGATGATGAGCACCTGCTTGAATCCTCTAGGTTTTCATCCAGAGGGGAAAATGTTCTCACATTCTGGATTTCTTGCAAAGCTCATTGCTAAATCCTGGCCTGCAAGCTTGTTTCAGACTGAGAGAAACAAAGCAAAGCAAAAAACCATGCCTTGTCCCAGAGAATAACATGGATAGCACAGAGTGCCTGCCAAAGGCATCACCCACTGAGCTGAGCTGGCCTGAGGCCACCATCTGACACTGGGCTCTGGCTTCTGCCAGCCCTGCTGCCAAGAGGACTGAACACTGGAGGCAGTGGGACAGAAACTTCTGTTTGCCACTCCTGACAATATTTGGCATTTCTCCCATCCTACCAGCACTCCAGGTCCAGAAACCAGGCAGTGCCACTCCCAGTACCCAATCTCTATCCAATCACTATCAGCAACTTTTTTAAAACAACACCCAGAATCCTTCAAGTTCTCTGTGGATGAAACTTTGGGTTGAAGAGAAGGAAGAACTGCAAGGCCTAACTCACATCTCTGATCAAAAAGAAGCCAAAACACAATGCCCAGAGCTCAAAGGACCACAAGAAGAAACTCAGAAGACTGTTTGCTGTGAGGACTTGCAGGGTACTTCACTCCTGGCTCCACCAAACAAGGCTGTGGGAGAAACAAAAAAGGCACAGCCCAGATCTCACTGATACCATAAACCAAGGAATCTTCCTCACCTGAAACCTACTGACTGACTGAAACCCTTTTCTTGTTCTTGTGTTTCAAATTATTCTATAAAATTTTCTTGAATATATCCAACTTTCAAGTAGGGGGGGGAAAAAATCTTGCTTTCCATAAGAAGGTATATGGTGTTCATGTATTTTAGTAGGATACCAATCAAAACAATAATAAACACCAAACTTCCAACCATTTACACTTTTATCTATGTAGATGCACTTTTTTCTCATTGTCTTACTTATAAGTTCCTTTTTTCATTGTATTTTTCCTCTTCCCTACAGCAGATTAACCAAATAATTCCTAGAGAGTAAAAAACCACACAGATCATGTACCATACACTTTGAGTAACAGCACAGTGAGACCAAAATTCAAACACAGGTATCTAGATCAACATTTTGACTTCCAAGTTGAGCTCACCTTAATTAGCATGCAAGGAGCAGCATGTGTTACACCACAGGGATTTAAAACAGATTCATGTTATGTCTCAAGTTGATTTACGTATAAATAATAGTTTATTTACTTTAGAAAATGAGTGTTTTATTCTATTTAACACTGGAGGGGGTGATGCAGTTTTTAATTAATTTACTGGTGTGGCTTTTTTTTATGTCAAGAAAACAAATGGAGCAATATAAAACCAAGAGCAAACAGCTAACACGGGGGTCTATAATGTAACCATAAAAGGAGCACTTTGAAAGCACTCACAAAGTTCCAGCCACATGATTCCCATTAAATGTAATGAGCACTGGACAGATAAATTCACACATGTTGCTTTGAAGATTTATACTAAATTGGCCTCATCTTTGTTAGCACTAAAGGAATACTGATACTATACAATAGAAAGGAGAAATCTTTCAATTTGCCCCCTGCAATTTTCTTCATTATCCACAGAATTCTCCAGTAGCCAGTCATACCACTGATTCATAATCTTTCCAATTTTACAGACAGTTAAAAAAATTAACTCTAATACAACAGTCAATCTCTGCAGAATATACTGCTAAAATGCTCCTTTGTTCAAAACACAAGCCCAGCTAGTTGTGCTCTGAAGCACATCAAAGGCCTGAACAAGTGGAACAGCACAGGGACAAAGCTGCTGCTGTAGAAGCCAATCCATATTACCTTGCCAAATCTTTAATTGCTGTGCATGTACATTTGGCTTGATCTTGGGCTGCTTTGAAGTCAAGATATTAGCTTCAATTAATCCCAAAATGACCTCAAGTTACAGGCTTTGGAAAAAAAAAAAAAAAGAAACAACAAAAAAACAGAAAATGGCTCAGGGACAATGTGAGCTGCTTGCCTTTTTATTGCCTTTTTTTCCCCTCTCTTTCTCTTCTTGTCTGTTTAAGGATAGGATTTAGTATTCATGGACAATGCTAAGCTGATCCTGCAAAAAAAGCCTTTTCTCTACTCTCTGAAAAAGAAGAGGCTCAAGCTGTGTTAGCAGGTAAATACCCCCCCTCCATGGTCCTCAGCCCTGCACTCCTCTCTGTTGCCAAAGCAGCTGTGGCACCAAATGTCCCCCCCAAAACACAAAAAATCCAACGTGAACAACTGCAAAGCACCAAGACCAAACCCAAGGACCCAGAGATCCAAACCTGTTGCTTCAACTAAAGGGTTTTCTGAGTGAAAGATCTGCTGGCAGTGCACAAGCCAGCTACTGAAAGGAGCTGGACAGCCACCAGTGCCCTTGTCACCAACTTCCCACCTCCCATCTTCATCCCAACGAGTTCAATGCTCTGGGAATTTTTTATCTCAGGCTTTTCCAGAGAGGACAGACCAACACTGTAGGGACTCAGATTCTTGTATTGAAAAACCACTGCACCACTGTGCCTAGCACTGGGAAAAACTCCCTACCTACCAGGAATTTTAAGGTCTCAAGCACCATTCCTGCACCACCTTGAGTCGGAAATCAAAACTGCAGGCATGTGCTGACACCATGCAGATGTTTCATCTTTCAAAAAGAACTTAAAAAAACCAAAACACCCCAGCCAAAACACTAGGAAGAAACAATTCTCAGATGCCACCAGCTTCACTATCACCACATGCACAGCTCTAACTACTGCTCCTGCCTGAGTTCATCACCCACATTGGGAGTGCCTTCAGAAAAGAGGAGGTGCTCTTTTTCTTCAGGATGGCATCTTCAGGATAAAACCCATCCTGTAGTGTAAAACAAGCAGGAAAACCACAGTGTGTGAGGCTTGCACCCTGCTTGGCCACCCACTGCACTCCAGCTGAGGCTGGCAGGAGCAAGAGCATTCCTGCAGCTTTCTACTGCTTTTCCTACTTTTATGTCCATTAGTTGGATTTTTTGTTGTCTTCTAATGTGATCACATTTTTGTGCTGTTCCTTCTGACACATCAGATGGAAACGTTACTGAACCAGCCTCGTATTTCATAATTTCCTCCAAAGCAAGACTGCTGAACTACTTTGAGTTATCTCTGTGTCAGCACATTCCCTTGAGGCCAATATTGTCTTTTTCCCTTGTCAGTTAATTTGCTCATTGCAACACAAGTTTATTGAAAGCACTCTGAGTCTTAATTAGTGCTCTTTAGTTGCTGTTTCCCATAGCTGCTGTGTCTCAGTACCAAATGCTGTGATGCACCATTAAGAAGGAATTTCATTATAGGCATGGATTAAACATGAAATATTTTAAGTATCTGTAGCAACATACTTGCAACCAAATGTAGCCCTGAAATAGCAATGTTTACACCTGGAAAAACAACAAAACATTGAGGAATACCCATTCCCAATGCAGTTGTACCTGCACAAACTCATTCTCAGAAAGCCTCCCCAAGGCCAGGCAGGTCAGAATTTATCAACACAGGAGGGGGGAAATGTTCTGCTGGGTCACTGCAGCCATTCAAACAGAGAACTGGACCTGTCTTGTGGGCAGTTTCCTGAACAGCACACCCAATGGTCAAACATCAGCTCTGCCACAGGCACTCCCATCAGCAAATTATTCCAAAACTTCAAATCTAAATTGCTCTAATTCCTAAAATGAGTCTGAACCTACTTTTGCCAGTCCACTTTATCTTCCATCACTCTTGTCTATGACACTTTAGAATTTTCCCCCTTCTTCAGCCTTCTGTCCTGACATATTACAGACAGTTTAGAATTATAGGAAGTTAGGGGTTGGAAGGGACCTTGAAAGATCACCCAAGTCCAGCCCTCTGCCAGACCAGGTATTTAGAGACCTTCACAGACATTTGGAGCCACTAAAATGCTCAGAGGGCTGGAGCACCTCCCCTGTGAGGTCCCTTCCAACCATGCTGATCCCATGAGTGCCCATATCCTGGCCCTGTGCTCATTCTGCAAGGCAGATCAAGCCCAGTCTTCCAGCCTCATCTCCAAAGTCAACTCCCCTCTCCACCTGGTATTCCCTGTTCCTGCATTAACCCATTTTTCTTGAGCAGATGTGAGCACAGTGTCCCAGACACTCTCTCATGTGTGCCTCCTACAACAGGAGTACAACACCAGGGTTGTACTAGTGATGATTTGCTGAATGGACTCTAGGCATTGCTCTGCTCTTCCTCTTCAGATACTCCTCAGTTACAACACACCTTCCAAATGGAATCCTTACTACCAGCCCCTAATCACTCACTTAAATTTTATACTCATCCATTTCCTGGTCTATTATTCCAGTCCCTAAGATCACCCTCCCAGTGTGATGTTCTCTTCTTTTGCCTTAATTGACAAAGATCCCCTAAATCCACTCTCCATAGGCTATGTCAGTAACTTCTACTCCATTGCTACTGTGATTACACTTAGTCACACACTGTTTTGGGGAGCATTCCAACTAAATTTCCCCCACCTTCACCTTTCCCTTTCCATCACAAAATGGGGCTGTTTTCTAGCTGGTTCTTTGTACCAATTTCCAGCTTGACTAATAATTTCCCATGCAGCTCTGGAGCTAATGTCTTACTGAAATGCAAACAGATTAGATCTTAGAGACTCCAAAATCCCTTCATGGCTTTGAAAACGACACCACCAAGACCTGATGGTTAATGTTATTTTGTTTATTTTAATTAGGTGTTTTCTTGTCTATTAGAAGAAAGCAGTCTTTCATGTTTCCCTGCTCTCCTGACTGAGAGCTCTCTCCTTAATGAACCTTGGGGCTGGAGGCAAGGGAGCCCAGGCAGAGGTAAATCAAGCACTTTTTCCACTATAACAAACACTGCACTCTCTGAGCTCTGCAGGACTTGGTCAAAAGCTCCAGAGTTGCAAAGAAACAGGGTGGGTTTTAATCCCACAATGAGATACAACAGAGGGACAGAGTGGGAGAGACTGTTCCCCAGACCCTGGCTGCTGCAAGCAAAAAGCCTCTCCTGGATTAAGGGTAACTGAGGTATCTCAGAGAGCTCAAAAACTTCACCTTGACCACTCCTGGCTCCTGATGTGAGAGCTCCTGTGCCTGGATCTTCTGAAACAGCTGAAGAAACTTCAGCCTGGTAGGAGTGGGGGCAGCTCTACACCTCCCTTGGGTTTTAATTATTAAACAATTTGCAGACACAGACTTCTGGTTACAACTTAGTTTACAAGGCAACATATTTTGGGAGACTTGGGAAGTATTTTGCATGTATGGTTATGCTATTCCCATTAATTTTAATATGTTGCTGAGGAAATGTGTAGTTTACCAATCACATCATCATCAAAATCCTTCTTTCCCCAAGCACAAATTTAGTAAATCATACCTGTAATTTAATTCTTAATCAAGAGGCCCTTGAGCTTGACTCTTGAGACTCACTTTACAGATTTTGTTATGCACAGTATGAAAATAAAGCAGAAATCCTAGACTTGGATAGGCTTTGGGTTCACACCCCTGTCTTCTGCCTTTCCACTACAACAATAAAACACTAATATTCATGTTCCAGTTGTTTAAAAAATTGATTTTCAGTGGAAAATACTGGCTACAGTAAGGATGCAAACAGCATGATAGTTCCAAGCCTGGGCAAGCTCTTTGGTTCTAATGTTCTGTGCCCAGAATTGAGAACAGGATTTTGCAACAGATTTTACCTTGCCATTGAAAACAAGAGATGGTAGTCATGTGTGGGCAAATCAAGTGTGATAAGCTGATTTTTTAAAAAACCCTACACACAAAACTACAGTTTTTTAGAACCAAAACCAGATTGGAATTTGTGAACCATATTCAGTTATTTTGTAAAGGAATTAATTCAGTTGGTGACTGCATAAATGAAACTTCTTCACTACTTGATCCAAAACTACATTGCACTGAGAAAAGCATACATGTATTTACTGAAGCTTAGAGTGGGAAATTAGCTGGAAATAAACCAAATTATTTGCTTCCACCAACATTTCTTTCAGCATTTTTTTTTTCTTGGGCGGGGGGAGCCAACAGAAAAACCCTCCAAAAGCTAATTTAAAACTTTTGAGGGTTGAAATTAAGCAGTCTGTCATAAGAGGCAGTGAGAGGTAGGTACCAAACTGGTCCCCACAAAAATGCCCTGAGGAAATCCTAGTTAAGTCCTGCTTGATGGACCAGTTTGGTGTGAAAAAAGAAGACCCCAAGTATTAATGCCCAGTATTTCTGCAAAGTGATACAACAGGATGCTTCTGGGTCTGATATTGCAATTCTAAAATCAAAATCCAGAAGCCACAATTATACAGCAAGCCCATGGCTTGTTTATGGTCCAGGAAGCAATGAGCATGGAGAAGAATTTGTTCTCATGATGTGAAGGCACAGAAGGAACATTTAAGCACTAAGCATGGAAGCATGTGTGTTTTGTGTAAATAAAATTATATCCATGAGACAGCACAACAGTGCAAGCACATTTACCATGGCTAAGAAGTGTTCTGTCACAAACCCAGACTGGGTGACCTCTTTTATCAAGACAAGACTTTGCATAACTAACCATGAATTAAACCTATTTAGGTTTGATGCTTAATTTGAGGATGATGCATCAAAATAATTGAGGTAAATAAAAAGGGCAAGATGTCCCCTGGAATAACTATTTCATCTCAGTGAGCAACTTCTTTTGTATAAAGATTTTCAATAAAAATTGAAGAAAAAACATTCTGCTTTCCAGATTGGCACAGATGTTGGAAATGGTCCCACATAAATAACCTTTCCCAGTGGCAACATGAATGAAAGTCTAATCAGTACCTAGCTGTGTGGAGTACAAAGTGAACATTTTAATATAATCAATAATCCCAAGTAAAGAGATGATGGCTGCACAGCAAGGCTCAGTGGATACAGATTTCAGGTTACAAGTTAACCAAGATGTAATAACTCACCCCAGCTGCAGCTTATTCCTTGGAGAGCTACTTGGAAGCTCAGTCACCACCCAGGGATATTCTCAGGAGCAGATCAAAACCACTGAAGGATGATTCTTTGCTTGACTGTGCTCTGTGTGTGCCAGAGGGCAGAGAGCAGAAAATGCAGTCACTGGAGCTCCAGTCATGTGGATTTCTAGACACAAGAGTTGATAAACATGAGCAAATGAAGTGATACATCAGAACTTCAGGATTAAGCACTCCTGTCTCCTGTTCCCACCCAACCTGACCCTCCTTAAGCACCAATGGCACCCTATAGATTCAACCAGGCCCTGACACGGATCTGGCCTGTGAAATTCAACCAGTATCTGAAACCAGTCTTGGTGAAGTGTGGGTATGGCCCATTTGACTTCACACAGCACTGTTTGCTCAGCTGGTAACAGCAATCAAATCTGCTGAAACATTTGCCAAAATCTGTGAAAAGTTTCCAGAGTGTTATGGAAATTCCAGTTCTTACTGTACAGGTACAAAGCTTTGGCATTTAAAACTCTGCAGAAGTGGCTGCCTACACTGGAATGAGGAGTAACTCCTGACTGAGCACATCCCAGCACAGTGGCTACTCAGCAATAATCTCTATTTTTAAGATTAAAAAATCTGATTGAATTTTATTTTCTGTTCAGTCCCTCTATGGTCCAGACAGAGCTGGGATCTCAGCTGGTTTGTACAGCACTGGTCAAAATTTTAACCAACTTCTGCAGCAAAATACTCTCAACCCTGCACACCTGCATGTTTTGCTTTCCATTCTCTCCCCAGGCCACATTTTCTGCAGCTGCTGCTGCTGACTCTGAGCCATTTTTGACTCCATTCCTGCAGAGCTCACTCCCAGCAGCTTTGCCCAATATATGTGCCCAGGCAGGAATCCAAGGACCTCAGTTATTAATCCTGTGCCAGTACACCCTGATAGATGTGTTGAGCCCTGACAGGCAGTTATAGCCCCTGTTCATATCTGGAGCATGGCTCTCTCTCCCTCAGATCCCTTCCAGCAATCCTTCTGTCTCCAAAAGATGAGCACAACTGTTGGGCATCATTTAAACTGCAGACAGAGTACATGAGTTAGTTATTCTTTACTAGCAAGCAAGAATAAAAAAACTTGTGATACTTATTAAGAAGCACAGCAAGAATGCCAGGCATTATTTTTAAATATAATTTTCTTGTCCATTCATGGGAAACCAGGACTCCAAGTCAGCAAGAGCAGATGACCTTCACTGCATGGAAGTTTCACTGAACATCTGAATTTGTACAGATTTTTGTCATCTCCTTCCACTGATGAACAAAAAGTCAACACTAAATAAATCACTGCTTACCTGGGGACAGTAGAACAGTTTACAGTATGTTTCCTCCAATTCACAGTAACAGTAGCAGTCAGAGTCATAAACTATGTTACAGATTTTAAAGAAAAGATTTCCCTCTCCTGACTGAGGACAGTAGTCATGATGTGTGCACTATCCAGATCATCTCAAAAAAATAAATTGAAACAATCAGCAGCAACCACTGGAGCTGGAAAAAAATCCACATATCCTTCTGGCCATTCAGAAACTTTCCAATGGAATATTTTCAACTACAAAAAAAAAAAAAAAAAAAAAATCAAGCCAAGTTCATTGAAACATATTAGAAAAGTAATTTGGCTAAAATTCTGATGAAAACCAGTGAGGTTTCCATTGGAAAGTTACTTCACTTCCTCACAGCTCTGCTGCAATCATCCCAGCAGGCTGATGGAAGCCTGAGGACAGAGAAACCCTGAGTCCTAAACTCACAGAGCAGCAAATTCACAAGGAACTTTGCAAGGCTCCCTCTCACCATGGAATAGCAGAAAGCAAACTGCCTTGAACTTATGGTAACCCCACTGCTTCCACAGTCTCAGCTCCTTAGAAGCCTTTTAGCAGTGGGCAAGCCTGGCTCCAGGACTCCCACCCTTCTGGCTCTTAAGCCCTCCAGGAATTTGGTGAAAGCCTGGATGCATTTTAAAAATCCCTGTGTTTGCAGAAATGACAGCATTTCCATGCTGCATGGAATTCCAGTGCTTCATGCCTCAGGGAGGTTGTGGAGTCTCCTTCTCTGGAGCCATTCCAAACCCACCTGGATGTGTTCTGTGTGTCCTGCTGGAGGTGACCCTGCTCTGGCAGGGGGTTGGACTCAATGATCTTTCAAGGTCCCTTCCAACCCCTCACTTTCTGTGATTCTGAGAATCACCCATGATTCATGATTCACAAAGAGGGGGAAAAACCCCACAAGCTCCTGGAGCCAGAGGGCAGCAGAGGAGCTTGCATGTCACAGACTCACTTCTTTATGCCCACATCAGTCAGCAACAACTGGATTGTTGCTCCTTTTTATTACCATTATCATGGTAGTATTATATATTATAATAGTGTATAATATTAATGGTAATATTATATAATACTCTTATTACATTGCTTCTTCTTGTTACCACATGGTGCTTGTATGGAACAGCATCTTGAAGCCAAAAACATGGCCATGGATCTCACTATGCCAAGCTCACACAAGAAAGAAGATGTCAGAAATTTCAAACAATTCTGAAATAATTTTAAGACATTTTAATTAGCTTAATGCCATTTGGAACTAGAAGCTTAAAATTTAAACATCTGGCAAATAAGACTTGTGCTCTCCAAGAAATTACTGCTATCTGCTACCCAGAATGGAAAAAGGGGTCAGATTGCTGGAGCTCTTTATTCAGAGGGCAACAAACTTCATGTGCAGATCCAAGTCAGAGCTTCAGCTGCTGCTGACTCACCTGAACTGGCTGAGCACTCCAGATGGGGAAGTACCATGGGCTGCTGCTCCAGAGTGTCTAACAGGCAGGCAAACATCACAGCACCAGCAGCTGACAGACTGCTGCAAAACACAGCTGGGACACGACAGCTGAGAGTTTCTGTTATTCCAAACTACATCAGAACCAAAGGAGGAAAGAATTTTATCATCCTTGTTGCAGAACCTGGGAGAACAGAGCTTCCTTGTTATTCTTTTGTTTCACAATTATCCTCCCCCAAACCTTGGGCAGTATGTAAGCCTGAACTGGCAGATTGTAGCATGTGTTCCCATGCATAAGAACATTCCCAGCAAATGATCAGAGAGTCTCTAAGAAGAAATCATTCCCAGACACAGAAAGGTAGAGACTGAACCAACCTTTGTTCATGTGCAAACTTGTTTCAGACAACTAGGATTGCTGTATGAAAAACAAAGTACACCTAGTTAAACACTTCTCCTTCAGAAAGGAAAAAGATGAGTTTAAATTATTAAGTTTTATCCACTGCACTTCAATGAGATGGAAGTATTTTTTCCATGGAAAATCAATTTCATGGAAAATTTAACTGATTGGAATACATCTGCCTCCTATCATCTCAATATTCTGAAGATGCTTATAATCAACAATTTCACAGCAGCATAGCAAGGCAGTGAGTGCAGCCCTGGAACACAGCACAGAGCTTGGGAGAGATCCCAGAGCCAGCCCAGAGCAAGCCAGGCCCTGAGCCAGAGAAGCAGGAGGGGGGGAACCAACCTTGTGTCTCACCTGGGCTGAGCAGCACCACTCACTGCACTGTCCTGATGTCCCAACTCTGGGACACCCCTGGGACACACAGGGACCCTGTGAGAGGGCTGGATTCTTGGGTGGGGACAAATCCTTTTATCCATGGTCTACTGCTCTACTTTTTTATGCTTTACTGTAAAAGCTGACCCAGAAAAACCAAAACTCAGGAGA
Organism: Heliangelus exortis; assembly: GCF_036169615.1. NCBI lineage: Eukaryota > Metazoa > Chordata > Aves > Apodiformes > Trochilidae > Heliangelus > Heliangelus exortis. The sequence goes on along the minus strand of NC_092442.1, from coordinate 2,014,194 downwards.
AAAGAGGAAGTTTACAACTCTAGAAGAGACTGACTGCAATTTCATAGAATCACAGAATGGTTTGGGTTGGAAGGGACCTCAAACATCATCCAGTTCCAACCCCCTGCCATGGGCAGGGACACTTCCCACCAGTCCAGGGTGCTCCAAGCCCCATCCAACCTGGCCTGGAACACTGCCAGGGATGGGGCAGCCACAGCTTCTCTGGGAAACCTGGGACAGGGGCTCAGCACCCTCACAGGAAAGAATTTTTTCCTTATCTCTAACCTAAACCTCCTCTCTTCAAGTTTGAACCCATTACCCCTTCCTCTCACTACACACCCATGTAAAAAGCCCTACTCCATCTTCCTCTTCAGATGTTGGAAGGTTGCTATTTATTCATATGTTATATAATTCTATAAATTTATTTAACCATGGAGTATTACAGAGAAAGGATTTACCCCAGGCCTAGCAAAAGAACAAAGAACATCCAAGTCTGAACCCTAACAGGCACACTGAGTACCCTTCAGCATGGTCATCCTTGTGTTAACTCTTCTCACTCCCAACATCAGGGCTTGCAAAGGAATCAGCTTTGTTGAACACTTCCTCATTTCCTATTATCTTCTGCTCTGTGCTCTCACCACACAGATATTACATACCCACCATAGAGACTCCACATAAAAACTCACTGTATTTCCATTCTCATCCATCCCTGACTTCCACAGGCACTCATTTATCAGTCTTTGGGCAGTACTCCAACAGCAGGACTCTGGAAGTGCTGAGACTCAGAAGACCATTCAGAAGTGGAGTATGCACAGACTTCAGCACCTGATCTCTGAGCTGCTGCTGTTCAAATATTTTTCCTAGTTCTCTGGCCCAGAGCTGCCCCTTGAAAACTATTTCCTATATAGAAACCAATTAACAACAACAACAACAAACTAAATAAAAATAAATAAATAAATAAAAAATCAATGCTTAGTCAACTCATCTGCCTGGGTTTGTGGGCAATGTTTTATACAGTGTCTGCTGCTGCAAATGTGCACAGCTACATGGCTTGACCTGCCATGTGTGAATAATCTACAGGTGGAAACTCTTTTTTATAAGTCCTGTATTTTATGATTCTCCAAGATCAACTTGAGTTCAGAGCTTGTCCCAGAGAGTCCAGATTTGGCAGAAGAAAAAAACACCCTGGAACTACTAAAGCCATAATATCTGTTGTAGGTGTGATGTAGCAAATCCCAGGGTAACAGGATCACATCACAAAACTTAGAGAATGACCCAAACATCTGGTTTAGGCCAATATGCAGCAAAGTATCACAGTGAAGCTGTGTCTGATGGGCAACTAAAATACAGAGGTGGCTCAGGCAAATGATTCCCTTTATGGTTACACAAAGCAACAGGCACTGAACTGAAAGGAGGCACTGGCCTTGAGGAGAAGCTCCTGATCCTCCCACTGAATGTGCCTGTGCATATTTCTTGAGCCCTGCATACTGAGCTCCAAACCCCCCCTAACTCTCTGCATGTCCTGAACCTCTCTGCATTTTTTCCCAGGTACACTCAGGAACTGTTATTTAAAATATATTTCACTTCCAACCCAGGGCAGGGAGATGAGTAGGCAGCACACTGGAGAATTTCATCTTCATTGGAGAGAAGCCAACACAGAGAGCTTGTCTGCTCTAGGGGTGGTGGGCAGAGGGAGCTGGGAGATGTTCTACCAGGAACAAGGTGTCTGGGGAGGTTATGGGTTTCCTCCACTCACCCTTCTGTGAAGCACATCCTCATCTCACCAGTTCCCTTGTATCTTGTCCCCACAGCATCTGCAGAGCCCCAGGCACTGCTCAGTGATGCCCTTCTCAGTATCCTCCCTCATCCACAGGTGAAACTACAGGAGTACAACACAACAAAGTAACCAAGAATCACTCACACAAACAACTGACAAATCACCAAAGGAACTCTGCTTATTCACTCAAAGCCTGTGAAGCCCCTGTCTTACCTGCCAAAGAACCTCACAGCCTTCACTCACTGCAGGGGCTACTGCTTATGAGACTATTCCCCCCCCAAAATAATAAATCACAGCTTTCCCACTGGTTTAATAATCTGAATACAACCTGTCATTAGCTAAGAGGGACAAAATAACTGAGCTGATTGACTCAAGCTGATTACCCTGTGCCCCAGCTGATGAATATAAGCTCATTTTAAAGATTAAAAAGCTATTAGACTATTGAAAATAATTTTGAACAATTATCTCTGGGTGCATTATTTCCATGTTTAGACCAACTGCTACAAGTCTGATGGCTGATACAGGCTGCTGGAAAATTCAGTAACTGGAGATAATGGTCAAATTCTCCCATGTTGCTGTCTAATTACAGAATTCTACTTCACTTGAAATCCATTGAAGTGAGCAACATTGACATATTGTAAAGAAGGACTAAGAATACATCAGGTCAGGCCAAGTATCCCTATGGTATGAGCTGAAAACTACAAAAACCATCTTTGATTTACCACCTCCACCTCTTCTATTGAATTTTCTGCCCTGTCAATACAAAACAGTGGCAAGAATTGAAATCAGTAATTCCCTGCTCCACTTTTTCTTATTTTTTATGCTGTCACAGTAGAAAACAATAGACAGCTACCAAAAAAAAAAAAAAAAAACCAAAAAAAAACCCAAAGCAGTCCTCTAAGAAAGCACAAATATCTGCCCTCTAAAAAAGGGAGGAAGAAAACAAATATTGGCATCCCCTCTGCCTAAAACCAGGGGCAAAATGTGCTGGCATGCTGTAGCCAGAGGAAAGGGTGTTTTGGTGTAGTTTATGGACAGCCAGCCTTTAAAGATTTAAGGCTGAATTCTCATAAATCCAGCCCTGCACATCCATGTTCATGAAGAAGAACCCCAGTGCCCAGGGTTCCAACAATGCCCTTTCCTAAAGGGCACTGCTGAGCACAGCCCCACCAAATACAGTGACACATAATTATCTCATATAATTAGCATATAATTTTAGGAAATGAGACTGCTGTTCTGGGTAAGAAGGTTTGTTTAGAACACGGGGCAGCCAACCAGAGAAGGAAAAATTTTCCAACGTTTGCATCAATCTGAAAATTGACACAAAACCCATGGGAAACAGTTATTGAAGGATGGGCTCTGTGGGGCATAAGGCCACACTTTCACTTCTCTATAATTACCTTGCCTTCAAAATCAATAAAAAGCAGCAAGGGATTTGTAAAATCTAACAGTCCTGCAGTGAGAAGAAACAATTTTCCAGGAGACACAATTGCATCATTTCACCTTGAGGTTGAAATACCACCTCATGTCATTAATATTGGGCAAATATACAAAGTTTTTTTTGTGCTTTCAAGAGTATGTTATCCCTTTTAGTTTGATGTATCAAAAGAAAAACACTTTAAAAGTTCACCAGCTTTACTGATGAACTGCTGCACATGGCTATGGAGGGTCATGGTTGTATCATTTGTAATGCCAAAGCCTCTTAATTTTCTTTTCTTCTCTAACCATGGCATAGGTAACAAGAGCAAAGTAAAAGTTAGCATTTCAGGCATTTGCAAAGTTTCCTCAATAGTCTTTTCATTTCTATTTGGGTTCAAACTTCATGTATTCTGAATAATGGAAACAATGTTCAAAGCATACTTCTCCCTCCCAGCATTACACTTGCTCAATGGTCCTTGTGATTTTGTGCATTAATTCGATATAAAGGTCTCCTTTAGGTTGAAAAAAAAAAAGGAAATGTGTTTTAACATTTAAAGCAAAGCTAAATAATACTGTGCTGCTGAGCAATTTTCAAAGCAACATTAAAGCAGGATCACAGGAAAAAGAGGCATCTGTTACAAAAACACTACATGTCTCCTTCTCTGTGCTCCATGATTTTAAGACACTATTTTAATCCAGCAATACTCTAAATAACATAAAATCAGACTTTGTAACATGGATTAAATGCTATTTCCTTCTCAAATGGACAGATCAGGCTTGGCATATCCTTACCCTTACATGACTTCCCCAGAAGTCATGTGTTATAATGCTACAGAAGTGTCAAGAAAATTGGGGGAAACATAATATAAAGTCTGTTTTCCTGGTGCATGAGAACTGCAACAGAATGTGGCATCCAAGGGGCTCAGACAGATCCAGGTTTTCAGGAACTGCTGACTTAAAGCAATGCAACACATCTAAAATTCAGTGCTGTAGATACCTATGAAACCTTCCTTGTGCAGACAGGCTGCATGGATGCATTTGGAAGATGCTGTCTGGAGGCTGAGATTCCAGTATCAGCTTCATCACACTGCACAGGAATCTCTCTCCACCTGCCACCCAAAAAAAGAAACTACAACCCAAAGAGTCAAAGCCACAAGACAGATTCTCTCTGATGTTTCAGTGTCCTCCTGGGGAGAGACTTGGAGAAATTCAGCTCTATTTCCATGCTGTCCAGCTGCTTCTCACAGGCTATCCCAATCCAAACTCAGGAAAAGCAGTACTCAAGCAAAGCTTCTCCCCACAGCAATATAGCTCAGGCAAAGCTAATCCTGGGGCACCCCTGCTCTGAAATAAGACAAATAAAACCATGAGATTTCACAGAAAAGTGCTGATTTCACAGATCAGCTGCTGATCACTTGTTAAAGCTTATCTAACTTGTGACCTCTCCTCTCTTCCTTTTGGTTCAAGATCTCTAATGGGTCACAGCAAGGTGTAACTATTGCTGTGGAACTGCAGCCTCCTCCAAGCCCAGGGGTGAGGTGCAGTCAGGGCTGCACCATCACCATGTTCTTCTCTGGTGCTGCAGCTTTACCACCTCTTGGAGTAGGAAAAGTTGCCTGGGAAAACCAGAACTGGAGAAGCTATGGTACTGTATCCATCAAAGGTTTGAGAAGGTCTTGTAGAAATCATGAGATAACAGGTCTGGAGAGGTTTTGTTCTATTTGCTTGAATTACTGTGATTTTGTCACCTGTGGGAATGGTTAAATTTGGCTTCCCATACAGTAGCATTCTTGGTAAAAGTTAACAAGGCAAGAAAAAAAAGCAAATGTCTTCCTTACAATATCTAAATTTGCCACGAAACACTAAATAAGTGCATTTTTAAAAGCATAAACAAAGGAGGATAATTAAACTTCCTTGAAATAGTCATCCTTCTCTTCACACAGTCTGCTGGCATCAGCTGATCTCCAGGTAACAATCTCTCTGCTGTGTCCAGGATCTATTTTTCAGGTCACAGGGCTGGGTTAGCTTCTGTGTTCCCTCACACCCCTCCTACTCATTAATTTCTGCCTCAGACATAAAGGAGAACAGATAAAAGTCATGTTTCCTTCAGCTGCAGGGAAAGGAGGAAAGGAAATAGGTGACTGCTATCCATTTGCTCAAGTTGTGCAGCAGTTTCAGTACCTGAAATCTGGATGGGTCCATGAACAGGTAAGACATACAGGAAAAAGAACAAGTTGATACCTTAGAGATACAGGAAAATCAACTCCTATCTGATGAGCTCTGAGCCAGGAATATTGGCCTAATTCACACCACACTGAGGTACCATGTTACAGGCCCAACCCACTCAGAGCTCCATCTGAAGTCAATTTCTTGCCCATTTATCTCTAAAAAAGCTACAGAGGTCTCTGGGTACTGGTGCACACTTGGCCCCCAATGCTGGACAGAGAGACCTAAGGTTTGAGAGGAGGTTCCTTCCAGTACCCCACACACCTACTGAGGAGGCTGTGTAGGTTTGCTATCCTGAAGTGGGTTTGCTCCTTTAAACCCTTAAGATCAGACTGTCCAGAATCTTTTTTCCAGATCCTGGAAGCTTGTAGCTTATCTGTAGTCAGTATTTATTCCCCGTGAGTGCATGCACGTGTATGCATGTGTTTAATACACATATTAAATTTTAAATAGATTGCTTTTAACTAATCACATCAAGTGGCATTTGTGCAATGTAAATATTTGCTTTGTTCCTTCAACACGCTTTCAATTACACTGAAAATTTCAGAGAAATAAAATTACAGCAGGCTGAATATTAAAAGGTGGGGAGGGAAATGAGCTAGAAACTAAGCTTCAAAGGGAATTCTACACTTTGATTTTAGTTTGCATATTCCAAACGCTCACATTTTGCTACACAGATGTCAAACCAGGAGGTAGGCAATAAAGCAGGTTCCTTTAAGTTAAAAAAAAAAAAAAAAAGGAAAAAGAAATTTTAAATTATCAAATCAAACCCTATTCCAAGTGTGACAGAAGTAAATGACGTATTATGAGCTTTTCCCTGAACCTCACTGAACCATCTCTTTCCATCCTAGCAGGGGTCTGTCAGCCATGCAGGTCCTTGCCAAAACTAAAGAAAGAATGGCAGCATTCCCCATCTGCTGATGAGTGCAATCTAAGGGAAGACAAAACACTGATTTTATTTAACTCTGTTCCAATTATTGTCAGGCGATACAAACAGTCATCATGACACACAGCCAGGTTTATTCATGTGCCCAGCAAGCCAGGCCAGGCATAATAAAGAGATTACACATGCTGTCTGGAATACAAGCAACTTGGAATGGCTTTTATTAAAACTTAAAGCATGGGAAACATTGGGTAGTAGATTTAGGTATCACACAAGCAGAAATCTGCTTGGCTCAAAACCACAACACATGGCATCCTCAGTGAATGAGGGTGACTGTTATTACAGCATAACAGGCCTGCTTGTCTCTCCTTGCCAAAAGAGAAGCTTGGAATAGCACAGAGCACATGGCACTTGAAACTCAGGAGAGGGAGATGGGCAAGAGCTTTACAGAGGGTGAAGAAAGGAGTAAAAGTGGAGCTTGGTAAAGTAGCTGTTCCCTTGAAAGACAGCTCCTGGTGACATCCCCAGGCTCTGTCCTGAGGTGACCCTGAAGAGAAAGGGCTCTTAGCATCAAGGAATGGGGCAGAAGGGGCCACAGTGGGGCTCTGCTTGACTGCTGGGGTTCTGCTTTCTGCTGGCTCTGCACAACCAGAGACCTGAGGAGCCCACTCGGGGCAAAGAGGGTGCTGATGTGCTGAGGGCACACACTACCACATGGACCTGTTCTGGTCCATCACTTCCCTTTACTCCAGCCCTGTCAGCATTCATCTGGTGAATTCTTTGCTAAACACTTTGGGCTGGACCATCTGCCTGCCCTGAGCTCGCAGAGGTGACATGCAGTGAGACCTTGATTCAGAGGTAGGGTCCCAAGGCACAGCCTGCAGAACAACTGAGGACACAGAACCCCTGTTTGCAATCTCAGGTTTTCAATGTTTAACAGTCAGCCAGGTCCAATATTTACAGTTCACACTCATCTGACCTGTCCCAGCAGAATTTGCTTCTGTAGACCCCAGTGTGCACTACAAAGGTGGGCAGCCAACCTGGGGCAGAGGAACTCGGGCTGGAGAGACAGCCTGAGGTCAAGGATGAAGCCAAGAGGTCAAAGATGAAGCCTTACAGAAAGGCTTGGAGCTCCATGCCTGCAGGAATATCCTTTCTCCTAATGATCAGGTACCCATCAGGAGGACAAGTGACAGCAACATCACCTTTGACACAACCTAACAGCAGCTCTGTACTGCTTTCCTCAGCCTGCTACAGCAGTCAGGATGCAAGATGGGTCTGAGCTGGGAAATATCTGCTGCAATAACTGAGGAATTACAGTAACAGTTTCAAAATTTTGTATCTGGTTTAAGATGGAAGAGAAAGGAAGTGACAGCAGCTCTTACAAATAAGAAAAGCCTGGAGGGCTGGATTTACATTAGCATATTCTTGAGATACAGAATAAAAAAAAAAGCAAATGATTTGCTGCTTATATTATGGAATGAGAGCATCACAGAATGGTTTGGGTTGGAAGGGATCACCCAGTTCTGACCCCTCTGTCATGTGCAGGGACACCTCCCACCAGCCCAGCTTGCTCCAAGCCCCATCCAACCTGGCCTGGAACACTGCCAGGGATGGGGCAGCCACACATTTTTCTTTTATCTAGCATCATATTTGACCACAGTCCTAGGTAGGCTGTGAGGTCTTTGAGGTTTGGCTTTGTGCATTTTAAAAAAATAAAAATACAGCAGAACATAGGCTGCAGCCAGCAGAGATCAGAACTCAATGTCTCCTGGATCATAGCTCTGAGCATTTCTGTTTAAGCTGGAGGATATTTGTACTTCTCAAATGTGCACTGGAATTGAGATGTGATACATCCAAAAAAACCTGGTAGGCTTAAGAGCTCTAAATTTCCAGAAGAATGGATTTCCCCCTGATTTCTCATTCTTAGGAATTATCTTTCCAAGCAGCTAAGTAATGACTGTATCTGATTACAATTCAATTTAATAAAAACCCTGCAGAATAGCCACACATATTTGGAACAGAAAAGGGAAATGCAGTTATCTGAATTCTCCATTCACTCAGCTCACAACACTGCTGAAACCTCGGCCTGAATGTCTCTCACCAGTGCTCACAAGATGGTGGTGTAATTGATGCCAAAAATTCAGCAGCTTTATCATATGCAATTCTTTCCTCCTGACAAAGTATTCCATGGAGCTGTATTTCAATTCTGATTCCATATGTCACTTCAATTTCTGATCAGAGAATGAACATTAAAAAAAAATAAAATCATTGCCCTCCTCAAAGGGCCAATAAAAAAGGATCATTTCTTTCTACATATCAACATTATTAGTCTCAATCATTTCAGAAATATAATCATTATAATTCCTTTTACTGAGAACAGTTACCCCACACACACTCATCCTGGGGCTCCTCCATGCAGATGCTCATTTTCCTTTTATTTCTAAGGGCGGCACAACATTCCTCAGCAAAACCTGCCACCTGCAGAACCAAGAGAAAAATTAATTTTAAAGGGTTGTGGGTTTTTTCCTATTCCCAATGCCCTGGCTCTTTAATATAACTATTATTTCCTTCCCTCTCCCTCAAATAAGACAAACTTTGACTAAGAAGTCAAAAGCAGGGGAAGTTTCAAGCCAGAAGGAATGATGGGGTTGGTTCTCTTGAACTCTTTATTTCAGTTTCAGCTGGGGCCAGCTGTGTTTAACCAGATTTAACCAGAGCACAGCTACAGCACATATTCCAGAGGCATACAAGGCCCCAGTTGGAAACCATCAATACTTGGATTAATCTTGGTTTTCAGAATCACTGATCATATCTGGTTTGTTTTATACTCTTTTCAGAATCTTCCCAAAGAAATTGATCCACCCTTCCTACTGAAAACCCAAGACAGACAGGATGTTGTTTTCAAAAAGACTTTTACGAATCCCATCAATACTGGAATAAAACCAGAAAAACAACAAGGCAGCTTTATTGATTTACACATTAAAACAACATCTGCTTTTTGTGCATGTGCAGCCTCCCATGAGTGATAATTGGACTTTTAAAGAGACTCTGGTATTGAACCTGTATTACCCATCAGCTCTCCTCCCCATTTTCATAGCAGCCACAGAAGATCAGAGATAACATGTCTAATTGCTGTAGAATGATGGAAAAATCACTGCCTGGACTGAAACACAGGGAGCAAACAGTAACTGAGCTTCTTGTTAACTAAAGATCATTTAACCTGGGATCTTCACATGTCTGGATACAGAACTGGAAGGGGGACACTTGCATGACTGCCACAATGTGCACACCTTCTTACTACGAATTTTATTCACACTAAAGACATTTGGACCAATTCTGCTACTTCCATTAAAACACTTGATCATTTTCACTCAAAAGTCAGGTCCTTGTAATTCAAGCCACCTCAGCTCAGAAAAATTTGATCTCAGCAGAGACTAATCCATGTATTGTATGAGGTGGAACAGAAACAAAACATGTTTCCCATTTTCCAAAGGTAACCTTCTGCTTGAACTCATAAAGCTGAAAATGTTTAAGGCTCATACTCTTATCTTGCACCTAGGTTCCCATGTAAAGCTAAGACAACTAACTGCATGGTTCTGCTTCACACATTGCTGTTATCTCCAAAATTCACATCTGCAGAAATCATTTGCTGAGTACTGCAATTCATCTTTCACAAACCTGGAGCAGATCTTGAGCACTGGAATGAACTGTATGAGCTACATGTATCACTTAAAGCCAGAAAACAATTTTCTGATAAAGTGATTTCTGCACATAATTTTTTAAAACACAAGATCAGCACAGGATTCTGAGGTCTTGTGCTCAAGGCAGAATGAACAATACGAATCAGTTGATAACCAATTGCCAGCTGAAACCTCAGAAAGTGAACGTTTTCCTCACTAGTGGTCCTGCAGGCACAGCTGTGCCCAAGCACAAGAAAGCAGCAGCACCCAGGAGGGGTTTCAATCACCCAGCCTGGCCTCCCACCCCTGGTTCAGGGGGCAGGTCCCAACCAGCACCTCACTCTGCACCAATCTGTCAGTGCCAGAGCCACAAGCTCAAGCAGTTCCTGGCTCTCACAGGTACAACTTGGAGGCCTGACCTGCCACATACCTGAGGATCCAGCATCTGTGCAAAAGATTCAACAGGATGAAGGCAGTGGCTGCCAGGTTCCTCCACCCTGAGTGCACACTTGACATACCACAGGTCCTGTCCAATTTATATTTATGCTGCCTTTATTTAGTAGGAGACACAGCACATCTACTCCAGCATTACTCAGATAGGCAAATCCTCATTAAGAATTTTCACAGCCACCTTGTCAATCCCACACCTCTGCCACCTTGCCAAACACCCTCCTACAACTCCTGAAGTGCTGCCTGCTCTGTGCAGGCTGCTGTGGGCAGGCAGCTCCCTTCTCCACCCAGCAGGCTCTATATTGGCTCACAGCTCAGCCTAAGCAGAGCAGCATTTTGTTTTTCCTACAGTCCTGGCATTGTGGTCCACCAACAGGTGCCTCCACATCACTACTCAAGCAGTGATGGAGCCAGAGAAGCTGCTGCCCCAGCAGAGGGCTGGGTTGTGTCTGCACCAAACAGGATTCCAATGAAACTGTAGTGTCTGCAGTAATTTCCTGGCAGGTTCACAAGCAGGCCTGGGATCACAATTTGGTTTAAAAATCCATAAGCTCAAGACTCTTGCCTGGTGTCTCCTGATGCTCTTTTGAGAGCTGCAGCCAAGGAAAAGAAATGCAGAGTCTCCCTTCTCACTGCCTCAGTGGTACTCTCTTAAGGCAGGGAAGTTCTGCCCCTGGCTTAAATGGTGGCAGAACTGGTGCCAAGGAAGTAACTTCTCTTTTTACACCATGCTGTCCAAGGATGGCTGGCACAATGCAACATCAGGTGATAGGAACCAGGCAGATGGTTTTATTTATATAGATGTGTGTACATACATACTTTTCACATACTTCCCTCCAGATCAGTTTAGATTAGACTGATTTACAGGAGAACATCTCTGTTAAAGACAGTATTTAAACTCATAGCTTTTCAATTTTGCAAAAGTCACTGGTGACTTAAAAAAAATAGTATAAAAACCACCCAAATTTAATCTTTGGCCAGCAAGAAGAAAATAAAGATATGATCACTAAAGCCTCTTCTCCATCAAAGGAAAGGAAGGAAACACGACCAAAGGATGGAAATGTGTCAGTGTTATCTGTCTGAACTTCTGATTTTCCTGAGAAGGAGCAGGGTGCCTCCTACAGACTCTGGCAGACAGCTGATCTCTGCTGACTCTGCAGTCCCCAATAGCTTTATCCTTGACTCAAGTCACTCAGAAGCAAGAGCAGAGCTGTCAAAATCAAGTTTACTTACTGCTAAACTCAGCCAACAAATTGCTTGTTTCTGACAGATGTTTCTGTTTAAAGCCACTAGGAACCCTATGGATCATTCCACCTCATCAGTCTCGAGAGCCAGCCCTGCAACTCCAAGAGGCAGAAATTTGCCAGGAACAAATGAAAAACCTAATGAGATCAACAGACAAAATTTGGAGGAAGATGAGAGGATCTGACATGACAATGGGATTAGACTATTAACAAGACATAACAAGGTTTGGCTATTTATCATTTCACAATCAGTTTTCACAGTACAAGAAGGAAACACTGGCAAATCAGCATGAAAAATGCAGACATGAGAATATTCTTGTTTAAGTTTAGCCTGTGCTACCTCCTGTAGATGCTAAGCTCTATGGAATCAAACATATTTGATTGAGCTATTCTTTGAGAAAACCACTGCAACAGGAGAAGGAAGTGGGAAGTGGAGGTATAACAATGGAAATAGAACTAACAAAATCCTTACAGCCAGACACTGGTAGTTGCTGGTGTACTAAAAAGGCAAAAAAGAAAAAAAAAATTGCAAACACCACTGTTTGGAAAACAGTGTTATCAGTGGAAAAGCCAGGGCAGGCAAACATCTGGGTAGAATTTGCAATGACTGTCATTTTTGTCTTCTCCAAAAGTATAAGCATACTTTAATTATGTTGAAAAACAAAAATACCCCATTGTTGTGCCCCCCTCTTAGCAGGTTTCCTGTGGGACTCAAAAGGGTAGAAGTCAAACAAATCTCAGCCTTCTGCCAAACTAGCAAACAGCAATGACACCAGAGCTAAACACCACACAGCATGGGTGGATGAACTGAGCTCCATTTCCTGCCAGCTGGCTGCCTCTGCTCCCAGGGGATGCTCTGCTCCAACTACAGACAGGTCACAAGAGGTCTAGGTGGTGTTCAGGCCAACCAGAAAATGAGCCTGACCCTCCAGAGTCCTTTTGCCCTTTTTCTGTTCAAATGCTCTGCACCTTCACCTTCTGCTCCCAATGGGGGAAGCACAACAATGGGAGCACTCATGTTCCTGGAGTAGAAGGAGTGCCTGAGCACTGCTTACCTGCTTACTGCCTCTTGTGTCAAAAAAGAAGCCACTCAAATCTGCCTGGAGGAAGCTCCTCCAGATATTCTCTGCCTGCTTGTCAGGGGATTAAAAATGCAGACAACAAGCTGCATGCTTTACACACAATGAAGCAATCTGGCCCAAACCCATTCTGGCTTTAGTAAGAAGTCATCATCACCAACTTCTTTCTATTTCTAGCATCAGCCTTGAGGTCTGGTGAGATACAACAACATGGTTTTAAAGAGAGGAAATTAAGTCACAGAGCAGATGAATTTTACAGTTAGTGATAAGCTGTACCTCTAAAGAACCACAAGTGGGGCTCCTCACTCTCTGCCTGCTAGTTGCAATTAAAAGTCACAAACTGAAGTTTAGAGCAATGAAACGTGGACACTCTCCAGTACAGTAGAAGTCTCAGTTCAGATCTGGAGGGGCCACTTGACAGCAGCAATTTAAAATCCATGACCAGCACCCCCTCCCTGGCTGTGCTTCCCGAGGAGGAGGCAGCTGTCACCACACTTGTCATTCTCTGACTCAGGAAGCTTAGGAGAGATTAGAGGAGTATTTACAGTTTATCACTAAACAAACTGCACCATCAAGCCAAGCAATTCAGCAATGATAAACTATAAAACATAAACATTTCTAGGATCTTGTACATGGAAGTGCCTGTAATAGGAAGAAAAAAATATTCACAAGGCACTGCAACCTCCATTGCCCAGGTTTAAAGCTCATTTCAGGGCATGTTTGGTGTCAAATAAGGGGGTGTGCTCCAGTCCAAGGTCAGCTGTCCAACAGGATGGATATTTAGATTTTAACACAGCAGGCAGGTAGGGCAGGTTTGGGCTGGAGATTACCCAAAGAGAACAGAAATGAGGGAGAGATAAAAGTTGAGGTTTTTCCCTCAAACTGCTTCAACACATCCTCAACTTGAAACACATCACTGGAAGATAAAGGACAGCTGTCAACATCTGTGTCAGTGCTGGCAGCAACATGAGTAAACTTACCCTTAAGTACATTGTTTAATTCTTCCCTACATGTTTCAAAAATAATTCCTCTTTGTCAAACTAAATATGGCTTTTTGATACAATTAGCTTTTTGCCTGGAGCTCTGGTGGTCCTGATATGAAAGGAATCTAGATACACATCAGTTCTGGTTTAGGTTTTGCATTTAAAAAAAAAAAAGATTAAAAATAAATCCTTCCTCTCAAGCTCATCTTCTCATAAATCCTATTAACAAGAGATATTCTGAGATAATTGCAACAGGAACCAGCATCTCTCCTTTCCTCAGTGACTTCTGATATTGTACATCATCATGACAAGGAAGAAGCATCCCTGCTAGCACCTATAAATAGCATTTTCATTCTTCTACTGCCCTCCAACTAAAAAATGTTAAAAAAAAAAGAAAAAAAAAAAAAAAAGAAAAGAAAAAAAAAAAGAAAAAAAAGAGGGCGGATCTCACATTACCACCTTCCCTTGTGGCCTTGTGGGGCAGATTAGTAGGAGGGGCTTTTCTTCTTTGCTCTGTTGAAGGAACCCAATAGTTTTAAACTCCTTCCTGCTCTGCTTCACCGACTGGAAGCTGGGCCACAGGCTGGAAATTGCCAGCAGGGCAGACAGACATCTGTGCAGTCCCACCTCCAGCACTGGCAGAGCATCCTCACCTCCTCAGGAAAGCCAACAAAAAATCCCAATAGAGGGAATGTGCCAGGGATGGCCTAGACAGCATTTTGCAGATACATCTGGGCCATTTGCATGGTTCTGTATAGAAGGCCCAAGCTGTTTCTTTCAGCTGTTACTTATAAATGGTACCAAGTCCCTCTGCAGGGAACAACAGGGGAAGAACAACTAACTCAGGCTCCAGGTTGGATCTCCTACAGTTCAAAGCTCCACTTTCAGAGAAGTTTGGTATCTGAAGTCAGCCAAGCCACATAACATGTGCTGTACAGAGGTAATGCAGGGCAGTGGTACCTTAAAGCATCCCTCACATTCAAGGATAAGCAGTTACAGTGGAAAAAAAAAGGTTAAATTAAGCTACTATGTGATGCTAATGGAAACTATAGAGCAAAACTATCCCTACACCAAACTTAGGAATCTTAATGTATTTTTGGTGTTAAAAGACACCACTGAGCATCTTACACCAATGCAGCTGCAGGACTTGGTCACTCATGTATTTGCCCTCTGCACTGAGTTAATGCCACCAATTGACAAATTAGCTGCTTTTGATGCACAGCACACAAATATCTTCATCATAAAAATACATAAACAGGTCTCAATATAATCACTGAAACTCGTGAGGGGAAAAATCTGCTCAGAAAGGCTTCTCCAGTTAACACATTCAATGTGACAATTTTAGCAGCCACATACATACTCAGTATGGTTCAATTTCCCCCCTAGATGTGTTTCTGATCCTAGGTAGGCAAAGCAGCTCATTTTTCCTAATTCTGAACCAGTGCATGCTAGTCTCCTTCAATCTCAATTAGCTAGTAGGAAATTTATTTAGAAAGCTGACAGGAACTATTTGGGGGATTAATGATCACTGATTTATGAATATTGAGTAGCATTTCAATAATCCAAGCAGAGTAATCACTTGTAGCTGAAGCCAGTTCTCCCAACCATTATAGTCTGTAGCAATCACTCAAACGCAGTTAAATGATTCTGATTTATGACCTTAACCTACAGGGCCCAGTACATTTGCTCTATCAGTGTGTAAATTCTAAAAACGCAATTCCCTGCACCTCTAGAGAGCCAATTTAAGTCAACATTATGCATGAGCTGAGCATGCTTGAATTCTCAGATCTCTTATTTCACTCATTAAATTTGCACTGAACATCTTGCAATTAAAATTTCATATAGATTTTTTTCTTATGATTGACATTTGGCCTTGGCAAAATGAGTTTAAATTTTGTTTCTCTAAAGATTTAGAAGGAGATAGATTGATCTAGACATTGTTTTCTGCAAGATGATGATGATGGACCACTAATGCTTTTATTAGCATTTTGAAAAGGCTCCCTTTTTGCTGGGAGACTGTCTATCAGTAGTAAGTGAAAGCAAGTCAGTAACCAAACCAAAGCCACAGCTAACACAGCAGCAACTAAAGTGTTGCTGCACGAAGTCTTGATGTGACCCTTCCCTGTTTTTTAGGCCAACATCATTAACTGGGGTGGAACAAATTGGGCCTTCCAGTACAAACCAATATGTGCTCATCTACCATGACTAACCAGCAGTTCTATTATGTCATTTAGAAAATAAGCCCAGGACAACCAAAAAGAGCAGAAAAGTACTCAAGTGATTTCAAAGTCCTGATGTGCAATGGTGAACACTGTTTGGATTGACTCAAACAGTGGATTTGTTGTGCTAAAATCTGGCAAATCATTTATTTTATCTCGTGTTCTGTCCTCCAGGCAATGTGTTCATCAAAAGAAGAACATTTGTACCCTTCAGGGAGCCATGTATTTACCTTCCATGCAGTAAAAGTACCTGATCACACAGGGCTGTCTGTGCATCAAGGACTTCACAACATAGGGACAAACATGATGACTGAGGGAGGGAAAAAGAATTTCTGCCTGAATTCATCAGCAGCTTTACAAGACTGCAATGGTAAGAGCATGTGGACAGAAAAGAAAGCACTACACAGGAGGTTTTTCTGTAGAAATACAGCTCCTAACATGGCACATCTACTTCATGCATTGATTTGGAGCATTAGGGTCATGTCAGTAATAAATAGCCACACACAGGCTGCAGTGGACGTGCTGTTATTAGCCCAAGATGCAAATCAAGAAGAAAATGCTTCAAAAACCTAAGGAGCTGACTAAAGGAAGCATCCACTGGACTAGAGAAACATCAATACACATTTATAATATCCATTTAGATCCACTGGTGCTAGTGGCAATGGAAATTAGCCTGGAGATAACATTTTAACTGCTGTTTCTTAATCTGCTTGACAAAAGATTATTCATTTGTCAAGACAGGTACTCACACACAGAGCTGAAGCAGGACCCAAATCCTTACATACTGAACACACAACTGAAACAAGAAAGCACTCTCCTCCTCCCATCACAAGAACATTTAAGACACTGAGGACTGTTCATCCAGGCACAAGGAAGAATCATTAATCCCCACATGTACACCACTCCCAGTTTAACAACTCTTCATTCCACCCAGCTGAGCACAGCATTTGCCTTTCAGCAAATTATAAGCAAAGGAAATAAGCAAAAATTTGTCTCGCTCTGGGAAGAGATCAATAGTGTACCTAAATTCCATTATGTAGCTAAAGGAAAAATCCAGTGTACTAGCCCTGGAGAATATCAATCTTGTAGCAGTACCCAAGGCATATTTTACTGCAGAGTAGTAAAGTCCTTACAGTCACAGCATAATTACACTAGCATTCCAGGTATTTTAATATCTCACTGAAATGAAAATTTGCTTCCATGTCCAGTCAATAATTCTGTCTCATCTCAGTGATGAACAGAGCTTAGTGGATAATTTGTTATGAATAATTTATTCACTGCGTTTCACCTTTCATCTTGCTGAACATTGTGAAGTTCTGAAATGGATTTGTTACACAGAACTATTCACAAATAACTCACACTTGTGGACCCTGTGGTCACAGCTCACCAAGAACATTGACACAGATTTGTCACCTGGTTACAAGGTGCTCTACCTGCTCCAGCACTACTTGGGCTCAGCCCAGCCAAGCTGCACTCCCAGCTGCAACTCAAGTTCAGTCTCAGGTATTTTAGTTTAAAATGCTTGTTATGTACCTCAGGATCTAGAGAGGATCCAGCTGTGCTCTGGCCCCACTGGTCTAAGTGCTGTGTGAAGGACCACAAGAACTGAGGGTCTCAGGAGGCAAAACACTGGGAGTTACCACCAGACTATTTTACAGATAGGAAATTTAGACAGAAAGCAAGTATTGCTTCACTAAGTTCAGACAGGGAGAGGAAACACCAGCCTACAGTCATGATTGGTTTTCTGCCTTAACAGCCAGACAAGGCTGTAAAGCCCCAAGAACTTCTCAAGGTGGCTCAGTTGAGATAGCTGAGAATTTTCTCAAGGAATCATTTGTTGTAAAAACAAGGATTTCTCTTTCTCTCTCCTCCTGCACAAGTCAGTTTATTGTCAGTTTTGCTATAAGGAGCAAAATTTTCCAGTCCAACCTCTGAAGCAATTGACAGATTTAGAGCTGGACAGACCCAATGAAAACAAAACAAAGAACAAATACCCCAAATGTTTTATTTTCCTCTGGTGTAACAAACTTTTACATTAGGGGTATGGCAGCTCAAAAAACAGTTTTCTCCCAGAGGTAATTCATCCCTTCCCAATCTCCTAGAAAATAAAAAGGCCACCATTGCAATGCAGATTTTGGGGCCAGGCAAGTGGTATTGTATAGATACAGCACCAAACTCACAGGGACAACAAATCCTGGAGTTGAGAGGCTACTAGAGGCAGCTCCCATTAGCACCAGTGCTCTCTGTGTAAGATGCTGCCAGCAGTACAGTAGAAAGATGGGATTTTGTGTAGCTGATAGTGTGCTTGTTACTGTTCTGAGTTATTTTTCTGAAGAGGTCATACAGAACCATAAAGGAATTTAGGTCACAAAAAGCCTTTGAGGATGATCCAGCCCCACCCCTTGCACAAAGCAGGGCCAATTTCAGTGTTAGATGATGTTGCTCAGGGTCTTTTCCTGTCAAGTGTCAGGTATCTCCTAAAATGGAGTTCACAGCTTCTCTGTGGGCCTGTACCAGTGACTGACCCCTCCTTTAATGCAATTTTTAATTGAGAGATCACATCCTGATCTGTTCTTCTGCTGCAGACTTACTGAGAGTCCACTCAGTCCCCTTGTCCAGTTTGTTGATAAAGCTCTTGGAGAAGTGGCTCCAGCTGAGCCCTGAGCAGCACCACCTGTGACCAGGTGCCAAGAGGATTTGACAACATAAATCCTTTGTTTCACTTACAAACACACCTTGGAACACAGGACCTGTTTGCTGCAAAGCACTCAATGACAATGGGCTTTAAATTCAGCTTCAGGAAGTGATGTCCATTTCACTGTGAGCTAAATTCCTCACAACACTTCTTCTGTAAAGTTTACCAGTCTGTAGATGCATACCCCAAGATCCTTAATCAGAACAGGAGTTTTTTATATAGAAATAAAAGGTGACATATTAACACCACAAAAGACAGGAACCAGGTGCACTTTCAGAATCAGATGTTGGGATGGCCTGCTTGTCAAAACCCTTTATGTGAGAAACAGAAAAACCACAGGCTGGCATTCATGCAAATTGCACTTATGTTCCCTGCTCATTATTATCTCACACTTCAGACTGTCCAGGTTTTTTTTTTTTGTTGTTGGTTGGTTGGTTGGGTTGGTTTTTTTAGTGAAAAGATCTAGGCAACACTCAGTATGCACAGAAGAGCAAAGCACTGCTACAAAACAGATGGTACAACTGAATATTAAGCAACCCTGTATGAAGAACATTGCTTTTAAGAAGAACCCAATTTAAAACTAATAAATTATGGACTGTAAAACTGGCTAGCAAAATAAATGCTTCTCAGCTTAGGTATTATCAGGGCAATCTAAAGGAGAAATTAGTCTCTGGTTCATGCAGTTGGTGGAGTCCTTTCCAGCTGTGGAATGTCACACACCCAAGGTGTAGGCACTTAACCTGAATCTGTAGTATAAACTCTTCCTGCTCACCTTAGTCCCCAAATATTTTACTATTGCAACTCTGCTGCTTTGTGGAAAAGAGATGTGCCAGATTTCAGTTAATTAGTCTGCCATAATCAAAGCTTTCTATCCACAAGATCACATTCCTTTAGGACTACTACAGGGCAAAGATACTCTTGAGGCTCCAAAGCCTGAAGAAGCAAGTCTGCTTCCTTGAATACAGCCAAAAATCAAAATACAGCTGCCCTCTGCTCCCATCCTTTTCCAGGTAGGGCTCAGTAATCTCCCTCTAAAGCTTGTGCCTTTATCTTTCCCCCATTTTGCCTGCTAAGTGGAAATAAAAAAGAATAGGAACAAGCTGGCATGTAATGAGAAATGAAAAAGTCATAACAGAATTCTAAATTCCATGTTAGTTTAGATTTGAAGTGGTTTGGCCACCACTCAGCACCAACACTAAATATCACAGGAACTGAATGATACTCAAGTGAGAAAGCACTGTGCAACCCAGCCCAAGGCTGCTTATGCTCATCTGACTGCCTCAGATGGCAGCACTCCTGATAAAAACACAAAGCCATGACCTGATGGAGGCCAATTCAACAATAATTCACTTATTTTTGGTGAATTTTAATTCACCTTTTAGGAGAATTGAATAGACACCCAAGGAGAGGAGTGTCTTGAAACAGTCAACAGCACAACAGAAGGAAAGAACCAGGAGGGAGAAAGCAGGCCCACACCTGGGAGTGGAATCCCAGGTCAGGATCTCAGCACTTAGGAGTTTAATTCAAAAATTCAACTGCTGTTTAGGTTGCCTTTTAAAATATGGTTATATATAAAACACAATTAATTTTATATTATCATGAGTTGCTATAGAAATATTAGATAACTTCACCAAACAATTAACAGACATTTGATTATGGAAATTGAAATCTTCAGAATTATGAGGCTCTACTTTATATCTGTATTATAACAACAGCAAGATTTACAGAACTCTGAAGAATAATTCTTTAGTTTCACACACATGTGTAATTGTCTTAAAAATGTAAGAGTCATCAATGATAAAATATGGTTATAAGTAATTAACCACCTAATTAAAATCAAGAAATTAAAAGTAATTGATGTTCAGATAAAACAGTCCTTCCCAGCTGGATTTCAGCAGTCCATGAATCTAAGCAATCCTGAAAATGGAAGAAATTAAGAGATGCTGAACACTTTTTATGGGAATTTGCAATGTGAAGCAACAGGGAACAGCAGGGTAGAACATGCCATGATGATTAGTGGTCTGTTTAATCAGTGCTGAGATGTCATCAGGCAGAGATGGCAAATGCCACCTCACTATGTTACAACTAAGTTTTCACAAAGATGAGATGTGGAAGGATGGGAAGAAAAGAGTTCCTGCAGGACCAGAAAAAATCTTTGCCAATGCAAAGAGCAGATACAATTAAAAACATAAAACATTAAAAAGTTGGAAAGTCTCAAACATTCAGTTGAAGGACTCACATTTGTTCTCCTGTCCAGCACTGTACTGCAGATTTGGGGAGGAAAAGCAGCAGCACCTTATTGCACATCAAAGTGTTCCTCTAACTCTCATCCCAAGTTGTAACCTGCTGGGGAGACATCAATGAATTTAAAGTGTTATTAAGTGTTTCAACAAAACACCAGCAGCTGAGACTTGTTACTCCACAGTCACAAAGTGCTACCTAAACAGTTATTACTGCCAGTTGTGTGTTCAGAGACAATTCTCTGGGACAGGATAAGACAAATTGCTGTGACTGAAACAACTGAACAATAAATTGTAGGGTGATTCTGAGGTCAGGCATTGCAGGGAGCTCCCCTGTTTAAGTCAAAGTGCTAGAGAATTATTAATGTCCAAATTTACACAGGCAATTCAGTGAGATGTGGCCACATGAATCCTAAACCTTAAATTAATGGGAGAACTTAGGTGTAGGCTAATATTCTGCACTGGAAAAAGGTTCCCTGTGTCCCATGCTGACTGGAGTCAGTGTGTGCAGAGCTGAAGACATGAGAGACAGAGAGTGCAGAGCTGGAGACATGAGAGAAGCCCCACACTGTGTCTGCAGACAGACAGACCAAAGGCTCACAAAGAATTTCACCTGCTTCTGCTCCACATTGTTACAAAGTTAAGCACTTGCTTCAAGGTGGTCCCTGGTGAGGGCACCTGAGCACATCCTTTAAGAACTCACATGGGTAAGAACACTCATGTCAAGGACTTTTAAAGATGCTACATGACCTCTTGAGCAGGTGACTTTCTAACCTGGGTTTTGCTGGAGGCCTCTCCTGAAGGGCCATGGCAGGACCTCCGGTGTGGTAGCCTGGACCTCTGGAACAAACAGAACTTTTTCTAGTTTTTCAGAACTTTTTCATAACCTTTTTCTTTCAAATACTGTTCTCTTGGGAAGGGCTGGCAGAAGATGCACATTTGACTTTTATAGATTTTCTATACTTATTTCATGACAATTTTTTCCAGTCAGTAGACAGTCGATCTCAGTAATTTACTCCTTTCCAGCCCCAGAAATATGGAAAAAACCCATTCTTTTCAATTTTTGAAAACTGGCAATTTCTACAGAAATGTATTAATCTTTAAATACACATTACAAGAACAACTGTCTACCCATAGGGAATGATCTTTTCCATCCCCTGAACACCAGACTCAAGGAGTCTGAAACTTTAACATACCTCTCAGAGACAGCTTTTTTCTCTCCATGTTCAGGAGCCACTTGCAGACAAAAAGCCTATCATTTACCTCTGGTTGTGTTCCAAGACAGATTTCTAATGCAGCTGTCATGATTACAGTAAGGCTTTACATTTGGCTCACTGCTGCCCACCCACTGGAGTTTATGAAACACTGGCTTGGTACCTCACCTTCCCCACCCCCCAATCCCACTGCTAGAAAGTGGCTGCAAACCAGCCAGAGCCATCCCCTGGCAGGTGTGTTTTGAGAGCAGAATGAGGGACTGCAGTTGATTTCAGCCTTTTTCCAGCTAGATCTGGATATTTCTCAAAACTGTCAGACTACTTTTCTAAGTTTCTGTCTGCTCATTGTTAATCACCACTATAATTCCAATCTTTTCCACCTACTGTGAACAATAAATTAAAAAGAGGAGCCATATAGTCAGAGGAAGACTTTATTATTAGGTTTTTTGACTTAAAATGCCTGTAGCTTGCCACGCTGACTAATGTTCTTTGGTCAGTAAATAATATACCACCTGCTGAGCCAACCATGTGCCCAGAATGCAAGTGTACTGCTAGGTGACTCAAAAAAGACCATTTTCCTTTTCAGCTCCATGCTTTTTTTCTTAAAAGGCATTTGCAGCAGCCCCCTCTCATTTCTAGGAACAGGGAATGCATGGACCACACACGGATTTGTATAACCACTATTACACAAGCTCATTATTCCAGCCTTTACCCTAGCACCCAGCACTGAAGGCACAAACAAGCATGACATGAGCTGCATTCCAGTGTCCACAGAGGGAAAGACAAAACATGCCAACACTCAGCCTCTCTTCTCCACACCCTCTCCTTCTGTTCTGAACTATCCCAAACTCGCTCTGGGGCTAAAAAAAAGCCTGGAAAAGCAGCACAGTGCTTCCTCATTAGACTTCTCAAATGTCTGCTTGACCTTGTTATAAAAAAGGGTAAGCCACAGGTACCAGGCTCTTCTTTTTACCCCATTATTATGTGTCAGAATTACAGGGCTGTTGAGGTTGGAAACCATCTAGCCCAGCCTCTTGCTCAAAGCAGGACCACCTACAGCAGCCTGCTGAGGACTATGTCATGCTGGGGTCTGAATATCTCCAAGGAAAGACACTATAACCCCTTTGGCTAACTTGTTCCAGGGTCTGACTGCCTTTACAGTAAAATAGTTTTTTCTTACAATTAAATGAAATTTCCTGTATTTCACATGTGCCCACTGAAAACCCATTTTGTTTGCCTTGATCAAACCTCTCTTTTCAAGTGAGTTTTCTTTAAACTAAATATACCTGGGAGCATTATCTGTATCAAAGGGGGTGGAAAGAAGTTCCATTAAGATTTATACATCCACACCACATCGGCCTGAACAGCTCAGTGATCAAACATACACCTTGAAAAGCTGCAGCCCTGGTGAGGTTTTTTTTTCCTGCCTTCAAGAGGCATTTGCTTCCACAGGACTTTGTCTCCTTAGCTGCTCTTGAGCAGTTCAGATGAATTTTGTTCCTTAGTCAGGTCAGGCATTTATTAATTGCCCTAATGGCCAAAGAGTTGTTTAAATTTCATCACCTCTGGATGAGTTGGTGCAGAGATGGATTAAGTGGATTTCAAATGCTCCCTGCTTCCAGTGTAGTCTGAGAAGCAGATTAGAAGTCACAAGAAAATGCAGAATGAAATTAAAAGTGACCCTACAGGAATCTGCATCAGGAGTTTTCATGGAGAAAAGGTTCGTAGTGATTGAATTCTTCTGTCATCACCAAGTATAAGCAGTACCAGAATATTAACTCAGCAGTTCTGTACTTGCCAGAAGTAAGAGGTACTGGATTCTGTAAGGACCCACACAAAGCTACCCTGCAATAGCTAGGTAGCTCAGAAATGCAAACTGAAATTATTATTACATATACTAAGAACTTTCTCCTATAAACATATAAATTAGAAGAAAATCATCCACATTAGCTTCTGTCTAAGCACTAGATTTGTTTCTGCTTTACAAAAGGCAAGTCCTTCATTTTCTTCAATTTTCTCACCATGCAGGATTTATGCTTGGCTTTATCTGTTCTATTATTTATTCTGTTCTTAACAGCTACAGATCACCCATGGCAAAACAGAAAAGAAGAAAATAATTGTAAATGAACACTTCCACTTTGTTAGGAGGGGCCTTCCTCCCTGAAAAGCATTACAAAAGAAGAAAAGAAACAGATTTGAGACTCATAATAAATTCACATCCAAGTGAGAACAGCAAAATAATTTCTTATTATACATTAAATGTCATGGAGGTTCACCACATTCATGAAAGCTCTGAGCTGCATGGATTCAAGGGACAAAAAGAACAAGGCTGTGCATCCACAGACAACCCCTCAAACATGCCAAAGAGGCTCCACTGTAAGGGCTCAGATCTCCCCACTCCCTGCCAAGCTTTTCTTTATCAGATCTGCCTTTTCTCTATTAACTAATTTTTTTTTTACCCTGAAGAAGATTCTAAGGCTGTGCTACTTTTAAATAATGAAATGGACATTTCCCAGTGGTTTGAAACACAGTGCAAACGTGGCAAGATTGATTTTCCTCTGGGGAAGAATGCACTTCAGCAATATGTTAAGAGAGAAGGCTTCACAGATAATAGTTTGCATACTTAAAGCTTTCTCTAAGCTGGGAAATTATTTTTTTAAATTGTTTTATTAACGTCTACTAATGTTAAGACAGAAAAAATAAATTCTCATATTACACATTAAAAAAATCCAGTCTTCTGTAATATGCACAAATTAATTAACATTTGAATTAACTCCACTTCTAAATCTGTTTTTCATGTTGAAGCACAAGGGATGGGGATATTGATTATTAAGTCTTTCAAATCAAGTCTAATACACTCAGGATGTTAACAAGACTGAAACCTTCTGGAATTAGAGCTCTGTAGTCTGCTTTCCCCCATCACTATTCTTGTTGTCAAGTTCTTTTTAAAAAGCAGCACAACCCAAAATCTTGATGTCATCAGAAAGTAATTTTGAAACCTCCTATTTATTGCTGTTCCACAGCAGCTCCAGTCACTGAGACCACTTCCAAGTCATGACTGTGCAGCTGATGACAGACAGAAGATGTGGAAGGTTTATTGATGTCACTATGCCAAGAAACTGTTCCCAAGCAGATTTCTACCTGATGACCAAGTCTAAGAACCAAGGGGCAGCATCCAGCTCTCTGTAAGCAGTGACAGGATTCCTCCCCCCTGTGATGCAACACCAGGACCACAGGCTCCCAGTGCACAACATGGGAAAGAGGCACCTCCAGGGGCAGCCTGGATCCTGTGCTGCAGATGGGGTAAATCTCCAGGGATTCTGCAGCATCTCTTGTCCACAAGCTGCTGGGTTACCAGAGCTCTGCACACACCAGCAGCAAGGAGCTCTCAAGCAGTGCATCTTGCAGAGAGAGAGCAGGCAGACTGGAAAGATGCTGGGGTGTGTTGGGAGGAGGTGTTTCCCCTCTAAAGGAGAGGATCTAAAAGTAGACCTGAGCAGAGAGCTAGCTGAAGCCAACAGATCAAGCAAGCACCCAAAGCTTCTGAGACAGCAAGCAGTTCCTGGGTATGGCTGAATCCAAGCATGCAGTCAGTCCTGGACAGGTTCTCAGGGCAGGGTTCTGCCACAGGCCCCCAGCTCTACTGGAGCAACCAGGAATCAGATTGCACTGCGTTGGTCACAAAGCATCCCAACAGGCAATTACTTATGACTCGTGGAAAAATATTTGACATCTGTTTCTTAAACATAGCCAGAAGTAGATTGCTGCTCAGACTTCGAGGGACAAGAGGCTGCTGGGGAAGGTCACACAGCTCCCTGTTTTCAGGGCCATCCAGTCACATTCCAGCCCTTGAACACCACTCCTTGGGAAAAGACAGGACAGACTCCACTCCCCCTACCCCTGCTGCAGCACCCCAAGAGCTTCCCCCTGCAAATTCCCAGCCAAGCAGCTGGGAGCTGAGCAGAACAGGAATGGGAGCTGGCATACACAGCTCTGCTGGGCAAAATCCCTGTTCCTTCCCTTCCCAATCACAGACACCAGGAGTCAGCTAGGAATCCAAATGCCTCAAGAGGGAACTACAGCTGTGATTTCTAAAGGGGAACTGGGGGTATAGAATAACAGAAAACTAAAGCACATTGTTTCATCTCTTTAGTCAAAACAATTCCTTTTAACTGCAATATACTTTGCAGCTACAACCTCATTCTTCTTGGTGGGGAAAAAGAGACTCCCCACTGAGAATTAAATGATCTATTTAAGCAATATGTTCAAAAGATACTGTAAGCTTTTAAATTACCAGCTCAAAAACACAGCATAAATAAAATACCAACAATGGAAGATCATGTGTAAATCATGCTATTATGCAGAGCTGTAGCAAAAAGTACACAGAGCAACTGGGTCATATCTTCCATCATTTGATTTTTTTTTTTTTTGGTGTTCAACACATTCACGAACAATAAAGTTAGAATAAATGGCCTTACCTAAACAAAAGGGGTGTGTATGAGCAAAGCATTCTGGAAAAGTTCCCAAGGGTCTAACAATAATAATAAATATTTGCCAGTATAATTCTGTTAAGGTATCTGGAGTGAATTCCTGGGTTCTGTGAGGTCAGCAAGAATTTTACCAGCAATTCCAGCAGAAGCAGGACACCACCTCTGGACTTCCATTCAGGACTTACTGCTCAGGGAGAAGCTAGCTGAGCACAGACCTGGTTAATGACTGTTCATCCACAGGGACAGCAGTAAAACTCACATCTATACTTCAGATGAACCTAGGCAATGCTGGTATTTTAAGAAAGTGTGATTCACACAGAAGTATCTCATTACTTTCAATCTTTACTATCAGCTGTAGAAGAAAAGGAGGTGCAATTTGTCGTTCCTCCCAAATCCCAAGCCCCAGTAAGCAAATGGAAGGCAGGATGGGGTCCTTTGAATGCTGTGCCATTGAGGTTAATGGGAGATTTAAATGCACAAGAAAAGCAGGATCCAGTCATAAGAGTATTTGAGAAAGAATCATGATAGTCATAAAAATGAGAGGATATTTATTCAAAAACGCCTCAGTATCTCCTAAGTTATTTCTTTTCCATAGTCCTTTCTCAGCTGACTCAGTGCTGCTTCTGCTCTCCTTAATCTTTCCTTTCTAATTCTTCCTTTAAATATTTATTAAAAATTTGCACAGATGGGGAAAAAGCTGGAGATCTGAAACAAAATTAATTTAATAAGGAAAGGACTAGAAGCCCATTATTGGTTTAGGCAGCCTCTTTTCATGCTGTATATTGTAACTAGGAATAATTAATTTGAAAGTCCTTGATCTTTGGGAGCTTTTTCATTAATATTATTATTATTAATAATAGCAATTCACATTCACTCTCCCCACTTTCCTCTTGCTGGCTCTAAGTACTTGAGTGCCTCTGGGCACTCTCACACTGCCACAACACAGAGGCTGGATTTAAAAGCTCTTGCTTTCTCAGAGGTCCAACAAAGGACTGAAGTGCAGGCAGGATGCTGCCAAGGCCTCTCCACCTACCCAGGAGACAGCCTGGCCCAGGAGGTGGGTTGTATTGGCAACCCACTGGTGTATTGTACAACCCCTGGCTGGGCTGTATTGGCAAGAGATGGGGAAGGGCTGAAACTGTAGGAGATTTGCCCTTGGGAAGGGGGTGTTAGATGAGAGCAAGGGGAAGCTTTGGAGCAGAGAGCTGCACTGAGAGCTGGAGCAACAGCACAAACATCTCACACACCCATGCAACAGGCATGGGCTGCAACCCCAGGAACCAGAGCTGCAAGGGCACAAAGGGCAAACACCTCACCTGGCACAGCCAGGGATCCAGCAGTGCCAGCAACAGCCTCAGCTGATGGGGCCAGGAGTTCAGTGGCAATCTGGGGGAACAACACATCTTGACTTCAGTCCCATCACCCAAACAAAACACTTTGTCACACTCAGGTAAGGTGTATTTCCATTTGTTGACCACAGTATGATAGCAGTTACCTGTACCAGAAAGTAGAGCCCCTTGCTATTATACCCATCCCAATGTCAATAGGAGCAGGGACTGCATGACATGCAAACCATCTCCAAAAACAGTGCAGAAGGACAACTGGCAGGGCAGCCACAGACAGAGCTCTGGATCCAAGTGCCATGTCCTCTGAGGCCCCTGGGATACCACACTCCACACTGGACTGCACTGCCTGCTTTTAGCTTCTAGGCTGTGAAGTGTGAGATGGACCATCCCTCAACATCTCATCCAACACTTACTGCCACAGGGCTCTACTCATAAAGACACAATGGCAGGTATGCAAAACATAATGGTGAATCAAGATAAACCCAGCTCTGTCTCCAGTTTTTGAGGACAGTACAACACTGGTTTGTGGAGGTTTCTGTGATTTCATAATGTAGATACAGGGGGCTTGGTTTTTCAGAAACATTTTCTTCTGATACTCAATCCCCAACTGCAGGAGACAACTCCAGCATTAGAGCCTCATCTGGAATAGCAAAGACACAAAAAACCCACAAAAGAAAATACCAGCATTCTCCATAAGCACACATCTCCATCAGAAAATTCACTAGAGGTAATTCCAAAAGCAGGACAAGCAGCAAACAAACTTGGGTGAGGAACAGGAATGATGGCCAAGTGTTGGCCAGAACATTTCCCATGTCCTAAGCATGCACACAAACAGCCCTGAAAAGCATCACTTAGGTATTCCCTTGATCTACTTTTTGATGCCTGAATCCTTATGAAAGTCCTGTCTAAACCCTCCAGGCAGGCAGTCTCTCTCAGTTAACTGCACAACTCTAAGCAAGCTGTTCATGTTTTTTCTGAAGCTTATGCAGAGAAGGGGATACTTCTGGAGGGAAATTCCCTCTTGAGCAACACTCTGGAACATCTGAGGAGGACTCTGTGTCTCTTCTGGTTGTAGAGAAGTTCAATACCCCATTAGTGGAGTTAAAAGCATCTCACTGAGTGATTTCAGGAAAAGCACAGAGTTGCAGAGCATGCAGGCAGTAAGCCCAGCAGAGAGTTCAGTGTGCCCCAGAGAGCTGCTACCAGCTGGCTGTGCAGTGCTCCACTTGTCTCCCCTCCAGACTGCTGAAGCAGGCAGGTACTGCCCATGCACCCTTTAGACTGCTCAGAGCCTCCCATCTAAGCTGATTAAAAAAAAAAACAGAGAAACTGCACTAGATCAGAAAAAACAGGTCTGGGGATGAAAACTATGGGCCTTGAGAGCAGCTGAGACACAACACTGCATCTACAGGGAGAGGAAACCCAGCAAATGCAGACACCTGGGCTGCCTGCTGATCCCCATCCTGGCCAGTTACCATGAGCACTTTGCTGGATGCTCTTTGGGTTTTATGTGTACCCAGTGGGTCAGAGAAAATCTTTTTTTCATAGAGAGCTTTGACTCTTTCATGTGGCAAGTGTTATGCACGGAAAAATATTATTAAATGAAACACAAACTGGTCTTCACCTGTGCTTATTAACCAACGTGTTAATATGATAGAAATAACTGCAAAATAGATAAAGCACTTATTTGAGAAACTCCTATCATTTCACCCAGACAACCTTTCCTGTTATAATGCAAGCACTGTGCTTAACTCCATCCAGCACTGTCTAATCCATACTGCCTAAAGACACAAATCCTATCTTAAAATTTGCACAACAGCAGTGTTACTGTACAACAGATCTGGGGAGAAGAAAATCTCAGGATGTGTCTTTAAATGTTCATTTTCTTTTACATAAAATGTACAAGATGGCTGGAAAACACATTTAAATAAAAGCAAAGCCATCATACAGCTGCTACAGAGCATTTTCAGCCTCCTACAGAATAAGGGTATTTCAACATAGTTTATTTTTTCCTGATTTTGTTTTTTTTCCTCATACATTTTTTATTACGCCTTGAGGCAGGATTTCTTTCAGGACAAACTTTTTCTTGGTATTTTCTCAAGACCTACTAATTATTGTTCTTTGTAAATGTTTATGCTCTGACTCCAGTCACATTTTAATTCATGCATTTTTGTCAATTGCCAAATAATTTATTTCCAAAAAAACCTACTGATGGACTGCATTTCATCACACTGGTTTTATCCATCACAAATTAAGAGGAAAATACAAAACCCAAGGTATTTAACTTCTGAAAACTAAGCACTCATCTTTTTTCTTTTGAAATCATAGTCAACTCTTCAGACTGATCCCTTCACTCATTTTTTTGATATGTTTTAATTGAATGAGTGCAATTTGGGGGAAAAAAAAAAAGTTGTGTAAATGGCCTGCTGTTTCTTTACCCTGGGCATAGCTAAATCCATAGCAGAGCAGGCAGGACTGGTTCCCTTCCTTCAACCTGGCCAGAGCCACAAGGTGAAAAAGAGTTTGCACTGCCTGGTGGCAATCACTCAGGTGCCCCTGGGGGCTGGATGCAGCCTGGAGCTCTGAGTTTAAGAGCACTGCTTTGGAGCAGAGATTACACAACACTTAAAAATACTCCCACCTGGGGGGTTTCCAGCTTGCTATTAAAGCTGGTCACCACTTTTATTGTCAAGTATTTATGCAAAGCCATTGTTTCAATTCCCACACTCCCTTCCCTGCTGAGCCAACAGAGCAGAGGCCAGAGCTGCAGAGTGGACACACAGAGCTCCTACAGTCACCTGTCTATAGGGCATTTCATTCATCCTGACAGCAGCAATCAGTTCAATCAGGACTTCAAAAACTAAATCATAATGAAAAAAAAGAGCAGCAGGTCAGCATGTATTACTGAGTAACAATATTACTAGATGTTGGATGCAACTATATTCCAGCAGCCAATCAACCTTCCTGCAGAAATTAAGTCATGTTACTGTGTTGTGTCTTAAGGATAAAGGAGGGAGGAAAGTGCTCTGAGTCCAACAAAGGAGCTCAGGGTCCATCATGAAGAAAATGATGATGTTATGCCCAGCTCCACTGGGTTTCAATCACAAAGGCCTCCTTGGCAGGGCAGAGCAAGACCTGAAGAGTTGACACCTTCAAAATTTTGGGGAAGTGCACCTCCCAGCAGGTTCCACCTAACACAAGTGTTCCATACAGAAGCATACTGAAAGTTGGGAACCACAGGGCTGAAGTGGTAAAACCACAAATATCAATAAGCAAAATTTTACCCAATATATGTCACAAATTATATAAATGCAAACAACTGTGAGAAAAACATCTTTGTGAAAATGTGCACCTCTTGTATGACTGGTACACGTCAGATGCAGTTTCAGCCTGGCCCAGGTGAGGAGAAACCAGAGAAAATAATCAGAAATAATCAGAAAATAATATAGAAACATCAGAAAATAATCAGAAATCAGAAAAAATCAGAAAATAATCAGAAATAATCAGAAACCAGAGAAATAATCAGTTCTACAGACATAAGAGGAGGCACTTTATTTAAGCTGCTGTGTGACACTAGGACATGCTATACTTCACTCCCTTTTTCCAGAGAAGATTTAATCACAGAATGTCTGTAGCACTTCTGAGAATAACTGGGTGGTAACTCCATTTCTTCAGACTTCAGGCACATTAATGGAATGTGAGAGAGCTCCCTCAAGTTTCACATGGCAGCATCATTCCCAATTTCCAACCTCCAAATCAATGTGTAAATGTTGCTGAGTCAAACCCAGCTCCACAGAAGATGTGCAACCTGAAGTGACTGCCTAGGAAATCTTCTGCTTTGGAGTTCCTACAGGCATGAAACATGCTACATTAAAAATTATCATTGCTCTGATGACCAATAATCATCCTTAGGTGTAATTTAAATCTCTGAGAGCAGAACCAACAACCCTTTTAACTGCCTCACTTCAAATGACTTACCTGTTTCACTAAAGCTCTCAGGTTTAAACACTGATGTACTCTCCAGACTCAGGGAATCAATGTGCCAGTGTAATTACTGGACAGCCATATCCTGCTTCTCCAGCAATCTTTGTAACAGGCAAAGTCAGCTAAAAAAGAACAGTTGCTGCAGAGAAGTCATACCTTTAACTCATTGCAAATAGTTTTGAATCTTTTTAATGATAAACTAAAAAACAAACAAAACGAAAAACCCAACAACAACAAACAGGTGGCAAAGCTAAATCATGTTAACATTTGACCTGTAGGAGCATTCAGAATTTTACCATTAGTTAATATGTGGGGGGGGCTTACTTTGTATGCCTTGTTGCATAAAATTAATAAGATCTCTCACCTAATCATGCTGGTCTGTTCTGTGCTTCTGAGCAGGACTGCAGCTATCAATTTCACACAGTTTTAGGCACTGTGTAAAGGCTTCTGACAGACTCCCATGACTATGAAGGAGAGTGTCATTCCCACTGACAAACTGACTGCTATCACTGTCAGCATAATAGCCCCAGATATGCAGCAAAAGAGAACAGCATTGATTGTCAACATCAAAAGGGTCAAGATAAATTAAATATTTATGGGTCTGGGCTGTGCTGACAGCTTTTGGTGTCTTCTCAAAGCTGATACATTTCTTCTGAAAAGTTGTCCCACTAAATCTGCAGTGGTTCCTGACATTTATGTATTTATTTGCTGTGCTACTGACAGCCTTGCATTGCAATGAACCACCTGGGTCCTCCAGGAGGGCACACCTCAAAACTCGTCACTTTCTGTTGCCCTCAGCCATCACCATGGCTTCTTTTCCACAAGGGAGGTAAAATACTAGCTTCAGGAAAAGCAAAGTAACCAGCAAAGGTTATGCAAAAAAAAAAAAAAAAAGTACACATTTCATGAATTACACAGACATCTCTGTAGCCTCTGTACTATCTATCCCCATGAGCCAAGTGCTGAGGGCATTCCAGGGAAGCCCAGATTCCAGTGCAGCTGGGAATCCCATGGAGCAGAGTTTGGAGTCTGGGACTCCACCACCTGCAGTGGGGTTTCTGTTATCTCCTTTGGGAAGCAGTTTTGACCTCACTTGCTCACTCAGTTTCCATCTCCTCAGAGGTATTTTAATTCATACACATAAGCTTGTGCATGAAAAGACTGAAGTTATCTGCATTTGTTAACTAAAAATGCTTAAGCAAAGTTCCCCCACCAGTCCCTCCAGAACACTGTTTCATTCTCTGCTCTGCTCACAGAAGGCATCATTTTCTTTAGAAATCAAAATGCAAGATTACAAGGTAGCAGTTAATTTCCTAATTAACTGCACAATATTTTCTGGTTTTTTCCTCCATGTTACTGAAAATAAGGTTAGGGTGGAGAAATGCTTTCATGCATTAATGACATCTGGTGCCAGCAATTTGCAGTTATTTTGACTGGTACAGTACTTAAATTACTAAAAACACATAAAACCCAGTGAGCTAATAGCATTCTGTGGCAGTCAGAAACATGCTTTATCAAGATTATATTTCCAAAGGACCAGATTAATTTAATTACAATTTATTTATTTATTTTTAGGAAATTACACCAACAGACAGTCATGGCAAATAATTTGTGGATAATTACTCCCACTCCTGCTCTAGATGTTATCAGCTCCAAAAAGCCACTTACAACCATGTGAATGCACTGCCACTTGTTATCATTGTACATGAAAACGGGGGCAAAAATTGGTAGAAATAGTACCCAGGCTCTGCAAATACCACGTGTCTGAGCTTTCCTCAAAGGCTGCAGGCTGGGCAGAAAGCAAGCAGCATTTGCTTTCTGATGTTCCTTCTTGGCAAGACATCCCGAGGCACTTTTAAGAACTATCATGGGTGTACATTATCAGACACAGCATCCACATGAGATTATTTTGTTAAGAATGCTTTGGAAATAATATAAAATATTCATTGGTTTACTGAAGAAACAACTGGAGATGTGGGCCCTCCTGGAAAACAAGCTCCTGTGCTGGCAGCAGAGATAACAGCACTGGCTGCCTGGGGATTTCCAGATTGTGTCTGGGATCTCCCCACAGCCCTTGCCTGTTGCCCAGGGGCACTGCCTGAGCTGTGTCACAGCTCTGCCTGTCCCCAGGTTCCTACCTGCACTTCCAGGATTCACCTTACACCTGAGCTGTGTCACAGCTCTGCCTGTCCCCAGGTTCCTATCTGCATTTTTTCCAGGATTCACCTTACACCTGAGCTATGTCACAGCTCTGCCTGTCCCCAGGTTCCTATCTGTATTTCCAGGATTCACCTCACACCTGAGCTATGTCACAGCTCTGCCTGTCCCCAGGTTCCTATCTGTATTTCCAGGATTCACCTTACACCTGAGCTGTGTCACAGCTCTGCCTGCCCCCAGGTTCCTATCTGCATTTCCAGGATCCACCTTACACCTGGTTGTTGCCTTCACTTCCCAGCCCTGTTCATCCAGCCTGGATCCTCTGGGGCTCTGCCCACCCTGGGCTGTCAGCAGCCTTGGCTCCCAGCTTGCTCTGCTCTTCCTGTCTCCTGCCATGGGAAAACTTCTCCTGAGGTTTAGACAAGAATTCCCCCATGGAGGTCTCCACAGGAGAGGTCACCTCACACTGCAGGCTTTTGCTCCAGGCTGTTTTAACTGCATGCAGGAGCACAATATGTTGGAGTCTCTTCACCCAGATCTGGTTAAGAGTTATGAAAGAAATAGCCTGAGAGGGGCAAAAAGGGCAAATAGGCACAAAAATACCACGTAACTTTATAAGCCTTCAAAGCAGTAATCTCCTGTGTCACCTGTGTGTACTTTCCCTGTTCTTCTTTTCACTGTGTTTTAAACAAGGGAAACTCCTTTTCCTACCTCAACACAGCCTGAAGTGGCTAAGTTCAGCTTTGCAATGTATCTCTGGTATAAGCTTGTTTCAGATATCTAAATTAGCACTTGAAAGGCTCTAGCAGGTGAACTGACAATACCTCACGACAGCTCTTTCCTGCTATCATCACAAAATTTTGTATTATTAATGCTGCAGACACCTCCACTTCAAAGAAGTCTACGATGCTTGAAGGAGCAGAGTCTCATGTATACACCTGGAACACTTTCATGATGCTTTCTACAAAGTTCAGCAATATTAACTGGAAGGTGCTTCCAAGTGTTTGGGTCACAGTCATTTGGAATTCAGATCTCAATGAAAACAAAATTGATACCACATGCAAAACTGCTACTTAGATTCCATCATCAG
This sequence comes from Heliangelus exortis, assembly GCF_036169615.1. Taxonomy (NCBI): domain Eukaryota; kingdom Metazoa; phylum Chordata; class Aves; order Apodiformes; family Trochilidae; genus Heliangelus; species Heliangelus exortis. The sequence continues at coordinate 1,979,036 of NC_092442.1, read as the reverse complement.
GCCCATTCTCTGAGGGAGTATGCAAAGCAGAATCAGGAAAAAAAGCTCAGGAGATAAAAACTTGAACAACTTAAAATTCAGCCAGGTAACAAGCACAGCTCTTCTTGGACTATATTTTGCATTCATAAAAGCAGCAGAGGCTATTAGTGAAAAACATCCCAGGCAACAAAACTGGAAGTTATCAGTATTGCTGCCATGTAGCAGACATGAAAATTCAATCCTAGCACAACGCATGCAACCTGTCTTGGAAGGAGAAAAAGAAAAGGTGGACAGAGCGGGGGAGGCATTAGAGACTATTCAGTATTTCCTGGGAGCTTCAGTGCTTGATCTAACAGATTTTCAAGGTTTGAACACAGGATCTTAACGTGGGAAATAAGTCACGTATGATAAAGCTGGAGGAATTCCTCTGATCACTTATTCAAAGACTCATAATAATTTCTCCTATCCTGTGTTTTACTCCTATGTAGAAATATTCAAGCAGATAAACACTTGGAGAGCATAATCTCTTCTTGTAGAAGTTACACAGTGATTCACAGGAAGCCAAACATAAGATGAACAGAATTACGTTCAACTTCCCCCATACTTAATTGTCCAGATCTTGTAATATCACAATATTAAAAATATTTTGCCAGCAAAACATGAGAGGAAACCCAGAGTTCTTCTGAGGAACCCAAATTTAGGCACCTAACTTAAGCATGCACCCTTCAAAACTCTAGAGCACAGGTTTCCTTCACTCAGAAAGGGATCACCATCCCTGCAAGAACCTGTGCCTGCATCTCCCTGCATAGCACCCTTTTGCTTCACCTTTGGGGGGTAAGGGCATCTGCAACTGTGTTAGCACAGAGCAGAGGCTGTGACACATCTGCAGCTACTGTGCCCTTCTGCTACCTCCTTCTCAACCACAACCTGCAGTCAAACAACCTGATTAGCCAAGGAGAGCAGATATGAAATCAGCTCAATACCTGCTCCCTCTTAAAATGTGCACTCCTACAAGATGACCTTTCCCTCCAACACTACTAGCTGGAAAGCAGTATTGGTTTTTTTGTTTGTTTCTCAGTGCTCTTGTCCTGCTTCTAAATATTATTCCTTCAGATTGTTATCTTGCACTGAAGTCCTGTTTAGATTACTGGGACAGATAGAGTTGCTCTTTCTACTTCTGCCTTACACTGCACACAAGTTTCCTTTGCTCTGGTTTCCTCCCCCACAGGGAATGCCTTAGTCAATATCTCTCTAAACATTACCTCTGTTATTTACTATTATTTATAGCATGGAGGCAGGACAAGAAGAAACACATTATTAAAGTAATGTAGGTGCTGTTACATACAATTCCACAGACCAGTCAGTCAGCACTGAAAGCAACAAGCTCAAATTCCCATGCAATTATTTAGTGCACAGACAAGAGCATCTTCGGATTTTATTCTCATCTCCTGAAGTTGTCTTTGTCAGAGCAATCCCAATTCCTACCTTATTTCAACACAAGGACCCCATTAATCATGTGCAGCTCACCATGACAGAACAGCCAAACTTAATAATAAGCTGCATTTTATAATCTACTACTAAAATTTATATGCTATACACTTAGCTAAACAAAGGAATTGGTTGCTTTAAAAAGAAGAGAGCAAATGTACTATGCACACAAATAATTTCTGGAGTGAATAAAGGTATCACAAAACAGTCAAAGCTGGAAGGGACCTCTAGATAACAGCCCTGAGGTGTATTTCCCTCAGTCCCTTTAATCAGGCTAAAAAAAGCTTAATACAACTTGTACCTGACAGGTATGAACAGTCATTGTCCTGTACATTCAGTCCTCTGATGCCATGAATGCAGCACAACAGGGGTGAGGGTGTCAGAGGTTCAGTAAAGTACAGGGGACAAAGCACAGGAAGGTTAAGATGAAAAAAAAGAAAAAAGGGGTCAGGCTGGGGGAGAGGGGAAAAAAAAAAACAAAACCACCACACATTTTGGGGACAGATGGGCTGAATCAGTGATTGCATGGGTCCAGACAGCAATCTTCAGAAATCCAAGTTGAGGCTGTCACTGAGGTTAGAGACCTAAACTGGATTTTATTTGAGCAAACTTGACTGTTTTGCAGACAAGGTATTTTTACCATGCCATAATTGAAATACACTCAGGCAATCCCTAGAAAACTTCCAGCATTGCAGTTGGTTCCCCATCCTGCTGACACAACAAGCACAAACTGAATTTATTATCTCTGCCTTTGCTATGAGAACAGGAGCTATCAAGTTACCCTGAAGCTATACATCCCCTGGATGTACATAGGAAAACTAAGAAACAAGCTATTTGATAATTACAATTAATACCATTTACCTCTTACTGAGAGCTTTACATTTCTTTAATGTTTCCCAAACACTAATAAATTACCAAGACAGGGGAAAAAAAAGGTTATTGCTTTATGTAGAACACCAAGTCTGCTGGGATGCACTGCTCAATGTGTATGTACCAGTGTCTTCTGCTGGCTGGTACCTGACCCTTTGGATAGGAACAGCCAAGGTGGAGCCTCTGATTTTGAGACTGCTCTCAGCTGCTAAGGGGGGGGAGCATTTTTGGATTTTTCTGTAATCTGCCTCCTTTCAATTTAAGTTGTCAAACACAGATTATTCTATGGTAAGAACAGTGAGCTGAAAGCCAAATTTTTAGATAGACTTCAACAAATAAAGAGCCCCAGGAAGTGTCACTCTAAGTTTACCAGGGTGTAACATACCATAACAATCACAAATTTTCAGAGTTTTTAGAACAAGAGGACACCACACAGCTCTTACCACCTCAAAAGGGTACACCACAAATACATGACAAAATTTTCTAACCCCTAGAGAGTTAAGAGAGATTCAATTATCCAAACAAAAGCCTTGAAATGAAGAAAGACTGGGAATCCTAGAAATCAGAAATTCTGAATATAATATTTTGCTATCAGGTCACAATATTTCCAGGTGAAAATCTAATGGAACTTATTTCAGAATCCAAATCCAAATCCAAAACATTCTTGGTGAAACAGCCTGAACATGACTTTTATTCCCAACCATTATAAAACTTACTATTAATCCTTAGGTACTCATACCTCCTCCAAACATGTCTAATAATTTTTCAAAGCTTTCTTTTTCATTATCACATAGATTAGATGACTCTACCTCTTGTGAAGAGTTCACATTCCTTGTGAAGCTGCTATTACATCTTCTCAGAATCACTCTCCTGCACTGAGTCTGTTCTGAGTGCCATCACCCCAGTAAGACAAATAACACAATTTAGACACAAAAAAAAATATGAAGTCTGCTGCAGAACTAAATCTTCCAGATTCCTAAAGAGCCTCATCTAAATTCAGTTAGCACTTCTCAAGTTTTCATAATAGAATTAAACTGTGATACTTAATATAGCAAAAGGAGCTTCCACCCACAGCTCAACAGGGTGGAAGCTCTGAAAGCAAAATGCAGTTACGTGTTTTGCTTGTTATCAGTATATGAACTTCAACATGATAAATACATCCTTAATACACTTCCCTCTTGTATCAAGACAATGCTCACTACCCCCCTTCATCTAAAGTCTTCAGCTTTGACCTCATGAACCTCTTGAAAATACACATTTCCAAGCTTCACATCAGGCTATGCTTTATTTTTGCAACTGTCATTTCAATAGAGGTGATGAATTTTAAAATCCAATTAAAAATCCAATACTTCAAAGCTTGGTCTCACTAGTTTTCATCCTGTCTGACAAACAGAGGTAAATGAATCCTAAACTGTTGTCTAAAGACAGAAAAGGAATTGATTTCATTTAAGGAAGTCACTTTAGAGTTTTGTCCAACTCATTTTTAAGGACCACATGTGCTAAGTATTTCAGTGCCCTACTTTGTACTGGGCTGTCCAAGCCTGAATTCTTATTTTGCCCTTTTCCTCATTTTGTAAGGAGATGTTTTCACAAAACTGAGAAGCAGCAACTCTGCCCCATTTAACCTGAGGGGTGAAGGCAGACTCATGGTGCTCAGTGTTAGGAGCCCCAAGTTTAATTCCCTGACTCAAAAGTTCTTAGGGAAGTTAAAGAGATCACATGGGTCTGTTTTCAAAGATACTTCAGGCTTAACTGAAATAGAAAGCTTTTAAGATTTCAAGAGACTTAAATAAAGCTGCAAAAAGAAACAGGGAGAGAGGTGCTGCAGCTTCTGAAAAACTCTCTCCATCTCCTACTGCCTATCTGCCTTCACAAGTCCTGCTCTGCACTCCCCATACGCCAACACCTTGAGGATCTGAGCACCTCCCATTCCAGACGTTTGTGAGGATGAAGTGCAAAGCAATCAGACAGTAGTGCCATGAGGAATTCGAGTGCCTGAGACATCACAGGAATATATTTGCCCAGCAGAGCACCTAAAACAAAATGGGCTGCTTCATACGTACAGGCACAGATTGCCCCAAAATATATTTCTTCATCTCCAAATGGATGAAGAAATACATGATGAAAATCCTTTTATTTCCTTATCTTCCTCATGGTATTTCCTTATCATGAAAATACCTGTACAGAGCCCTTTAGAAGTACACACAGCACAGCAGCCCTCAGCCCCGTTATGACTGAACAGCACATAACTTGCTCCCACCAAGACCTCAACTTCAGCCACAGCAGGGAACCTGGGAGACCTTCCAGATGAAGCCCACTCCTGCTGTGTATAATTAAATGCCATAAAAGCCCAAATCACTCACTGCCCCTCAGTCTCAGCTCTCGCAGGGGCCTGGCACTCAAGTTGACAGTGACAGAGTTGAACAAGGGCAGGCCTCAAGCAGTTTGCACTAGCAACAGGACACTGACCTCCCATCCCACTCTAGGTACAGGTCAGCAGTGTCAAAAGATAATGAGCTCACTAAAAAGCAGTGTTACAGCTTCCAGTGTGAGAGAGCAAATCAGACCATCATTTACCAACACAAGTTCTCAAATGAGGGCAGCAATACCATCTATTTCTGCTTGGTGTTATTCACTCAGCCACGCAAGGGTCCAGATCAACGTCTGCTGGATCTGCCAGGGAATATCCAGGAAAGGACCACTCATACATCTGCCCCATTTCTCATGCTTTTTCCCTAAGAATCTGCTGTTCACCACTCCTAAAAAATCTTGAGTCTTCTGTCTACCCTAGCACAGATACTTGCATGTTCTAAATCAGATCCAAGACAAGAGGGCTGTTTACTTTTTTAGTTTCTCAAGCCTTAATCTCAAGATTAAAGGCAAATTAAGACACCCCAAGCACAGTATTTTTACTCTTGACTCTTTTCACACATGATCCAACAACAAAAACCAGCACTTTAAGCTGTTTCACAAAGGAAACTCTTGCAAAAACTCCTTCAATATCATGTCAAAATCAGGATGCACTGTCAGTAGATGACTGTCAGGGTGATCTACAGCCCCTAGCTAGCACTGTAATATAAGCTAAATTGCCTGAGTCACAAGCAATGATAGAGTCATTCTACAGGAAATTGGAAATCAATTCTTGTCATCACTGTACATAACTCCTTTATCAGAGTTCCAGTTCACCGGTGTAATGCAAGGGAAAGAAGCTGGGAACTGACAATCACAACAAGCCAAATAGTCACACATACAGATAATTTAAGTGCAGAAGTTCTGTTTCTGGAACAGTGCTTTGCATATGGCACACGACAGGTGTGAGCAGCCTGACTGGGGAAAATATTGAAGGTTAATGGTGGTCACACACCAGTACTCAGAGAAACCTGTAGTGTGTTGCAGTGTGTTAGGTTAGGAGGAGATAGGTACCTAGAGCCTGAGCCTGAAAAATGAGGCCACAGACTGTAAAGCCTTCTTTGTACAATGCATCCTGGCAAAAGGAAAAGAAAGGACAACCCCCTGCTACATCTCACACTGGAAGTCTTTCAGCCTGGCACCGGGAGGTTCCTGCATAATCGTGATCAAGATGTTTCAGAAACCAGGGCAGCAATATCAGGGCAGCAATATCAGCCCCAGCAAACTTATTTGCAGTTTTTGCTGTCTGCAATGTTTTTGGACAGGATTCAGCTGTAGGAACCCAGTGGTTAAATCAGCTTCTGCTGCCAAAAAGGAGATTTTAAAACTAAGGGGAAAACCAACAGCTTGATTCTAATAGCCAAGAGGGGGGGGAAAAAAGAATGCAAGATATTATTCTTGAAACAAGCAAGAACCTTTTGGGCAATGATGTTATTCTGCCTATATCCTTTCCTATGCCTTATTTTACCTAATCTCACCATCTAAAATCCATTAAAATGAAGTGCTAAAATTACATATGTTTTGAAACAAATTAAGAAAACTCTGTGAAACAAACCAAAATAGTTTGTTCCCACTTCCTTAACTGCCCTCCAAAAAAGCAAAATCATCAAGCTTCTAAACACATAAAGCAACACATAAATCCACTTCCAACTACTTAGTACTGAAAATCTGGGATGCAGAAATAAGATCAGCACAAGCAGGGTCCAGCACAGCATGTTTCTCATCTCAATGACTCCTTTTAAAATACATATTCAAATAAAATCTGGTACAAAGTGCTCTCCACACCAGGAAATTTTCTTTCTCACTCTGACTCCCAGCTTGGGAAAGTAGTTTCTTCACAGAGCAAATGTTTGCCATTAGACAAACTTTGAGGATTTCTCTTCATGACAGCTGAAGATCAGAACCCTTCTATCAAGCAAAGCACAGAGCACGAAGCGAACAGCTCAGCCACCCCAGCAAGCAACCCACCCATCCACCACAATTCCAAAAAGCTGGAATACAATACAAAGAAGGGCTGCTCGGAGTGCCCTGCTGCAACATGGGCTGCAACAACCTCTGGCATTCATCAGGCAAGGGGATAGCCAGCCAACAGGCTATCAGAACACAACTGAGAAACTAAACACCATCATCTTGGGTGAATTAGCTGAATTTAGTTTACATAAGCCACTGATCTTTTTATCCTTCCAGCCCTACAATTCTCAAGATGATTTGTTTATATTCTTGTAACTGTGCCTGGGCAAAAACCCATTCATAATCAACTTCTGAAGTGAATGCTTTTCAGTTCTCCTCCTCTTCTCTTCAGAAATGGATGCAATCCTCTCTCTACCTTTCCCTCTCCAAACAAAGGCTTACTTTAAAGTATCACTTAAAGAAACCAGGAGTGAAGCATGCCCAACAAAAGTCTTGCAAGTTATGAATCTTCTCCATAACTGCCATTGTTACATAGGTGCAATAATCCCCTTTAAAGGAGATTACCAAAGTTAGCCATGATTGAACAGTAATTGGTCTCAGCTTTGTTTCAGTCCTTACTTTAGATACTTTGTTAACTGCTAGTTACTGCTGAAGCAGTGAATTTTGCTTGGTAAATAATTTTACAGTGTGTTTCTCCATATATTAGAAGGCCTGAAAGAGAAGTTAGGAAAATCAAACTTAAAAGTACTGAGAGCTACAGACAGAGAAATCTTGCACATCATCAATGCACAGCATTGCAGTGAGACACATTCCAACATGAAAAAGTAATTTGCATGTTTACTGATGCATTGTGGATATTTGTTCAAAGCCTTTAACACGAGCTGTTAGTTACGCAGCACGGATTCATTTAACTTCTGAAGATTTCTCAAAGTTTTAATTAGTTCTGAGAAAATGTTTTATGTAAAAGTCACAAGTCACCATGAAGCAGACCTTCTCCTCCCTTCTTCCTGTGATTCAAAACCTCAGGGGAAAAGCCCTGCACTTTAGACTTGAGCAGACAACAGTAACACTCCCTAAACAGAAGGCTGCAGGACCTCATTGGGTGCCACATCACATTTTTCAGCACCCAAAGAACTTCACCAGGACAGCATATTTATCTGTATTTTGCAGATTCACTCAAGCCACAGAGAATTAAAGCAACTACCTATGGACTAATAAGCCACGGTAGCATCAGGAAAGAAAACAGCAGCAAAGATTTTCTGAATGTCAGAGCAGCATGACAAGCAGGGGTGCTTGCAAGGCCCCTGCCCAGACCTGCACTCCACATTTCCATCAGCATGGAATCACTGCCAGGCAGAGGCAGAGCAGCTCCCATGCACCTGCACATGGGGGCACCAACACCTCCAGCACAGCTGGCTTCCTGCCTGCCTCCACCTCTTTGCACCTCCAGCTCAGAACACTGCACACCAATTCTCTGTGCAGCCCTGGGGGACAGAAGAACATGACAAAAAAAGAAGAAAAAAACCAAACCAAAACCTAAATCTATTAGAAGTGGGCAGATTTCTGAGGTCTATGATTCAGAGTCATGGCTTTAGCTTCCTATTTTTTTGCCACCCACCTCACGGCCATAGCTCCAGTGAAGTTTTGTGGAAGATGGTGAAAGCTGACTTTGGAGTGTGAGATACACTGAGAAGATGGAACTTTCTGTAAGCTCCAATGTGTCATTTACTGATCCTCTTATTTCACAGAACAAAGTTAACTGGAGAGCATTCATGTGGCAATCCAAAAGACTTTTCTGAAAATTGCACCTACCAAATAAATTAAATGTTTAAAAAGCCTAGTAAGTGCACTTTGTACATATGCTTTTGGAGCACGTATGCTTTTGGAATCTTCTACAAGATCTTTGACATTTAAATAACATCTAATTCTTGTTTCTCCAATTGCTTTTCTATTTTGAGTTTCCACTTCCAGATTGTGTTTGGGACTAGAGCAGCAGAAGGTAAAAAAAAAATATCTCCTGTCTTCCCTGTAGCCTGGTGAGAGGGAAACACAGGATCATCTGGTAAGAAACTGCAATTTTGCAAGAATCCAATTCCTGCATAAAAACAACCAAAATACTGTAAATCTTTCTAAGCAAGCACCCCAACTTTCAGATGTTTACCCAAGCTGAACTAAACCTTTCTGTCCTGCAAAGATGACTATTCTGGTAATTCATACATTTCCACAGCTTGATGCTAGAAAGCTGGAGAGAGGAAGAATGTATCTCATGGCAGAGAGACAAAGTGAATTCAAGGTTTCTTTAACAAGTCTCCTAAAAACATTTTTCATCTGAAAACATCCATCTTATGTCAGTCACATTAGCAATTATTTACTAAGAATTGGCACAGTAGCTGCATCAGTAAATGTATTAAGTGACATCAGTACACAAGATCAAGACAGAACAACTTCCCAGCCTCTCCTGTCCTACCCCAATGCAAAGCTTCTTCAGTTTTTCTTGGATCTGCCCTGACATGTTCTTTTGGTGGCTCCTCCAAGAGAGTTACTACAAAAACAATTCCAGTTTTACTCAAATTACCTGTCCTGCAGTTTAATAGCTCTTGGATACTGCATTTCCAGTCAAATACAGATAAGATCAGGCATTCCTCTTGTCCCATTTATTGTTATTAACATATAATGTACAATTATTCTTATTTACCAGTTCTTACAGACCACAGCAGAGGCATAATCCCTCCACATAGTAATTTCAAGTATGCCATTTAAATGGTGCAAGTCTTCTTTCACCCAGCAAGTGGCATAAATTCAATTCAAATTACAGTATGTAGATAAAGCTCAGTGGGATGGTGGAGTTTGGTCTATCCAGGGACCTTGCATCCCCTCTGTCTGACTGGAACAAGATGCTGAAGTGCTCACAGCCTGTTACCTCCAAGCATCACTATGCAGACACCTCTTAGCAGCCATCAGCTATTGGTTCAAAGTTTTCTGCAGGTTCTTACCCCAAACCAAATAATTTTCCTGCATTTTATCAGCAGGAAATAATTTCTATCAATTTCAGTATGGAATCTCATAAGATATCTACACATGAGCAGTATTATTACAAGTACTACTATTATATTCCCTAAAAAGGTTGTTCAGCATTACTGGTTTATTCTTTAGAACTACTCAGAGTGACAAAAGTTTAATTATTGCACCTGTTATTTCTAGGACTCCAGCAACCTCAATGAACTGCAATCTTGAGGAATGTTTCAGCTTATTATATTCTAAACTCTATTTCCACAAGGATTCCACAGTCAATGTATGAAGATGGCAGAGCAGGCCCTCCACATGCTGATAGGGACACTTTTAACCTCAGCAAATACAGTTTGACTTTCAAACCCCTTGCAATAGTATATATGTTCTTAATTTTAAATTAAGATCACTCTTATAATGTGGACTCAATAAATATTTACATCCTGCTACTTTTTGATTGAATCTATGCAAACAGCCTGCCTTTGTGGTTGTATTTGCTAATTTGCATGTGCACCCAGGGGCATCATATCTATTCTCAATAAGCCAAGCAACCAAAATTGTGAAAATCCTAAATAAAATTGAAAGCAAGCAAAGGCATAATAAACCTCACCAGTTTGAAAGGAAACTACAGAAAACTTGATGTGGGGCTTCTGTATTACCATAAAATACCCAGGATTACACATAACTATCCTGTAACTGAGGAAAATCTACCTGAAGGAAGCATCTTTTTGCCCAAGCCCTTCAGTCATTATGGTAACAAACAGAACCTAACACCAAGGTTCTTTGACAAGCTGATAAACCAAGAAACATTCAGGAGTCCTCCTCTCCACAGCCTTTCCCCCAGTCACCATAAAGAAAACCCAACTGGACAAAGCCACTTGCTGGCACACTTCCTTGAGACACAGTAACACTGTAACAGCCAGTGAAGAGAACAAACTTCACCGTGAAACAGTTAAACTATAACCTTGTTAACAATACCCCGGGTACCAGTTGATTCTTCACAGCCAGCTTGGGTTAAGATATTTTAAACAAGCACTGACTGCTCACGGATAAACCCCTAAAGGCAGTTAAAGGAATTCAGCAGGGATGCAAAAGGCTTAGCTGGGAAATTGTAGTTACGGCTGAGATGCCCAAGTACAGCACACGGGGAGATTCCAACATCCTCATTATTTACATTCCTCTGTCACTGCTCTGTGCTCAAGAACTGTATCAAAAAAATGCCACATCTGCAACTGAGCCTCACCAGCCTGCAGATATCAAGTAAAAAACAGTTCTGTAGAACCTCAGTCTACATAAGCAGCTTTTCACATTGCTCTGCTAAAAGCAGTGTGATGGCAATTACTGGATGAAATAACAGGGCTTGCAAATGGCTAAAGAAAATACTGTCTGCTACAATGTAATGACATGATGGTAGTTAAACCCTTCACATTTACCAACTAGGAGCACACAGATGGTCAATTGTTGAAGTCTGGCTGATGAACTGCTCGCTAAGCCACTGTAACAGCCACTCAGGGTCTCAGGAATAAAAGCTAAGAGCTTCCACTGAAAAAAATCCAGGTGGCTTGTGTTCCTAATTGCTTTGGATGCTTTTGATTAGCAAGCCTCAATAGGAACTGTGTTGTTCCTTGATGCTTCAAAGGAAAGGTATTTACCTAATACTTCTACACACAGTCTGGACACCATGTCTTGTGTCCCACTGCTGCACCATGGCAGCAACTTCTGATGGTTATTTACTACTGTGGTATTTATTTACTCCTGTGGTATTCAGTGTGTGACTTGGGCAGAGCAGGCTGAGGTTTGCAGAGGCCAAAGGAAGGGTATCAGTCTGTCCTGCAGAACACTGGCCCTCTCCATGGACTGCAGTTGATTGCACGGGTACACCACAGGAGCACAGAGCACTCAGAAGGTTAAGATTATCCCAAATTCCCCCTAGGAACTGATGCTGCAGCACCAGCAGTTCTTCACTGTGGCTCTGGCTCTGTAGAGCAGGAAGCAGTTTTCTTTCCACATCACTGGCAGTCATGGCCAGGAGCCTCAAGTGACACAGCAGTGCCAGGCTAGCACTGCTGAGGTATCTAGGTATGAAGGAAAGCTCAGTAATAGCCATGTCAAGTGAATTTATTTACTAGAGTGGAGAGAATTTTTGTGAAACCACAGCACCATCATCTGGTAATAGACCTGCACTGCTTTTTGCCCTTATGTCATTGCCAGACTATTTTGAGCATAAACATTTTAATATCTACCTCAGCATCTCTCAGGGTCTGACATTATAACACATTTCCTGTAATTATTTTTAGAACTAAAAAAGTCGTGTGCTCAGTATTCCTTTTACCAGTTTGCCACTGTTTTCCCCATCTAGTGCCTGTTACTTCTCCCTAAGTCTCACAGGAGGGGATTTTCAAAAGCAATAGATCTTTAAGCGAGTTCTGCAGAAATGCCTGATCTAGAAAAACACAAATAAATCCCTAACCAGCTTTGCTAGTACAGTGAGAAAAATAAGCATAAACCCAGCTACAGCTCAAATAGCCTTTTTACAACCTAAAAAATCTGCTGGAAAGGAAGACTGATGGTTGCTTCACAGCATGTTACTTACACTAGTATTTTAAAGTATTTCTTAAATTAGAGAGATATTTCTGCCCAGTGGAGGTTTAACTCTGCCTCCTCTGCAGTCAGGTAGGATGTGATGACTCCACCTAACACCTCATTCTCTGAGACACCCTATAAACCTGCTATGATCAGGTTTATATGAGCTTCTGCCAAAGAGGAGAGAGCTGAAAGCAGACCTTGTTAGCTGGAAGCTGGAGAATCAGATGATAAAACCCCTCAATTCCCATGGCCCTGAGCACCCTGAGGGACAGGAAACAGCACCCCACCTACAGCTCCTTCTGCTTCATCTAACACCACAGCTTCTTAGCCCTTCCTCCTCTTTCCCATTAAAACACACAGTGTTGACATCCATATCATGAGACAGAAAGAGAAGCAGCCAGGGAATTTTCTAATCCTGCACTAACTACTACAACCCACCTTGTGTCCTCTGCTTTTGCATCCCCTGAATGCACACTGTTCACTGTCCTCTTACACTGGCACTGATGAGCTAACCTAGATCAGCAGCTCACTGTCCCAGACACACTGGTAACCAGTCACTCCCCTTTACACTTCAGAACTCAGACCAGTCGGGGCCAGAGACACACCTGCCCAGCCAGCATGTCTCAGGGCTTCCACGTGCAAAGGCTGCCTCCTGCTTCCATTCATGGCATCTACCAGGTTCCTGAATTTTAGTGATCTGATCCAGCCTCTGCCAGCACACACAATGTGCCAGGTGGATTTAGTAGTCCATCACTAGCTTAATGACCTCCCTGCAATGCAGCATCCACTTACTCTGCAGGACCTGAACAACTCGTGTATGGCACTAGGGCCCAAAACAGGCACTTGTGAAACGAGACCACCCACAGCACTAAGTCTCTCCACCACTATCAAAAAAAAACTATTCCCATTTTCAACAGTTTGCCACCAGCCTCCATTATAAACTGCAAGTCCAACTGGATGCCTCCATTCCTAGATGAAGCACATGAGCTGAGCAACATCTTCTGTGCTCATGAGTCCTGCTGCCCCCCCACCACCACTACTCCCCTGTCAGCCAACACCCAAGTCTGGCACGCTACTGCTTGAAAAGAGGGGGAGACAGAGTCAGCACTGGACAGAGCTGAAGACAGCATGAAAGGAAGCAATTTTTACACATACAGGACAGGCTAGGAGTTGTCTGGCAAGCAATAAGCAATTGAAAGCTGCTTGCAACACAAAAAAATCCAAACCATGCAGTAGGCTTTTGGTATCTGTCTGGAACCCATCTAAAATATCAGATCATCCTAGTCCCTTGCCTGCTCCTACAGGTCCCATCAGGACTTACACTGTTCAAACTTCTCTGCTTTGCTTACTTGAGACACTACCAGAACTCCAGCAAAGCAGAGGACACAGCACAGTTCAGTGCACCTCACAGATTGGACTCCAGAAGAACTCAACACAGGCATCCAAGTTTGATGAACCTTAATCACAGAGGACAGGGTGAGCAGGGACTGCTTGGCCTTGAGTGGGTGATGAAGGTGCAGTGGGACACTTAAGTAATTTTTGAAGTAAACATGATTGGTTTCCTTGTTGCAAAACACAACACTAAAATGATAAATTCACAAGGGGTTCAGATACCTGGTCCCTGGGGAACAGGGAACTGCTGAGGGCAGTAACCTTGTCAGTCAGCAAGCACTGCAGTTGCCATTGTCCACCCAGCTCTTACTTCCTGATGGATTTAAGGATTGTTTCAAGGAATCAAAACAAGGACTTGAGGATGTTCAACTTCCATCCTGGGCAAGTGCTGACAACCAGGCTTTTGAACTGTTAAGTGTTGCACCTCCCATGTTCAAAAGACTTATACTTAGTAACCTCCCTTAAAAGTTTTAACAAGGCCAATATGCTTCAAGAATTTTTTTTTTTAATTTTTTTTTTTTTTTTTTTTTTTTTTGAGAAAAAGACAGCATTTTCTAATGTAGCTTAAAAAAAAATTACTGAGAAGTTCACAGCCAGCCCCTATAATTGTCCTAAACACTACCCTATTATCCTTAATATTATCCTATTCCCCTGGGCACCTTGGGGGAAAGTAATTTCATCACATTGCACAAACATGTTCCAACAAACTTGCTCTACCTTTTCCTTTACTTGGCCACTCTGCTTCCATACAGTGTCCTTAACAGCAACTCAGTTCCTCCAGGACAAAGGGAGGAAAGAACAGGCTGTATTTGTCAGCTGTGGCAGGTAACACAGGCCCTCACCTCCAGCCTTGGGATACAGGACTGCTCTCTGCAACTCAGGACAGTTTGTATTCCCCCAGGCAGAGGATTAGTTGGATATGAGCTACAAAATTGTTTATCCCCAAAGCCACCATGTTTCACAGTCTCTTGTGAACCCTTGCCTAAGTGGGCTGCAAAGGCCAGGCTAGGTAACAGTTTTTCAGTACAGCTCTCCATTACTTCTGGTCTTACCTGAATTTATGTCAAACTGGTCTCAGCTGAATTATGTCAAATAGTCAAAAACAGAGCTGGTAGAAACAAACAATAGTCACAAGGAAATCACACCCAAACCAGACTCAGAACACAGGCTAAGGTTACAAAAGACAAACTGCTGCAGATCATTAGCTTAAAAAACTAGAAGTTGCAAAATAACAAAGTCAATTAAGACCCCTGAGAGTAAATGCACTGATGGGGAAGGCCATAAAAACACAATGCCAAAATACAGCAGCTGCAAGCACGGGTATTTCAACAGATGAAGACTCCATAGGATCTCTGAGGCTGCTTACTGCTAGTCAGGAACCAAACACATTTAGTAACTGCACACCGTTAGCAGTGCAGTTAGGAGCATGCACATAAGGATATGCTGGCACTGCTCAGCTCATTGTTTTGGGTCACAATTGACAGAACTCCACTGGAGCAGATTAAATGCAGCTGTAAGAGCCAAATGGACAAGATGGACAAACTGCTGGGGAAATGAAACAGAAGAATGTGAAATTCAGCAGTTGTGTTATTCATGAAAGGCCATTTCAGTGAACATTTCAGCATGCATCTTTGGTTATTAAAGGAAAAGGAGAACATGCATTTAAGATTTAAATAAAAATTCACGAAAAATAAACTTGGGCACAAAGCTACTTATATCTGCACTAATGACTACCAAGAGATGATCTGTATCGAGCACTTGCCATTAAGTAATAGCCACTCAGGATAATTCAGCAATAAACAAAGGATCACTGAAAACTTCAAGAGTTGCCATGCTTCTCCTAAGCAGATTTTGGAGTCTGCAGGCATTTATCTCAAATCACTAAAGCAAGTACAACTGTCTTCTGCTATATCAAAAACTGAAAAGCTGCCAGCAACACTTATGCATACTACAGAAAACATTCTGCATGACTTCCATCTGGTATTCATCAATCTAACTGGATGTAAGGATGGCATATGTTAGTGTTCTCCCACAGCCCAGAGAAAGTAATCAACTTACCCTCCTTGATGCAAACATCAATATTTTTTTTTTTTTGCATCAGATATTTTTACTAGGTAGTTTCCAGCACTTTACCAACATTTTTACCCAGATCTTCTAGGCATGACCACTGAAGTACCAGACCACTGGATCCAGTTTTATGTCTAGTTTTTCCAAAGCAGAAGTCTATCTGCAACCAAATCAAATCATCAGGCTACAGAGAAAGCTCCAGGTGGTTTGCACCACTGCAAGGCATGTGGGGCTGTCACTTTGCCCACAGAGTAGCTACTAACTATCTGCACAAAAATCAAAATTCATAACTACTTTGTTTTCCAACATTAGTAATATTAAATTAGTTTCAAGTCTTCAAACCACATAGATAAGCTAAATTTTTCCAAGATCAATGCAATAAAATGCCAATCAGATTTTTATTCCTCTTTGTTAAGGAGCATTTTCTACCATTATTCATAGCTCAGATCTACCATCCAGCTTTGTTATGGAAGGAAAAAGAGCTGTGTCTCTGTGCAGTGAACTGCAGAGATGTGTGTATTTGTTAAAATATGGACTGAAGGTTTAAAAAATGAACACAGATACATTTATAAAGGCAAAGCAAATGGATGAGCTAGCTGAACTTTCTCAAAAAAAAAAAAAAAAAAAAAGCAAGCAGAAAACCCAACATGACCAAAACACAACCAAACCCAACATCCAAAAGGGTTCAAATTTCTGATTGATAAACCACTGCCCCTATACAGAGTGAAGCAACCCCCAGTGAACTCATGGCAAGAGTCCCTTCCACATAAATGGACACCAGATCAGGTTCCAGGCTCCCAGCATGAGCACAGACCTGTTTCTCAAGTTTCAGATAGCACATGTGTAGCAGAGCTCTGCCAAGAAGGCACAAGCTTGGGTTTGGGGAGTTTTTTTCCCATTCCTTATTTTGAAACTATTGCTTTTAAATAAATTAAACAACAGAAAAAACCCACCCTAAATTTTGGAAGAATAGAAAAAGGAATTCAACAACTATTAAAAAACAAAACCAGCAAAAAAAATTTTCAGTATTTTAGATTCTATTGAAAACAGTCTTCCCCTCACAACTATTTTCTTTGAATCTAATGTCCCAATCCTGCTCTCTGCATTCCGTGGTATTAAACTCCTTGAAAATGAGTAAGAAGCACAGAACCCAAATAGCAAGCTGGCAGCAAAATTGTACCAACTACAGGGAAATATAATAAAGCTTTCAAAATCACCAGCCAAGAACAATCCAATAAGGATTATTTCTAATGCTTTGCATTTCACAAGAAAGAAAAAAAAAATCTGCCAGCATGGAAACCTGATCCAGATATTCTTTTCTGGCTTTTGCTGCCTTCCCAGAGCTCACAGTATATTTATCACTGTAGGATACATTTCCCACATTTCAATACAAATACTTGTTTCTGAGAAACATGGACTCTGCTGAGAGACTAGGCTGGCAAGATAAAAAACAATTTATCTCAGTACATTCTTGCAGAGCACCAGGTAGTGCCATAAAGCAGACACCCAAGCCAGCTCTTTCTGTCTCCTGCTACAAGCTCTTCGATTTCCCCTACCCCTCCTGGAGCTCTTTTCACCCAGTCCCACTGTGAATTCGTTTCTCCAATGGCAGCTCCTAAGTTTCCAATTACATTTTAGACATAGTCCTACCAACCAACTAACCAAACAATAGTGTTATTATGGCTGATCTTCCTCAAAGTTCTAAATAACACAAGGGAAGAATGTTAAGTATTAAAGTCTTTTCAATGGACAATACAACAGTTCAACAAACTTCTCAAAAAAGAAAAAAGTTGCAGTTGCCTCATTTGAGCTGCACGAGCCTGCTGTTGGTAGATGAAGATGCAAGGCCTCCCAGAAAGGAAAAGCAGAGGAAATTACCTTCAGGCTCCCACCCTCCAATCTGCTCTTTGATAACAGGCAGGGGAAGAAAAACAAAACAACAAAAAAAGCAAAAAGCAGGGAGTCAGATTACATAGTCTTATCACTTAAAGTGTGACACAGACAACTTCAGCAGTGTACTCCTCCAACAGGAGGATATCTGCTGCTTGAGCCTGATTCTTTCTTTTAGAAATAAATAACATCAACTCCTCAGGTAAGAGATGCCCCTTATCTAGAGGGATGACATTCTAAGGGTTAACCAATTTCAGTGATAAAATTTTTATACCAAATTCATAGTTTCAGTATTCCAGTTTCAGATTCTGTATCACTGAAACCCACAAGTCCATTACAACACAACAGTGAAAGCCATTTTAGGTGAAGAACCACAGCCATATTAATTACTAGCACCCATATTTCCCAAGGAAGTTTTTTGTGTGCTTTTTTGTTGTTTTTCTTTTTAACTGCAAAATCTTCAGCCATAGAAAGCATCTTCAGAAACCAGTTAGTGATGGTTAGCTCAAAGCCATGCCTCCAACAGAGGAGCACAACCACCTGCAGAGGTGGGGTTGCACTGGGTAAGTACCCACACCCATCAGACCCCAGATGATGCAGATTTTAGCTCACCACCTCTCTCATCTCCAAGAAGACTTCCTACACATCCTCTTTTCCTGCATTTTTCAAGACTTACATGAATCTGAACTTAAGAGGAGGGGTTGATAGGTAATTTTAATACAAAGGTGGGTGTCTATCATACACCTCTTCTATAAACAACTTCTTTCATATTCTTCATATTCTTCTTTCAATATTAGAAATGCTTTAGAACAGAAGAGATAGCTATTGGCTACAGCTATGACTGCCCATTATCCTGTTTTCAGCAGGACATAGTACAGTAAAATTAATAGAAACAGGAGCAGTGTTTTATACCAGTATCACATTAATGATTTGGAGACTAATCATGTCTTACTGAGCTGTGAGCATCAGCAAGCCAAAAACATAAAAATGGAAGACATGTCCCCAGGCTGCATATTTAGTCCATCTATTTAACATGCACTTTATTTTTACATCATAGCACTGTACTTGTTCTGTTGTGTATACTCTAGAAGCAATTAAATCTTAATAACTTGACACCTCTCCATGACTCTCTCCTGGTTTACCATCTACATTTTACATAAAGCAAGCAATATAAAAGTGAACAGAAACCTGTGAAGGTCCTTTTAACCTTGACAGTCTGTCGCATTGTGAAAATCAGAGTAGATCAAGAACTGCTCTTCTTTTTCCAGTCTTGCCTCTCATCCAAATACATGGATTTAAACATTTACATGCCTATTAATAATTTATTGGAGCATTTGCAGCTTGTATCATAAATACAGGTCTAGCCTGCAGGAAAAACAATGACTAATAGTTGAAAGCAAGGATTCCAATTAGTCATCATGAAGTACACCCATGCTCACTGCTTGGTCCTCAGGTGCCAGTAAAGTCCAATAGGTAAGTCTGACATCAAATATGTCATCCAGAAAAATGTATCACTTCCAAACAGCAGTACAGTTAAAGCAGAGACTGTGATTATCTCTCCTGGTACACAGCAGTAAGAAGACTTATCTTTAAAGAAGTTCTCCAAGATTGGAGCCCCTAAAGGAGCCTGATGGGGAAAAACTGTGCTTTGAGTTGTGTTCCTACCACTGGGACATGCTGAATTCTGCTTCAGAGGACCTGTGCCAGACTCTATTTTCTCTTTCCAATTTCAGTGTTAAGTGTGGAGACAAACAGCAGACCCAGGAGATGCTGATTCCCAAAAGAAAGCTGCTGCTTATCTACGACCTTGGAAGTGGGGATCCCACTCTGGCCATGTTTACAACTCAACTGAACACTGTAATGAGAAGACCCTGCTCCTCTCAGCTATTTCTCCTGTCACATTGTGACAAGGATGCCACCTTGCCAAATGGCACTTAAAAACTGCTTGGGTGCCACCTTTGGCTTCCCTGCCACAGACTGTTGATCCTTAGGTTAATGGGCTAGAAAACACAAGCATCTCCTCACACAATCAGGAAGCATTTGCACGGCTCCAGCTCTGGCTTCCAGGAAAAGCTTTTTGCCCCAAGATTGTGTCCATGTCCATGGTTCTCTTTCCAAGACACTGGGCACTTCCAATCTAAATCCAGACATGGAAGGTAAGTAAAAAATGACAAACTTGCAGTGATATAAACATTTTGCTAAGAAAAAACTGGGAAACTGCACTCCTCATATTAAACCATCCTTCTATTGCACCGAGTGAGTTTCATATTTAGAGTTTTCAATCCACTCTCTAGTAGTCCAAATGACCTTTTTCTAGGATTACAGAATTTTTTCACCCTCTTCTGGAGGACCAGGAATTTATGGAATTTGAGATACAGGCTGGTCAGTCTTTAAGTCAAGTCTCTTCTGCCTGGACAAGTGGCTAGGAAGAATATAACAGCAGAGAGACTTGACAAATACCAACAATCACTTCTGATCAAATAAAAAGCATGTTGTCTTCCTGAATACATTATGCTAAATCTGCATGTAAATGAGAAATGTATAAATAGAATTAGGTATTAACTGACATTAGGTTTTCTTTTTTATGGGGAGGAGGTGGGGGATGTTGTTATTAAAGGAGTTAAATTCTAACATCTGTTTTTAATTCTACCAGCTTATTTGTCTGTTTATACCTACAGGCTTTCAAGACATCATTCAACACTGCTAATTAAACCTGACAAGTTTTGTTCACTGCCATGCTTCCCTGTATCCCTGCAAGCCACTTACTCATGTCAGTGCTGTCATTGCAGGTGACACTGATGCTTGATGGAGAGATGACAAGGGGCTAGAGTGCCCCCAAAAGGGATGAGAAGAGGTTCACCTTGTCCCCTGTCAGACAGAGAAGGGAAGTAGCAATGGATGGCAGTGACCAGTGCTCTGTCCACAAGCTTTTATCTCATCTCCAGGCTGCAATAGAACCCTCCAATTTTCCACAATGGCTGACTGAAAACACAAATCCAGAGCAATATTATCTAGCATATGTCTAAAATGCCACAGAAATGGGACTCCAACTTAATTATGTGATTCCAGCTATATTTGGAGAAGACATGCCATGTTAGACACACACTGTAGGTTTTTTTAGTGCAAGAACCCATCCAATAGCCATGCCTGAGGGAACTTTGCTATTTGTGCTGCAGTGAAAACAGCACAGTGCTGACTCAAGAGAGGAGTGGTGCATGTGCAAGTAGCCTGTGCCTATGAAACATTTGCAAAGTGGCTGATTTGGCTCAGCTCACATGATGCACTTTATGGAAGAAGCCACAAAGGACAAATGCCAACAACTGTATTCATTTCTTCATATTCTGGACTTTAGACTTCATAGATTTGGACACAGACATTATTTGTTAGCCAGTTACATACACTGTTCTTTCAACCAAAGCAACCAACCAATCCTGTGCCATCCAGAGAATTCTGCTGCAAGGACAAGCAAGTAGGTCAGGGACAGCCCATTATAAAATCCCAGCCTCTGAACTCTGCATCATGTAAGTACTTTTCATGGTACTAAACACACTCTCACTAATCAACAGGCAGAAGGGTGAGTGTTTAGTGGTGAGCTTACAGTGCTGGTCAAAGGTTGCACTGGATGATCTTCAAGGTCTCTTCCAACCAAAGACATTCTGTGACTGCTGGGATCCACGTGGAGCTGAGCAGATTGTGAGGCATGCAGGGAGAAAACCCAGTGAGATAAGGGGGCAAGAAGTAGCTGTGCACATTTTGACTCAATTTTTTGCCACAAAGAATTTTTTCTTATTTTTCTCCAAATCAGTTTCGCAATCAGAACAGACTTTTTTTTTTTTTTTTTTAATGACCAGTGTGCTTTCAAATGTATTTTTAAAGCTGTTTCAGTCTGGAAGAGGCCCTTTGTTACACAGACATACAGTGCTTACTACCTGGGGGCCTGGCTCCCTGGGTGAGGTGTCTAGACATCTCTGCAGTGGAAATAACAACCACACAGCCTAGCACTCTATTGAATCCACTAGTTTTAGCATTAGGAGTAATTTCATGCCCCAGGTTGCCATAATCAAACACATCTGTTGCATGAAAATTATCCACTGCCAACTTGAGTGCAAAGCACCATATGCCCAAATTATCTGTGTTCACAGGATCAACCTTACCTCCTAAAAGACTACATGAAATACCACACATTACACCATCCTCAATGCTGCTTCAGTCATTCCAAAACCCAGATGAAATTCAAGAAGATCTAAAAATCCACTTTGAGGAGAGATGGACTTAAATCAAGAATGGTAGCTTTGACAAGTAATAGTCCAACAGCTACTGCACTGCATGCTAGGAATACAAAAACTATATTCCAAATGCTTTCACAAAAACAGATTAAAGCATTTCTCTTGATCCTTTAAGAAATAAAAAACAGTAAAAAAAAAACTACTGTTAATTTAAGGCAGTTTTTAGCTTCACTTGTCTACAGCTATGCTTTCATAGTCCAGTACAGCAAAACATCATGACAGATATGCAAATCTGGTATTTCCAGGCAGGAAAGGTGAAATCCCTACTTATGAAAGGTTGAAGACTGATCTTTAAAAGAAGCCTGCAGCTGGTTTCTGTCACCTTTCTTTGTCCACTGGAGCCAATAAGCAGGCTCTCAGCTTTAGGAAAATGGCGATTTTGCCCCCATGAGGAAAAGAACAACAGAACTCCCAAAACTGAGCAAAGAATTCACCTTTTCTTTGTGGGAAGTCACTCTGAAAAATCAAGGTAAAAAAGAGAGGACAGAAATTACAAAAAAATAAATCATTTTTAGACAGAAACTTTTGCAAGTCAGTAAGAAGGAAAAAAAAAGTAATAATTTACAAGCAGTTCCCACTAATCCAAACACATTTCAATTTGCTTCCTATTTTCCTTCCTCACCTTGTCTGGTCTTGGTACTGCTTTGCCATAGTTATTGAGCTGATCACACAATTCTGCAACTGTCACTTTTCCTTTGCAGACTAACAGTAAACATTCTTCTGATTTTCCTTTCTCCCACTTATGTCTGTTGTATTGCTCTCTCTGGCCTCAAGTTGAAGAGATACCCTCTACCTATTAATGCTACACATTCCTCAGGTCCAACAGTCTAAAAGCTCATAAATCTTTAGGAAAAGAAAAATGAAAACAATTTTAATATATTTATATATATTACTCTTGGGACACTGAGAGCCTCTGATTTACTCTCAAAGACACAACTTTTCATACCATAGGGTGACACACCCTTCATCACTGTTAAGGACTGGACCTTCCCTCTTGCAGTGGCTTCTCCACTCCTCCAAACCTCTGCATCTGGAAGGCTCTAACAAAATAAACTCCAACCACCACCAACCAGCAGAGCACCATTAGGAAGCAGAAGTGTACACAAGTTCATCCACTACATAAAATTCAGCTCTCTAAGCCACCTTAGAAACTCAAATTATGAAGCCTGCACCACAGGAAACCCAAGTGAACTGGGCCCAGAGAGCAAACTCCATGAGACTAAACACCTCAGGAGCACTGAGAGCTCAAATCCATGGGGGTACACAGCACACTCACAGTTAAAAAACCAAAAAAAACCAAAAAAAAACCTCTTTAAAGAGGTCCTCTTGAAATTTTCAAATACATCCAAATTAACATTAACTACAATTCTATCCATAAACCCACACAATGAAAATATTCCATCTAGAGCAGGCAACAGAAAACCAGCAAAGCACTTCCTCATTTTTGCAGTGCTTTGGGATGCAATTGCTCCACGTTTTCTTCTTAAATACTGAGTTGCCTGATTGAAATGCAGCTCAGACAGCACCCAGGCTTACTTCTGGATCACTAACAAATTGGTCCGATTTGAAAATGTCAGGATCTGGTTAGCAATTCAAATGACCACGGTGGTAATTACAGCTTTTCATGTTCCAGCATGTTGCACTGCATCAAAACTGACACAAATGCCTGGTTTTATAATATCACAGCACGGAAATAAATGTCCAAAATGATATGAAAATGTACTAGTAAGAGATTAATAACTGTTCTTCTAGGAAGAAAGATGGCTCTTTTCAACCAGTATATTCAAAAAAAACCTTGTCTGATAGCATCTCTCCTTGAGGGAAACTGAATTATATTATCACTCATAAGCTATAATCATTTCTGTCAGCACCAGTCAGAATATTTGAAGGAAAAGAGGAGGAGAAACAGGGAAGGGGCTGGGGGAAGAACAGTGCAATCTTATTTATAAGTCCAGAGAGATAATACTTAAAGGTTCCCCTCTAGCATTTTGTTCTCTCTCCCACCCAGTAGACTAGAACATATTTCAAGTGTTTTATTTTGATCATAAAGTGGAGGAACTGTGTGGATAGGGAGCAATGCATCATGAGCGATGTGCTCAGCTCTACAATCTTTGGTACAATGTGTCAGTTTGAAATATGGCCCTAAAGCAATATGCAGAAGGGAAACTTTTTTATTTTTCAGGAAAGGAGGAGGAAGAAAGGTCTTTTGAAGTCTAATGTGCCCCCATAAGTCTGTTTATAAAATAAAATAAATAAAACAAGCAATGTCTTCAGTAGATCTCTTGTGCAGCAGCCAAACCACATTCCAGAGTCACTCAGCTGCCTCCTAGCTACAGAACAGTTTAAGCAGATCAACACTTGGTACTTCTGTCTCCTGCAAAGTCTGTGGGGTGGGGACACCAACCAGGGCTTCCCATGAGCACCTTCAGTCCCACTTGCTCATCTGACATACCACAGAACATACTCTCTCATCACATGTGTGACTGAGAGAACACAGAATAGCCTGGACCAGTATCTTCACAGGATGACTCAAGCTTTCTCATACTTTCCACCTGCCTAACAGGGCTGAGTATCCATGTTTTTACCCATGATTTTAAGATGGAAAGACATCTTTCACCTTTCATCAAACAATGTTGGACAACACCCTTCCCTCACCCCCCCTAACAGTGCTGTAGTTTCATGGGGTTTGTTTGTTTGTTTTTGAAGTATCTACATCTTTCCCTGTACTTCAGCAAACAACAAGGCCACTGCTAGAGCTACAGGTCCTTCAGCAAGCTACCCCGTCAACACTTGGTCCTGACACCAAAAAAAAAAAACTTTAACATTATCCAAGGTCTCTCTTCACCACTCCAGGCTCTAACACCAAGGTAGATATTCTTGAAATCACCCTGTGAAACAGACCAGAGAGCTGACTGCAACTTTACCATCCTGATCAGATGAACCAGGGAGGAGAGAGCAGGAGAGACCACTGGTTTGGTCCACTTGGTCTTGTAGCTCACAGGGGCACAACACCGTTGGCACAGAGAAAAGAAAGTGGGTGAGCAGCAGTGTCATCTCCCATAATAATGCAGCTTAGGCCAGAGTAAAATGTAACAGAAGTGAAGCAGACAAACTAACAGACAAGTTACTTGTCTCAGGAGGTATCATGTCCACTTTGAAAAAAACCAGACTCCTACACTTCAGTTTCTACCTTGCAGAGGAAAGAAAAAATCTGCACCATGTGTGCTAAGTACCACACAAGACATGCAATCATCCACTGGTGCATGAGAATCTGCAGTAAGAATCAAAAAAAAAAACCCACAGGAAAGTGAATCTGTAGGTTCCAATCTTATCATGAGGTACTTAAAGATTTGGATTCAGCATCAATACACACATCCTCATCTTTGCCATTGTCTTTTGTGACTTACAGAACATTTAGTGAAGTTGGTCAATACACTGGGAAATCACAGAAAAGTTCCTGCTGTGTGACTTCTACCAGACAAATCTGGCAAGAACTTGAATCCTTAGCAGAGGAGACAGTAAGGATTTTAAGACACAGTCAAGTGACCAATAAACAGCAACCTACCAGCCTTCTTATGCAAGGCTACTGAGTTAATCCTGCAATAGCTCATTTCCCCATCTCAAGCACAAGGAATGCAAATTCCATTGGGGAAATATGGCTTATACTACTGGAGGTGCAAGAATCAGGCAGCCTTTCCTTAATTACAGTAATGCAGCTTAACAATGATTTTCCAGGAACTAGAACTTCTAGTGTATTATCTGGTGACATTTATTAGGCACATCTTTACTGTAAAACACGTGTGGATATTCACTCTGTATTTTCTGCAGAATTTCACATGCACAAGGTGCAAACAATATGCAGACACACGTGACTGTCCTGACCAAAATTTCCAGACTCTTGCTATGTGGTTTTATTGGACTATTGACCAGACTTCAAAGAGCTCTAAAGACATTAGGAAATGAAAGGTATTTGAATACCAGGGTCAGGCTGCAGCACACTGTAAGCAAGCCCAGATGCCAAAGATTTCCCTGAGCTTCAAGTTCTCTGCCACTAGGTACTACATAAACTCAGCTAGCATCCTTCTTCTCCAAGTTATTTAATGCAAATGTGGCCTTTTGAATCCAACTTCTGTGTCACTGAAAAAATTACCAAACTTAAATTTCTTATTTACATTTAATGAGACTACTACAAGAAATAAAACACAACACATACTGGAACCACTTGAGACTAAGTGCCATGCAAAGCATGAACCAATTCAGAGCAGCAGCAGAAATTGGCTCCCCTCCTTATTTCTCCTCAACTAAAGAGGTGTTAATACTCACTGTCACCCCAACGTTTTCCAGAATTTTCAGAAGGGAGGTAAATTTTGCAGAGAACTGTTAACTTTATAGCTCCTGCCAGACTTGGGAGGAAGAGAATTACAGCCAAGACTGCAAACTGAGGCTCCAGCCTAGCAAGGTACAGCATTACTCCTATGCTCAGCCAACCCTTTCATACTGTCTCAGCAAGAAAACCACATCTGATACAGCATGACACAAACTGTCATGAAACAACCTTCTCTGTTGCTTAACAATAGTAAAAAAATCTAATGACCAACGACTACAAAGGGGAAAAAAATCAATACCACAATCAAAAAACTCCTAAGATTTTCATCTAGGTAAAAATCAGATCTTATAAATATGCTTCTTCTGTCCAAAACTCAAGGCCTTCTACAACTGAGGTATCCTAATAGATTTGATTGAAGACAAAACAAGGACCTGGCGAGCCAACAGGACTACACAGGAGGAGGCATGCTCAACTGGAATAATTATTTAGAACATTTCTTATCTTCAGAGCATGGGAAATAAATAAAAAACTACTGCAGTCATCTGGAATCCCTTTCTGTCAGGAATATTTTGGTAAAGAAAGGAGTTCATAAATTCATACTCAGCGAACCACTTTGCAACAGATTACAAGATAGATACATGCTCTCCAATTCTTCTTCCACCCAAATTTTTAGATGTATAAGTAAAAACATTTCATCTAAGTTTTCAAAAAATATTTTCAAAGTACTAAAAGGCAGAGACACTCTAACATTTTTCTTTCAGACTACTTTTCATTTGTATCTACGATCATATTAAAACTGTCTTGATCAGAACTGTCCCATTATTCACCCCAATTTCAATTCCTGGAACCAGAACAGAAAAAAATAATCGAATTGGAAATAAAATCTCCTTTAATGAAGTTAGTCTTGTGTAAAACAAAACCAAGTAAGAAATTCTGAAGCTTAAAGTAAAAACTGCTGGAGCAGAGGCTTTTTCACTATAGGCCTCAGCCTAAAAAGGGCCCACCAGATGACCTAAGCTCCTAGGTGTGAGTTAATAGTAGTAGTAATTAAAAAAAAAAAAGGCAAACAGGCAGATTGGATTCCCAGTGGATGAAGACAGTCTAACAATTTGCAACGAACACGTTTGAAGTCAACTTCAAGTAATATGCTAACAAGAATTATGTGCATCTGTTCCATGCTCCCAGAGAATAATGCCATCAAAACTGAATTTAAACATTTCAAAGCCACAGAGAGCCTGAGCATGTCTTTGACTAATTAAAATTGGTCACATTAATGAGGTCATAAGCTTACCCCTTTGGACATCAGCAAATTCTGGCTAAGGTCACTTCATCAAGCAAAATAATAAATGTCTGTGTTTAAAAGGCATGAACAATACATTTATTTAATTAACATATTATTGGATTGAGGGAGATTTATGGAGTCATTTGAATTTTGGAAGACCCACAATAGCTCTCTCCAGTCATAATACTACTGAGACATAACAACATGCAATAAAATTTAAAAAAAAACAAACAGGTCAAAACTAGAACAACAGCTCAACTATTAATAAGGCCAAATCAGTGCTTGATACAAACCCAACCTGTTTTTGCTAAAGAGTATCAATTAGCTTTCTTTTTCTTTAAAAGTAACAGGGAAAAAAAAATTAGCTTTAACTGTAGGTTGCATCCATATTACTGAGCCTGTTGCATCTCCCAAGTTCCTTATGTAAATTACAGATATTCTTTTCCTAGATTCAAGTTAAAAGGGGAGCAGGGGATCAGAACTGGTGTCTAAACTTTCACTGCAACAAGCTAGAAGGGTTTTTTAAGTCTTGATATTTCTATAATATAATATAAAGTGGGGAAATTAAGATTATGAAACAGAAAATAAAGATTGGGATTCTCAGACTGCACTCTGCAGAAAACAAGATTAGCATAGTAATAAGGGATTAAAATGCTCAATCTACAGGAATGTTACAGCAACAGGCAGGAGGTGCCAGGAAAGCTGAGCCAAGGTGTGCAATTACCATCAATTGTCCCTGCACCAGGAGCTCCACACATCAGAGCAATGGGTTCTCTATCAGGAGGGGCCTCTGGGTATCACTGCAATATAAATAAATGTTTAGGT
Source organism: Heliangelus exortis (assembly GCF_036169615.1). Classification (NCBI taxonomy): domain Eukaryota; kingdom Metazoa; phylum Chordata; class Aves; order Apodiformes; family Trochilidae; genus Heliangelus; species Heliangelus exortis. Next base: position 1,950,718 of record NC_092442.1, on the reverse strand, counting down.
GAGAAACTGACAGTTTTAAAGACTATTACTTCCTTTACAAAGCATGGAAAACCATGCTAAAGCATTCCCCATGGGATCTGTTCCTGTCTGAACACAGATTTACTCACTGTGCTCCAACTGTCCCATATGACTATAGGCAATTCATTAATTTATTTTTTTTTTTTTTTAGCATACTGGCACTAACAAACTCTGAAGCCTACTAAATGAAAATAATCTCCTTATGCTGCAAAATCAAAACCCCTCATTTCACCAGATCTGATTATTGTATATAAAATAAAGCTAATCAGTGTAATTATGCAGTTGAAAAGTGCATGCTGTGGACCCACAGATCATCACAGACAATAAATGCTGAGGTGCCAGATGTGCCTCAGGTTTGCTTAACTAGTGTTTTGCAAAGGTCTTTTAAAAGCAAATACCTTGCTTTCAAATTATTCTTTCAAACTCAATTATATAAAGACAAATGGAAGAACTTTCCTACCATTTGCTTTCAAATCAGAACATTTCACCAGAAGCTTACAATTCTGAAGATGAAGCTCAATAATGTCATGCACCATGGTGTTACATCAGCAAAGGGCTGGTTATAGACATTCAGAGTCCCATTCAGTTGCCCTGAGAGGGCTGATCAGCAGTTTACTAGACTAATAAAACATTATCTCCACCTTGTAATAATTTAGCATTAATATGTAAGGCTTCCAAAGGATTCTAGCCACAGAAACACTGTTCAGATTAAATTAAAATTTTAAAAAAGTAAATTAACCCATGAGGTACCCAGCAGCTTTATCTAATTAACAAGAAACAGGCAAAATTTGATCAAAGACTTCCAGAAATTCATTGTCCATGATTTGGGAATTCCAGCTGTACTTTTCCTCAGTTAACACAGCTCTGAGCTGAGGTATCAATACCATTCTCTCACACACAGGTTGTGCAGCCCTGGGCTGAAAACCACTTTGACATTTCTGGCTTGGTATTCTGCCCTCAATAAGTGCATTTGATGCTCATGTGTAGCCTCCTGGCTGCTGGCTTCCATAGCCATCTGTCAGGATGGCATAGTGCCTGGTTACTAGCTGATGTGCCAGTTTTACTAGGGCAGAGATGCCAAGAATAGGTGGTTTTCAATGCATAGCCAGCACATTAAGTCACTTTTGTCTGAATGCCTCTCCTCCAGCATCCCAATGAAGGCAAGGGTAGCCATACAAGAAGAGGCCAGAAGTACATCCAGAGTCTTCCCCAGTTCAGACAGAGACCTATACCACATGCTTAAAATGAAACAAGACTATCAAGAGCTTAACAATTACAAAATAATTTGCTCAAAAAGTCTGGAAATATTTCAAGCCAAAACACTGCACATGGGCTTGTGTGCAAAAAGCCCTATAAACCCTGGAGTGAACCCTCTCACTTAAAAATGAAAATGCCTCAGTGATGTTTAACATGTAAAGCAAATTAAAGCCACTCCAGCTCCAACACAGTGCCTGTACATAGAGGTTTAACACATCTAATTCATTACACAGTTGAAATTAATTTCAAACTACATTTCTGTTTTGATTCCTGTGTTTTCTCCACAATGGAGACAAGCTTTAAACTATTTTACTGCCAAAACATGACTAAGAGGGATGTAAATTAAAGTAGTTCTTACATAGCTTCATCCTGTAAAGGTTAAAATTCTGAACAATGAACTCCAGTTTTTATTTTCATGCCTGTAAGACTTCATGTGTCTCTCTCATCCTAAAATAAAACACTGAACAGAGAAACCCTCTGCAAGACTGAAAACTTCCATCTATGTCATGGGTAGGGAACTTTTTGACCGGGAAGAGGTCACACAGCCATGGTAAGGGCAGGTACACACTCTCAATTTCCCCAGCCCATGACTGGGGAAGCCAATTCCACTGGGTAGCAAGGCACATGTACTTCCACAGGATCAGAAAGGAATAAATCCCTTCCCCTTCTTATTATTCCATGAGGAAAAGGAGCAGTGAAGAAGAGGCTGCAGGTTGTAAGAATTATAGTGAGAGAACTCACCCTTGTGCCAAGTTTGATGCCAGTGCTGTAGCTGAAGCAGTGGGCAACCAGGTAGAGTGTGTTACCCATTGTACTCTTTCCTAGCCCCCCAGCCATCTGACAGGCTCTATACTGCTGGCACAGGCAGAGAAAGTATTAAAAAAAATTAGCCTCAAGGCTAATGGCAACAACAAAGAGATCCAATCACACAACATTAAAAAGCAAAGTTGATGGAGTTCCAGTACATGCAGAGGGCTCCTGTTAGAAGGCAAGATCCAGCCAGCACACAGGAGTACAACTGACCTTTTTTGGCAGAGATTTTTGCAAATACATTTGATTTCCCCAGTTGTATGGCAAACAAAGGTGCCAATTTTGAAACATGTATGAATGCTGAGTACAATTTGTCCTATTTGGACAAAGTCCATTAAAAAAAATGCACAAAGAAAACCAAAAAACCTCATCTTACTCTGCTCAGACCCCAAAAACTACTTACCTTCTCTCCATTTTTCCATTATGACATTACCTTTGTTTCTCTTTCCAGACTTTTCCTCCACTCTTCCCATCTCAAAGTCCTATCTAGCTCCCGGGTAAGCTAAAGCCAGAATTCCAAATCACCTACATTTGTCATGTCAACAACAGCAAGTTCCCACACAGACCTCTATCTGCTGCACCTGAGAAATGCTGATTTGAGCCTCAAGTCAGAAACACAAGCAAGCATAAGGTCACTGGGCTCTGTGAAACTCAAGAGAGGGCTTACCACAGGAACAAAATAATGCTGAGCCCAGCTTCTTCTGACAAGAGGGACCAGCCCTTCAAATCAGAGGATTTCATGTTAAATGTTGTCAGACTTAGTATTTCCATTATGAAGTGCACTAGCAAGCTTTATGGACAAAGGAAACTTGCTTGTTCCATGCAGGAGTTACCAGTATTTACAGATGTATTTCAGCTCCTTGCTACAACACCACTCAATAGAAAATTTTCAATAAAAAGGCACTTCCTAGCATAATTTTTTTATAACAGATCCAAGAGCTGTGAAGAATGCCTTTGCGTTTCTAGTTCTAGTCATGAAAAAAAATATTTAGTCTCACAATTATTTATACTTCCAGGCAGCAGGCCAAGTAGCCCAGAGAAGCCTTTTTACCACACTTGATAGCATCATGCAGCCCAGGTGCAAGCCCTCCTGGATCCCTGACAAGTGGCAGAGAAGGGATGTTTAAGGGCCATTCCTGAGCAACTCAGTTCTTCATCAGGGAGTCAATTTGTTCAGTCTCTGTTCAATGGTCAGGGCAAACCACAGCACAGAGAACAGATCTGCTGTTGTTACTTCCCCTCCACCCTGCCAGGAGAAAACAAAAGCGAAATAAGGGAGACCTAAAAATTCGAAGTGGTTTACAAGAAGAAGGTAACAGCAGTAACCCCTGAGTTAATAATGAAAAACATACAGATATGTACAAAACGCAATTCAGTGGTCGCCAACAGAAGTATCCAGCAGCCCTCATGGTAGAAGCGCCTCAGGAAAAGTGTCCAGGGCTGTTCCCAGCAGCCGATGGAGCCGGATCCTGCAGGGGACCCCTCGGGCTACAGGCACAGAGCAGGAGCTCCGCTCCAAGATGGCGCCGGAGCAGTAAAGGGCGGCAGCAGGAAGGGGCGGGTTTCCCGCGCTCCCGGGTGTGAAGGGAATGGCAGGAGATGGGAGGGAATCCTGACCCATTTCTGCTCTGCCCATGGATCCCTCGGGGTCCTGAACAACGACCTTTCTCTAGAGGCTTCGTACTGACACCAGAAAATTAGTCTGTGGCCTCTCAACGCTCTAATGCCTGATCACCTTCTCTGTAAAGAAGAGAATATCCAACCTAATCTAATATCCAACCTAAACCTCCCCTGGCAGAGTTTAGCCCGTGCCCTCTTGTCTGACTGATGGAGCAGAACCAGACCCCCCCTGGCTCCAACCTCCTTTCAGGGAGTTGGAGAGAGTGATGAGGTCTCCCCTGAGCCTCCTCTTCTCCAGCCTCAACACCCCCAGCTCCCTCAGCCCTTCCTCACAGGACTTGTGCTGGATCCCTTCACAGCCTCCTTGCTCTTCTCTGGACCTGCTCCAGCACCTCAATCTCCTTCCTGAGCTGAGGGGCCCAGAACTGGACACAGGACTCAAGCTGTGGCCTCCCCAGGGCTGAGCACAGGGGCAGAATCCCTTCCCTGGACCTGCTGGCCACGCTGTTCCTGAGCCAGCCCAGGATGCCATTGGCCTTCTTGGCCACCTGGGCACACTGCTGGCTCCTCTTCAGCTTCCTGGCAATCCAGAAAATCCAAGAAATCGCTCATGGGACTTTCACTCACCTCTTAAAAAGAGGTGGCCCAACTCCAATGTGTTCCTTCCAGCACTGCCTGCCCAGGAAGAGGTCAGTACACTCTCCATACCAGGATATTTTCCATTCAGCGTGTGTTCTGCTCGTTTTGTGCATATATTTTCCTGCAATATCTGATTTTATCTCCCATTCGAAAACACTGCACCACATTAAACTAAATTCATTTCATCCTTGCTATTTCTACACTATAATTATATTATAGATCTCATAAGCTAGGCTGTGAGAAGCAACTATCTGCTTTATTTGAACAGGAGCAGATTACACTTGCTCAAAATTCTATAGAATTTGTTTATGTTTGCATGATTTGCAAGCCCTTGTGGAGAAAGAGTACCACTGTAACCACCATGTTTGGTTTTTAAAGTGCTTGTTTTTCCTTCATGTAGCAGATATCATCTGTAGTCATCATGCCTTAGTACACTGAGCCTCCAAGACAGATAATTATAGCAGAGACAGGCAAGATAAGGCTTGTTGAATATCTCAGCTGATGCTTTCCCCTGCAAGCAAAGTCTCCACTGTTACTGTTTACTGGTAAACTGCTCAAATTAGTTCCTCACATCCCAGAAAGACAGCCCCCCACCATTTTCCTTTGAGAGCTTTTAAGTTTCCAGAAAATTCCTCTCCCCACTCTCTTAGCCCACACCTCCCTGAAAAAAAAAAATAAAATTCAATGGCCCCTTTATTTTATGCCCTTATGCAGAAGAAGCATCCCTGGGACTTGGGACTGAACTATATGCACTCAGTTCAGAATTCTACTTCCCTGATTGCTGAGGACTTCACAGTATTCCTTCCACAGGAGGGAGAGGGAATGTCCTCTATCCTTTTCCCATCACCTGGGCCACCCTGATCTGTGGATGACCCCTCTTTACTTTTAAACCAAAGCTTCAGAAACCTGCCTAGTGTTCTCCCTTCGTGGAGCCATATTCTGTCAGAGCTGGGCTGTTTGAAGGCTCCCTGAGACCAGGAAATTATATCCATGCACTCAGGGTGGAAAAACATCTCAATTCATGGTAGCATAACTCCTTGCAAGGCACCTGTAATCACATTACCCAAACTAGAGATTTAAATGAGCATCAACAAAAAAGCCCACTGAGAGCAAACCATGGAAAACCAGACTCACTCTGTTAGGTGACATCCTTCAAAAGGTTTAATATTGTGCACAAAGAAACCCCAAGCAGCTTTAACAAGCAGTGACCAGAACAAAGTCACATTGGTCCTGCAGAGTACACAGAGCTAAGTTACTCAGAGCTGCATCTCACAACCTGCAGCAACCAAACTTAGAGTGCAGGAGATGTCAGGACACTGTACAAAAACAGATCTTAATCCAGGGTATCCATCAACTACAGAAAGGTGAGAGGAAAAAAGTCACTCAAAAGGATAAAGCCTCTGTTCAAAACGTTTACTAAAGCAATTATTGAAGTGTGAATCAAATTCACCAAGTGCTAAGAAGGCAAGGAAGCCACTCTTAATTGGACACAAATGATTTTTTAAAGCTCTGCAAAGCAGGTGCAGTGTGTAGCAAGCTTGTTATTTTACCTAGAGAGGACTCTAAGCGTGACACCCAGGGATCAGGGATTCCTGGGAGAAGGAATATTAAAAAAAATACAAACAAAACAGAAAAACTGTAAAGCAAACAGCTCTGTTAGAGCTGTTTACAAACAGGAGATTGCAAGAGACAGTGTGAGAAAGCATTTTGCTGCAGATCCTTATTTTGAGAGGCCAGGAAGGACCCCAAACCACTGCCCTGTTGTGGTACACTGACACAGAGGGCAGTAGTTCCAACACTACCCCCTCCAGAATACCTATGGGTCCATGACTGCAGCAAACTTTTCAGTTCATGTATGGGATGACATCTCTCCTCTATGCTTTTGAACACCTTTGTTTTTACCTATGCTCCTTGAGAAAATTAGAAAAAACTATCTGCAACTTCCTGGGTATGACTGATGACATAAAATATTATAAAAATACAATAAAATCTAAAATTCCTCCTGGCATTAATGGAAGCAACCTGGGAGACAGCTCCATTATTTAGAATGGTTACATGCTACTGCTCCTACCTTTTATTCTTTTCATGTCTTATGATGATTCAGATTTTGCAGTCTATTCTCCAAGGAAATATATAATACGAAAGGTGGAAAGCTGGTGAAAATAAAGATTAATGTAGAACACACAGAGAAAATGTTCCTTCTAAGTAGTATCTCCAAGGACTACATTTGTACTCATTCTTTCCTGTAGAGAACCTGAAAACTTTGACTAAATATAACCAACCCCACTGGATACATTTGGGCTTGGAAATATCTGTTCAGTAATCATAAAACCATTAATATATGAGAAGAATTGGTATTGCTAAAGTAATACCATGCTGCCAGGAATAATTGCCCATTACTTAGCATATAACTCCTGTAAGAAATGTCCACATTACTACAGAAATTGCCTTTTAAAAATAAAAATTAAGCTTTTATTCCTCTTTCCAATAGCAACAGAGCAAGTCTTTGGTGCATTTAAAATGGTTTAAAAATCTCCTCAAAGTTCTCAGAGTTTTAAATTACTTCAAGCCTGACCCAGCAGCTGGGCAAGAAAGCAGCTACAGTACCAAGCAACCTTGTTAAAACAAATGCATGCACCTGAAAAAATCTACTATCTGTTTTAAGAAACATCAGTTTAGAGGAGTCACTAGTCCAAATATTCCCAACACCTAGCAATGGTCACAAAGTTCAGAAATGAGGGCAATTTATTGTCCTAAAATAGCTCCTAAAATTTAATCCCAAAAAGCAGCATTATATAAAAAAAAAAAACTACCAAAAAACCCACAACAAACAAAACAACACCAAACCACGAATGCACATGATAAAAAATAGTTTTCTAAAGACTAATTGAATGTAGATCACCATTAGGATTGAAGGTAGAGTAAAAGTATAACTACTACTACCTCTAAATATTACCAAAGACATCATACCTTCTCTTCAGAGGTAATGCTTAAGATACTTTTTTGGCAAAAGCAAATCCTCAAATACATACCCAGAAAATAATTATTGCCAGATTCAAGCTAGGTGCTGCTGGACAGACTTCAACTATGAAAGTAAATATGTTCACTTTTACCACTTCCTTATTCTAAATTCCCTTCAAACCCACTTTTTCAAAATACCCAAGTAAATTTTAGGTGCTAGCTTACATTTTAAAATACACCTAATTAAATCAGGCTAAGATTCAAGAAAGCAAAAAATTACAATTTTCATCTTTTCAGCTGAATCTATTAATGAAACTTGGCACAAGTTTACCCAAACATTTTCAGACTTCATTTTATCTGTTCTGGATAAGAAATAATTGTTGTTCTGCCACTGCTATAATTTATTTTCTGGATAAATAACCTTCTGAGTGTTTCCTTACTTTAAAATACATTCCTCTAACTGGCTTTATTCCCAAAATGATGACCAAACCCTCGTTAAGAGTTCTGAATTGGTGTAACAGGAAGTAACAGCTACGTATGATGAAAAAGAATTTGTTTATTCTATAAGGCAGCAATTTATTGCACACATTAACTTTCTAAAATTTAAAGGAAATGTTCTAATTTATATGACAGAAGTAGAAAAGTCTATCCAAGCAGAAATTTCCAGCTGAGTATATGAAATAAGCAAAATCCCATACTGTTTCTGCCATGGCCTCTCTCCAAGTACCCACCAGTCCAGTTTCTTGTTTTAACAAGATTAGTTTCCAAAGTTGGGTTTTAAGTTGCTGGGGTTTTCCCCCCCCTTTAAGTTTACCATAAGTAAACTTCATATCTGCTGCTGTTAAATGACAGAAGCCTCCTGAAATGACAGTCTCATTCATCAGTAGAGCTCAGAGATCCTTGAATAATTTTAAACAGAATTAATCATTAGCTTCTCCTCCTCTAAAGAACCTAAATTAACCCAACCACAGTAGGAGACACCCCTGAGTGATTCTGTGGATGGTAAGGATGCTGGCAGGAATGGTTCTGAAAGTTGGCAGATCTGCAGGCTCCCAGGGGAATCAGAACCTTCCTTTCCTCATGGGAAACACTCAGGGAATCATTTGGCCCTAATTTTTTCTGCACACATAGCTTCATTCTTTATCTCATTTCTACATCTCAGGGTCTCCTCCTTCAAGGATGTTGAGCTCCTCCAAGTTGAACATGGTTCTGCTCTTAAAGCAGAGTGTTTTATACCCATGCACCTGAACAGATTCCTTTATAGTTCTGTACAGATAAAAGAAAGTCAAAATGCCAGGAGGCATGTAGCATTTTCAACAAAAATTCCCATGCTACAGTCAGCCTAATCTATACTGGTGTACAGGCCAGTACATAAATGACTTTAATGTCTTTTAGTTATAAATTAAAGACTACAGCTTTGCAGCCATCTTCTACCAAGTTTTCAGGGCATCCGTGCTCAGGCTGCAAAACTTGCTAAAGGGGTAGAGAAAATTATAAAGGTTTTTAATCCAGATGAATCAACACCAAACCTCACAGTTCTCACAGATTCTTCTTATATAGTCTTTATAGTCATAAAACCAGAAATTAAACACACAAGAACTTTCAACATTATAAAGGTGAGAAAGGTAATTCTTCAAGTCCCTAACTGTAAGTGACATGGGAAAGCAGCTTATTTTATACCTTACATTGCAAGGAGAGCTGGACACTTGTGAGTAGGCCCCAAGTTTGCCCAGGCCATGCTCCATGCAGGTGACAATGTCATCCTAGCACAGAGCACAGCCTGACAGTCCTTGGTACTGACAGAGAAACAGCAGCTCAGTTTCAATGCAAGTTGACTCACTAAGGCAGTTCCCAACTCGAGTTCATTCACCTATGGTTGGCCAAATCTCATCTGCCCCTAGACAGAGCTCTGATCCAGAGGAAATGTAGGAATTCCCAGAGAGAATCCTTTGCCAGGAGCCAAACTTGCTGCTGAGGTACATGTTGATGATAGACAAGAGTTTCTCACAGCTGTGTGCCCCCTGTGCCAACTGCTTGGATGCTGTCAGCATCTAGAAATCCTGGAGAAAAGCCTTGTATCAGGGGATGTATCCCAGATGGCAAATCTCTCCTCAGCTTCTCCAGGAAAACTATTCCTGAAACATGGAGCCACAGTAGAAGGCATTAGGACTGGCCATGGAGCTTCTTTGGCCACTCCTGTTCTTTAAACCTAAAGCCCCTATCCAAATTTACACAGCAAGATAAAACTGCAAGCTCCAGGAAAGCAGAGTTCCTGCTCTTGGCTGCTGTGCCAGGAAAGGTCATCCTGCAGGGTGGATAGAAATTAATGCTATTCCACTTTAACTGTTACTTTTTACTCTGTTAAGGTGCCTTCTTTTCACAAATAAGCAGGCACTTGAAAGACCACAAAGGCTGCTGAGTCTAAGATCCAATTCTTTTCTGTCTTTTTTGTCCTTGGTCACTAAGGCCATTGGTTTCCTGTACCTTCCCACCATCAGGAAAAGAGGATCACTGGAGGTATCAGTGCAAGGGGATATCAGCCTGGATCCAACACAGTGCCCTACCTGTTCAGTAGTGTACCATGCCTGTAGTTTAAAAGACATTTTGATTAAGAACCCTGGAGAGTTAAATGACAGGTTTAGAGAAAGCATTTAAGAGGGAACAATCCAAAAGGCTGAATTCTTCTTCTTGCCAGGGGTGGTGTAGGGCTTTCATGCAGCAGTGGGGAACATGGAACTGCTACCTCTACAGACAGCAACACCACAGGAAAAAAAAAAAGCAATATATAAAGGAGAGTTGTATGCTGTGCAGGACTGCAAGAGATCAGCATGGCAACGGAGACACCACCATCTCAGATTCCAAGATATGCCAGTGTGCCCTGCAGAAAAACTGGCAGTTCCTAAAAGACCCCAACTGGAAACCTGCTGTGAGCACATGCACTCAGCTCCTTCCACAGCACAGATTTTGCAGCCCTAAGAAAAAACAGCTGGGTTTAGAAACACCCTCCATTCCAGTAACTGACAGTAGTGATTTTTAAAGTAATTTTTGGCATAACATCATTACTCAAACAACAGAAAGCACCAGCTTCCTAGATAGATTTCTTTCCTGACCTACACGGGAACACCAAAACTCCTTTCTCCTAACTGCATTGAGCTGTTACTTCTGCTCAGTTATCTGGAATAAACCCCCTGTTTCTCAGGCTCCATTTCTCACAGTTACAGTCACTAAGCAATGGTTCTGATCATCTTGACATCAGGATCAGAACTGAGGTAGTGCTAAGTCCACATCCAGATGCAGGCAAGACTATGAAGAAGCCACACTCAGACCAGCACAGGGTGCAGCATGGAAATAATAAACAACACATCAAAGACAGTTTCCCAGCTGTAAAAGATTCTTCCTTTTAATTCATCAGCTCATTCAACTGCCACATTACTTTGTTACAGTTCATATTCAATACAAAGTAATCACAAGTGGTTTACTGGGCTAAATATTCATAGCAGTTTGATCCAGAAGTCAATCATAAACCCTTAATATCAGCTTTTCTGTTATTGGAAAGTACTTTTATGATAAAACAAAGTTTTTTGACTTTCAGTAATTTACCATTTGGTCCTAATGTAGTAAAAGAAAAAAAAAATCCTTAGAAGTTTGAAAAAGCCTAAAATAGAACAACATCTGCTAAAATTTAGGTGCAGCTGTTTAGTGAAAAGGTCCAATACTAGAAAATCCAGTATTTTAAGCTCCCTCTGCAATCAATAAAAACTCTATTAAAAATGTCATGAAACGGGGTGAACTATTTTGTCCAGGTTCAAAGTTATTTGTTTTGTGGGGCTTTTTTTTAAAGCATGACTTCTTTTGGTCATCAAAACCTGGAGGGATTTTTTATGATCTAGTGGCTCACAGGTTTTCAGCCAAGCAAGCCAAATTCTAAACCAGCCTAGATAGCTTGCTGCTTTTCTAAAGCAGTCAGAGTTGGTTTAGTTATAAGGATAAAGATCCCCAAAGCAGCTTCACTTTTGGTGTAAGGCCTTACCTGTTTAGTAACTGCACTTCAGTGCTAACCAAAATTACATTAAGCTTATTACCAGGTTCAGGTTCTATTCAGAAACTGTACAGATTTGTGTGCAAAGCATCTTGCATGGCATCACTTCACTGTTCTGGGGGAAAACCTGAATGTTATTTATATAAAAAAATGACCCACACAACACAAGCGTCATTTTGGGCCTGGGGAGTGTGAGTGTAGACTATTCTAATCCTTAGCCACAGCAGTGGGAGTGGTGTCCTTCCAAGCTGTTGATTTAATTTTTAACTGAAATTAAAGTGAAAGGGACAAATTTCAGTTTTCAGCAATAACATCAATCACTAAGCCTCTACCAGGCAGGTAACATTCCTGTTGAAAAAGATAGGGACTGTTAAAATGAGTAAGTTCTATTTGTTACTGTAACCCAGAGCAACCTGAGCATACCAAAAAAACTGAAAAAAAGGGACCCAAAGATGAAGCTTACATCTGCCTGCTTTATGCTACCCAGGGCCTGGGAATACAACACATAGGATAAACTACCTTATATAAGAAGCTGGAGAATAAAGGGTTGATTTAACTGGAAAAACAAGATGTAGTTCCCCCTTTGCCAGCTGCCCAAATCAACATGTCTAGAGCAAAGTTTTAGAGACTGTCAAGTTTCAGACACTATAACCTCAGTATTTCTTGTACAGTTGTTACAGCTCCAAGCACCTCATCAACCTAATTTCCACAGTGATAGTAATGCAGTCATATTGTTATTTAAGAACATGGTAACACTTGAGTAGTCCTTTCTGTTTCTGCTGGAAGAGGCAACAGAAAGGATTAGAAATGTAGTTCACAACCATTATGCTGTTACATGGAACCACAAGCAGCCCAGAAGATTTAGATGGTTCTTGATTCGTGATAACTCTTGGGTTTGATATCCTAGTTGAGAGCATAACATAAAAAAAAAAAAAAAAAAAACCAAACCAAAAAACATGCTTCCATCCTTCTTGGTTAGGAAACTAGAGTTGTGCACAAGACTACTGAAAGTCTGTAGCAGTAAATAAAATAATGCATAACAGAGCAAACTGGAAGTGAGCTGTACACAAGCTGTTACTGAGCTGACAGGGGTTATGTTTTCTGAGCAGTCTGAATGCCTTCACTGACAGAGCCAAAGACACAGGTTCTGTCTTTCATCTTCTTTGGATATGGGTTAGAAGCCATTTTTAATATTAAGAAATATTTCTGTTTCCTTCCTGTATTTTAGGAAAATGTTGATTTACACTTTTAAGTGCACTTTGGGAAGAGGAATGTACTTTTTATTGCTCCTTCATAAAATATTTGGGCTTCCTCTCAGATCTCCTCAAAGAAGCTGTCTAAGCATTGAAGTGAAAGAGCTAACTGTACTTTGAAACATGTTCCCTCCCACACAGAAGACCCAAAACAAATCCCTCTGAGCTTTTATGGATCTTACTAACATCTTCATCAGAACACAAGTGGTTCTTTTGGTCAAAATACAGTTTTCCAAAGGATAAATTGGTATCTCTGCATAGGCAGTTGAAAGACTTCCTGGCTGCTGCTGGGCATGGAGAAAAGCAAATATTTTCTCAGTTCAAGGGCTACATTTTCAGGCCAGGGGTGTCACAAAATTGAACTCCACACAGCTTTCCTCCAGAACACCTGCCTGCCTTTTTCCACAAAAGCTTCATGAACAGGTAGTTTAGACAAGTGAACAGACCAACTTCTGTATGAGCAACAATTTAAGTAGATGAGAACTGGTCTGGTGGGAAAGGAGGTAGCAGGGGATGGTGGGAGATTTGAAATCTCAGCAAACATGAGGGTCATCTCCTGTGGATTCCACAGTATGAAGGCTAAGGAGCTTCAAATGAAAATTCAGGGGAAGCAATTACCATTTCTGTTTTGTTTGGTAATTACACATGTAATTGACCTCCAGAACTTGTTGCTGGAAGGTTCTGTGGGAAGCTTCTGTAAGGTCAAAACCCAAGTGGATAAATTCATGTGGCTCAGGAAGGATCTGAGCCACAGGCAGCTGGCAGAGACAGTTCTGAAGAACACCCCAATGTGCTTGTCCTGTTCCTATACTCACCCCAGGTACCCAGAACTGGCCAGAACTGGAGACCAGGCACAAGCTCAAGGGACCTTTCAGCTCTCCTGGTGCAGTCCTGTGGTGATGGTTCAGGCAAAACTGGTGGAAAATGCAGAGAAACTGAAGATGTCAAGGATAAAATATGTGTTTCTTTGCTGACTTTTCAGAGTAACAGTAAAGGACTGCAGCAGCAATTTTATTTTTCTTTTTTAATTAGTTGGGTCAAAATAAAGTGGATTGTCACAGTTAACCTCAGTGCTGCACAATGCATCTCTGTGAGCACAAACACTATCCAGAATATCCAAGTGACTTTAAAAAGACTTTTATGGATATTCCACTCTCAAAGGATGCTGGACAAGATCAATGGACGCCAACTGAGATCATTATGTATGACTTACCTTGCCCATTTCCTTCCCTTTCTGCCTCTGAGGCTCTTTTAGTGCACTGAATGTCTTTCTGGGGAATTTCATTTAATATCTTGGCAGCATACTCAATTCCTCCTGTCAGATCCTTGAGGCAGTCCTATAAATAAAGGGCAGAATGCTTTATTACTAGACTCAGCAAAAGAAATGTGCACAATGATGTCCTTATTCATACCAAAATATTATTAAAATGTGCATACTGTTTCTGTGGTTCAGAGGCAAAGGGAGTCAAGCAATTGTAACTTAATGGCTTCAGTTCTCCTGGATGCAAGTGGAACACTTGTATTTTGAATTCCACTCCACACAAGCTGCCATTTCTGCCTCCTCTGCTTCTGTTCACTCACACAGGCCCACAACTCACTGCTCTGCCATGAACAGACACTGCATCTGCTTTTGATGCTGACATGTAATTAGTATCAACTGCACTTGAAGTTTTAGCAAGTGGCAGCCTGGACAGATAGTGCTGCCTTAAATCTTGGAGCTCAGGATGCCTGAGTGACCTTTTCCAGCTGCCTCTGGTGTGTAAGAGACCTGGGAGCAGTCACATTGGGTTCCCATTCCAAATCCACCAAGCCTACAATCTGTTGCTGCAGAACAGTGGCCCCAAAACTTTGGTCCAAACTAAAATAGAAAGCAGGTCATTGCTAAATACACTAATTTAGACCTAGTCTGCTTCAAAAAGACTTCAAAGTACTTGCTAGTGTTACAGACCAATCCATTCAGGGATGATTTTCAAACACACATTGCAGCCAGACTCATGATTCTATCAGATGCTCATCCTATGTGTGCACTGTAATTGTGGGATTTACATGAGAAGGAAGAGGTTTAATACTTTTTATAAAAAGAAGATATTTCTAACATGAAGAAAGCACTAAAGTTGGACCAAAACCTCCTATTTCACCATTCAGGAACTGTGGTTCTACAAACAGTAACATCAAAACCTTAACTGGCCTTAAAGTGGGCAGTTGCTTAATGTATTTGCAACATGATTCTCCCGAGCACTAAAAGCACTTTCATTCTCTAATTTTAAGTGATTAAATAATAGTAAACAAAAAACTTAAAACCCAATGTTGTCTGGTAACAAATCTGCAAGAAAACACAAATTCCAAAAAAGCAGCAGCAGCATCTTACTGAGGTGCAGCAGCTTTAAGGCAAACACACCCTATAAGCAGCTCATCCCATGTCCCAGTAGATGAATCCAGTAGCTACTGGGATGTTGGGAGAACCAGAATCAAGAGGATCCTCAGTGCTCTGAGGAGGGACATGACATTAAGAGCTTAATTTCCAGATAGTTTTTATTTTTTTAAGACTTTACCAAAGCTTCATGTCTTGACAACAATACCATGCAGCAAATGCTACAGGTCACCCCTTAGCAGCCTCTTCTGGCAGGGGAAGAAGGAATGCAAACCTGTCCCACTCAGAGGAGACCTTGTGACCTTGATCCTTGCTACAAGGGAATGCAGCAGTTGTCAAATTTGGTTCATTTGGTGACAGCACTACGTACATTTCATGCCTTGTAGAATGAGCAGAAACTCCACAAGGCCACTGCCTTATGGTAGAAAACCCTTCAGAGGAATGAGTGGTCACTAAACACACAGAGACAGCTGCCCACACCTCTCCCTTTCTCCCCCATTCCACCTCCTGTTGCAGGAAAGCTCCAGTAACTCCAAGTTACCATTTCCCTCCTAGAAAATCCATACTTCTGAGTGTGGATTTAGGGAAAAGGCATTTAATTATCTGCTGGGCATATTTCTTTGGAATGGGAGGAGCTGGGTATCAATGCTTGTACCTGGTGTTCCACAGCCACTGCCTGTCAGCTTCTGCTCACAGGGAGGAATAAAAACCAACATTTAAAAAAGGCATTGCAAAAAATGGACCTTTCAAGAGTTCTACAAAACACCTTTTTTAGAGCTATGGTGCATTACTGTAGCAGCACTTCTACTTAAAAGGAAAATCAGTGCTCTCTCCTCCATTTACATCCAGTATCTGTCTAGATTTTCCTATAATTACTCCTCTCAGCCCGAGATGACTCAGTTCCACACACCTTGCACACAATCAGGCCATGAAACACAGTATATTGGTATGACTTCCACTTTGGTTCACCTCCAGTTACTAGTAAGCTCTTAGTGCAAATTTAATAAAACGTATTTCTCACATCCAATATTAAAGCAGATTTTTTTCTTATTAAGATACCTAAGTAAAGAAGAACAAAGGTGTCAAACAATAAAAATATTGCTGGGCTCATGTCTCAGCTGATGCAAAGCTGTAGGACTCCAGGAGGCCTTACTCACTGTTTACTCAGTAAACCTCATCCTGTTCAGAGCAGTCACTGATTTTCCCAGTATACAACACAACATTCTAATCCTGAATTTTTAATAGCAGAGTTCCATGAGGACTTCAGTTTTAATAGAACTTCCTTAAGGTGTAGTAATGCAGTTCAAGTAGGCTTTGCTTCCACATATGGGCAGTTTTTATCACACAGAGCCAAGGGCAACACTTAACAGGAGGAAGCACTATGACCAGGAATGTGATTTCACCCATACTAATGCCAGGAGCCAAAGAATTTGTGATTACTGCAGTAATACAAATAGCAGCTGCCATCCATTAACACAAATCAAAATGTGGGAAAATAGAAGGCACCATTACCCATGGTTTCTAATTAGCACAAACCACACAGTGAACCTGCTTCAAGTGACATCATTATTCTAACTGCATCCAGATTAGTTTCCTGCCTCTTATGTAGCCCCGTGACAAAAGGAATGAGCTGTATACTTCAGAGCAAAAAAAGATCTTTTGACTGTCCACCTCTTGATGACACATGGAAACTTGATTGCCATCTCTCTTGACAGCAGCTACAGAAAGGGGGTATAAGGTCTCAGGATAAAAAGGGTTTAAAATTAAAAATTTGTCTGAAAAGCCAGAAAATAACACAGATGCATCAAAATAAATTATGCATCAAAAACAATTCAGAGATTCATCTAGCAACTGACAAATGCAAATATTAGACATGAAAAAGTAGGATGTTTGCACAGTTCTAATACATATTTTTTCTTACATAAACACAATTCATATTTATGGTTTCACAGTCAAGAATTAAATGAGCAGTGTGGGGTGGACTGCCACTCAGATGTATTAACTACAAAAAGAAAACTCTCTTAAAATCCCGTGCATGTATTTTTAAACATGAGAAGGCAATTACACTCCTTGCTACCTTTGGAACAGGTACCAATGTCAAAGCCAGGGCTGGAAAGTCATTGCTGCTGGCAGGGCACTACTGTGAGGACACTCATGGATGCAGTGGTCCCACTGACACCATCAGGTGTTGTTTATACATGATCCAAGTCTGGATGTCAGGGCAAAACAGAAGGAACCAGCAGGGAATATACCAGAGAAGAAAGTGGTAAGAAGAGAAGGATTAGCTACATAAATACAAAAACAAAAAAAACAAAAAACCCCCAAAACATTTATTCCTTCTCTTTCAAAGGGGAAGTTAAACAAAAACCTAGATTCTACTGCAAATGGGAATGATTCCAATATGAAAGTGTTTATTTACATTTAGGCCTTAAAAACACTTAAGAGAAGCCTTAAGCTAAATACACTTTCCTACAATATTCATGTTTAGAATCTGAAAAAAGTCTTACCCAAATTTTGCTTTACCTGGTTAAAACATGCCTTTTTTTTTTTTTTTTTTTTTTTAAGAGAAAGGCAACAGAAAAACATCCATTTAAATAATTCCCACTTCTTAAAATGACCTGACCTGCATGTTCTGTCTTGTTTGAAAATCTGTATCACTTTTGATTTAAGCCACAGAATAGTTTCCAGGATAAAAGTAACTAATTTTAAAAGCCTAGATGTCTCAGACTTCTCAGGAAGCATTGGAGTACTTTCCCAGATGCTTGCTTAGTCCTTCACTGCACAAAGCAGGGAAACCTGCAGTGCTGAAACCATCTCTGCTTTTTGGACCAGATGCATCCCAAGCAGTTCCTCTGCTGGGCAAATCAGATTATTTCAGGAGAACTACTTATTTTCTCTGGACTTAGCCTCCCAAGGAAGTTGCATCTGTATTACTTGACTTCTCCTGAACTTAGCTTCCCATACCTAGATAATAACAATATTTGCTTCCCCTCTCTACCCACCAATGTGAATTTTAAGGTGTTCAGGTTGTACAACTGCCCAGCACTTTGGGATCCTGATCCTACTTGGTTCCCATTGATACAAATAAGTGTATAAAAATAAGTGTATAAATAAAAATAAGTGTATAAAAAGCTCTGCCAGTTAAAAGAAAACTCTGTTAGACATGCACCTGGGTTTACACCTCCAGCAGAACCAGTGTTCTTTAGATTCAGATGCAAAACCAGAGAGCTTGGGGTGGAGAGAACAGCACAGGTTATGTACAGCAGCTCATACTGCAGGCACAGCTTTCCTCTCCTCTGTATTTGTAGGATATTGAACAAGCAAACAGAGTGCTAGGTTTTTACTAAAAGGTTACAAAATGGTTTAATCAGACAAGGTATTCTACCAGATCACTCCAAACAATAAATATGCACTCACTGATCCAGTGGAGTACATCACCTCAAATTTCCATGAAGATTCAGGTCAGAAGATTGCTGTAAACATCCTTCACTCCTAGATAAAACACAGCAATACATCACCTTGCCTCATTTCCCCTTGCCAAGACCACATTAACCTTCCATAATTATGAGATACACACTGACAAACAGAAGAGACATAACTAGACTCAGTGCAGGGCTCATGTTTATTGGAATCAAACTGAAAAAAAGTGCTATGGGCTATTTAAACTGGCCAGAGAACAAATGGTTGAATTATTTGTGTAAAACCAGTGCCATCTTGGGACACTTTCAGCTCCCCCTTTGTTAAAAGTCACAAGAGTCCTCATTAAAGAGATGAGGGTGCATTAAATGAAGGCAGAAATTAGAGCTGATTTTGAATATGCACCAGTTTAACAGAACCTTGTAATCTGCTCAGGTGCATTACACTTGTGATTTCCTTAATGTTTCTTTAATGATTAGGAAGGTAATTCTCTGTTGCATTGCAAACCAGTTTTGTTCAGACACATTCAAGTTTTCCCACAGTGGAGTAAGCAAGTTATCAAGAGAACTAATTAGCTTGACCTTCTGTTTGCCCAGTAATGAGAAAAGCATCAAACAGGTCTCTCTTTTCATGTCTGAGACTGTCAATTAAAGCTCAGGCTTTCTATTTATCTCATTGTCCACAGGAATATTTACCAGGAGCACAGCCAATACAAGCAGTGCCCTATCCACTCACCTCTTCACACTACCAGGTAATAGCTTTGAATTTTCTTCAGGGGAGAAAAACACCAGCCATAAAGGAAACCTCCTTTGCAGCAGCCAGATAAAATCCTTGAGCATTGAGTTCCTTTAGGTAAATTAAAAGCTACAAACTCAGACATTAATGGACCCTACGTGCAAGAACTGCTCTCAACAGACTAACCATACCCTGATTTATTAGGAAATTCAGGCATTGCTGCATATGAATAAACTATAGATTCTGATTTCTCTAACAGCACTTTTTTTTTTCACATACAAGCCCCTAGCTCATATATTTAATATTTTACAAATAAAGCAAATCAGAAGATAAACCACTGAACCACCACAATCAAAGACCTGAGGACTAACAGGAACAGCAACTCTGGTGTAAATCACCCCTCATGCTACTCAGACAAGCTCAGAACAGGCAAGGTTACCAGGGAATGAACTGAGAAAGGTTATTTTGTAGAGGAAATAAGGTGCTCTCTGCCTTCTTCTACCTTAAGATAACCCAACTGTCACATATGTGACATTCTGGCAATTTTTGCAAGACCTCTATCTGGTCACAGAACATTAATTCTAAGACCTAACATAAGACATTCCATTAGCATTCCATAGCCTCAGATCCATACATTCATGGCCTCTTCCAGACATACTTTGACAAATAAACCCAAGAAGCCTTGTAACACCACAGACCTTGACACTTGCTCTGCTTAAGGAAACTTCTACATCTGCTGAATCAAAACCCTCTACTCATTTCATGCAGGGTATGGAAAACATTCCAGTTTTGCAGCCCTCATTATTCTCAAGTATACAAATGTCTGCAGAGAAGCTGGGGACTTCCAGAGAGATTTGTTTCTTGCAATGAAGAGCACTGCATGTTCCTAACCCATTTTTTCACCAGTGCCCTCCATCACTGGGAATGAGGCTCTTAAGCTCACTGCAGGCTCCTTGGAGAAGTCAGCACACCAAACCAGTGCTCACAGCACCCCTCATGCCACCTGAGTCAACTTGTTCAGGAGGACTTGTACCTTCCTTCCTCTTTTGAGTTATTCATACACCTGACAACATCTTTGTGAGCTTTTAATTTTTAAGATATTCCTACAGAAAGCCACTCAGCTGTCACCTTTCCCCTCTGAAACATGACTGAGTGTCATGACATTCCTCTTTCACCCACTGCATTAGTTTTCAGATTATGTTGGTCAAGAAGTAAAAGGTCCAATTTCAGTTTCCTCCTCTCCTCAAGGGGGGTTCAGACTTGTGCCTTTCACTGCCCTACCAAGCAGGACACCTCAGAGCCTCAGAACTCAGGCAGTCCTGGGCAGATGATGGAGGTGGAGGAAGGCAGGGAAGTTAAATGAATTCTGAATTTTCCATAAGCAGAAGGCTGCCCTAAATACTAAGCCACACATGGAAGAATCTTTCTCACCCCTCGT
This sequence comes from Heliangelus exortis, assembly GCF_036169615.1. Classification (NCBI taxonomy): domain Eukaryota; kingdom Metazoa; phylum Chordata; class Aves; order Apodiformes; family Trochilidae; genus Heliangelus; species Heliangelus exortis. The sequence continues at coordinate 1,930,160 of NC_092442.1, read as the reverse complement.
TTCTCTTTAATCCTGAACTGACTTTTGACTGATCTTGCACTGTTGTGTGTAAAACACATCCCACAGAAGGGCTGTGAGCAGCTTTGGGGAGGCCTCACAAAGCAGAGCAGAAAGGCACTGCCCCAGAGCACAAGTCCCCGTGGGGCCCTGTGCAGACTCCTTGCTGATACCAGATACCAGCAGGCTAACAGAAGGTATTCCACACCACACTTCCAGCCTTAGAGACAAGTTCTGCCTACAGCCCAGTGTCAGCACCTTAAAGCTTTTAGGGACTGCTTGTCAAGCCATTCCAGATGGATTTAGGAGACCAAAACCCAGTGTTGAGTCCCTGCCTCAATCCCATTCTACTTGACAAAGCCAAGCCACTATAGCCCATGTCTATAAATCTGCACTTGCATCACTTCCCAAAAGAAACAAGGTTGACCCAAAATCTCTTCAGTTTCAGCAGCTTTTGGCAGTCTTAGGTGATGTGATTTGTTGTGCAATAGGAATACACTTAACTTTGGACACCAATATCAGGTATCAGAATTCAACTGGTGTTCAGCCACCTGAATTAGGAGCAGTGCCTTGTGGGCAGAGCACTGCCTGCAGTCTCTCCTCTAATTCTACTTCAGAACATGCTTTTAAACCTCAGGGATGCCATCAGCTCCTCTTTATCTGACCATCTCCAGCTGATAAATGGAAATAAACATCTCCTCTGTTACAGCATGCTTTGAGAACTACATAAAAGGAAAATTATGTTAGTACTAAGAGGCAATCAGCACCTCTTAGTAGATGACACTCCTTCAAAGTGTTGGCAAAGAACCACTGCACTTCAATTTTAAAGCAAACAGGAACAGATAACTGGCAGAGAGAGTAGCTGCCAGCCAGGCATCTTGTTTTCTCACTTAGGTTTATATAATTATCATGAAATCTGATGGTCCAAGTTTGCTGTTCTCTTAGTTTTCAAAATTAAAATAGACTCCATCATTTACTCTCTTGGGCATTGTGCCACCCAAGAGCTGATTCTGACTGCTCAGGGTCCAGAGCAGAACATTTTACAAAGTCAGAAGCAATCCTGAGCCCTTCAGCATATTTTTGGCTCATGTCAAAGTATGAAAACCAAAAATCCTTCACCTTGCAAAAGAAAAAAGTCACTGGATGGGGAAAACACAAGAGAATGTTCTAGTTTTATAATTAGAAGGTAGTCTCTTAGAGAAACATGGTACATGGGCACCTGTCAACATGAAGGAGCCTTCTCCCTCGTGGCCACTCTCCATGTCACCTAATGAGACCAGACAAGCAGGACAGCCAGGTCAGCACCCTGGTACCTGACAAGTGTTTGACAGGCAGCTGCACCCAGGTGGCACTGTGCAGGTTAATGTGAGGAGACCAAAGGGCTCTGTTCCTTGCACAGTGCTCACCCACTTTAAGCTAGAAACTCATCTGCAGTATTTATTTGATGTGGGAAGGAAACAAAATAGGAACTTGAAACAACTTTAAGATTATAGTACCCATAACGTTAGCTGCATAATAGAATGGGAAAACAAACTCGTTTATTACATCAGTATTTCTTTCTTAGTGCCATAAATTAAGCATATTTGTTGGCAGTTCTCCCTTGCCAGGAATAATTCTTTTATTCATGAACCCACTCATTTTAAGGACTGAGTCTTTAAAGCCCATTAGAAAAACATCATCAACACATTCTGGGGTTTTTTTAATGCAAGGAAAGAAATGCTAAGCAAGCTGCCATTCCTATTTTTCAAAATAAATCTCTTTTTCTCTCCCACAGTTCCATACCAGTACATAAAACTTTGATTTCAGCACAGTTACTCTGATTTACATGGCTCTAGAAGCAGAGTCACAACCCCCCAGCATACATAAAGATTTCTGCAGTGTCTCCTTACGTTGCTGAGTCTGCATGCACCTAACCTGGGACAGCAGAGGAATTTCAAGTGCTCTAATGCTGCAAAGGGAAGCTCTGCCTTGCTTCCTGGGCTAAGGATTATTATTCACATTGCCACAGTGCCCTGAGAACAAGACCCTGTGTGCTGGTTGCTGTATGGATCTCAAGACAGAGCAATTTCTGAATATTTACCACTGAAACAGGTAACAGCAAAGCTAGAGCTGGGAAGGCAAGACAGAAACCTCCAGCAGCACCTACTCAAGGTCTCCAGGTGTAAGTGACAGGTATCCTGTGACAGGTACACAGTGATACTGACAGGTGTAAGTGACAGGTATCCTGTGACAGGTACACAGTGATACTGACAGGTGTAAGTGACAGGTATCCTGTGACAGGTATCCTGTGATACTGACAGGTAGAAGTGCAGCTCAGGGCCCCAGCACCAAATTTCCTCTCTGCTTGGGCTTCCTCTGGACAGGACAGTGCTTTCTGCTGCAACTTGCTGGAGTCCTTCTGAACTACAACACAGATAGAGGATTCATTTTTTAGCACGTCATATTAAAGCATCTTTTCATTTTAATCTTTTCACAGATTTGTGGGGAAATGGCCTTAATGAAAAAAAGAAATGCTTTTCCTTTGGACATGCATATAGAATCACAGAATCTGCTGAGTTGGAAGGGACCCCTCAGGATCATCAAGTCCAACTCCTGTCCCTGTGCTGGGCACCCCCAAGATGACACCAGGTGCCTGAGAGCCTCATCCAAATGCTTCTTGAACTCAGGCAGGCTTGGAGCTGTGAGCACATGTATATTCTTATGTATATTTGAATATGTGCTGGTATTTTAGGTCCCTCCTTTAAATGATACATGGGGAGGAGTGGAAATCAAACACACAATTGCTATCACTTGAAGGTCTGGGTTAAAAAAAAAAAAAAAAAAGGGGGGGGGGAGGTGTTTGGATTTTTCCATGGTAATTCCACAATATTTGTGTACATAGGTGGCTTTCCTGTATCCTTCTGCAAGTCCTTGGGTCAAAGGGATTCAGTGAGGCACTGCTATTTGCCAGGTACTATTAAAAACCAATTTTCTAGGTATTCATGGAGCTTGTGCCTAAAAACACACACTCCAACTGGTTAGGCACATTATTATAACATCTAGCTTCAGGATTTCAGTCAGATATTGACTTTACACCAACCAAAACTTATTGTCACTATTTGTTCATGACTTACATGTCTTTACAAAAAAACCCCAAGTACATTTATTTGTTCATCAATTAGTTACAGACAAAAAGCTAAATATTCCTTAGCACTCCCAGTGCCAGATTTCAACATGAAATAAAACAGAGGTGGTGTATTTTAACAGATATCATCATTTTTTGTAGCAGTCTTAGCATCAAAGGTGACACATTCATCCTGTCCTCCAGTGCACCAAATACTGTATTCCCACCTCCAATAAAGGGATATCCTCTCACCTCCTTCTCCTTCCCCCTTTATTTATTTCCCTTTCCCCCTATTTCCCCTTTATTATAGACAAAGCAGAGTCTGGTTTGTCTTGCACAAAGCTAGAAGTAGCTGCACAAAGAATACAGGTTGCTGAAAACCAGACCTTCCCTTCAAATTTAGCAGGGCACTGGCAATGTATCTGCTACTCTGTGACATTTTTCATGGATCACTGGCTGTATTAAACACAAATATTCCAATTAGGAGGTGACACACAACACCCTGTGGGATGTTGGACTGGAGGGTCTATGTCCAGCTGCAGGCTCCAGGACATTGGGCTACAGCCCTTTAGGGGCAGAGGTTTCCCTGTATACACCCTGTGCAGTGCCCAGATCTCCAAATTCACTGGAACCTCAAAGTGCCAGAGCCACACAAACACCAAACCAGAGTTTAAGCTGAGAGCAGTCTACTAACCCCTGAATGCTATGTAAACACAGCAGTTTGTAGCTCAGAAACTGCCTTCCCCCGGGCAGTTAGCTGGCACATACAACCACTTAACTTTGTGTTCTGCAAGTATTACTCTTAAAAAAAAGGGTTAACAAACATGATGAGTTTGAAGCTGATTTACTGATAGCCCCCACCCCAAAGCAGGTATTTCATATTTTAAAGCAGACTGACACATCAGTCTCAAAGCTGGAGGACTGTAACCTCTCCTTCAATCATACCTATTATATGTCCCTGGATTTTCCCTCTCACTGGGGCAGGGTAACCAAGATGACATTTCTTCTAGAACTGATCCTAATGAGCACTAGCTGAGCAGACAGGTGGGACAGCAAGTCAAATTCACACCTCTGCCCACTTCAGATTCAGGTCACAGGAAGCAGGTCTGATCACCATCCTCAAAGGAAAGAATTTCTTCCTAATGTCTCACCTAAAGCAGCCCTTGTCAAGTTTTAAACCATTTCCCCTTGTTCTCTCACAACACACCCATGCAGAAAGCCCAACCCCAGCTTTCTTGAAGAGCCCCTTCAGGCTGAACAACCCCAATCCCTCAGCCTGGCTTCCCAGGGATGTGCTCAGCCCACTGAGCATTCCCGTGGCTCCTCTGGATATGTTCCAGGAACTCCATGATGTCCTTATCTTGGGGACTCCAGAACTGGACACACTACTCCAGGTGGGGTCCCACAAGACCAGAGTAGAGGAGAAAAAAAACAAAACAAAACCAAACTCACCTCCCTCAACCACCTGTCTACTGTTGTTGTCTAGATCTTTTTTTCTGTTTATGCTGCCCAACTTGGACAAAGAGTATTTTTTCATTACCTCCTGCCTGATTTATGTTTATATATGTACAACAGAAACCCATGTTGCCCTTTTGTAATTAGACACTGTGCAGCCACCTGCCAGCCTGTCTGTGCTCCAACAACTCAGCATGTGCTCCTATAACCAAGATAGAGAAATCACTGGAATGCTGCACAGGGTGACAAACTGCAGTAAATATCTTACAGGGAGGCCAAAATATCTTACAGGGAGGCAGTCTGTTTGCTTACATCCAGGATATAAAACTCTACATGCAACTGAGTCAAAAAAACCTAGTATCAGAAAAGACAAACAGAAGGCAATGTCATTCTTCCTTGCTGTCTTCTAGACTTCTTTCCCACCTTATTTTACCTAGGATATAACTTCTTTAATAATGTATTTTTCAAGCTTGTGGGCACTGTGAATGTATCATCACTAGATGTGGGTGTTCAGTTCCATATTTTATAAATAACAAATTGTGAAACCAAATACAATTTTCCAATTTGGTCCTTGATATGGAAGTGCTCAACTTGAGGAGCATTAGAGAGATCTTATTTTCAGCATACCCAGGAAAGGGGATTGGCTCCATGGTGAGTGAGGGCCAGCAGGAGTTTTTGGGGGTCACTCTTTGTGTTTGAATTTCAGGTCTATTCATGTGGATTCGTGGAGGTGATATCAGTAACAGTGGAAGTTTGCCTGAGGAGGGGGAGTGTTTCTTACATTTGAGGTTTTAGGTCCTAAAGCAAACCTGTAGCTCAATTTTTGGTGGTGCTGTGGGTAGGGCTCCATGGGTGGGTGAGGACCAGCAGGAGTTTTTGGTGGTCACTCTTTATAATTGAGATCCACATCTGTTCTTATCGAATTCTGGAGGTCATCTCCAAAGCATTCAAAAAGTCCCAGAAATCACTAAAAAGTGAAAAAATGACAAAGTGGGCTTGCATATTATGACCATTGAGGCATTACTGAAACATCAGTGAGATCACCTGTGTGCTTAACCAGGCATTTGCTGAGCTGGAACAAGAGACAAAGCAGCTGAAACCACCTCTCCCACTGAAATCGATGAATCCATAAGAAATCGAGAGGATTTCAGGACCTGAACAACTTTTAAGTTTTATTCTGTGTAAAACTGTGGCATCAAGGTCAAAGTTGGCAGCCTGTGCAAGTGTTTCACAATCAGATGATCCTTATAACCCAGTTGTTTAAACGCAGATTGGCTATTTTCATCATACATGCAAGCACAGACCATTTGCTGTTGGGGGACAGCAAACAGAGAGCAAGAAGGAACTGAACTCACTCTTTCCCAGTTCCCAGCATGACACATTTTCCCAGCATGTTGCATATTTTTCCTACTAGGTCCCTAGACCAAACACACAGCAATTTCATTGAAAATTGGGTCACAGCCTTAATACAAGAAATGGCCTTGAGTGAAAGGTGCACATCACTACTGGCTGGCAACATCTGGATCTAAACAGCACCATTTACAAAAAATTAAAGAGAGAAAAAGCAGACAAGAAGCATCTCTCTAAATCCTCCTGGGTAAGACAGTGCCCTGGAACATGGGAAATCCAAATTCACTTGCTTCTTACCCCCACCTGAAACAGGGCCTTGACCCAGCTCTCCTCAGTGTTTGAGCAAAAGTACTGGCATAGCAGCTGGCACTCTAGGTTGGACACTTGTTTCACTGGGGGAAAAAAGAAAAAAAAGTCAGAAAGTCTCCCAGGGCAATCAACAAACACAACCCCCCCATCACTCTAAAGTTTAAACATCCCCCACTCAAATCTCTAATCAGATTGGAGACCACATAGCTTCAACAATACCATGTTCAAGGAACAGTTCCATACATGACCTGTAAATGATATGCCCCTCCAAGACATCTCTGTAATAGAACACATGCATCCTGGCAGCAAAAGCTCCTTTGCTAAGGCTGGGGAAAGTTCTCACCCTCTCCTTTGAAAAAACAACCAAACAGTCCTGGAAGGAGGTGATCATCTCATCCAGCACACAGGAAGACTTGGTTCCAGTTTGCTTCCATAAATCCTAAAGGACTGCAAGTACTTGCAGTGTCACCACAGGCATGGAAAGCTCAGGGCTTTAAGACAACCACCCAGGCAGGACATCTCTTACTGTTAAAACCTGAGTAATAAGCTCTGGGCAGATGACAAGCTCAAAGAGAGTTTTAGACACAGCCATTATTCAAACAGCTTTCTGCCAGCAAGGGAAATTTATTAGAACTTTCAGTGTGATGGTGTTAATATGTAAATTGGACTGCTTGAATGAGGATGTATGGTGTCAATGTGTGGTATGAACCAGCAACTGCTTGAATTGGGAGTAGGGCTGAAAAAATGATGGGATTACTGTGGTGAGGTATTCTGAAGGCCTGGGTCTAACAGATTGAGCAAGATGTACTACATCAAAAACCCCTCCATATAATTGCTCAATAATAATAAAGTGTCTGTCTTAAGTACTGAACTGTGGAATATAGTATATCATAACCAGGTTGTTGTTACAGAGACAAACAGACAGGAAAAAGAGAGGTTTATAGTCAACAAATACAGATTTTGCAATCTAGCTGGAAAAGAAAAAGCAAGCACAAAGATCTTCAGATCTCAATGGTGATTAAACACATGGAATTACATCCATCTAGGGACTCTCACACCCTCTCCTGTTACTAGTCAGACACCTTCACAGCTATTTGGTTTCCAAAAGTGCCAAGAATTGTTGCCTTCAGAAGGGCTTCAAAAGCATCACTGGTACCTCATCCCTGTATTGGCATCTAACCTCACAGCCAGGTGCTGACCACCACTGCTCTGCCTGTGCATGAACAGCCAGCACACTCAGCACAAGCTGCCACACAGCTACAAGCTGAACTGGGCTGATTCTTCACTGCAGGGGTACTTAAAGATACCCAACAGCCAGAGAACTGTAACCAGAAGGAGAATGGATTGCAGTATTCCAGTGGGATTGCAAAGCAGATACTGTACAGATTACAAAACACAGTGTATGTCTTGTAGAAACAATCACTTCACACACAAACCCAAATCTTTAGAAAGTACAAGGGGCATGCTGGGGACCTATCAAGTCATCTCAGGCAAAGGACCATCAGATTTTAAGTGACAGTGTAAAAACAGACACATCTCAACACTTACTCCATGGCTATGGACATTTCTGCTGAATGCTCCCCTCATCATCTAGCTCACTTTTCAGCTCACCACTTTCAACCCAGATACACATCTCAGCAGCACATGGAGCAAGCAAAAGAAATCAACTGCAGTTTTACAGCATCCAAATACACTGCTGTTCAGATCCCTTTGAAGCTTTCAACACCAGGGATGCCAACAGGGGTTTCTATCCCACCACAGGAGAGCTAAACCTCAAGGCAGATGAGCAACCACATACAAATTTTCAAGTTCTCAAAGAAGGAAAAGCAGACACACTCCAGGGCACCTGACCTGTCCTTGCCAGGGGTCCAGACATATCACTTTCCTGTCTCTGGCACTGAGATCAAAGCTGCAGGGTGAGAATCAGCATTGACACTTGGTCTGTGTCTGCAGCAGACAAGGGCATATGCACCACAAACCTCTCTGGCAAGCTTAGCATCCACCTGGATCCACTACAGGCAGGCAGGAGCTTGAATAAATCTACCTGCAGTCCTCCTGCAGTGGCTCACTGAACAGCCATTCATGGGAACTGGGAGTGACAGTGACAGTTGTGCAGTAAATAACAGTTGTCTTTCCTCAAGATGAGAAGGACTTGCTATCTTCTGGAGTAAAGCTGGCACAGCACTTGAAGCTGCTGTGTCAAAACAGAAAGCTATGGAGACTTTTGAATGATTGTGCCATTTAAAAAAACTCCTGAGTAAGAGGGAAGTGCTTATTTCAATCTAACATTCTAAGTGCAAGCAGGGGATCTGGTTCCAACATCTCCGTGTTCTTTGAACCACAACTCACAAATTCTGAAATCTGATGTCCAGTTATCTGGTATCTAATTCCACCTTTTGTTATAAGTAGAAGGGTTGTTCTGGAAATGTTCCAGATTCATTCTGCAATGGCTTCACACTCCTAGAAGCATGAGGGAGGAGAAATAATATGGAAGAACTCCCAGGAAAGATCAGGCAGGATCTGGTATGGCCCAGAAAGGGGGAAAGTGCTGTCTTTGGAGAAAAAGAGTTATCAACCACAGTATCTGTTGGCATCCCTACAAAAAGACAGACTCCAAGATGTAACTAAGCACATTTTTGCAAATGTCTTGCAACCCTGCTTCCCTGTCTTGATAAATATGATCCTGGGAAGGTACCTCACACAAAGCTAAAAGAGAAGCAGCACTGCAGTATCCACTACTGAAAACTGAAAGCAGACTGTGTTCTGGTGACTGGCACAAGTCAAAATAAATCCATCAAAGTAGTGAAGTACTTTCCAGGTTGTCTTCAGACAGATATGAGAATTTAATCCAGAGCAGGATCTGGCAATATAAGAAAGCTATTCCTTGATTTGGTATTTTATAGTGACATTTGGCATAAGTAGCCAACCTCAGCATGATGCAGGCTGAGAAAACAATGACAAACAGGTTCCTCTAAAGGCCATATTCACACAGTCTGAATTACATTCAAGTCCCTGTGCTTTGTATTTCCTAAAAGTGGACATGGTTTAATAACAAATGTCAGTCTCATGAGTTGTTTGTTTTGTGGTGTTTTGTTTTGGCTCTGTCACCACTGACAAAACAACAAAACACAAGGAACTGAAGTGACTTTAATCCTTCTCTTAATGAAGTTACATGATGGGGTTTTCTGGGATCATCTTCAAAACACAACAGACAATGACTACTACTGCACTACTCTCTGTCTTTCTGCAGTCTTTAAAAATGTCTTCTTTTTAATAAGTTCTCTGAATCCCTGCAATCAAAAAGATGTGTAAGTGCATATTGCCTTTAGAACACAATTGAGCAGAGCCTGTGCCCTCTTGATGCCAAGATCTCAGCAGTGAATCTCTAAAAATATCACAGCAAACTCTGTTGCATTCTAAGGCTGAATGAGGGAAATAATAATAATAATAATAATAATAATAATAATAATAATAATAACAACAATAATAATAAGGACCTTCAGCTTCAATCAACAGCACAGTCCAAGATCACAAGCTGATACTGTGTATGAAGAAGGACCTGAAATGCAAATACAAAGAGGATACAAAGAGACATTAAAAATTTAGCAGACGTGGCCATCCTGTTTTTATTGGGGGTCAGTGGGGGGAAATGCAGGGGAAAGACATTAAATTTTAAAAATAGCTACAGTTATCATTCATCCTTTCATAGAATAGTTGTGTCTCATTAAACACATACATACGGTACAATCTTTACTGCTTCATATGGGCAAAAATATTAAAAATAAATACTCCTTATTCAGGTCTCATGACATTTACATCAATAATTTTGCTTATAGGATGAGAAGGTATCCCAGAGCTGTCTGCACTGCAGAATAACCTTCAAATGACCTTCATTCCACATGTTTTGGCCATACATTCTCCTGAAAAGGAAATACCCCCTGGGATTCTTTCACTGCATCAGGACTGAACAGGGCATTCTTGACAGAGATTTTGCAAATTGAATTCTCCAAAGCAAAAAGAGGATCTAAATTGTTCCTCTTCAAAGGGCATTCCTGACTTTTACTGCTGCAAAGACAAAAATAATCCCTATTCATAAAGCCATCCAACTAATACCTATGCACACGTGCAAACAACTGGAAGAGCTTTCTTAGGATTCCTTTAATTTTCATATTAAGCCACATTCATGATCAATGTCATAAAGAGTAAAAATCCTATTTTTGAACTAAAATTGGACCTAGAAGCTTCTATTTTCAGTTTGCAGGCTTTGGGATTGTATTGTTGTCACAGTCACATCATGTTATTTCCACCAAAACAGCTGGAGGTTTCCAGTGCAGGAAGCAATTATTATGAAAAGTGTCAATGTGTCATTCTCCCCAAGTCAAATGTTTAACTTCACCTTACAGCATTTGACAAGCATCCAGCTCTTGGTCTCCACCAAGAAAAAGGAAAAAGGAGGGAGAGGGAGCACACATGCAAGTCACAAGAGAAAAGAACAGTTTACTCACTGCCATGCAAGCAGATTTTGACATTGCTGACTGATGCCACAGTTGTGGTGCATTTCTGGAGTTTAATTGCTTTGACAGAAGGCAGGCTCAGGTCTATATGCATGAATGAGCACACTGCCTGCCTTGGCCTGACAAGGGCTGTACGAAAGGTTTCAGTCCAGAATAACATGCTAAATAATTACATGTTCAATAAGTGGCACAAGCATTTGAGGAGGCGAAAGTCACAATTGATGGTGGGGTCAAGAGAAAACATCCTGTCTGTCAAATGCACAACAGAACAGAGTTACTTGGAGATACCTTTCAGGCCTAAAAGGCTCAACTTAATGACAGTTTTAAGTATACAAAGGAGCACATGTGCCTGAAGCTTCCTGGCACAGCATCTTCCCAGGGTTTGTGCACGCAGAGAAACAAAGGGCTGGGTGTAACCTCAAGGACACACATCTGTGAGTTTATGTTATATTTACTGCCTTAACCCATGTAGTCTGAACAGTTCCATGAACAAACAATAAAGCACATGATAACAAGCCAGCAACCTGGCTACACATCCCAAAGGGCAAGCACAAAAAAACCAAAGTGTCCTCCTCTACATCCTCCCTACATTTTCTGGCTTGTAAGCATGGTAGAGCTCTCTGCAGCCTGACCTTCCATCAAAGGCACAGCATAACACTGATGGCTTTTCCTCCAGAAAAAAGCAGGCCAGCCAACTCCCTGTAGGGTCACAACCAGGGAAGGCTTAGCTCATACCAAAGCCAGGACATCCCAGTTCTCTGGTTCACAACTCTCAAACTATTGTCTCAAACCTGCACAGGTCCTGGCCCAAAGCACACAGCTGTGGCTGGCCTTCCTTTCCAGAACCTGCACAAATCAGACTGCATCCCAAAGAACAAAACCCACAGGTAGCAAAAGCCACTCCAGCAGCTTGGAGCAGCATTCTCTCATTACTCTTTGGCACCACAAGCACCATGCTATTGATTTTGAAGCTTGTGAAACTATTTGGGAAGCAAAGCAAAAGAGGCAGAAAGAAACTTTACCAAAAGAACACTTCAATACTTTTAAGCTGGAGTAAAGACAAGGAACTGATATAAAACATGAGATCCCAAATCCCACTTCTGCTTAGAGTGGGAATCTCCTGTAAGTGCAGTATATTCTTCAGCTGTGCATGATATATTAAATTAATGGAAACTCTGAGCTTTAGCATATGCTTAATAGCTACAGTCTGCTTTTCAAGCAATGATACAAGTTTCTTACTGTATACAAAACCCACACATACGGAGGCATTTATGTACATAAAAAGTACCCATGCAGGCTTTGATATTACTCAGCAACACATGTTGTCCACACTCAAGCAATGCTTTAGGCCATACAAAGTATTGCAAAAGTAAATGGTAACAAGTTGCTAGGCCCTGAGGAGCTGGGATAAGTCTTAAAACAAGAATAAAATAAATAATTGGTCAGGAGAAAGGTGTCCTTCCACAATCAGTCTGAGTCCAGTAAGGCCTTGCTCCTCCTGCAGTAGGGCTGAAACATCATTTCTAACCCAGAGCTCTCACACCCCCCCCCAGCTGTAAAGGGCTGTGGAACACAGCACAACAAAGGGCAACTTGTCAGCTGTGATACAGTTTACACACTGAGTATCACTAACTAGACCAGGCATGCTTGTCTAACCTTGGTGACAAGACTCCAAGCAAGAAACCCAAGGTCTAATCCTCAATCTGTGCCACACAGGAGGAGGAGGATGACATCATTTGCACCTTTGGAATGTGTTACATATTGAAATACAGCAAGAATTAAGCTGCCAGTGCACCAAAATAACTGTGGAACTATAATTGCTTAGTCAGAAAGTTAACCAGACAGATTACAGGGAAATTACAGATCCTTTTAAAGCCATGGCTGTTGCACATGCCAGCACATGGATGGCTCTGAACCAGCTATCTTGGTAAACTGTGCTAAATCAGTGTTCCCAAAGGCAGTAGCACAGGGCACTTCCATGCTCAGCCACAGGAAAACACCCGGGTTTCCTCCCAGGAGAGACACAACACAGCACTGTACCACAACACAAGACCACACCGAGGCAGTGTCACAGCAGCGGGAAGGGGGCAGCAGCTCTGCAAACAGCCCCGGACAGCCAAGAGGGCCACTCCCAAGGGAGCAGCACTGCCACCTGCAAGGGACCAGCACTGCCACCTGCAAGGGACCAGCACTGCCACCTGCGAGGGACCAGCACTGCCACCTGCGAGGGACCAGCACTGCCACCTGCGAGGGACCAGCACTGCCACCTGCGAGGGACCAGCACTGCCACCTGCGAGGGACCAGCACTGCCACCTGCGAGGGACCAGCACTGCCACCTCCAGGAGACCTCACTGCACCCACTGCCACAGCCCCTTCTGTGCACACACCTACACCTACCTGCACTCCAGAGGCTTCTAGACAAGCTGTTGGCAAAGCAGAAAAAACCCCATGCTTTTGTCAGGAGGAAAGGATGACTGTGTCCACTCCAGAGAGGAGAGGGAGATAAACAGCAAGGATGTCAAAGAGCAAAAACAGTCACTGCAATCCTTTCCAACCAGACTCAGAGGGACAGTAATGTGGCCACAAGGTGTGTGTGTCTGAGTGTGAAAAAACCTAACCCAAAACCTCCTCAAACCATAATACCTTCAAACATTGCTATCTTAGCAATACAGACAGATGCCTCCTAACTGGGCTTCAGACTCAACCCCAGATTGCTGCTTGGAAGGAGAAGGATAGGCAGGATTACTGCAATGAGATGGAGCCCAAATGTGCAAAGCTGTCCCAAGGCAGGGACTTGTACCCCAGTGTCCAGGAGCTGACTGCAACATCGCTCCAGTACCTCTTTCCCTTTCTGCTTACACTATAAAGGTATTTAAAAAGTAACTAATCCCAGGTCTACTCAAGAGAGGATGGAAAATTCTAGCTTTGCATGAATTTTCTGTGATTTTTTTTTTTTTTATTTCTGGCAAATTCAGGAAGGGAAGCATAATGGAAATAATTAGTGAGTCATTAGCAGCCAGATACGGCACCAGGAAAGGTCAATGCAAAGCATCAGGGCAGGAGAGCAACTCCACAATGCCACAGAGCTGGCATCACACACCAAGACTGAACTTGCACACATCAGCTGGAAACAGTGGTACCTGGGCAGCACAGAGCCAGCCCTGAGCAAAGGCCCCAGAAGGTTCTTGAAAGAGTCCAGCGCAGAGCTACTGAGATGATTAAGGGAGTGGAACATCTCCCTTATGAGGAAAGGCTGAGGGAGCTGGGTCTCTTTAGTTTGGAGAAAAGGAGACTGAGGGGTGACCTCATCAATGTTTTCAAATATGTAAGGGGTGAGTGTCAGGGAGATGGAGTTAGGCTTTTCTCAGTGGTGACCAGTGATAGGACAAGGGGTAATGGGTGTAAATTGGAGCATAGGAGGTTCAAGTTGAATATCAGAAAAAATTTTTTTACTGTAAGGGTGACAGAGCCCTGGAACAGGCTGCCCAGGGGGGTTGTGGAGTCTCCTTCACTGGAGACATTCAAAACCCACCTGGACACGTTCCTAGGGGATGTACTCTAGGGGGCCCTGCTCTGGCAGGGGGGGTTGGACTAGATGATCTTTCCAGGTCCCTTCCAACCCCTAGGATTCTATGATTCTACGATTCTAAGGTCAGTACCCAGACCTGCTCTGAAGATCTCCAGCAGAAGAAAACACCCATTTTGTTCAGTAAGTTACAGAGAATAACTTCCATGCCACAGTGTGAATGAGTGTTCCTTACATCCAGATCTCAGCCTGTGCTACCCTGACAGCCTCACTCAGGGCAGCCCTACAGGACCTGGAGGCAGCACAGCTTCTGCAGGGACAGTAGGGTTGGTCAGCACATTTCAACTGATGCCAGGAACTCACTCCCAGCTATTTTCCTACGGCATCAACCTCAAATGGGTTCAGTCCTGTGCTTTTGAGGAGGCTCTGAGATCCAAGCCACACATATTTCCCACCCTGTCCCATCTTCCTGAACCCCAGGGGAAAAAATAAGAAAATGCAGTGGGGAGCCAGGAGGGAGACGAAGTAACTTCCAAGGGGGGGGGAAAAATATATATATATAAAATTTCCATCTTTGCTGGATCTCCAGCTTCTTGTGTGTTTATCTGACCAAGGGTGAGTGCAGAACAGTGTAGCACTACTGCCATCATGTGCTAGAAGAAAATTCTACACTCAAGGCTTTTCTTTTAGCCTTCCTATTTTTTTTAAATCACAAAACCAGAACCGAAGCTTGTAGTAGCCTGTAGTAGATTAGAACAGAGGGCAAGCAAAACTTGCCCCATTCACCCCACAAAGAGCAGAATTTCTGAGCACAGAAGGAGCTCTGCCCCTTTGCCCCCTCCCAAGGCTGGGCTACAATCCCCATGGGCTCCCACCCTGTGGCCTCAGACACAGCATCTCCAGGGGCCACCTCTGACCCCTCCCCTTTAGCCAAAAGTTATATTCTTGTGGGGAGATGTTGCTATATTGATTTCTCAAGGGGTTAAAGAGGGCTGCACAATACTACAGATCTTTGGTAGTCACCCACAGATCCTTTATGGAGCAGACTCATACCTTTTATTACAGGTGAAATAGAATAATTTCTTCATAAATGACACAGGAAAAACCTATAAGATAGTAACAGAAAATTACAGATATTCTACAGGAAGTATGAACAACCCCTGAAAGCTTCACAGAGGAAGATAAGAAAATTCCGAAGGAGAGAAGAGTCTGTCACAAGATTGCACTTTGAAGAAATGGTATCTGGACACAATATGAATGCATTTTAACTGAACCATTTGTATTATTGATATTCTTGGCAATTAAAAAAAAAAAAAATGTTTCTTATCTACCTTTATCCCTTTTTTCTGAGATGAATTTCAACTAAAACCATGCAATTCTCATTGCTCTCCCACAGCAGCTTAGCATTAGAACAAAATTTACACCTTTGTCCAAAATGTTTTCCTATATTTTAAATCTTAGTTTAAACAAATGCTATCCCAGAGACAGAAAGAAAGGCAACTGGTGAACCAGAAAATAAAGGAGCCTTTCTGAGAGATGGGCTTTAGTTTCCAAATCACCCAAGAGGACTTTCACAGGAGGGTCTCTTGACTCCAAGCACAGAACATAACTCACTTTAGGGCTATCCTCTCTGGTTTTTATTTCAGGGCTCCTCTGCCCATTGCTGCAGGAAGCTTCACAGAATTGGAACTCTCCTCATATAAAATTGTTTGTCTTATCTCTGGCTCCAGAGAGATTTGTTTCTTATCTAAAACAGACCCTGTTCTGTTGCTCCTACTTTCACAACACTGAAAAAAACCCTAAATCTAGTAATTATAATAGATTTGTTTGATGCTTTCCTTCCCTCAATTCCCCTTCATTGGTTTGTGCTGGACATGGCCATTCAGCAAGACATATTTATAACAAAGATGTGTACAAAATAGTAATTTTACTTCAGTTCTGGTGCTTTTCCCATGTTGCTAATTCACCATTATCCACACACATACACCCCCACCCTGCATCAGCCTTGTTTTTTCCTCTTCCCCTTCCACATGCTGATTGTGCACTTCAGAAAAACAGCATTTAGGCCCATGAAGTTGGGCAGAATGAGTGGGGGTGTACAGACAAGGCAGATTCTCATCCTAGTCCCTGCTCAGCATTATTTGAAATGATGGAGGATGAAAAACCTCCCATCTGCATTGGTGAGAACAGACACTAATCATGGAGCACTGCACACCCCAGGCAGTTATTATGCTGTGGCTACAAACTACACCCAGACACACACACACACACACACGTGCATGACACTCCTCAGAGCAAATCCATTTTCACAAAACCTTTTCCAAAGCAGTATGAAAAATGTGAAGCTTCCTCCTGCTCCAACAAGGCTCTGATTCATATGGCCAAGTTATCCGAAGGCTGTTAAGATGTTCCCAGTCATAGAAAACCTTGGATACTTGGTTAAAGAAATGTAGTTTGTTTTTTTTTAAATTCCTAAACAGGACGAGTAATTGATAAAGTCAGAGTTCAGGTAAGAGAGCTGTGGTGCTTTTCTTTTCTCAGTACACCATCAAAACTCAGGCAGCCATTTTGCCTTCACTTCTATTAAAGGTAGTCCCCAGTGGGACTCTCTCTGACTGACAAAGATCCCACAGCTGTTTCCAGTCCTGAAGAAGTAATTCTGACAGAGCCTACAGAGAGCCTTTGTGCATGGAGAAAAACACAGCCTTACTGTTCATGTCCATCCTCTGGTGAGCATATGTGTTGTGACAGCCACCCAGGACAGGAGCTTGGCTCCTTCACCAAAGCTCTTGGTGCTCATTATTTTACCTCTGGAGTCCTCCAATCCAGTCCTGGAGCACGAGCCAAAATTGTGGCTGCAACACAGACATTGTGGAAATACCAGCAGACAGTCACTGGTCTGAAAAACTAATGCTGAACTCAGCCAGGGAAGACACAGTGGTTGGACCTCTTGTACCTATGCCACAGTGCTACCTTTAAAGAAAGAAATGACAATTTTATCCATGGCAGCAGCAGAGGAA
This sequence comes from Heliangelus exortis, assembly GCF_036169615.1. Lineage (NCBI taxonomy): Eukaryota > Metazoa > Chordata > Aves > Apodiformes > Trochilidae > Heliangelus > Heliangelus exortis. The sequence goes on along the minus strand of NC_092442.1, from coordinate 1,912,886 downwards.
CAGCTCTGAGAAAGTTCCTGACACATAATTTTCCTGTATGACAAGCTCCAATTAATCTTTCTCATTATGGAATTCAATTTTATGTATAACTATGTAAGTCCCGTTCAGAAAGGTCATTCTCAGCTTAAATAAAACATTTGTCTTCTAAAACAGGATAGGAGCAATGAATATTATTTTAGTTATGGAATAAGCATGTTAATAGAATACTTCACCCTAATCCTGTTTTCTGAGCACCATGGCTACTTACAGTCTCAAAATGAACTGTGTAATGAGACCAATTTCAAACAGTGTCAGGCTCCTACAGGTTTTATCAAGTGTCACAGCTGTTGTGGTTAACATCCACAACTGATGAGCTGATTAAGTCTGCACTGAGTGGCACTGGAACACACTAGGAATTCATTACCATCAGAAGGGCAAAGGGTTGGCAGTGGTTAGAATTTTAAATGGTCATGTTTTTACAAATAAATCACAGGTAAACTAACACTCAAATACTTTCATGTTTAAAAATCCATTTGTTTCCCTAGAAAATAAATCAAATTTTGGATACAGGGCAGTCAGCTCCAACATGCATGGTGCAGCTTTTCATTGCAAGAAAGACAACCTCTCATTTCAGTTATTGTCAAAAATTCATTAACATCTAATTGAATACAATCCTTACCTCCTGTTCAGTGCTATCATGGGTACAGGAACACACACTGTACCAGTTGATGTTTCTGGGTACAAGTGGGGAAATGTGCTCAGGTCTGCAGAGCCTTCCTTTGTATGAACTGCTCCCAAATTAAATGGGACCTTCTATGATCCTTGCAACTGTAACCTACCACTCCAATCACTTCTGTCACAGAGAAAGGGTGAAAAATTGTGAATCCCAAAGCATGCAGGGAGATATAACTAAACAGTAACCACTTGTGTGGTACCAGTTGACACAGAGCTTACAGGGCAGGCACATTTTTCTCTGGCAAGTTGGATTCCCTCCACTTTAAGCCAGCAACACAGAGTTAAAGGTGGGGAGGCAGGTTAGTGTGAGGATGGGGCTTAGCCATAGGCACTGGAAATCCTTCTATCAGAAATAAAGAACTGAGTCCAGAGTTGAAGGCAATTCTGTTAAAAAACAAGAGGCCAGCAGGCAGCTCTAGCACATCTAGCTCCTCTCACTATCAAACTTGGAACTGAAAATACCATGAAGAAATCATGGTTTTCTGGACCATGGCCTTGCATACTGTAGTTTGGGGAGAAGATGGATGGAGATCCCAGTGAGTTCTACCTGCCAGGCAGCCACTCTCTACACAGAATAAACCAGGTGAATGAAGCTGGCCAGGGTACCTGAGGTAGCCACATTTCTAGAATTATTTCATCAGCCACTAGAAAATCTGATGGTTTTCCAGTATGCTCCATGCTCATCAAGGACAGAAACTGCTAAACTCTGGGATATATGAGAACACAAGGCATATGTAAACAAATTTGTTTTAAAGTCTCTGATTCCTGGCAGTCTGGGACAAGCTGAACTTAGCCCTCTTGATTACAACTGCATCCTGACTACATATAAATATGTTTGTTGATCTGCTTTCATGTTTACACGTTGAGGAGGGAGGACACCACAATATACTGAAAATGTTAATGTAGATGGTGACAGTTACAAAATTTTGAGTCTCATGTTTGCAAAACATTGACACACAAATCCCAGCAAATGGGATCACATAAAATCAGAACAGAACACAAAAAGCATTGGTCAAAGCAGCAGGATTAACCATGTTATCATTTTGACAACATTAAGATAAAACTTTCCTTGCAGAACTGCCAGCTTAACACAGGGACAGGAAGAGATTTCATATAACCTGCATGTTAAGTATTTCTGTTGTTCTTCTTTGTAAGGATATAAACTCTGCATATCTTCTAGGATCCCCTGTTCTACTTTGAAAGATGTTGTTTCTTCAAGTGAATTTACTGATTTTTTTTTTTCATTAATCATGCATGAATGATTAATGTCCTTCTATAAGGACCAACAGCCTTTGTGCCAGCTACTGTCTAAGTACAGATTTGTTACCCTTACCCCAGTTCCAGCTAGCATACAATGACTGGTTTAATAATTCTACTTAGATTCAAGACCTCATACACACTTCTCCCATGTTACATGACCTGGAATTCACATGGCCATGGCACTGTTTTAAAAGCTTCATCTGTATTCCTACTGCTTCCTGAAGGAACCCCACAGAAGAGCTCTGCTATATGCTTATCTTTTTTAAAAATGCATGACTTCATCAGAAGCAGTCTCAGTTCTGCTCTGTAGAAGCATGACCCAAAACCAGTTAAAAATCAGTGGGAGCTTCCCATTAGGTAGCCTAGGCCTTGAGAAGCCTTTGTGCCTCCCTGACAAGTCACCTCATCTTCATTATTTAATGCACTAATTTGTTCAGCAAATGAATCCCCCTGCCACTCTCTATCCCTTGTATCATGTTTCTTAAATTACTTCTTCCTGGAAGCTTCTGTTGCTTTTAAAATATAAATATAAAAATCTGGTTTGACCTCATTCTCCCTTACAAACATCACAGAAATCAAGGAAACTGGATAGCCAAATCATTCCCCTACCCATTGCTTCTGCTGCTGCTTCTCACAGCTCAAGGAGCTCATTCCTAGGCTTGCTCAAACACGCAGAGTTTCAGTGTAGAAAGCTTGAGCTGAGCCTGTCAGAGGAAAGAGGACACAGGTCACAGTTTGCCTCAGCTTCAAAGAGCCCAACTCAGGGGTATCAATCACTCTGCACAGACTGTCTGCCCAAGTTTGCTGGGTGTACTCTGCACAGACCAGTCTGTTCTTCCAGACAGAAATATGCATCCTTAGGAAAACACTTAACAAGGGAGGAAAAAGAGGAAGTGCAGAAGGAAAAAAAAAAATTTAGAACAGTGACTATGGAGCTCTCATCATAAACATTTTTGGTTAACTTTTGGCATGCTGAGCAAGAGGTACAGTAGTACAGTGTCCTAGCTTTAGAGATACAGCACAGCTCTGCCACCTCTCTACAGCTGGAACTGGGCTACAAAGGACCTTATGCTGCTCTAATTAGTCTCTTAAGGGAAACAAGTAGGAAAAATTTTACTATTTGAAGAACAGTAGACCTGTTATATTGTTCCCAGGGAATGCTTGCACTCAAGTCCCACATTTGTTTTCATCATGCAGCAGAATGAGTACTTAAAGTTCCAAACACTTCATTTAGCACAGAAATTATGTGCCAGCTTCTAACAGAAGCACAACAGTCTGAAGGTCTTCACCTGGCCACAGCATTGCAAAACCTGCCACATTATGCAAAAAGGGTTAGTGCCTGGGCAGCATGCTCTTACCTCTGAATTTCATTTTCCCCACAACTGATGCAGCCACGTTTCACACTCAGCATATTTGAAATGTAAGGCATTTACATCATCCTTAGGAACACATCTCTAATCGTTGTGTTCCTTTTCCCTCAACCAGACTCTTGGAAAGCTACATAGGTTAAAGGCAGGAGATGACCTGAAAGCACATCTCCATTCTCCTCAGACTACTGCCTTTCCAGGAAATTAGTCTTTTTACTTTACCAACAAATACAATCAACAAGTTAAGAAACGGTTCACTCACCCATATAGGTCATTAATGCCATTAATGAGAATCCTTTCACACAAAAATGCCTCAAGGAAGGAACTCTATTGGTAACTTGTGGGCAAAGTAACTACTGCAGACTGCTTAGAACCATATATAAATCCTCAGTTTAAAAAGCAAATTACTCAAGTTCACAATGTTATCTTTTTGCTTTCAGACAAATGAAAGAGATGGAAGAAAGAAAGAGGAAAAATTGCTCCATACTTGCATTTTACTTATTTTTGATCATTTTCACTTCATGGCAAATCAATTTGTGCTGCTCCTGTGAGGGTTTAGGAGTTCATATTTCCTTTCATCTAGAAAAGAACTTCTTGTCTAATTGTCCTATACTGCCATCTTTCTCTAAAGCAGTGCTCCTCAGGGATGCCTTCAGGATTCTCAAGCTGTAACTTTCTAGCACGAGAGGTTTGGTCTAGGTTTGATTTTTTTTTTTTTTTTTTTTTAATATCTCTTTGAAGCTGAATGTTTCACACAGGGCACCAATATGAATTCAATCTTTAAAACAGCCCCAATGAGTTAAACTTGGGCAGCACAACATTCTTATTCAGCAAGTTTTCTCCCCAGCTTTGGTAGGAAGCCAGAAACAGGGCATGGGTATCTGTGTTAATAAGCAAAATGACAACTGAGCTTGTTAAATCAACACGAGTTCTACACAGCAATTAGCAGGATCAGCAACGTCACACTGCACTGACAGCAATGCCAACAGAAAACTTCAGCAGGATATTTAAAAACTGGAAAAAGCTCTTAAATATCACATTGCTCTGACTTAATAACAAAAAAATGCAATAAAATGATACTGCTTCACCTTTGAGTTACAGCACAAAGGTCACAAAACAAATATTATGGTAATCTAAGGCTAGTGAGGTACTGCCCATACACAGACCTCCCTCCACACAAATAACCTTAAAAAAAACTTCTTGATTTCACACATTTGCTGATTTTGTTCCTCTGCTAATCTATTGCTCCCCATTCACTCAGTATGTAGCGGATGCTATTCCATTTATAGATACAAGAACATACTGCTTCATGAATGCAGAAAAATCCTTGATCAGGAAAGACTTTTAAAGGGAAAAATCAATTCCAAGCAGGGAAGCCTAATAAAGAACTGGAAATATGTCAGGTAAGCAGAGAAATACAGGCAAGCTCGGCCTTAAGAGGCATGTAATGTGCTGGAAAATTCAGCACTACTAACTCATGCTGTGTGGCAAAAAAATATATAGTTGTATTTGGGATCTGTTTTCCAAATTTTTTTTTCTTTCTTTTTTTGAGGTCCCACTCTCCTAGAAAAGGGTTGGTTTGGCTTTTTTATTTTAAACAGTTCTCAGGCTGAAATCAGGCTATGTGTTTGCTTTAGGACCTAAAACTTCAACTGTTCAACCCCTCGGCCACTCTCCCACCGTTGCCCAATTCAGCTCCAGAATTCCACACAAAGGGGCCTGGCTCCCAAAGGCAAAGAGTGACCACCAAAAACTCCTGCTGGCCCTCAGCCTCCCCTGGATCCCGACCCACAGCACCACCACCAATCAGGCTATGGGTTTGCTTTAGGACCTAAAACCTCAAATATTCAACATCAACCCCCTCCTCGGCTGTTCTCCCACTGTTATGGAATTCACCTCAAAATTCCACACAAACGGACCTGGAATTCAAACGCAAAGAGCGACCACTGAAAACTTTTGCTGGCCCTCAGCCTCCCGTGGAACCCTACCCACAGCATCACCAACAATCAGGCTACGGGTTTGCTTTAGTACCAAAAACCTCAAATATTCAACCCCTTGGCAGCTCTCCCACTGTATCTCGATATGGCTCAAAAATTCCACACAAATGAGCCTGGAAAAAAGGCAAAGAGTGACCACTGAAAACTTTTGCTGGCCCTCACCCTTCCATACCTTACCCACAGCACCACCAACAATTGGGCTACGGGTTTGGTTTAGCTCCAACCCTCACCACTTAGCTGCTGGTAAGGAAAGCACAGAAGCTTCTGCACACCTGTAAATATTGGCACTTCTAATACTGCTTTAAGCACTCTAGACTGCCTAGAAGGTTTTCTGCCTTCAGAAACAACAACAAATAGAAAATTAGGGAGCCAAAAGCACACAAACCTTAACTACAGGTATGCCAGCCTTCCTTGGAAGCCATTTTAGCAATGGCATCAACCATGGCACTCACCACAGCTGAGAGAGGCAACACCACAAGTACCTGGTGTCTTCATGAGAAGTCACTGAAATAATTTCTTCTATGTGTTAAATTAAGCATCTCAGTGAGGCAGGTGGGAGCTAAAAGTCATTCCTGCTGGCACTGCCCTGCCTAGGAGGTGTCAGAGCTGAGCTGAGCTGAGCTGAGCTGAGCTGAGCTGAGCTGCCTGGGCTAAGGCAGGAAAACAAAATGGCGCCCAGGCTGACTGCAGAGAGGTCTCCAGCCTCATCCTCTGAGGGGAAACATATGGGGGAGATGAATGGCTTCAGCTGAGGGACTTGCCTCTTCCTGACCGGGCTGATTAAAGCACCAAATCCTTAAAGAAGAACATTTCTGCCATTTTCAGAAAGCTCTTTGAAGAAGGGGGTTGTGTCCTCTCCTCACCCCCTGTCAGCAGAGCTGTTGGTGGTTAGGCTGGCTTGGCCTGCTTCAGGAGAGGAGTCAGCACCTGCAGGAAAATGTGTAATCTCTAGCAAGAAAGTTGGTGAAAGTCTGAATGATAACTTAGCTATACAGGTAAGTATGTTGATTTTTATTTGTTTTTTAAATGCAGTGAGGGGCCCTGTGTTAAAAAACTTTACTAATCCTGCCTTGATAATCTTAATAAGCAAAATGGCTGTCAGGGGAAGGAGGAGGTATAAGGCTGCTTATGTTAGGCAGAATTTTGCAAATATTCAGAAATTAAAGCTTCACTTCAGTAAGAAGCCTAAGGCAAACAAATTCCCTCAGCTTCTCCCTGCCTGGGAAGGGGCCTGGTTTGCAGCAATGGGGCTCTGGGAGCTGCAGATAGTGGAGGATGCTGAGCTTGCTGCTTGTGATCAGAAATGCTCTGTTCCCAAATCAAAGGGTTCATGGATAAGGCTAATTTGTGATTGTTTCAGGCCAAACTTGTCTAGCCCAAGGGACTTTTAATTTTCCTCTAGTAATCTTACTCAATGAAACAGCACAGGCATTTTCTAAAATAAACAGCTCGCTTGCTTTATACTGCTTAGATGCAAATAAAGAAGAAAGGAACTGGGGCTGATACTATTAGTGTTTTTTCCTCTCTTAATTTGGTTAATTTTGAAGTTCAATTATCTATAAAATTCTTAGATCAGGGATTTAAAAAAACAATGAAAAAAAACAATGAAATCAACCTCTGCTGTTGTTTGTAGTACAACTCCTTTTTGCACAGGTGACTGCTGCTGGCCCTGAAACAGCTCCTGAGCCCTACAGGAATATGAGTTGGGGCTAGAGCTTGCAGAGAAGTTTTTCAGCTCCAATTCAGGACTGGTTTTCCTGAGGCTACAAGATGAAGGTCAGCTTTTCCTTTTCTGATGGCCATTATTACTTCTGTTGTGCACAGAGGTAGTACTCTAAATAGAGATGGTATTTTCCTGGCATTTTTCCATAGTAAATATTAGGGAGAAGCAAAGCTCACCTCAGTGCCCAAGATTACTCCATATCTATGATATGTTTTCTTTATGTGCAATTTTAAAATTTTATTTTCCTATACTGCTGTATCCTTTGACAACCACCTGATATAAGTCTATAGAGAAAATGTATCTCTGTGTTTCTATAATCTTTAGAGCCAGTTGCACAGCCCTGGAAGGGATTTTTTTCATTGCTCCTTAGGTATTGTCATATTGCTAGGCATTCAGGTTATTTTTCTGCTGTAAAATACAAAATTAAAAGTAACATAAATGCTCAGCTTAAGCTAGTAGACACCACCAAAAACTATCTAGTATTTCAGTTATTTAGGAACACTTATGCAGTAGGGAAAGAGGTGCTGTGAAAATTACCTGTTTCTTGTTCTCAGTTGAGAATCCTGCTCCTACATAATCTTTCTAACGTGCTGATTTTTTCTATGCCTACCATGACTCCTACAGTCTCTAGGCAGAAAATGGTGAACTGTGAATGACTTTCCACCCATTTAGGGATTCTGGCAAGGGTGAGTAATGATCACTTCCATTCTGAAACAGCTGCAGCAAAGAACTTGATTGCTAAAGATTTTCCTCACTAATAATCCTTCCAAATTTCTTCTGCGTATGCCAGAGAGATGTTGTCATTTGTATAGTGCAAAACATTCTAGGGCTTGATAGTGCAGTGGAGATATTTTTATTGTCTGCAACTGAAACACCTGTATTTAACCTATAGAATTTAGAACATGGTGCCAGGATTTCATACCAGTGGTTAAATAACTTTCAGTGGGGAAGAAACGTAAATCAATGCTGCTTGCATTGGTTTGGCAACTTGCTAATTTGTTCTAAACCAAGCTCTAATATTTCATGTGTGATGCTCTGTGAAAATGTCTTTTTAAAGCTGGAAAACATTGCTCAGGCCAGTCCCCAGTGTGTTTGTCTCCATCATGATCTGTCTGCAAACCAATTAAACTGTGTGGCTGTTTCATAAGGGTGAAAAGAAATGCATGAGAAAAGCATGAGGAAAGTTCAGATGTTATTTACTCCACCTAGAAGTGGGATGTTTGGCTCCATTTTTCTGCACGCTGTAGAAAGAAATCTCCTAGAGCTTATTGATACACCACACACTTCTACACCTAGCATGAGAACAATTCTCCCATTACAAAAATTGCTAAAAACTGTTAAGTTTGGAATTAAACCTAGAAAAATGTCATGGATAAAGAAATCTCAAATGTATACAGCTTTTAAGGGAGAAGTTTGCTCCTCTGTTGTTCTTCTGTAGCAGATGAAAAAAAATTGTACTTCTCTTCCAATAAATTCTGCTAAATAAAACTGTCAGCATAATTTACCATCTCCCATCCAGTTCATACTGGATACAGTATGAACTACTGAGGTGACTTTTTATGAGCTAAGGCATTATATACCCCTGATACCACCTGGGTAATCTTCATGTGTATAAGAGTAGCTATCATGTTTTAAATCCATCCTGAAATCCCATCCTTGAGACCAGACAACTGAATGTGATACACTCTTTTGTTGGCCAAAAATGTTTGTTAGTTACTTGACTATAATACACCTTTATAAATATTTCTAAATGCTTCTTCAGTGTAATTTCCAGGAAACATTAATTCACTGATTTGCTGTATGCTTTTTTTCTTCATCAATTAGCAAGGTGCTCTATGTCCTTGCCTCTATAGATGTAACAGTGCCAGTCTAGAAGCTTTAAACTTGCTCTCTGTTATTTTAAGAGTTTTGTATTCTATTACTTTGTTTCCAAAATGCAAGTAATACTTGGATCAAGTTGCCACAAGTCATCTTTTGTCTTCCTTAGACTGGCTAGGGTGATAATCCTCTCCAGGAATAGTCTGGTGGTATCAATAACATAAGTGGAATGCTGATTATATTGATTTATCAGTGCAGGAATTGAAACTTTTGAGTATACTGTTCCACTCTTCATCCATGTGGAATAGTAAAACTTCAGCCTTCTTTTCTGTGCATTATGTAGCTACTGAAGATTAGAAGTAGCATATATCAAGCCACAAACAGACTAGGAAAGAGCTTGCAGGGTCATCTGAACTGTCATCATCTTCCAGAGAAGAATCATTGCTACTCTAATAGAACGTGGAGCATGATCCAGGCAAATATTTTCTGCAGTCTGAAGATGGGTATCTATGAGACAGCCATGAATTCTCTGCTTTGCTCCAGTTTATTGTCATGTGTACTATGATAATTGCTTCATGTTTCTGGAGATAAAAGCAGTGAATTCTCTGGCCAGCAGTTACCCATTGGACTGGAATTCAGGAGACTGCTTACCAGTATGAGCAGAGGGTTTGCAGTCTGGACTTTTTACAAGTTGTACCATTTGACCTTGAGCTTGGGTGGTCTGACCAATGTGCCTGACTCCTACTTAGTGTGTGGGAGTCGTGCAGTGCAGGATTATTCCTCTGTTTATCCCTGAGACCCAGGGAGTACATGAGTGAAACTGCATGCACAGCACTGGCTGATGATGCCACTTCTGCTGGCGATGGAGCCAATGACTCAAAAGGGATTCAGTTTGTTGACAGAGAGCACATCTGGCTGCCATACAGCCATGCACTCCAGAGGTCTAATTCTGTCCTGATTTACTCCCCAGCTGCTTCATGGCTGTAAGTCTTCCAGATGTGCCACATGTTGAAAAAAATGTAATTCTGCTATTGGTGACTAAATCCAGACAGAACTTGTTCTGTTTGCACCTGTAGGTTTTAATTTAATTTTAATGATACATTTGGATTTAGGAGGCTGAGTTTAAGCTCTTGCTGTATGCCTACTTCCCCAATGTCAGTACTTCTTAAAACAAAATAGATTACTGTTGGAATAAGTCCCTCTTCAAGTCCCTTGCTTTATTTAAAGAAGTGTTTTTCTCTTTAGAATGTTTAATTTCTAGGGGAGACACAATTGCACTGTAAAAAAAAAAAAAAAAAGTGTGTGTGTGGATATATATGTGTTTATATAAATGATTATAATAGTGATAACCTTTTGGCTACCCAAAAACTTCATGATTTTCCCTGATGTCAAACATCAGAATTGCTCTGTGATGCAAGAACAGAATCAGAGTCTGGAACTTTCTCTCTTTTGTAGATAAGGCTTTTTGGAAGGTTTTCTTGTGTTTGCACTTGTTCTTAGGGAGTGTTGCTACCCCTCTGAGACTTGTTTATGCACACGATAGAGGGCAGCAGCATAAACTGTTAGGGCTTGTTTTGTTTGTTTTTTTTTAAAAAAAAAAGACATGGAATGATAGGTCTTTTAAACATGCATAAAATCCCTTTTTCGACCCTCAAATGACTTATATAAAAGTCATTCTAACACTAACTGTACAATTAATCTGTGTCATCATTCATTCTAGTTTTATTTTTTATGATTACTTAATTTGTTTCTTTTGTTATGTATGCTTGTCCAAGATAAAGAATTAAATGTATCTAGCACACATTAAAGGAGATACAATTAAAGTCTCACATCTACTTTTTACCACAGTATTTCTGATTTCTCTGTACCTAATTACTCACTTTGGTATATTTATTCTCAAGAAAGCTTTTGGTAAATCTTGTTTTGCATATGTGAATTTACAGATCACAGCTTACATTCCACTCCTGTTAGACCAGCAAGTCAGGTGAAAATGTGATGGGCTCCTTCCAGAAGAGTGACAGTGCTTCCAGCTAAATGTAGAAAAGCTTGTGGCTGTTGAATTTAGGAGAAATGAGTTGGTAAATTTATTCTACTTGCTTCTGTTTTCTATTGCAATGCTGTGTCTGCAGAGTTTTGACCCTCTGGTGAAGCAGAGAAGTGTAGCTATCCTTTTTACAGATGGGAGAGTTATTTTTGACAAACTGGTGAATTTGGATAAGTTTCCCTGCTCATTGATGTACTTTTACCCTTTCATTTTGTATTTTCATTGAATTCCAGTTTACTTCTCTTTAGTGACCATGGGGCTTTCTGTCTTTTAGCTGTACATGGAGTTAGGCAGCTTGCATACTCATTGCCCTTCTTTCATCAATATAGAATAAATTTTATTGAACTGATCTAGTAAATATGATCCAAAGAAATAAGAATGAAGTGGCATGTTTCAGAGTTAATATTTAGGTAATGACAATTATGAACTTCCTACTCTCTTTCTGTGAAACAGGGATGGTTATTATTAGACTTTTCCAACAAAATCTTTTAATTACCACATTGAACATGACAGCTGCTAATATGAGTGCTGCATCATTAATTTTCTAATTGCAGCTTTCTCCAGAACTTTATAGGAATCTCAAATTTGATAAATCACCTTTTCATTTTGCATGTTTGCTTTTTATATGTTTTCATTTTGTGCTTGTTTTGCAAGATGGCCACAGTTTGAGTGTGTTGTAACTAATTTCTCCACTGTAGTTTTTTTTTTAATGCTGAATGAGGTCATTCTTCAAATACCAGGCTCATCAAGCTCATGAAGTACTTTAAAATACATAGTTTGCAACTTTGTATGAAACAAAGCTTTTTGATATCTGAGGAAAAGTGGTAAGGACACACTGGAAGCCCTGGAACTTGTTGTTTTACTCATTCACTTTGTTCCTGTTTTACTCATTCACTTGGTTCCATTGGCACTTTGCAGCCCTCTGGTTTTTTCCCTTTAACCATCTTGTTACAGAATCACAGCATATCTCAGACTGGAAGGGACCCACCCTGTCATGCACCCTTCCTACTTTCTGAAGCAGTGTAGGGAAGAAAATTATAGGGATCCATGCCACATCAGCTATGAGCAACCAAGGAGCCTGCAAGCCCAGTTCTGTCCCAGAAGATACAAGGACATTCACTGGCAGTACTGATCACTGATCATCCACTTTTGGGTCAGCCACATGAAGGCAAAATCTTTCTTTAAAGAGAGCACAGTATGAAGCTCTTGATTCAAATGAGAATCTGATGTCTTCAAAGATCTTTCTCAAGAGTTCAGTAAGTTGTAAAGGTATGAGCTGTAGAGTAGTCAGATGCCTGCTCAGAATTATGAAGGCCATGGGACTAAAATTCCTTTCCACTACTCAGGTTGAGTTTTAACTCCCCTGACCTCACTGGAGCCAGCTGGGTGTGAAGTAGTGTAATGCAGCAGAGAATCCTATCAACATAAAAACTCTGTACAAGTCTTTATGGTGCTTATTTACATGATAGCTATGGGCTGCCCCAGTAAGTGTATCAGGTGTAAGGTAATACTACTCCTTTTCACACAGATAATTAGAAATCTAACCAGCTTTGTATGCAAAGTCATACTTCTGGTTATAGTGACCAGAAACTCTTCCCAGGTATTCTGTGCTCAGCTTTTTTCAGCTGCTACCATTTCAAGGTCCCCCATTGATACTCCACATACTCAGCCAATCCTTTGTTCCCTGTCTGATTCTTAAGCACACACTTCACTTAAATTTGTTTAACAATCTGTCTGCTGACATAAGCCATGATGCATTTTTTAAGAGTAGAAATACTTGAGTTGACCAGAAAGAATGGATCCTCTTTTACCTTTGAGATTAATATCTCCTTGAAAAAATAGAACTGTTTCCTACAGCTACCTGAAAGGCCACAGCTGTATCTCATCAAGGACAGAAAAGACTGAAGAGGTGTCTTTCCTGTCCTGTTCTGACCTGCTTTTTTGCTGCTAGTGGTTAGCAAATTCTTAGTTCTGGGAACTCCGTTGGAAATAAAAGTGAATCAGGCAAATAGTTTAAATATTTGGTTTCTAAAAATGTCTTGGTTCATCTTAATCAGAAGTACAGCTTAACCCAGTATTTACTTGCTAATGTAAATTGTATGCTTTTTTGTGAAATGGCAATTAAAGCTTATTGCTAGCACTGCATTTGTATATTTATTGTATGCTACTGAAATAGTATAGCTAAATGTACCAAATAAAAATTTATTTTGTAGTGAATTTGGTGACACTCATCCTGTTCAAACAGATGGTCATTTGTGCTTCTCTGTGTTTAGTCTGAGGATGAGCCAGTATCCATGGATGCAGTTTTCATCTAATCACTTTTAATCTTTGTAGGCAGCAGTGAACTGTGCTACTTGGTGCAGGTCAAACTGACAGTGAAATCCTGGTTGCTGAATTCTTTATCATTTCTGATAGACACAAAGATCCTAAGTCCATGCTCCCTGTAATGCATCTTTTGCCACACGAAAAGGTTTTCAAATGTCTTGTGTGATGTGAGTGAGAGTCTGCTCTCAAGTAAGGAAGTTGGTAGGGCCTGATCAGCTCCAGGTAGTACAGAAGGGGCTGTGTTCTCTGCACAGATAACTAGAAAGGAAAATTGTCTGGGTGCACTTCAGTAAGAATTTTTGTTTCCCTGGGGAGAGCAAAGATAAGTCTCCTGGCCTCTGCTGTGCCCAAATAAGCTGACAAACCTGATGAATAGCCCTGTATCTCAGAGTCACAAAAAGCACAGAGGTGAACTCAGCAAATGTTCTGTTCTGAATGCACTTGAATTATCAGCTGGAGCCTACCAGCAGCTGAGCAAGAGCCTCACCCTGCAGAATACAGCCTTCTGAATCAAAGCCTTCTGCTGTAGCTGTGGATCTGTTGGTCAGATGGGTTATCCAGCCATGCAAGGATGTCAGTAGCAGAATGTATTTGTAAGACTTTAGGCTTCCATCTGTATTTTGAGGAATGTAGCAAAAGTCTGGCTCTGACCTTGTTCTCACATAAAGAATTAAACAGCAGTGATTCTCCTCAAAGTAACTGTACACCCCAGAAAAGCAGCCTTGCTGAGCACTGATGTTCCTGACAGTATTCTTGTTCTTGGGATCACCTCTTGCAGAAGCAGTAGTTTGGTAAGCAGATACTAAAGGGAGAAGAACTTGGAGCTCCCACTTGCTCCACAGGATACTGCATCAAGAAGCAGAGGAGGAGAGAAGCTTATGATGAGGATTCAGAATTAGATCTGATCATCAGAGATACACACAATACCTTGTGGTTAAATACCTCTGTATGTTCAGTCATACAGGTCATATCTATGATTTCTCTTCCTTCCTTTCAGAGGAAGGAAATATAACTAAATCCTGGGCTTTGCTGCATATTTTGGGTTTTAACCTGGTGCAACTCGATTCTTTTTTATTTTTCAACCTGAAAGCCAAAGAGGATGAAGAGGGTTGCCTGATTTAGTGCTGACATTAAGGATAAGAAATTCAGTTGAACTGGAGACCTTTGGAACTTTTATTTTGTGGTATTATATGATAAAGTAGCCCAAAGACTTTGCAGACCTGAAAGAAGGAGATTTACATGAGTTTTGCAGAGACTGCAGGAGAAAAAGATGACAGACTGGGCATGCTTGGCTCTGAGGCTCACTGCTCTGCAGGTATTGCATTTCTGATCCAGGTAATCAGCACATTGCATAGAATCTCATGTCTACCTATTTCTGCCTATAAGTCTTCTGAACAAGTCAGTTATCCTCAAAAGTATTTAGTCATGTTAGTGTTCCTTCTGTGGCATTTTCATCCCTCTTTCTATCTTGAGTTTGGTGTATCCCATTTAAAGACTCCTCTGTTCACACCTCTCTGATGTAAATACTTTCCTCTCCCATGTTTCCCTTGCTTTGCACAGCTGTCTGCCCCTTCATTGATCCTTGTTTCTCCTTGCAGAGATTATAGTGTGAGGAATTAGTCCAAGCATGGAAATGGGAGGATAAAACTAGGAGCTGGAGTTGTGTGTGGTGTTTCTGGCTAAGCTGCCAGCAGACAGACTTCAGTGGAATCAGCTAATTCATCAGCATGCTGAAACAAAGAGGGGTAACCTCTTAAGAGGCTTCACCTCTCTGCTTCAACACTGCAGTCTTACAGGAGATTATTATTTTGCAGTTGTTCAGCCTTGTTCAAACAAACTGGAGGAGACTGGAGGTCAGTTCATTTAGACTGATTAAAACTCACGGGTGGGAGAGGTCAAGCTGCTCTCAGAGAGATGTTTTTTTGACCTTCTTGATTTCACCTGCATCTGGCAAGATAAGCTGGCTGATAACATAGGTGCTCAAGACCATGCCTCTCAAAATAAGGATCTTTCTCTCAGTGTCTTAATTTAGTAAATTAAAACCTACTATCCACAACCCTGGGCATGGGAGGAGATGGATTCTTCCATTAATGATTTTGTTGGTTAAAAGAAGTTGTATTTAATTGCAATGTGCATGACTGGTGTGTTCCAGGCAAACACTGTGTCATCAAAGAAACTGGGGAAAGCAAGTTGTTTGTTCTGCCAGTTGGTCAGGTGTATTTTCTTCATTCCTCCTTGTGATCTGTTTGTGTATGCTATACACATGCATATTAATCAATGTAGGCAGTCTTTAATTATAGGCAAATGGTACTTAATGTTTCCCAAATCAATGTATCTTCTAAAGCAGGTGCCTGCATACAAGAAAAATTCTATGAGCAAAATTGAAAAGCTCTGCTTTGCAAAGTCTCACCTGATCTTTTGAGCAAGTAGCCTTCAAAGGAGAGAAAAAATATTTTCCGAACTTTGTAAAACTAAGAGCTGATTTATAGCTTTTTTTTTTTTTTTTTTTTTTTTACTGGAGATAAGGACCAAATATATCAGTGAAGTGTCATTCAGAAGAGTTTTCAATACACATTCATTGAACAAAAATAACTATATTGCACTTTGGCCAAATACTTTGATGCTGAGTATATGCCTGTACAGAAGATCTGTAAGGAGGAGGTTGACTCTGTTTTTGGATGCTGTGGAGCAGCTGACAGTGGTCACCTAAAAGTGTTCTTGTGGTGCAGTTCTAGTCACATGCAGGGTATAAGGTATTCAAATTGTATGTGGGTGCATCCTCTATGTTCTAAGTGGGAAATTACAGCCTAATCCCCCTGAAGGAATTAACTTGTGTGGGCTGTAACAGTGTCAGCAAGCACCATGCAGATAATGTGTGAATTGATGTACAGTCTGCTATTTACAAATATGAAGGGACGTGGGGTATTTTGGGTGGTATTACTTCTGATGTTGTGGGGTTTCTAAGTTTTTCTTCCTTGGAAGTAATTTCCCATGAGTTTATAACTATTTTAAATTCAGAGATGGCTTTCAGCCATTGAGATGTTTGATTTAGGTGAACATTCCCTGTGTAAATTGAAGGAGCATGAGCCTTAACAAATGAAATGCTGAATCTGAAAGCACAAATGCAAAAAGCCTGGGTTTGCAGTGTGCTGTGTACAGGATGCTCTGCAACACAGAAATTAACACACTGATAGTTTTGAATACATGTCAAAAGGTGTCTAAGCTTGCTTAATATTTTTCACTTAAAAGCTGGCATAGTTCAATAAGAAAGTTTTTTGCAGAGCAGTGGAAGGCAAAATGTCAATGAATAAAAATCTGAAACCAGCTTATTCAAACCCTATTGCTTATTTCAAAAGTTGGATGGTTTTTTAAACTAGAGAATCACAGCCAGCTACCTACAGAAACAAAAAGGTTGGCAGCAAATAAAATCACTATCTGCTCTAGCTTTCAATTTGTTATTCTTCTTTCCATGATATCCAAAAATCACTGAACTAAAATGTAGTTGGGGGTCCCACATTTGGGCTCCATGCAACATAAGGATTGTTACTACTTAAAATCCCTTGCCCAGCTTTCTTTATTCCTTTGCACTCTGGGCACTAATTTCTGGCCTGAGGAAATCCTGGGTAAAATCTTGCATTTCCCAGTCAATAGTTTCAGATCCCTTTATTGTGTTTCCCCTTTCACTGGGGAACCAGTTATAGATTCTCTTCATGGTAAATGATTCCACAGTGGTTTTTTTTCCTCTAACAGCATCCCCAAAATAATTCTAGTTTCACACAATTAAGTGATATTGCCTACACTAATGACTGGCACAGTGTGTGGACATAAATGCATAGCCTCTTTCCAAAAATTAATTCCTCTGTCTGCAATTTTCCTGATGAGCACTTGTTTGTGCATAGGGTAGCATTTGCATTTGAGGCTTTCACTCCTCCAAGATACTCAGGGCAGTTGGAGATGCTGAAATTAAAGGTAAAATACACACTTTATTGTGTGTGTATGTGTGCATATATATGCATTCATGTGAATAAATGAAGGCATGGGAGAAAAGGAAGAAAATGCTGTTTGTTTGTGGGGGTTTTTTTCACCAAGACAAGAGAAAGATTTTAATTACATAGTCTTTAGTAGCTGTAGCATCCTCCTGCTTTGGACTGCACATATATTACACATGGTCAAGAGGTGTCAGATGTAGCAGGGTATTTGGTAAGAGGACAAAAGGTAGAGAGGTGATTTAAGTTGTTCTCTCTGTAAGAAACACAAACTGACCCCACCAAGTGGGGCCCAGCTGCAGATTAACATAGCTGGCTGTAAACATTAGGGATTTCAGGCAAATCTTGGTTGGGTATAAATGAGTTGAACACTTCTCCAAATGAGTTATTAAATTGTTTGCTGTGCAACCCAAGGAGCTGAGTCAGACCTTTGGAAACATGCAGCCCTATTCTGAACTGACCTATGAGACAACATTTTAGGCACCAAAACTGCAGGACTTATCACTGACTGGACCTTTGTCTACGTTCTAAGCTTCCTCTTGCTGCTCTAGAATACTGTAGAGGGATTGGGATGTCTGATCCAGCCTGGTGTTTTAGCTCCCCAGCAGGAGTCCATGATTCATGGCAATGTGAAATACCTGCCTGCTCATGCAGGTCATCTGACTTGTACCAAAGCTGGGGTCAGTACCAGGACCATTAGCACTAAAGATATAAGGGGAAATGCTGCTAATGTGAGTAACCTCCTAATGAACAGTCTTTTTAATAGCCTCTGGTTCTCTATCTCATCCAAAGGGCAAGCACACCTTCTGATACATTAAGGATTTACTTACCTTTTGTGAAGGATGCATTCTAGCTTGGTAGCCTTTGTGCATCTTCTGGCCCTTTTCTGCCTGCACAGGGCATTCTTCTTCTGCCCCCCTCACCTGTGATGCTGTGCTCATGACTGTTGTCACTGGCAGATCTGCAGACTTTAAAGCTTTATAGTTTGCAATGAAATCACATGTTGCCTAGCTGGAAGCTACCATGCTTTCACATCACGTGTGAATCAAGCACAGAGGGAAGAGGCAGTTACACCACTGCTCTCTCTTCAACACATTGGGAGAGTAGAATATTAGCCTAAAGAAAGCATCATGTGCCTTATTGCATGTTTTCTAGATAATGCTATGTTTGTGTTTGATGAATATGGTTGTTGGCTTGCTTACAAAATGACTGTCCATTGATTGTTCTGAGAGTCCCTCCAGATAAAATGAGAATCTGCTACAGATAACATTTAGGCTGCTACTCTTTTACAGTAATTTGCACCTAAAGGATTCTAAAAGTGGTTTTAATGAGTCCCAATAAAAATAATAGCAATACTAGTACATTACAATCACTTCCTTAGTCTAACTCCTGGCTGGGAAACAGAAGTTAATTGGAGGTTTGAGGCTGGAATTCAGCTGGTTTTTGGCATTTCCAGGGGTTGGAGTAATCTCATATGAAGATTATATGGAAAAGAAAAAAAGATTCTCAGTGGAAGGAAGGGACTTGGGAGTGGGACTGGCAATTTACATGGTAAAGCTTCAGGTCTGTTTGTCTACCAGTATGAACCCACATTTTGAGTCATGAATATCACTTCATCTTCCCCCATCTTCCAGTTTGGTTCTGGATTTCATGACAAATATCAGTGAATCATCTCTGGGGCAGAGAGATCTTCTCCAGGTTCCAGGAAGAAGTGAACAAAAACTTGACAAAACAAATTATTTACAGGAATTCTTCATCAACAGGAAATGGAGCAAGCCCTGCTGTGAATTTAAGTCTAACTTAATAAGCCTGAAAGGAAGCAGCCAGAATGTTGTGGACAGAAAAATGCTTACATGGCTTACCAAGAAAAACTTACCAAGAAAAACTAACCAAGAGTTATTCAATATGAGGAAACATTGTTAGCTTAAAAAGTTCCCTCAACTGCAGGTCTCTGGAGGCTGGAAAGATAATGGAGATAAACAATTTTATTTCCCCTCTTCCTATGTTTCCCAGGCTACTGCCCATGTCAGGGTACTAGTCCAGTCATCTATGTTTCCAGAAGCAGCATAATAGGTGGATGTCAAACAATACTGAGTAGAGGTTTCACTTCTCTTGCCTGGCTTTACCTCAGCCTATGCAAAATGTCTTTCCCCAGTTGTTAGAACATGCCAGTATTTCATGAGTTGGGTAACTTCTTGTCTGGGTGGATATTACTTTTTGCCAGGCCTTTCAGAATAGGTAAAAGATAACCAAAGGAAACTTCACATCTTGCTGTCAGCCCCAGTAGGGCTATTGTTATGTTAGTTAAATATGAGATTAATTGAAATCTATGTCAATTTAATTCTTAATGAGATGCCCCGAGTGACTGATTATTTTTAATAGTTGCTTTATGAGCCTCTGGGAAAATTTAATTTCTTAACTACACTTAAAGTAAAAGGTTTTCATGTGAGCACCAAGAACCTGTAGGATTTGAGCCTGAAACTTCATTGTTTATGCTACAGTAATTTTATTATGATGGTGATCTCATAGTTAATCTTTGTGGTTATTTTCTGAACCCACAACTGTGTTTTTTCTAAGATTCTGAGGTGGGTCTTCCCAAACATTAATCATTATACAGTCTCTTTTCTTTTCATTAGTGCCAAACAAAACCTACCTCTAGGCTGTAGAAACTCAGTCATCAGTGCCTGGGCAAAGAGACAACAAGTTTTTCTCTTCTGCTTTATATATTTCTTAATGTCTGTACAAGCTTTGGCAAGCTAATTCACCAGGAGAGTTTTCATCTGAATTTCATCTAACTGAAGTAGAACTGAAGCAGTGGGAAGCAGGTGTGTATCCAGGGGAGAAGTGCTAACAAATAGCCAGCACCTCAGCTCAGCAAACTGCCTGCATCAGACAGTGCCACTGGAAAACAATTTCCACCTCACCCACAAGATTATGCATGTGCACTCCATATCAAAATGGTATCAGAGGCTGCTGTGACCATCTTAATGTAAAATCAGATTGGATGTAGAACAATATTCAACTTCTTTCCACTCAATTAAGAAGGATTAAGGACTAGGTTTGGATATTTTCCAGATCCCTTGAACTCTACCTTACTTTGTCAAGAGTTTCGTTGATTTGAAGGCAAAGAGATTATTCCAGTTAATCCCTATGAAATATGTTCTTTCACCCAAACAGCACATTCCTAGAGAAAGTTCAAGGGGGTTGTTTCCAGGCTAGTGTGCATGACACACAGGAAATGGCAGGAGAAAATTGAAATGTGAACATTTATTCTCAACTGGGTCTTGATTTGTTGGCCTTGTACAGGCAAGGGGAGAACTGGAGCTTGGCTTGGTTGAGTTGTGGGTTGGAACACATCTGTGCTGCTTTGTGCTTTCTGATGCAGCACGAGCAGCAGCTTCCCTATCATCCTGCTGCTGTCTGTAAGCACCTGATAAGGAGGAGGAAGCACTAAAGATAAGGAGATAGAAGCTGCCAGTTTTCAGCCTGGAGCATCTGAAGGGGCAGCTGAGTCTTACAGTGAATATTGAGAGCTATTTTCTTGTAAGGTGCTGTTGGAGAGGGAGACCCTTGGAAACGTGATGCTTCTCACTTCAGTGTGGTTCCTTGTCAAAAGTACTGAAGCTAAAATCTTGAGCCTTATTATATATTATTCTTATTACATACAGCCTGGTTTATGAACTGAAAACAGTTTCATATAATTTACTAAGAGATGAGGTTGTCAGAGCATTCAGCTTGTTAAAATTTATTTTAAAAATAAGAAAGTCCTTAGCCAAGTGTAGAGCAAATGGGCAGCCTTGCAGTTAAGGTTTGCTGTGTACAGTGAGGAGCAGCAGATTTGGGCTATGATGCCCAAGTGTCTGCTTTGCTGTTGGAGTTTCCTGACCCCCAGAGAAGGGTGTCAGGGCAGTCCCTGGTTAACCATGGTACAGTGCAATGGGACACCCAGACACACTGTGCTCCTGTGCTTTGAAAGACAAAGAGCAAAGGAAAATCAATAAGCAATCTGTCCTCTCTCTGGCATCTTACAGGAGAGATTAATAGTTAGTTTTCCTTTTTAATTCCCTATTAAGGGATACCAAATTAAAGTTGGTAGGGCTGAAGTTCAGTGTAACAAAATACTAAAATATTAGTGAGGCCTATGAACCTCTTCAGAACAGTCTGCTGATTTATAACAAAGCAATTTTTGGGTCAGCAGGCACTGGTTACACAGCCTGTTCCTTTGGCTGCTGGCAGTCACTATCACTCCATCAGTGCAGATATGATCCAGTCCCAGGGCCATGAGAACCTACACTAGCTCCAGGATAATTGTTTTCGACCTGCCTGAGATGACCCCCAGCCAGCTTGTTGTACTGCACAGCACAAACACAAGGATACTGAGTGTTCTGATTTCTTCTTCCTGTTCCTCTGTGTTGTCTCCAAACCTCCAGTGGTGGAAGTGGAGTGGAAGGGCTGCCAGTGCAGGAGAAGCATTGCAGATGGCAAAATAATCCCAGGCTTCTAGGACTATGCCTGAGCTCTGCTGGGGTGCACAGGCTATGATATATCTGGCTGGCACTTCTGAGATAGTCCCCAAGCTGAATAAACTCATCAATACCCTGATTTCTCTATTATGTCAAAAAGAACATTTATTTGAGGTCCTGCTTCAGCCAGAGCAAATGCCTTTTGTTTTGTTTTGTTTTGTTTTGTTTTGTTTTGTTTTGTTTTGTTTTGTTTTGTTTTGTTTTGTTTTGTTTTGTTTTAAATTAAGTGAATTAAAAGCAAATTGGTGACAGGCCCATCACAGGATATTGCAATGCTATCTGAGTCTAGAAGCTGAGGTAGTAGTGTTCCTTTGCTTTAATGCATTTAGATGTGAGAGCAGGACTGCTTCTTTCCCTGATTTTGGAGAGGAAGCCTCTTTATAAATATTTATTGGCAAATAACAACTCTAAAGTTGTTAACTGTCACGGAGGAGATTTCGTTACCTATTTTGAAACTTTTGTATGTGTTTTTATTCCTTACTGGGGGGGTGGGGGGAAATCAAAGACAAGCTATACATGAGTACCAGTTAAGATGTGCCATGAATCAGCTGTGCAGAGTGATGAGAGCACTGTAATCCATTATTTTTAAAAAACTGTCATTTTGTTTCATGGCCCTGCTCTGCCTTACACTCTCTGGGGTTACTTGGAAGTGCAACACTAATGTTACAGATAAATGGATGTATTAAATCCTATGGAAAGCAATAAAGAAACCTTCACTGTTTTGTCCCCCAAAGCCAAGAGCAGTTTGGCAGGAGTGCTGGTTAGAAGCTGAGTAACTCCTTGAGAAGGGGATGGTTACTGAGTGCTCAAGCAGTTGAGTTTTCTGTCCTTTGGTGAGGCCATGGTGAGGCCAAGGTCACTGAGAACAGTCTGGGTAAGAGAGGGTTTTTGTAGTAAAGGTTTGAGAATTGATGAATAGGACAATTAATGGTCACTGTTTGGTAGCAAGAAGATGAGAGGAAAGGGTTAGGTGAGCTTTTCCAAAACAGAAAGTTTAGCAGTTTCTGAGAGTTGTGGAAAATATGATGGTTCCTGTTCTGCTGAAGCCTGATTCATCAGTCCCAATATACATCTGAAGGTTGGTGCAACTAAATCTGTGGGGGAGAGAGTGCAAAATACATTCTTGCTCTTCCCTAACATTGGTTTTTGTGGCCATTTTACAACTGTTTCCTTAAAGTGAACTTTCAGAAATGGGCACACTTTTATGCCAAGGGAAATTCTTTGTGGCTTAGCTGCTGCAGAATTAACTGTTCTAGCACAGCTACCCTGATTTTACTCCTTAATCTAAAATTACAGTTACTTTTATTTTGCAGTCCTATGTCTGGAGCTGCACTTCATAACTAAACTGCACTGAAAGTAATGTTCTGAAATAGTTATTCTGTGGTAACTATGTAGCTCAGTTTCTCCCAGGTGTAGAAAGGTCTTAGTCCCTTAGCATCCAAGCTGCTCTTTAAATAAATCAACACATTTTAATCCTGAAATTCTGCAAAACTGCATTTGAAAATCCAGCTGGGCTATTTATATATGAAGTATTTTCCATCTTCAAAAAACTTGCATTAAATTAGGAAATAGGAGATGTTTAAAATATTAAGGGGGGGAATTTTTTATTAGGGAACTTTAAACAAAAATAAAAAAACCAATATTGTGATATAGCAGATAATCTAGAAATACTTTGTATTAGATACCAGAAAATATTACTGAAGTTCTACACATCTCCTTGCTCTCTTTCCTTCCCAGCATGTGTGCCTTGATTTCTAATGAAATACAATCCCAGTAAATCCTGGGTTTATGGTGAGTTGACCCCAAGCACCCCGTTTTTGGGGATTTTGTGTCAAGCATTCAGGAAAATATTTTTTTGTCTTCTGTTATTTTAAAAAATAACTTTTGAATCCATAGAGACTGCAGTTTGTCTGACAGGTTTTAAGCTTGTGCTTGGGTTCACATGTTCACCAGGGCTTTCAAGCACATCCCAAGTCCCTTTAATATCAGGAAGCATTGAAGAAGGGGTTAATGGGAAGCACATGCTTAAGCACTCTGGCAGGTGAGTGCAGGTGACAACAACTGTCACAGTTTTGGCCATCCCCTGTCTTAGTTCCTTGTACCACTTTTTGTCCAGAAGCTATGATCCTATGAGGAGAGGCTGAGGGAGCTGGGGGTGTTGAGGCTGGAGAAGAGGAGGCTCAGGGGAGACCTCATCACTCTCTCCAACTCCCTGAAAGGAGGTTGGAGCCAGGGGGGGGTTGGGCTCTTTTCCCAGGCAACTCTCAGCAAGACAAGAGGGCACAAGAGGTCTCAAGTTGTGCCAGGGGAGGTTTAGGTTGGACATGAGAAAGAATTTCTTTCTGGAGAGGGTGATCAGGCATTGGGATGGGCTGCCCAGGGAAGGGGTGGATTCTCCATCCCTGGAGATATTTCAAAAGAGCCTGGATGTGGCACTCAGTGCCATGGGCTGGGAACCACGGGGGGAGTGGATCAAGGGTTGGACTTGATGAGCTCTGAGGTCCCTTCCAACCCAGCCCATTCTAGGATTCTAGGATTCTGCTAATCCCTTGGAATGGCAGAAGAGGCCACTTAGGTGAAGGGCTGAGCCAGAGCTAGGAACCCCCCAGCAGTTTGTAACACCCTGAGACTGCCTGGGGATGTGCAGCTGCTCTGGAGCCAGCCCAGGGGTGACACAGGGACAGTCACCTCTCCCCTGGCCTTGGGCTGAGGGGTGGTGCTCACCTTCCAAACCTCTGCACATCCTGGCTTGTGCCTCTGAGGCCTCCTTCCCGCTGCCTGCACAGAGGGCATGTGATAAAATTTGATACCTGTTTTATTGGTTTTGCTAATTTGGGGGAAGCTCATCCTACATGGAAAAGAAACCCTATTTGTTTGAAAGGATCTGTAGTGCAAGATGTCTGCAATAATTGCAGGCTGTTAAATTTGCACATTTGGAGGTTAATTAATGTACTGCACTCGGACACAGCCAGCCATCCAGGACAGCTGATTCTGGTTTTAAAAATAGACTGGTTATTACAAAACAAACAAGTGAGCAGAGATGAAACAGCAAAAGTCCACCTGGTACCAGAACTATAAAAATGTCAATGACATAGAGGAGGGAACCTGATGCCAATTTCACTCTTGCTGCCCTTGTAGGAACAGACAGAAACAAGTCTGCTCAACAAGTCCCAGGCACTAACCCCATGCTGACACTAAAGCTGGGGGCCAAATCAACTTGCTGGGGCTGAGTCCCACCCCCTTTTTTTTTCTTTTTTTTTTTTCTTTTTTTTTTTTTTCCTGGATGTGGAAGTTGTGTGTCAAAGCTTAATGAAGTAGAGCATGGATAAGTCAAACAATTACATCCAGGATTGGGATGGTTGTTCCAATAGTACCTCCTCAAGGCTGGCAATCAGAAAACAAGGCTGCATGTACAGAACAACATGTAGCACTCCAGGGGGGGGAATAAGTTTCTTGCAAATGTATACACGTGTTTATCTGCAGAACATAGCTGTGAAATGCTGACCTCTGCATTCCCCCTACAAAGTCCTGGCAGCACAAGCTGCTTCAGTCTGTGTTTTGCTGGGGGAGCTGCAGCAGGATGGCCTCCTCACTGCTTTGTACTTTATGCTCTTAGAGCCAAATCTTGGTCCCAGTGAAGCTGAGTCCTGTCCAGCAAGGGAGGGGTGACCTCTGAGGCAGATTAAAACTTGGCCTTCAGAGTACCCAGTAGATTTAGCCAGCAACATAAATATAATCCCAGGGCTCTGTATTTCCTTCTAAATATGGCTCTTGTGAGGATTACTTGGTGGGATATGCATTTGTTTTTACATTTGGTAGATTTTATAATCTCCACAGAGGTTTGCTTTTGTTTGTTTTTTTGTTGTGTTTTTTTTTTTCCATTTGTTTTTTTAAGCCAGGTACTGCAATCACACATCCATCACTTGTAAAGATAATATTCCCCTTTGTGGCCTGGTGAAGTTGAATGCAGAGAGGGAGACACAACCAGGCTGGCTGCTCCCAGAGCTGAGTATTTCCCCTTGAACCCGTGGTCAACATTGGTTTTCTGTTGGTAGGAGAATGTGTGAGTCTGAGTGCTTTCTGCAGCAAGGAAGGGTATTTGGACTTCAGCTTCCCCATTAACTGAGGTTTTTCAAGGGTGATTTGTTGCTGTTGTTACCCCATGGTCTTTTAAACAGTAGAATTCACTCTCTTTGTCTTGATGTAGATTATTGCCCTGTGGTGTTTGATGAAAGGAGCCTCAGGCCCCAGGCACATGAGAGGAGAGGCAAGACTGGAAGCAATGGAATGAGTGAGTAGCCGTTTGATCTTGAACTCACTGGGCTCCAATCTTCCCTTTTTGTGGACTGCTTTCAAGTATTCAGCAGCTCCTACTGGGCTTGGAGAAAACTGCAACGACCCTCTGCAGGCAAATGCCATCACCTGACCCGGGAGAGAGGTGTTTATGCCTAACTACTAAAACCAAAAAGACACCAAACTTGTGGTCCTTTGCCTCACCAAAGTCCCCCAGTGCTGCAAAAATCCACTGGAACAGGGCTGAGCATTTGCCTTCAGTGGCATCTCTGCTGACCCTCTGCAACTCTACTCACATCTTTCCAAAATAGATCCACTTCACAGTGCTATGTTTGGACCCACAACTGTGGGGGGACCCACAAAACCCCCTGCTTTTCCTTCCCTTCTCAACTCCTCTATTGATGGCATTTTTACTCTGAAGATTTTTCAGTAGTATTTGCTGCTGTATAATGACAAATGATAAAAATCAGCAAGCCTGTATTGAGGGGGAGAGTTGAAGCCTCTCCATCTGCCTGGAGAAAGATCCAATGAGTGCAGGAGTCAGCAGGAAGTCCTACATTTGGGTGCTGGTTGCAGCATTATTTCATCCAGACTTGAAATTTGCAGAGGTGTGGAGGGAAGGAACTTCAAGTGCAGTGCTGACACTTGGGAGGCTGCAATTACATCTGGTTTGTTCTCTTGTACAAAATTTTACAATTTTACAAGTCGTTGGCACAAACATGGGAAATAGACAGCACAATGCATTGTTAAATCAGCTTTAGTGGAAACTTTTCATCATGAAAATGCAATCAAAGCTATAATTTTCATGGCAGCTTACTGTTCCACTGTCAGCACACTCCACTGATGAGTGGAATCTCAAGATTCAGAACATGCTCCCTGCTCACACCCTTGGGAAAAGAACATTACTTCAGATACAGCCACACTCTCAGGGATGATTTTAACTCACTCAGCATGTATCACCAATGCAGAGCAGATACAGATCATGTGGAATGGGTAAAGCCACTTCATGTTCTCCTCTTGCCTTCCTTGTTGCAGAGTGTACAAAAAGGAGAGGGGAGTGACAAATAAAAATACAGCAATGTGCTTTGTTCTGGCCTGATTTGCCAAGGACCTGGGGATTGCATTGTTCCCTTGTCATTCTGAGAGGAACACTTTCTCCCTGCTTCTTTTGAGGTTACCAGAATGAGTCATGAAGGAGAAGTACCCAGGTGGCTTTGAGCACATACCTGCCTCTAGCACTCTTCAGCACACTTGCACAGTAATTCCAGGCTCGTAGATAGTGAAAGGATGTTTCTTCTTGAGAGGTTATTGGAAGGAATTAATCAAGAGTTTCTTGTGGAAATGTCTGTTGCAAAATGAGGCTTCATTAAAATCAAACCTTTTTTTCAGGAGAGGGCTTGTTCTGAGACTATCCTATCACATTTTGTCTTTTAAAATAATTTTTACAATAAAGGTTTTGACATTGTTGAAACATCTGCTTTGAACAGTTTCTTTTATGAACTGCATGATTTGAAATACAAAAATGGAAGCTTAAACTGAAAAAAGAAGACAAAATTAATAGTGTCAATGAAAAATTGAAGATTATTTTTTTCATTCTAATTTAAATGAGGAAAATATTTTTTTAAATATGACATTCATACTGGCTGGAACAGCATTTCTCATTCTATTAAAAAAAGAAGGGGTTCAAAAAGTAAATTTCTGCTCTTTGTAGAAGGACTTTAACTCCTGGGATCCTTACACTGGTGTGTGGTGTTTCAGTTTACCATTCAGAGGACCACAGGAGTCCCTGCTAGTGTTTGCCCTCCCTATGTTTCTGTTCATGTACAGCCTTTAAAAGTGAATTCTGCACTCTTCAATCAAACCCCATGGGAATTCCAACTTTGTAAAGACTGCAGGTTCAGTACTCAGGATTGTTTGCTGTTTCTCTGCAGTAAATTTCTGTATTTCTCATCCAATTTGGGATGCAGCTGTTGCACAAAGGGATAGGTTGGTATAGCTGGAACAAGCCCCTAGGTTAGTTATACCATGAGGGCAAACTGAGTTAATAAGCAAAGTCATCTGGAAATCAGCTAAACATGATACAAGAAAGCATGGAAACACCTACAGAAAGAAATTAGTCTCTTATAATTGTTTCCACACATCATACTGGGAGTCAGAGAATCAGCCTGTAAATTAGAGCTGCTGTAAACCAGTGCTATCCCAGCAAAGTCCAGTGGAGCTGTACTATTTCATACTAGCATGAAGACAGGGACTTGCCCAAGAATGACCATAATATGGAAGTGACAATAATGGTAGCCTGACTGTTTAATTTATTCTACCTGCTCCTGGAGGATGTAATACATGGGCTATGCTATGCCTGGGAGGCAGTCTGCATTTTGTTTTTTCAACACTTTAGCCATATCATTCTCTCCAGAAAGTTTCCTTTTAAAGGAGAGAAAGAATAAGGAAAAAAAAAAAAAAAAAAGAGGAAAAGAAAAATAGAAAAAAGGAAAGAAAGAAGAAAAAAAGAAAAATAGGCATTTCTTATAACTTACAGCAAATATACTTGACCAAATGTTCTTTTTTTTTTTCTTCTTTTTTGAGAGTCAAAGCTCTTCAGCTTTGCAGTACTGGTCTAAACATGGGATTTCTCCTCATTATAAAGCCACTTGTGTTCAGAGAATCTGAGTCTCTGACAAGCCTGAATTAATAGCAAGGCACCTTTCTGATAAAGAGTCTTTGCCTTTGTTGGACAACAATTTAATAGTTTAATATTCTTCTTGCCTTCTGTGATCAGCTGGCTGATGCATATCTTCTAATTTGTAAGGGATATTTCCCTATTTTCAAGGAAATGTTTAGACTGAAATTTGGGAAGCAGAGTTTAAAGGCTGTAAATATCTGTCAATGATTCTAAATACAGAGATGGCAAATGTGCCAAAATCTGATTTTGAAGTGTAACTGACTTGAGCCTCACAGACTGCATTATGGATCTTTCTCCAACTGTTAGTCAAAAAGCTATAGCCAAGGCATAACTTCCTTCAAACCTGAGGTGTTTAAACTGGATTATCTCAGAAAGTGGGACATTTATATTTAAAGGAAATAAATGTTGTGAAGCAAAAAGAAAAAATATAACAAATCAGTGATTGTCACCAATTAGACGTTCAACATCTGCATTTTAGGAACATAATCTTTTTATGGTATTTGGGGTGACAGATTTATTATTCCTTTTCCAGATGTAGCTTTTTATGCCTGTGATGGTACTAAAGGTGGGTGTGTACAGATTGCTAAGTGAGTCATGGCCCCCTTGTCAGTCAGACACCATTTCCTTGCTTCTGGATGTCAATATCCTGAGAAGCAGTGACATGGGGGCAATCTTTGTATTGCTTACTGGTTTGCTCACAGTGGATTTCCAGTGACCTGTGGTTTGGCAAAGAGCCCCTCCCTCCCTCCCAGGGGCTTTTGGCCTTTTCTAACCTTTGAGTTTTACAGCTGAAAAACCTGATGGAAAAACACAGCCTGGGACCAAAGTGTTTCTGCTAACTTTTAATTTGATATTTGCTGTGGAAGGTGTGATGGCACAGCAGGAACGTGCCTTAACCCTTCCAGACCCTCTGCATGTGGCTAATGCATGGGTCTTTGTGCCTTCCTCCCTGGGCAGCTCCCTCAGGAGGGGCTGATCCATCAATAAACCCTGAAATGCAAAACTTTGTCACTTGCTGGCACAACAGTAACTCTGTCCTGCAAATGAGGGACATAAAAATGTGAGCCACATAATAGTGATCCACAAATAAATCTTATTTTAGACCGACAGAAGGATTTAAGATGAGAATGCCAGGGTTTGAAAAGGTTGTGGTTTAGCTTTTAATCCTAACTGCAGGGTTGTGTCAAGGTGGCTGTGGGCTCACAGCTAGTTTGTGGACTGGTCTTCAGTGTGGACTTGGAACCTCAGTTACATTATGCTGAACTGTATTCCAGCAAGCAGTGTGTGCAAGACCTCACCTTCTTCCTGTTTTCATGGCTTGTGGCTTCCAAAAAAAAAATAAAAATCAACCCAAACCATTAAAAAAAAAAAAAACAAAAAAAACGTGTATTTTATAGCTAGGCATATAAATATATCCAGAGAGTAATTCTTTTGGTTTTGTCCAAATTTGATAGTGACTTGAAGCTAGTTGATGCTGCTGCCTTGGAAACACAATGAGGAGGAGTTTCAGTTCTCTTTGGACTCAGGACAGCTCTAGTGAAACATCCATCTCCTGCCTTCAGCAGGGACACCCTCAGCACATGCAGCAACAGCCTTCATCACCAGGGCATCACCATGGACAAGTGCACACCCAGGGTGAGCTACCTGAGGATTTGCCAAGCAGCTGAGCTGTTTTAAAAGTCCTTGGAATATAGGATATAATAATGGGATATAATAAGTGTTTAGGAAGGGAGTCAGACAATGGAGTTGCTTGTGATGGCATAAATTGGGATTAAAGAACCAGAAAGAGCCTTTCTGCTTTCCATCTGAGCTAAAAAAGAAAACAACTTCCTGCAGTAATATTCTTTCAAACAAAATTTTACTGTAGCCACCTGATTTAAATAGAGGATCTGGCATCTTTAGACAGATTTTTATGGCTTTTAAGCATCATCAGAAAAAGCTGTTCCCCTAGTCAGGGGGCCTGGCTTGCACCTTGCTCCTCTGATCTAGTGAAATGGTTCTGGTAACACGTATGGAAGTGTGCATGGAAGGAGAGCCAGCCTCAGGCTGCAGGGTAGGAAGTGAGGTAGGATTTCTTTCATTATAAGTCTGATGCTTAATCTTTCTGAATGTTGTTCTATCACACAGAGTTACAAGGGTTTGTTCTTGCTTGTTTAGTTTTCTCCAGCTAAAACAATTATCAAGTCCCTGGTGCGAGTGCAATGATCTGATTTGTGTTAAAACTAGAGAGTGGGAACAGCATGATGTTTCATGAAAACTTAATGCTTTTGTCTTTTTGTTAGTTCTCTTCTTAAAAAAAAGAAACCCAAAGAGCCTAGGCCTGTCTTTTGAAGAGACTGAGACAGGACCCAGCCCCCCTCCCCTATGGGGGCAGTCCAGTGGAAAAGGCCAGGTTCAAACATCTCCTAAATCTGGCCTTCCACACTGACGAGGTTGCCCTTTCTGGTCTGTGTTTATCTTTCTGTCTGCTTGTCTGTCTGACCAGGCAGCATATGGACAGTGGAAGAGCCCCAAAAAGGAATGCTGTATCTGCCTGGTCTTGCCAAGCAATTGCACTGTGAGGACAAGAACTGCTTCCTAACTAATATTTCATTGAAGCTAATATTTTTCCACAGAAAGCCTTGGTTTCAACAAATCAGCACTTTCCCACAGCAAAGTCTTTTGCCAAAGAAATTCCCCAAATATTTAGTTGTGGTTGTTGTAGCTCCTCAGTAGGGGGAGTTCTGGTATGCTTAGTTACAGGTTCATGTCCAAGGATTTGGAAAACACAAAAGTCTTCTCATGAATATGGCTGGTATATGAATAAAAGCCTCTAGGACTTCTGCTCTTACTTAGGCTTTAGTATCTCCTGCTCTTTTTCTTTTTGCACGTTCTTAAATTAAACAGATACCATGTACCTGGTTTACTTTGTTCTCATTACCCCTTGGGATAAATTACTGCAGTGCAGACACCTTTCTGTCATTTAACCAACTGGAGCAAAAGCAGTGAAATATTTGGGTGAATGAAAAATGTTACCTTCAACTCGTCTATTTGTTCTGCAAACATGTGGACCCATTACTGTTATCTCTGCCTCAGAAGTTTATCCCATTTCTAGCTCTGTCCAAGAAGCAGATCACAAAAGCACTGCCTGCTCACTCCACTGAGTTACTTGGGGAGAGAGGTAAGGAAGAGTAATGCCAAGAGAAAAGAGAAAGCTGAGTCTTCAGGTAACGAGCAGATTAGGAAGCAGGTAACTGTCTGGAGTCTCTCTTTTCCAGCCCAAATAATTCTGTGATTCTTGGCTTAACTCGATTTTCACCCCCTTCTCTGCTGCCTGCTAGTCATGAACAGCAATGCAAAAGAAAAAACAAGAATAAGAGCAATTTGCTGCCGAGTCCTTTCTCTAAGAGTGTGTTTTCTCTCTTCTGAAAACAGACCACTACAAAAAAAAAAAAAATCATCTGCCAGTTCAGAAGGTGGCTCGTCAGATCTTCCCTCTCAGCCAGAGCTGTCCTGATTGTTTGTCAGGCCTTGTGTGTAGTAAGAAGCATTGGTTTTCTGGGCATGGTATTTATTGCATCTCTGCTTCTCCTCACCCATCCCCCTCCACACTGCCTCCCCTCCCTCCTTGTTAGACATGATTACATGTTGTTTGGCCTCATTCCATTTAGGTTACTTTGCTGTATCATCCTGAATTTGTGTGTAGCATAACAGCTCCAAAGATCTCCTAGTTTGAACCAAATGATAGAGTAGGCAGAGTTCATTAAAATAAATAACAGCATAGCATGAAACACAGCCCTGAAGTAATCAAAACTGAAATTTGAAAAAGTGACTCTGAGTGTAAAGAAGTCTGTTACATGCTGTCTGATAGAGGCAGAAAATGGGGTCTTGAAAGCAGGCAGTTTTATATGCTCTATTTAAACCTGTCAGCTCTCCAGACAAAGACATGGGTGGTTACAGCAGGGGCAGAGAAAGCAGTTGCAGGGGGGCTGTGTGTGACCATACCACAGAACCTCATGCCTGAGTTTCTCCTTTGATCCCTAAACGTACTTGTTGTTGCTGTTTTTCCTTGGGAGTCAGTGGCAGAGGAAGGACATTACTTAAGCCTAAGAGTGGAAATATTTTATATAAAGCAAACTTTTTAGGCAGTTGGATGTGGTTGATTCTACCTCCTTCCACTTGCTCCCCTGTGAGTCTCACTGTCCCACTTCTTTAGTCTGCTTGTTTTCAGTGTTTGTAATGTTCCATTTTAAAATATCTCAGTGGTTTTTCCCCTGCTGTCTTAAAGACTCTTTGTTCAGCTTTAGTTCCTCAGGGCACTCAGATTTACTACTACTAAAATTTTGCTCTTAAAATAAAGGCTTCATGTCCAAAGTGTGGTTTAGAAGAATGTGAGGCTGTGTACCTGTTAGACACTAGAGAAGGTGCAGCAGAAAAGGCTACAGAAATTTCTTATTCTGACATTATGCCATCAGCATTTTTTGCTGTCAGAAACCAGAATCAAGGCAAGATGGTCCAGTTCTGTAGCTCATTAGCTTCATCACTGACTTGTTCCAGCAACTCCTCCCTTGTAGCATCTACAGATGCTGTATATAGACCAAGTAAAAAGTATTCCTTGGTCATCGGGGTGGAACACACAATCTGAAGATGTGAAAACACATTTCTAACTCTCTGCAGAGTTATCCTCTTAATAGATATGACATTTCCATGATTTCTGCACTTTCAGATTGAAGTCTTAAGCAATTATACATGACTCCCAAGTGTTACCAGAAGCAGGCCTTGGGTAGGCAAATGTGTGCACATTTCCTAATTGTGCAGTTATTTTTATGTCTCATTAGTACATCCTTAATTTTGGTTTTGGTCTCTCTCTAGTATTAAACTCCATAGAGTGCACGAGAGTTGTTGCTGTGCCTGCTGTAGTACCCTGTTTTCGAGGGATAACAATGGGTTAAAAATCTTATCCTGATTTGAGAGGCAGGAGGAGGAGAGTGTTTTGAAGTGTTTGCTGAAATGTGCTGTCTGGAATCAAAAGGGTTGAGATACTTGAAAGAGGACCCCATGTTAGAGACTATGGGAACCACTGGGATTTATCTTCTAAATCACTCCAGGAGGGCTCATTTGTATCAAAGTAATCATGTTAAAAAAAAAAGACCCTTCTGAAGAGGACAAACAGGAGGGAATAGATGCTGACAATGGGCTGGAGGAAATGGAGGCTGTTCCAGAGGCCAGGCTGCTTCCCTGTTGGAGCTCCTGCCAAAAGAGACCTGGACATGCCAGCTCAGGCCCTCCACCTCTTTGCAGACAAGTGACCAACAGACCCTGCTTTGTCTCAGCAAAGCTGCCTTGCTGAACTCCTGCCAGCTTGCCTCAGCTTCTCTTAAAGGGTCCAGGCATGAGTGGATTTAAAATATTCAGTTTCTTCTTCATTCCTGAATTTCTGTCACAAGCGCTCCCGGTTGGTCCTGTAGCCCAACAAAAGCTTTGACTAGCACAGCAAATGTGTAGGAATTGGTCCCTTCGGGCAGGCTGCAACTTCTATAGCCAGCTTTAGCAGCAATAACTACATCACCACAGCCAAAAACTCCCTAGCAAGGAAAGAGGATGGCTTTCACAGGCCCACTAAGGCAAAAAAGCCCCAGGATTTATCCCGAGGTTTTACTGGCCAGGAGATTCAAGGATCTGTCAAGTGGAAATGGCAAACCCTGTGAGCCCAACACTCAGAAGAAAGAAGGCAGTGTAGTCACAAGTGTGTGCTCCCTTCTGTGCACATCAGGTTACTCTATAATGCATGAAGCAAGGTCTCCTCACCACTGAGATATGGAATGTTGAGAGTCTGAGAAGCAACGTGCAGGGAATTTTTCCATGTGGCACTTCATCTGGAATTAAATCTTGCGAAAATCTGAATCTTGTGGCCCAGCAGAACATCCAGGGGTTTGTCCCTGTACAACTGGAAATTTCCACTGTGTAGAAAACTGTTCTGGAAAATGTTCCTGGGCTTATACATTGACCTGGTCTTTAGCTGTCCCCTGCTTGCTGTGGAGTCCTGTGTTGTCTGCTAGGTGACTGGGTCAGACTGTGTGTGAGAGGTGTGATGTTCAGCTTGGAGGTACAGCAAAGGACATTCAGGGATTTCTGCTTTCTTCTAAAATCTTCTCTCCAGGAGCAGGTCCCTCCTTGCAGCAGAGGCACTCTCCAGGTACCCTGCACTGTCAAGACCCCAGCTCTTGGATTGCACTGGGTGTCTGCAGAGCAGTGACAGGGAAGGCTTTGATTCAGTGCAGAAGGGTGAGGTTAAGGGGGAGCTGTGGATAAATTTCAGACAAGCTCCTAATCCTTAATTTGCAGATCATTAACTTTGCACTGTAACCCTTGGGAGACAAGGTCACCTGCTCCATGGGCTGGGAAGGTGCTTTTGCAAATATGGCTGTTTGTTCAAGGTTGCTGATCACTGCTGATCCGTTATGAAAGCCACATTAGTTATTGTATGCACACGTTATGTACAGTCATGTGATGCTTGAAGCCTGAAATACATTTAGCAAGGCAGAAGAGATAAGGCAGGCAACAATCTGGCTTTCTTTCCTTAGGTTTGCAGAATGTGTTTGCAGATGTGTTGATCTTTAGGAGGCTGAGGAGGGGGGGGGTATTTTCTTCAAGTTCCTATTTCAGTATCAGAAGTAAATAAGAAGATGAGGTCATTTTTAACACCTCCTAGTAGCTGTGAAGATGTCCTTCCCACATCCTGAGCCATGCTGTCTCATTCTGCATCAACAATGATTTTCACCCTTCGTGAAGTGGACGTGACTTCAGTCATTTCACCTGGCTCTGGGTAGAGCTCAAGAGCTGAAATGGACCCATGTCAATAATGTGGGTTGCAGCAGACAGGTTTAAGTAGCTCACCTGATCAGCAAACCAGTGTGATCAGCATCTTGTCTGGGAAACTTGCAGCTTCTGTCTCATGTGATGTTTTGGTTCAGCAGCACACGCACTACTTTTCTTCTTGTTAATAATGATTTTCCCTCCCACACTTTGAATGCTTCCAGTAAAGTCAAGCCATAGGTGTAACTTATTAATGCAGCTGGGTGTTAGTGAGAGGGAGAGGTTCACACTGAACCTGTAGACAGTGAATCTCCAAGGACATGGACAAGCCTTGCCAGCTGCAAGCAATGAGAAAGAAGGAATTGGAGCAAAACACCAAAACCAAGTATTTCTACTTGGCTCCTCACGGGGTAAGGTGGAGGGTTTTTTGCTTGCTGATGGGAACAGCATAAATCTGCCACTTTGCAGTGTGCTGAGTTTTGGCAAGGAGGCTGCTGTTCAGCTGACAGTACCATGGCAGGTACCATGTGCTGTTTCATCCCTTGTAATCCATGCTACATAGCCCCTGGATACAAGTGCCACAACTCTTTCCCCAGCCCAGCACTGAGCGTCCCACTGCTTTCTCTTCTAAGCCAGTATCAGTTTGGTGTCACCAAAGCATAGAATTTAGATGGGGAGCCCAATTTTTCCTTCCTGACCAAGGTATTTGGTTGTGCAGTCTCCATTTGCAAGCCCACTTGTGAATGTTTAGTTGGAGCTCTGCTGCTATTGAGTTTAGGGTGCTGTGGGTTGTACCCAGAGTGGGAGCTACTTCTGCACATCCTGTAACTTCCTTGGCCTCCCCCAGCTCTCCTGCAGAACCTCTGAGCCTCTCTGAGGAGCTGATGCAACATCACAGCCTCATCCACACCTCTGCTGCCCTGGGAGCATGCAGTGTCTGACCTGCCCAGTCCACTTTGCACTTCAACAGTAAATTAAAGGTCTTCATTAGCTTGTTTGATAGTTGAATAAAATGCTTTGAAACACTGGCACATTAACTGCAATCAACTTTTGAAAGGTCTCTGGTTGCTAGAAGGAAATTAGCCTGATAAATCGCTCTTTCCAATTAAACAAATGGGTAATTTTTCACAATCAAGCCCAGAAGCTAACATCTTGGAAGCTTCCCACTCACCCCCACTTTTTAAAAAAAAATTACTTTATTTTATTTTATTTTACACACGATGATTGTTTTAAGAATTTTTTTATTTACTTTTAGAAAATTGTCACTGAAGCGTTAGCAGCTTGTAAATCCATCCTGTCTGTCTGCCTAAACAACCTTGTAGAGGTCTCATGATCAGTGGCCTATGAATTTTACTTCTAAAATGATAATAACTAATGGTGTGGCCTTGGGTCACTGCCTGCCTTTCTGTGCCTTTGTTTACCTGTTTGTCTAAAGACGCATTACCCTCCCTGGGTCAAAAAGGCCTGTTTAACTTAAGCAAGGAGTTTCAGGATAATTATAGTTACTAAGTAACTTGCAGAATAAGCTGGTTAAGGCTGCTAAGAAATGTGGTGGCTTCCCTTTTGGTCAAAACCAGACCCGGAGATCCCTCAAGTCAAAGCTTTAAACAAAGCCTGAAATTCTAGCAGTAGTCTCTGAGTTCAGAATCTGGAGCAGATTTCTGTCCCCCTTAGGTACTGAGTCTGCAAGGGACCCCAGGGATGGACACCAAGCCTGGTGTCACAGCAGAGCTACAGATGTGCTGAGAGCTTTGTCTGCTCTGGCTACAGCAGAAAAGCAAACACTGGTATAAACTACTGTGACACTGCTTCATCTTGCCTTGGGCATATTTATCCAGGGTATTGCCATTACATCATTCACATTAGGACTTGTATTATCTGCTATTTTAGATCTTAGAAGCTGTTACAAGCTCTAGTCAGAGGTCAAGATGCTGTTGAACTTCAGATGTTTCTGAAAGATGAGCATAATTCTGCCAGCAGCAGAGTTAGATTTGCAGCAGTGCAATGTCACACAGATTGTGAGTGAATTTAATCTAAATTATATTTATTTTTTGCAGATGAGGTTTTATTGCCAAAAATTTAAATACTGCATGTTAGAATCCATCTGTGTAGGGCTACCATAGCTTCATCTCTGAGAAGTAAATAGGGTAATTTGGGGCTTTTTTATGGTATCAGAAGAGACCACAAATGATTTAAGAACTTCCTTCCACCATCTAAATAAAATAATACTGAAATATCCTGCTATAGTTTGGTGTAAGTGCATAAAACATGATGACTCACGTGATTAGAAATTCTCCTTTATTTTCCCCTCAGAGTACAGTGCTGATCCTCACTAACTGGTTGGCACAGTGCTTAATTATATTCCTTCCACCTAAACTGTTTCTAAGTCTTTTGAAATTTCTTCTTCCTGAAACACTGATGATTGTTGGATATTTCAGTTTGGTCTGGAAGCAATCTGGATGCAGAGACCTGGGTGTTGGACTGCAGTGTGTTTTATGAGAAATTTCCCATTCAGGCAAAATGCAGACTCACAAGAGGCAGAGTCTCCTGAAGGACTCCTGGTGACCAGTGCCTGGGTTGCTGCTGAGATCAATGCTCAAGGCAAGAGCACAAAACCAACTTCTTGAACACAGGTTTTTCATCAAACACTGCAATCCTTTTGAGGACCTTAACTCTAGACAAAGACTGCTTTCAGGCAAACAGAAGCTCTTGCCCTGCTCACCAGTCAGAAGATCCTTGTGATCATGACCAGAAGCTGAGATATCTGCAAACTGCTCATCAATCCCAGTACAGTCCCAGTTCTACCAGTGAAACCCCACAACCTTAAAGCTTCAAAGCCCAGCTTTTGCTTAGTGCTATGGGTGGTACCTGACCTAGAGCACTTGGGAATCTCATCTGTGATGGCTCCTTAGTTCTCTGCTCTCCATCCAGGCAGGAGATGACTCAGGATGCCTGGTCCTCATAGTGAGATTTTTTTTGCTGCTATCTCATCTTCCTGTTTTCTTGTCCATTCTCCCTGTTTCTTTGTTCTGCCTGCCCAGCATGTGCTGTGGTAACTGACATTGGAAGCTGTGTGGGCAGGGAATGGGTTTTGGTTTTAATAAAAAAAGTGTGGTTACATCATCTTGCACAACAGGTCCCTGCTCTGTGGCTGGGCCAAATGAGTCCTTTCAAGCTGCAAAAACATGGAAAACTTGGAATTGTAATAATCTACATTGCTGCAGCACGTTGAGATTCTGGAACAGGCTGCCCAGGGAAATCATGGCATGTTCCAAGACAGATCAGACAGGACTTTGAGCAACATCTAGAGGGAGGTGGCCCTGCCCATGCAGGGAGCTTGGAATTGGATGATCTTTTAGATCCATTCCAACCCAAACCCTTCTGTCATTCTGTATCTAACTCCACCACCTTTGAGGATGCTCCCTGCATGGAGTCTCCCCAGGTGTACCTGGCAACACAGGAAAGTGAGATCTGAATGCTAGTGACAGCTGGAGGAGGGGACATTTCATAGTATTTTGGCTAATTGCCAGGTTGCCTGCTCTTGAAAAATATGCCTGTGCTGAGCTAGGCATCATTTGCACATATAGAACATTGGGTTGGATGTTTTGGGGTTTATATTTTCCTAAAGCTTTCTACAGTCAACAATGCAAAGGTTCATGTAGCCATAAGGTCTGTGTTTCCAGCTCAAAGAGGCCTTCAGGCCTTCATTGAAACACTTGGAAAACCATAGCAGTTGATCAGACCCAGGAAAGAAACTGCAGTTTTGGAGAGCACCAGATGTTAACTTACAAAATGAAGAAGTATTTTTGTGTTTTGTGGGCTTGGGGGGATTTTGGTTTGGTTTGGTTTGTTTGCTTGATTCTTCTTTTTTTAGTAAATCCAGATGATGAGCTCAGGGCCTGTTTTTTCCTTCCCTCTAGGCAGAACAAAGTCTCTGATGATTTGCTTGCTTCAAAAGGTCCCCACTGATGTTACCTTTGGGTCTGTTCTACCATCTCTCATTGTTTCATGTCAGCATTTTCTGTGGTAATTAGACTGGTAATAGCACAATCCCTGGTGGCCTTCCTGGAGTGCTTGGCCTCTCTGGGTTGAGAAAGATCTGCTTGGGGGCATCGTATTTTTTCTCCAAATGGGAAGGGGAAGAGTTGGTGCTGTGAATGTTGTCCTGATTATGATGGGAAAATCTTTTGAAAGAGGAAAGTTTTGCAGCATTTCCTAGGAGGGATTCAGGCGACATTTTTCTGATTTCCTCTGGAAGCTCACAGCAACCTTGATGGTGCATGTTTTGTCTCTGGCTGCTTCCTTCTGGACTCTGTGGTCTGCGTTGTCCCAGAGGAATGCAGATATCTCTGTGATTTGTGGATGCAGGTGCAGTCCCTTTTTGTAGCTGGGCACAGATATGTTCAGAGCTTTGAAGACCAAGACCTTGAACTGGCAATGGAAGCAGATTAAAAACTCTTCAGCTTCCTAAAAATCAACTCCTGCAGTCATCTGTGTGAGGCAACGAAGGAAAACAACTCCTCAGTTTTTAAAGGCTTTTAAAAAATTAAGTAGAGAATTGACATTTTACCTTTGTAGCCTTTCCTCTGAATGATTTTGAATAAGTTTTGATATGAATGCCTTCAATTTCAAGTTCTTCCTTTTGGGATATAATAAAATTAAGACAGCCTTTCAGAAGTAGGGCTACAGGAAAAGGGAGAACTACAGCCAACCTGTGGGAACTTACAGAATAGAAAGGGTTTGGAAATCCTACTTTCAAGAAGCTTGTCTCAAGACTTGGATTCAAAGATCTTCTGCCAGGAAAACACAGGCCCCAAAAGCTTAGTTTGCAGCCACAGGTGCTCCTCCTTCTGTATAAGGAAGAGAAATGGCCTGGAGTGGGTCTTGGCTACCTCAGCTCTGCTCTTGTGCCCCTGGACACATGCCATGCCTCAGTTTCCCCATACATAGAACAGAAGGGTTGCTCCTGATGGTCTTTAGAAAGCCTATTTGAGACCTACTAATGAAGAGTGCCCTAGTGATCTAGGTGGTATTTTTGTTGTTGTCTGTGGCAGAAGCAGTGTGAATGGAAGTCAGAGAGAGCCCTGCACAGAAACTAAAATCAGGTGTGTGGCCCAAGTCCTGTTTTAAGAATGAGCCTGAACTGAATTCCTGGTTTGATCTGTGTGGTGTCAGTGGGCTCTGTGCAGAGGATGCTCACAGACAGTGTGGTTGGGGCCAGTGTCTTGGGGCCCTGGGGCACTCATGGGGCAGAGCCTCTGTGTTCCTGGGGTGCTGGTTTGAAGGTCCATCCATTCCTGTGTCCCTTGGCTCTCCTTCTTGAGGAGTGGGGCAAGATGTGGGATGCACAGTCCACTGGGCCTTCCAACATTTCCAGCTGTCGTATGCTTCCATGTTCTGAAACTGTGATTTTACCTCCTCAACGCTTTCCTGCAAACTCAGGGGTTTTTCCACTTTATTTTTTTACTCCCCAGGGAATGGGAGGAAGGCTCCCCGCCTGCCACAGGGAAGAATAAACAGGCTGAGATCCGAGCATTCCCCTCGTTAACGAAAACTCCTGGAGTTCTCCTTTTGCTTTGTGGAAGCTTCCTCCCTGCCCGATGGATGCCATGAAAAGTAAACAACCCAGAACAAACAACCCGCTGCCTTCCGTAGAGCCACAAGAAATTTCCGCGAGGCTTTTTGATTATTTATTTCACTGACCGCTCAACACCTCCCCTGACAGAAACCACACGGAGGGGAGGTGCGAACGGGGCTGCCTGTCCCCCCTTTTTCCCCATAGCAGTGCGGGGGTTAGGTTAGGTCAGGTTCGGTCCGGTTCGGTTCGGTGCGGTGCCGTCCCGCGGTGCGGACTCCAAGGCCCGGCATGCGGCGGGGCTTTGCGCAGGCGCGCTGGGCCGGCCTTGAGTGGCAAGTTGTTTGTTCCAGCGAGCACCAGCTGCTCGGCACTCCGGGCTCCGCTGCCTCCCGGCACGGCTCCTCTGCCCCGGCCTCCCCCGACGCTACAACTTTTGCACCCCTCGTTCCTTCATCCCTTCTTTCTCACCCCCCCTTCCCCCCGCCCTTACCCCCGCGCCGGGAAGGAAGAGGAGAAAAAACAAAAACAAAAAAAAAACAGGAGCCGGGGGAAAAAAAAAAAAAAAAAGGCACCGACAATAACAGCTCCCCCCTCCCCCTCCCCATTCAAAAACACAAAATAAACCCCAGGGATAGATGAACTACAAATGAGAAAGAGGAAAAGATGGAACTGCACATCCTAGAGCACAGGCTCAGAGTGGCCAGCATAGCCAAGGAGAGCATCCAGTTGTTTACCTATGGATTAATCAAACTTGCTTTCCTGTCCTCCAAGACGAGGTAGGTGCTGCGGCCGGGGCAGCGCGGGGCTTGGGGCCGCTCTCCTTGGGAGGGGTTGGGCAGGGTGCTGGGGGCAGCTTCCTTGCGAGGGGGTGCTGGGGAAGGGGCACCCTCTTTCCTGCGATGGGGCAGGGTGCTGGGGTGGGGGGCACCCTCCGTCCCTGCCAAGGAGCTGGGGGATCCCTTCCTTGCGTAGTAGCAGGGCGGCCTCCTGCTTGCAAGGGGGTGGGATGATGGGCTGGGGGACGCCCCTCTTTTTGGAAAATAAGCGGGGTCCTGGGATGGAGGACCCCTCCTCTTTGGAAGGGGGCAGGGTCCTGGGTTGAGAGGCTCCATACTTGCGAGGGGGCAGGGTGTTGGGGTAGGTGGCACCCTCCTTGCAAGGGGGTAGGGTACCCTCTTTCCTGCAAAGGAGGAGAGTGCTGGAGTGGAGGGGACACCCCCCTAAAAAGGGACAGGGTGCTGGGTCGGGGGGCAGCCTCCTTCCTGCAGAGGGACAGGGTGCTGGGGCGGAGGGGAGACTCTCAGCGAAGGGGCAGGGTGCTGGGATGAGTGCGAGCACCCTCTTGCAAGAAGTCAGGGTGCTGGGGTGACAGGAAACACCCTCCTCGCCAGAGGGCAGGATATTTGGGGGGGTGTGGGGGGGGGACGGACAAACCTGACTCTTCCCTACACACCCACCCCCTATCCCAAACCCGGGAGATGGTGCTGGGGGTCAGCACTGGAGTTGGGGGGCCCGGCAGGGGTCTGGGGCAGCCCCCACCGGGGCTCCGCTCCCCCTCTCTCTCCCCCCCCGGCCCCGGAGCCGCGCTGGGCGGATGAATGAAAACAGGTGGGGGCCGGGGGGGCCGGCTGCGGGCTGGGGGCGACCGCCGGACAACAAAGGCAACAACAGCCACCAGAGGAGGAGTGGTTTGGGTTGGTGGTGGCTTTTTGTGCTTTTTTTTTTTTCCTTATTTTTTTTTTTTTTTTTTTTCTCCCCCCTGGTTGTTGTTCCTTGCAGCACTTATCGAATAAGAGCGAATCGTCCCCACGCGTGTTTGTTTAAAAGGTGCTTTTTTTCAACGCTGCCGGATTTGGGAGGTGGACAGGGGGGGAGAAATGCATGCCTTGGTTCCCTTTTAAAATCGTGGTATTGAGTAATAGGGATTGGGATAGCTTTCGGGGAAAAAAGGAAAAAAAAAAAAAAAAAGACGTAGCGCAAGGCACTGTGAGAAATTTATGGGTTTTTTCAGGGAGAGAAAAAAACCACTCTGGCTGGTCATTGCTTGTGTGCAAGCTGCCTAGGCCTTTCGCAGCAAAACAACTTGAATTGCAAATGTGTATTCTTGTGTCTTCACTTAGCTTGTTGACTTTGTTGCTCTATTCAGAAAGAGGAATGGGAATGTAAATAGCACAACTCAAACTCTTCTTGTTTTTCCAGCCTGGTAATTAGTATTTCAGTTTTCTCCCCATATTCATCTTGGACAGGGCTCTTGTCTGAAGGCGGGAAATTTTCTTTGGCAGTAGGAAAATAATAAATAGATAATAAATTTGCTTTTTATTTCTTACATTGTTTTTATTCCAAGCTGTAATTCAATTCTCTCTCTGTGATAATGCTTACGGATGAATGGACCTATTTGTGGTGTAATTTGATTACAGTCCCTTATCTTACAGTTAAACTTCATGCATTGAAATTTCACTCTGATTTGGGGCTCATCCCATTTGGCTCATCACTATCGTGGTTTGCAGTGGAAAGTGTATCAGCACCTTGTTTACTGCTGTCCCTGAGTGCTCAACAGAGCATTAAAGCCTCTGCAGTTTTAAATTTCTATTTTTAATGTGCTGTTTCATTATAATTGAAAGTGGTTGCTGAGCTTTTGGAGGGGTTGTTGCTCCCCCTCCACGCTTAAAATGTCACTGTTAACGTCAACAGTGAAATCTTTAGATCTGTCACTCCTAATGCAAGGACTGGTGTTTGGTGGGTTCTTTATTTTTTTGAAGTTGAAGGGTGGTCCTGTTGTCTAGTTCACACTGTGTTTAATGTCTTCAACACCAGAGAGCTGTGAAAGGGTTAGGACAGTAAGATAAGCCCTCTGGGGTGTGATACTTTGTCCTGCACGTGGGTGCAGAACTTGAGAGTTTGGTTGTGTCCCCAGTTCCTGTGGTGTCTGGCCCTTTCCATGCACAGTGTGAATATCCATAACCTTTCCCTAGCTTTCTTGGAATCTCAGTGGTCAGGTACAAAAAGTGTCTGTGGAGAGGTTTGTTGGCATGGGAAACTTCTTTTATTTCCCTTTCATTTATTTTGTTGCTTTTGCAGACAGTAGAGATGCAGGGGGGAGAAGGGAAAGGTTTTTTGTGT
The DNA here is from genome assembly GCF_036169615.1 of Heliangelus exortis. NCBI lineage: Eukaryota > Metazoa > Chordata > Aves > Apodiformes > Trochilidae > Heliangelus > Heliangelus exortis. Next base: position 1,868,663 of record NC_092442.1, on the reverse strand, counting down.
CCTAAAGACAACTGATACTACTGAAACACTGTTTTTTCTGCTGGGTTCTTTTATATGCCTGGGGCAGACAAGGGCTCTGCCCCTGGACTTTCTGCTCTGATGAGCACCATGAGAGGAAGGTGAGGGTCTCTGGGAGATGCAATGTCATAAATTTATGATCCCACTCTTTCTTTTTCCTTCTCCTTTAAGAAGAGATTGGGGCAAAGAGACAACAACGTGGGTGCAAGACAAATCTCCCCTCCCAGCCATCTGAAAAGGAGCACTTGGGGGGATGAAAGAGGAAAGGGCCTGCATCCCTGCTAGTCTGTTCTGGTGAGAAAAAAAAGATGCCAGTTACACCACCAGTTACTTACATCACCTACGTTTTTCCCAGTGAGATGTTAAACAGAGTTTTTACCTGTGCTGCCTGTAGGAAATAATGATTGGTGGGACAGATGTGATCCAGAGAGGTGACAGTGACATCATCAGTATCCTTATATTAGTCATGCAAGAAAGTACAAATGTTACCTAGGCTTTTCTGAGAAGTGATCTGGAGGGAGTATGAGAGTTTCTGTCATGTTCTCACACACCAAGGAAAAAGGCTGGAACAATGTTTTAAATCTTGTATGTTTTTCTGCCTCTTCTTGGGAAGGGAAAGTAACAAATCTCCCTCTTTTATTTGGCATTTTGCCACTTCCAGTCTGCCCTTGTTCATGACACGAGTCTTTTAATTTAGCTTCTGTTACAATAGCAGTATTTTTTTTGAGCAAGGAACAGCAGTTTTGGAACTATTCCGATGGCCAGAAGCAAGAAAGCAGTTAATGGGGTGAAGAGGTGAGACCAGTGGTGAATAAAACAGAGGGCTGAGCTGAAAGAAAAACACTATTAATCATAAATTTAAGTTAGGCATGAGGTGTTTTATGCAAAGTTGCTTTAAGACAGGTAGTCCAGAACTAAGTAAGATCCAAACTCCTAAGCAGTCACACTGAGCAGTGTGCTCCTGATGCTCTGTTTGTGTAATAAGAGCAGAGCTATTGGTTTCAGCTGAGCTCTGCCAGGCACCCTAGTGGAGGATCAGATCTGTGTAATTTTTAGGTGCAGGCTGAAGATTTGCATGTGCCTAAGCTCTTGGCTTAATTTTTTTTTTTTTTTTTGAGATTTCCTTGGTACCAGGGATCTTCCCCTATTAGAAGGCATACCAGGTGTTGTGTATGCAACAAGAACACCCTGCTTGGCTTTAACATTGCATCCTTTTTCTTTTGTGTCTCTGTACATGGTCCTCCTCTGGGACAGAGCACTGTGCTTGTCTCTAAGTACCCACCTTCAGCTCCCAGTGTGCTGCAGAAGAACAGCTTAAACCATCTCATGCTATCAGGTGATGTGCCACAAGCAACCTGCCTGAGGACTTGGCTGACAGACTGATGTGCTGCTACACTCCTGTCTTGATTTTGGTTTTCCTAATTGGGAAATATTTTTAAGTTCATCTCTTTTTACTGCAGAGGAGTTAAATCCGAATGGAGGGGGAGGACAGGGAGGAGGGACAGTCTTGGATAATGCTTGTACTGAGCCACCAGTGCATGCAATAGGGAGAAGGAAGGTGAGCCTGACCTTGTCTTTTTTATTTATATGAAAATATATGGAGAGTATAAGCTCTGGAAAATAAAGTAGGGTTAGAGTTTTTCCAAGCGTTGTATATGTCTAATGTAATCAGCCTGATTTCTGGGTAATGCTTTGGTAAAACCTTAAGCATCTGTAGTCAATGAGTTGATGAGGAGCCTTTCCTCTTTTTGTTCTGGTACCTAATAAAAAGGTTTGGTGGTAAACAGTGAAATAAAGTACTAGGGGGAGAAAGATGTTTTTAAATTTTAATGGTATGAAGTTATAACCAGGATGAAGTTGAGAGGTTAGTGTGTTTACAGGGCTAAGCAGTTAAAATAATTGTAGGTCGTGTCTAGCTACACAAATTTTAAAATACTTAAGAGTTTTCTGATACCATTTAGTTTGAGATGGTTGTGTCAGCATACTTGGAGAGAAGGAACAAGCTCTGCAGGTATAAAGCATGAGACCTTGTCAGGGAAGTCTGCAAGGCAGCCATTTGAAAAGCATCTCTCAGCCTGGTTTCTCTTCCAAGGTGCTGAGGTCTTCTAGAGGTACAGTTTGTGTATTTTGGTGATTTGAAGCAGAATTATTGGCACTTTGCAAGCTTCTAGATTTGGCACTAAATACAGAAAGTTGGCCTTGTGGGTGAGAGGCTTCCTGGAGAAGCTGGATGGAGTGGGGCCCTGCCCCATGCCCAGTGCTGCCTCTACCAGGGGATGCTTGGAGGCATTCTTGGAGTGGAGAAGAGCTTCAAAATAGTCATTCTAATAAAAAGTAGCAAGAAGTAAACAGTGATAAACTGTACAGACTAAGCTGGATTTTCTTTGGTCTTTGAACAAAGAATGAGACTAGGTTTGTTTGTTATCTTTGCTAAGCTTGTGATGGTATTTTTGGTAATCTATCCCTTTTGCTTAGTAATAATTGACACCTCTACTTAAGAACAGTGTGCTGTTTCTATTAATATAAGTGTTTCTCATTGCCTGATCACTTGTTTACTGTCTAGGTGTCCTGAAATTGGAGATACTGTAATAAAAGGTCTGGCTTGGATTTCAGAGCATAATAGGACAAACAAGTGCTTAAAATGTATCTGTGCATCATTTGAGGGCATTCAGGAGATCAGTAGTCTGTTTCCTTTGCTGTGAACTCACACAAACAAATGTTGTTTATGCCCTTTTATGAAATACAGCTTGGTCTGTAACATTGGGTGATCATCTGGCATAGGAAAGCTACTCCTGTTATTAAAACTTTTTTGCTTGCTTAATTTTGGTTTTATTTTTCTCCCTTGGCTTCTGCTATCATGTATGTCCTAGGAAAGCCATTGCATGAAGGGTTCTGCAGGTTATAAGACAGTGGTTGCTTATCTAAACAGGTTGGTTGTGTTTCCTTTTTATATGGGAAAGACTCCCACATTTCCTGGGGTTTTTTGTTTGGTTTTTTTTTTGCTTGTTTGTTTGTTGGTGGTTTTGTTTGTTTGGCTTTTTAATGTTTAATTTTTTTCTTCTGGGAGTGTCTGTGTGTTACCTGAGGTTTGGGGACTTCTTTTTTGCTCTGACCTGGTGACCATCTGGTACAGAAGGATTGAGCACTGATGTCCAGACACCCCAGGGGCTGGAGGGATGGGAAGCCTCATGGCTAAAGCTGCCTGCCTGGCCTTCCCCAAACCACTTGGCCTTCTTGTTTGCATCACCCAGTGCATGCATGGTGCTGAACTGGCAGGGTCAGTGAGTGGGAATCAGTTAAATGAAATAGAGAATAGAAGTTACTTGTTGGGGCTAAGAGCATCCTGACAATGGTGAACATCAAATTTGTGTTCAGGGCTGCTGGGGGTTTCAGCTGCTGCTGGGCTGTTCTGCAGTGTTTAATATGTTCTGCAGTGGTTTAATACCTTCAGCCTTGGAAAGGTTTCCTTCCTGGTGGTCTCTTACTGTTTATCTACAAATGTTGTTATTATTTCCCTTTCTTTTCTGCTTCTGACACATATGCTGAGCAGTGGGGCATTGCCATATTTTATGTCCCTCTTTGCCTGGCAGACCTGTCATGCAGGCCTCCACCTACTATGTGGTCCCATCAGGCTAAGGCTGATGCCAAGTCAGAACCTGACAGGAGTGCCCAGAAACTAAAGGAGATCCAAAAAGGTGGAACAGAAATACTGGATAAAACCCACAGTGTAATGCTGGGGAGCCCTGTGTGCTGGAGGAATGTTGGTTTAGATACTGGACACTTTAACAGGGCTGTCAAATTTTTTTAGCATTCTTTTTTTCTTGTGTGAACTTGGATATTTCCCTTTTACATAAATGAATACCTGGCTGCAGTTTGTAGTGAGGTGGTTGTTTTTCCTTGCTTCCTGTGATAAACAGATTCCATCCATTGGCAGAGCTGTTGCATCATTCAGGAATAAGGTGCAACATCAGTGATGTAAAGGAAATGACACTGGTGTTGAGCTGAGAAACAAAAAAGAGGAAAAAATCTTTCTTTTCTGCCACATAGCTCACTAAAAATCCCTTCAGCTGAATATATGTTTATTTTCTGATTAAAGTCAATATTTAAAGGAAAAATGTAGCTTTTATTAATTCCTGGATGTCTCTCCCTGCAACTTCTTTTCTTCAACAGTAATATATTGCAAGTCTGGTAAGGAAAAGTATAACTATTGTGCATTTGTCATCAAGAAGTAACAGCTGAGTTGTTCATTAACACAATAGTTTGCATCCACAGGCTACTCCTTCCACTTAGTTGTAACTTAAATTAGGCTTCATTTGATGGCTGGAACTATTTGACAATGCCTTGTTTGTGTTCCATAAATATGTAAATCTTTCCACTTAATTCTTCTCTTTTTAAAAATTCCATTGAGCACACTACCTCATTTATCTAACACACAACTCCTTAATCATCCTGCATATTTCAATGTTTTAATATATTTGGACAAGGGCTACAATTTCTTTTTTTTTTTTTTTTTTTTTCTGAGGAAACAGTGCAGATTTGTTCTGTTGTTTACTGCCAACTCCAGAGTAAACTCCAGCTCTGATCTGCTGATAGCTGAAGGCTGGTAAAGGAAGAATTATACAACAGGAATGTGAGGAAATAACTCCATTCATTGCAGTTCAGAATCAACAGAGCAAAGTCTGTAAGCTGCAGTTATAATTTCAAAATAAAAAGATTTCTCCTCCCCCTGATCTCAGCTTGGTTTTGTGTAGCTCACTATAAGATATATTTGTGAAGAGAGAAGACAACAAACAGACAAAAATGCTATAGGGATACAAAAAAAATAAAGCTTGTTTCGTGCCTCTCCAAACCTTTCCTTTTTTTCAGACTTACTGCATAAAGTTTTACTGTGCTGACCATGGAAACAGAGAATCTGATCTCATTTTTGTGGTCTGATGTATAATAAACATTTTGTGCTGGTTGATAAAGTTTTATTTTCACATCCAAAAAAAGCAGTGAATGCCTAAACTTCCTCACCAAGCAGAACTGACTTCCTTACTTTGGCCTGTTAAATCTGCTTTACTGGAGATTAAAATAAAAAGTGTACTTCTGAACTGCAGCCTGCTTGCAAAGCTGAGACATCAGAGTTGCTACTGAGCACCAAGCTGGCACATGAAAAACAGAAGTGGTGACTTTGCTTGGTGGCAGCAAACCATTTGTTAATCTGTTGGGGACTTCTGAGATAGGCTTTTGTGGAGATGTTTCAGTAAGCAGAGTTGTTTTTTCAGACCTCTGTGGTCCAATTAAGTTTTGTTCATGTGATGGAATAGACATTTTGAAGTTACTTGTGGTACTTTGGGCAGAAATTGTAGGGAGGTGGAGGCTGTTTCTGGTGGTAAGCTGTCCTTGACCCAGATTCTTTCAATACAAATTGTTTATAAAGTAGGAACCCAACGTTCTTGAAAGTGTGACTGTGTATTTGATCAAGATGGAACTGTAAAGGTAAAGTTCATTTTCTTTGCCTGCAAGGTTTCAATGTCTCTTGCAGAGGACACTACAGATGTGATACGGTGGTGTAAGCCACACCACTTAAATTCAGAATGCAACCTTTGAGTCTTTAGTTTAAAGTATTCAAAAATTTGATTTTTTTTTTCTTAAATATACTGGGGGAATTTCTAAAGGTGGGGAGGAAAAATTTACAAGTTTTGACATGGGTAAAACATTTAAAATATAGGTGTGACTCTCCATGTCTTTTTCTGTTCAGGCTTTTTAGAAATGTTATGCATCAGAGAATCTGGGTAATGACATGCACTAGTGATACCTGAATATTTATCCTAGTTTTGTGGTTAAAAGATCAGGATTCAACCCTTTATTATGCCACACAAATATCCTGTTTTACAGGGCGAGTTGGTTGAAGTTGACAAGTCAGAGACCTTGATTGAAATGGCCCATGTTAATCTTGTTTAACATTTGTAGCTTTTATTTCTTTTCCTAAAGAAGGATTGACTCTTTTGATAAACTCTAAGTCACTCACTGACAAATAAATGCAGTCTTAGGAAAAAGAAAAAAAGGTTGGTCATAACAGTGAGCAGGATATACTCTGTATGCATCTAAGCAATTGTATGCATTTATGTAGATTTACTCAGTCTTTCTTTTTATGTTTTTTGTGAAAATGATGGATGACTTGTTACATGATTAATCTTTCAGTTGTGATCTTTTTCAAGCTGCTTTTGGGTGGGAATTAACATCTGATTGTAACGTAGAAAACAAACATTTTCATTTGCTATTTTTAAACTACTGTGCAATATTAAATGTGCTGAGTATTTAAGAAAAAAAAAATGTATGTTTTTAACTAAACCATGTAATGTAACTGTATTCAACAAATGAACCTGATGGGGACTTGTGACTATACTTGTCAAGGCATTGGAGCTACAAGAGCTCAGCCTCCCACACCAACTTCTTGTTTGCAGACTGGAAGAAAAAAACCAAGTTCACTTTCTTTTTCAGTTCCTAATTTGTTTCTCAGCCTGGAATAAACTGATGATCATTCTGAACTACACTGAGTAATTTGAAATGAGGAAAATATTCTGCATTCTTGCAGAAGATGCTGTTGCTATCAAAATCTGGCTTATTGCATAAATGGACTGGTTCCAGTTGCTTTGTCACCAATTTCTCCTCAGTTGACTTCTTTAATTTGCTTTGGAGTTTCAGCAGCTAACATACTTGGTTTGGTAATTGTTATTTAAATTAGCTTATTTACACCTAAGATGCCATCACTTGAAAATTTTTTCAGAAATCTTTTAAGCAGATTAGCTAACACTAAAGTAAAATTGTGCTTTAGTTATTTTCATGTTTGAACTACTCGGTGGCCAAGTGGAAATGTTAGAATTAAGCTTTCACCTCTGTGAGGATAAATTTTGGGCAGTGTACTGAGATGATGTGGGTTTAGTTGCAGGTTATTACCCATTCAGCATTTCCATAAACCCAGCAGAGTTTTAATGTGTGGCTTGTTTGCTTCTGCTGAGCTGGCAAGGTGTGAAACTACACTTGGGCCTGGTTCTCTCCTGAGTTTACCATGGGCTTTCTGGGGGGAGTGGTGGGACTGAGTTTTGCAGTACTTACCTTTTACAGGCTGAGGGGACACAAACTGAGGTTTGGTTTCTTAGTTAAAAATAGGCAATCTACAGCAGTTTCTGTGCTAATGAAATTATTACATTATCCTGGAAAATGGAATGCATTTGAGTTACCTGCCCTGCAGTAAGGTAGTGGTAGTTAAAAATGTACAGTATGGCTGGACTTCTAAAGGACAGAGCATCACTTTTGAAACAGAATATTATATTTTTTTAAGTGGTGGCTTGCTTTTCAGTACTTGTGGTATACAGGTGTAACAGGTTTTTTGATGGCTGCCAGGAATGACTTCTGTAGATGGTTCCAGTTTTGGTTAGCAAGAATTCAGCTTGACCAGAGCTGGCTTTATTGGTTTTTTGGGGGAGGAACAATGGGGGGAAGAGGAGCAGCAAATGCCAAAGCACAGGGTTAGCTTGGTGGATGAGCATGGGTTTGGGAGCCTCACACAGGACTTTGACACTTAATGCCAGAGTGGAACCTTAACATTTTTGAGTTGTTTTCAGTCTAAGCCTGCAGGGTTCCATGCTCTTGGCACAAAATTAGAAACTAGCAAATCTTCACCAAATAGTTGAAGTCAGGAGGGGATCTCTGAAGATCATTTCACCCAACCCCCAGCTCGTCTCACCAGAGCAGGTTGCCCAGGATTTTGTCCAGTTGGATCTTGAAATCCTGCATGGAGCTTTGCTATCTTCTCTGTTAACATGTTGACCTTGCTGACCTTGTAATGCTTTGCTCCATTTGACCTTATTTTCTGCATATCATAATGTGTTATTTAATGTCTCATTTAAACAGGACAAAGTGTCTTTTGAACTTGAGAGAGTGAGTGCTTTTCAAAAAAAAAAAAAAAAAAAGATTGTGCAACCTCTCAGCTTTTGAGACAACTTTTGGTCTGAAGGAAAAACTGCAGTACTTTATTGGACCTTTATATTTCTTGGTAAGCATTTAATTATTGGCTGTGAAAAACTAGCTGAAGTTAGTGCAGCTTCAAGGCTGCTTTAACTTAAACAAACTCGAGGGCAAAAAATTCCATCCCTGGCTAAGAGCAAAGCTTGCCCTGGGACAGGGCAGGCAGTCACTGCTGCACCACTGCAGACAGCTGCATTAACTTTGGAGGGTGTTAGATGGATGTACAAGACTCATTAAGCTTCTACACAGTTTTATGCCCTGGACTCAAGTAGTGGAAAGTATTAGAATGGCACAAAGTCCAAATGTGGCTGGGTTTGACTTTAATGTCCAGTTGTGTGGTGGATGCCCTACACTGAGAGCTGTGCTTTGGCTTCTGACATCTTCCTCTTCTCCTGGTCATGAGATGAAACCACACTATGTGAAAAGAGTTTTTTCCTCTGTAGGTTTCAAGGGGTATCAAGTTACTCTAAGCCCGTTCTCATAATTCCTGTATATTTTCCAGGCATTTTCTTGGTTTTGTGCCTTGTCACAGCCCCCATCATAGTGCTGTGAGCTGGGGGCTGAGCCCAGGACAAGCACTCAGGGGTTGTGTGTCCGGAAAACCTGTGTCTGAGGAAGGAGAAAAATCTCTAGGGAAAGGGTTTGTGCCCAATCAGCTGTCCCCTGGTAGCTCTTTGGCTGTGACAGTCCAGAAAAACTTTTCATTTGCACAGGAGTGTGAAATCAGCCTGGAATGACTAAAGGAAAAGGACTTTGTGTGTCCTGTACCCATGTGAATGGTTTTGTTCATTCAGATGGTGGTTAAATTGCAATCCTAGGCAATGATTTAAATATGAAGTGGTACCAAAACAATCTGGTTATCTGTTAAGTTTTAATGATTTTGTGAAGCAGTGTATTGTGAATGGGTAACTTGTAAAAATGATAATGACCTAATTATTGGGGGGATGGGGGGCATGAAACCACACAGGAAAAAAAGTCAACTTATAAATAGTTACATGCCCATGTGCATAAAATGTTTCATGTAGAATTTGTGTCCTTTTGAGATGTACATGAGCATATGCTTAAATTTATTTTTTTTCAGGGTCTGTAGTGTATCCCTTAGGCTTTAAGCTGATACATCCTTGGCTGTTAATCCATGTTTGATAGCTTCCATGGCATGTTGCTGCTGTTTATCTCCTTTTGAGTTCCCACTGCCTGGAACATAATCCTGCATTTTTCTTACAGATTTGTTGATGGCCACAGCACTTTGAACAGTTAATGGCTCTATCTTTAAGTGCAGTCTCTGTTGGCTGGATAACTGAGAGTGCAATTGAAGGATCATAGCAAAGCAGTTGATGAAATTCCTGTCCCTGAGCCAACTGTTCCCACCTCTGGTGTTGTGGAAGTTGCTGTTAACTTGTGTGGTCCAAGTTCAGGGAAAAAACCCAAACAACAAACAACCCCACACCTTTGAAGCCAGAGCAGTTTGGTTTTGTTATTGGCACAGGCTTGCAGATAGTTGGAGTAGTGCAGCTCTGGGGTGGTTAATTTTGGAGTAAAAATGGTTCACTTCTTAGCCTTTCTTTGCTGTCCAGGAGACTGTTCAGATGTTAAATCTTGGTGTAGGAATAGAAATGATGTATTTGTACAGGTGTGAGTTGTGTGGATAGCAATGGTGTTAATCTGTTCTCAAAACTCTAGGACAGGCTCATCCTGCATGTATTACTGGTATCATGTTTTGGATATTACATTTGCTCATTTTTTTGGTTTTAATTCCAACAGTATTGGGTTTTCCCTTTCACTTGGGTTGAAAAAAACGTCAGCGACAGGAATAGAAGAGTTCCTGGATTTAAAAGAGAGTGGTACTTTTTCCTTGGCTTGTTTAAACATATTCCTGATTATACATTCCTTGCAGGATCAGCACAGAGAAAAGGACAATGAAACAATTTCATGGTGTTCCTTAGATGAGTCTTATAAAACAAAGTTTAAAATGAATTAGGACCTCTCTTTTTTTTTTTTTTTTAAGCACTTGTCAAATGTTCTCAGTGTTGGGTTTTCTTCCCACTTAATGTGCACTTTATATCAAAGCTAATGTGAGGTACATGATAATATTTTCAGAATCACCTAAGTTCCATTTAAAAAAAAAAAAGACTTAAGCACTCTGTTCCCCAAGGCTCATTGGAAGCCAATGGGGCTTACAGTAACTCTGAAATGTCTGCTGCTGTTGGAGGGGAAGACTCTTAGGGGTTTTAAAAATTTTTCCTGCTGGACAGATAAGCTGATGATATTCAGGACACACTTGATAAAACTGCACCAAAGGGAGAGGAGGCTTAGTGAGCCTGGCCATGCAGATGAGAGTGCTGATACATTTTTGAGAATTAGTTTAGGGAACCAAAATGGGGTCTCTTTGTTCTTCTCTCACCACATAGCCGCGTGGATTAGGAATCCACTTGATTCCTTTTTTCCATCAGGGCAGTGTCAGCCCCTGTGCTGCTGCTCACTGTGCATCAGCAACCCCTGTGTGGCTGCACCTCTGAGAGGGGCACAGGTCTCACCCTCCAGAGGGGGAAACTGAGGCACACAGGGGGCAAATGGCTTATCCATCCCACAAAGCAGCTCTGCAGCAGGACCTGACTGTGTTTTTTCCAGATCCTGCATAATTTCCACCACCAGAACTGCCTCTTTGCAGTGGGATAGGTGAAGGCTGTGTTTGCAATCTGTGAGTTACCCACTTGAAATCCTTGTCATCCACCTGCTGCCTTCTTTTTCTTTTTTTTTTTTTTGCCTTTTCTGTTTGTAGTTCATTACTGGAGATGTGCTCTGTCACCTTTGCTTATACCTTGAGAGAAAAATAGGAGCTGAAAGATACCCCTTTGAGCTTCCAGTAATAACAGCAGCCTTCCTAAGACTCATGAAGAAAACAACCAGAAATGTACTGTAATGCAGGGGTGGGTTTTTTTAATGCACAAACACACATTTAATACACAAACATATATATACACACATATGTGGCTGCATGTGTATAAGAGACCTCATCACTCTCTCCAACTCCCTGAAAGGAGGTTGGAGCCAGGGGGGGGTTGGGCTCTTTTCCCAGGCAACTCTCAGCAAGACAAGAGGGCACAAGAGGTCTCAAGTTGTGCCAGGGGAGGTTTAGGTTGGACATGAGAAAGAATTTCTTTCTGGAGAGGGTGCTCAGCCATTGGAATGGGCTGCCCAGGGAAGGGGTGGATTCTCCATCCCTGGAGATATTTCCAAAGAGCCTGGATGTGGCACTCAGTGCCATGGGCTGGGAACCACGGGGGGAGTGGATCAAGGGTTGGACTTGAGGAGCTCTGAGGTCCCTTCCAACCCAGCCCATTCTGTGATTCTATGAATATATCTCTAGGTACACACGTGTCATTCCCAAGTCAGGGCACTCTTGAAATGGAAATTGCCTCAGCAAGCAAGAGGTAGCTCGTGCTGCCAAACAAACCCACATGTTTTAAGGGCTCTAATAGCTGGGCTTCAAGATAGAGAACGTCTCTCTTCCCAGTATCTTTCAGATGACAGCTGCCACAATGAAGGCTGAAGATGACAAATACATTTTCACACGGCTGTATCCTGGGCACTGGGAAGGCTCCAGAGCTCTGAACAATAGCAGAATAGGGAGCTGCCAGCAGGGAGTCTGAGTGGACAAGTATAATCATGCAGTGCTCAGCTTTCAAGGAAATTACAGTTAGTGCACTGACTTGCTGGTAATAGTGATGCATTGTTTAGCTTAATAACTTATCAGCTCTCCAGGAACCAGCTAGTGATCAGCTGTCATCATAAACTGCTAATCATTCTGTTCTCAGATTGTCCTAAGATGAACTAAAGACCTGTCACATCACCTATTAAGCTGGCAAACTGAGTGCACTATAATCTTTTTTTAAGCTAGAAAGAACAATATTGCCCACCTTTTTGTTCTCTTGATCTGTCATTATCTTTATCACATGTAATTATGCATGTAGGGTTTTTCTGAGGGATATTGTATTCTTTTGGCTATTTTTTTTTCTTTGCATTTGTAGAGTCTTTGTTAAATTGCTGTTCTTTGTGATAGCTATTAGGAGCTAAATCTGAAACCTTTTTAAGAGACATTTGTTTTTCATAGAGCATTTGGGGCAGAGGGCTTTTTTTTTCTTCTTTCTTCTTTTTTTTCTTTTTTCTTCTTTTTTTTTTTTTAGTGTTTGTCTAGTACCTTAGCTCCTGTCAATCATTAGTGAATGTATCCTGACAATGGCTCTCTGTAGTAGCAAAGAATGATTATCCCTCTTACACAAATGTGGAATTTAGGCATGGGAAGATTGAGTGATTTACCCACAGGCATGCAGGGAGCTCTGGAGGAACAAGAGGAAGCAGCAGGCTGGTCTGAGTCCTGATCCTGGTGGGCCATATATCCTTGCTGAGTGCCTGCTGGCTTCTTGTCAAAGGGTTATTTGTGATCTCTGAGCTGCTGGTGCTGAAGGAGCCTTGGAGCATTTCTTTGGAAGGAAAAGTGGCCACTGATACACGCATAGGTATTAACAGGTAATATATCTGAATCTGGTGTTTAAAAGGTAGTGTTTTAAGGTCTGGCTCTTCTGATTCTGCTGCATTGGGATCTTATTTTGCACTTTGGAGAGACCTTATTGTTATGGCTGTGGAGGAAAGGCTCAAACTTCCTACCTCAGGACAGATCCACACAGAAGTTGCATTCCTATAGCTGTAAATTAGGTGGCTTGGGTAAATCTGGGGCTGTAACCAGTAATACACAGAACTTGGCCTGGACAAAATAACTAAATTGTTCACCCTTTTTTTTTTTTTTAGTTGTTTTTTGTTTGTTGTTTTTTGTTTGTTTGTTTTTGTTTGTTTTTTGTTTGTTTTGTTTTTAGGTGGTTTTTCTTGTTTGTTTTTTTTATGTTAGGTTTTTGGGGCTTTTTTTGTTTGGTTTTTTTTGGTTTCTTTGTAGTCCATGCTGGACTACAGCTGCTACTCTGTGCTGCTCCACACGAGAGCCAAATAAAACCCATTCCTGTGGACTACTGCAGAATAGTTCTGTTTGCTAACATTTAGACCAACCATCCCAGAATACTGGAAAATACAAAGGCTGTGGGGATACCTTTTCCTGGCCAGCAGTGCACAGATATGCAGGTCACGGGGTGGGGGGAGATCTCCAACCTGTTCCATGATGGATCTGTTCAAGGGGAGGGGAGAGATGGATGTGATCAACTGAAAGAAGCCTCCTTGCTCTTCTTCATAGAGCAGGCAGCTGCAGGACAGCATCTACTGAGCACAGGACTTGGGCAAGCAGTGGGGTAGGCTGTTTTTTTTAAGACCAGAACCAGTACACCAGTGTTTAAACAAAATCCTGAGCATTTCTGTTTGGGTTTTTTTCCAGTTGTTTGGGGTGTTTGCTTTGGTTTCACCTCTCCTATGTCTGTCTTGAGAAAGACAATTGTATCTCAATCACTGATGACCAGAATCAAACTAGGAAGGAGCCTTCTGCTGCAGGATTTATTGCCTGGCAGGTTCATCTTGTCTGCTGAAATGTCATCTTTAGTTATGTTTTGAGAAGATGCTGCCTGACTGTGATATCTCTGAACCACGTGAGAAAACATTTGGCTGCATCTATTCTTATCAGTTATGGTAGTATTTGTCTGGTTCCATTTAGAGAGGTCTTTGTGTATAGTATTGAAAATTTTAGGATCAGCCTCTGCTCATAAACAGAAAAGCTCAGGTTGTGGTGAAATGGTGGTCTCTGGGGAGACTTAGCTTTGCATGTGCTTCAGATGCATCCCCTCTTTCTGGCAGCAAGGAGGGAGAAAAATGCTGAGTAAGTACATCTGGTCCTTGTGATGGTGTTTCATAATAAGGAAATACCTGAAACTTACAGGTGTGGCTTTCTCTTTTCCATGGGAATGTTTCCTGCTTAGCCAGGAGTTTGCTGTCTTCCTTCAAAAACAATTGTAAGGTTGTCTCCTGCTGGGAATGAGCCCTGTTTTATTGGCTTCAGTTGCTTAGGGACAGCAAATGGTGTTCAGCCCCAACTCAAGTTTGTATCAGTTCCTTATATTTTGCATTGTACTAAGTTAAAAAGCATTGCCAGGTTTCAAAAAAAGCCAAACACCCAACCAAACAAAAAGCCTAACTCATCTGAAAACCTAAAACCTGTGTGAAATTATGTTGGTGTGTATTTAATACACATCATAACCACTGTGTAATGATTTGCCTTGCTCTTTGTATTGAAATAAAGCTGATGTGGATGGTTATGCTTGACCAGGGCTTTCCCATGCAAGAGGCATTTCTTTCTTTACTATGCCTACAAATATAATATTAGAAATGTGGTATTCAGGCTAATTATTTTAGACTTTAGACAAATCTTCTTGGGATGTCCTGATAACCCAGTTGTATGCCAGGCAAAAGCACCAAGTTTCTCCTCATTGATGGCAGTAAATTAGAGCTCAGGCTGAAAAATTCATGTGAGGGGGAATGTTGTTCAAACTCCTGTTCATGTCAATGGGACACCAGTTGATTGCTTGAGGTTTCTGGGAAATTACTCTTTTTGATGAATGTAGCATGCATTAAGATCCTTGGATTGATTCATGCTATACTAAAGCCAGCTCTTGGGTATCTCTGGGTGAGTTGTGTAAATGGTGAAGTTCCTGTACTAAAGGAGCAAAGCATCCAGTCTGGATCTAGATCAAGCAGCCTGAAAGCAGCCTGCCACCATCTCCTGGCATTTTGGTGTTGATTTCCCACCTTGGGAAGCTCAGCAGACAGCAGGATTTTTGACTGTTCATTGCCCAACATCTCATTCCAGACTTATTTTTATGATCTCTGCTACTTGAAGTTTTCTTTTTGCCAAGGCTCTCCTGTCCCTTTGTCCTGCTGGCAGTTTATGTTTACAGCACTCCCATCCTGGTGCTCAGGTGCTCCACCAGGGTTAGAAACCATTGTGTGCTGCAGTGGCTGTGAAGATGCTGATATCCTGTGTAATGGGTGCTTAAGCCTTGCTGGTTTACATCTTCCCCTTTTATTTCTGCCTTTGTGACTCTGAGATTATGCTAGTTTGGTGAAGAAAAAAAGTCCTGGTGGCTCTGTGCCATCATTTCAAAGAATGGCTGTTCACTAGGCTCTTGATGGAGAGGTTTAAGAAGAAATTATTTTGCTCCTTGGGTGTGAAAATGCTGGTTAAGTATTTAACTGGCATGGGGCTACCCTTGCCTGGGAGTCTGGCCAAATAGGAATTTTGAAATTGAAATTAAAGACATGGGGCTGCACCCTCAGTAGACTTTTTCATAGATGTTTTGTTTACAGCTGTCATTGGTGCTCAGGAGCAAGATGTGATGCTTCACACTGAGATTGGTGCCTCAAAACATCTGTCCAGCTGCTAGGGAAGAGTTGGGTACCATACTGAGAGGGGGAGGATTCAGGGCAAAAAGGGTGTTAGACTTAATAAAGGTGTCTAGGAAAATTTATGTGTAATTTTTGTAGCTTTTTTATATGCTGAGCTTTGTTTTTGAAATTATGGGGAGGATCCTCACATCTATTGGGAAGCTTAGGTGCAGAGATTAATCTGTTGGACACATGTCACAGTAGTGCTGACCTCTCTACACCCCCTTTATTTGGAGCAGCAAAGTCTGAAGTTTGCCAGTGGTCAAATAATTGCAGTAAAAACATCCAAGCATTTTATTTTTGCCAGGTCCTTATAACTTCGGAGCCTCATTTTGCCCTGTTTTCAAATCCCTTGCATGGTTGCATTACAGCTGGCAGTGACACAGGCTCATTTAGGTCAGGGCAATGCTGTCAGCCAAGGAAGAAGTTAACAGGAGCAAGAGACAACGTTTTGGTGGACAAAATGAGCAAATTCAAAAAAAATTGGGGTTTTGGTGGACAATGAGCAAAGCTAAGCCTGGGTAACAGGAGCAGTCTGTATTCCAGTGAACACAGTGGCTATCCTGACATAAAAGTAATTGCAAGGGAAGGACTTTGTCCCTACCTGCTGAGAGATTTGTGTGTCACTTTCTTTTTCCAGCACGCTTGGGTTCAGTTCTTCAAGTTGCAAATGGTGCCCACTGCTCACACAGCTCTGGGATGAAGCCTTATCCACTGACTAAATCTCCTCAGCAGTTGCAGCTTTTGCTTATTGCAGCCTCAGGTGGAACTTGAAGCTTATTTTACAGAAATACATTAAATTACAATTCAGCTTTTCTTTGGCCAGCTCAGCAGTGACTGGCCTGTAAACCTTGGTGTGCTGTTGCAGTTCTGTTTTGGAGAAAGTTTGTCTGCAATTTAATCCAAGAGATTCCCTCCTCCCCCCTTTATTCGTCTGAGCACAAAATTATTACTTTGACATTGTGTGAGCTGATTCCCACCAAGGTAACTCCCTTCCCTGTAGAGAGAGTGGCCTGGCACTGGAGCTTCCCAGGAAATCTGTCAAACCTGCTTCACTGTGGCCTGGCAATTCACTACTTGCAACATTTTTATTAAACTTCAGTAGAGACTTGCAGACTGACAGATGGGAAGCAGGACGCATCATAAAGGCATTTTTTGTCATTTTACCCATGAATTTGTGGCCTCATGGAGCCTCCTCCTGAAATGTTGGCATCTGGAGCAGCTTTCCCATCGGGCAGGAGAGGCTGGGAGGGTGTTTGCTTCCTGATGCCATGGAGACAATCAGTGTCACACAGTTAGACATCACCAAACCAGGCAGTGTCATGGCTGTGTCCAGAACTGGGAGAGACTGGTTTCAGTGGAATTAGCTGATGTTCTGGTTGGCTGATTCATTACTGGCTTTCTCAAAACCCCATGCTGTCCCTTGTTTTTTTTTTTTTTCATAATTAACCTATTTTTCTTGATCTGGCTTGTTCATCCTTAAATAATGAGATCCTTCATGAAAACAGTTTCTTCTGCTCAGAAAAGATGCCCAGACTGTTCTTCTCTGTGGGGTCGTACCAGGGTTTCTTCTCTTGGATTGCATTTGTGTCTTAATAAGAGTCCTGAGTGCTTGGGGATTCAGGGATTGGGTTTATTAGTTTTCAGAAAAAGATCTCGGTCCCCTTGCTGACAGTTTTGTCTTCAGCTTGCTGCCTTTTGAAATTGTCTGCAAGTTCTGCACTGACACCCCATCAATCTGTCATAGAAGAGAAGGCATGAGTGACATTACTTGTTTCAACATATCATAACTGTTATGTCTGTTCCCTCAAGCCCTGCAAAGTCTTGTTATGTCAGTCAGGGTGTGTGGGAGAGGTTTGTGTATATTTTTGTTTTGGGGAGATCTCTTTTGGAGTCCTTGATCTTTTCCATCTCAGGCCTTGGAGGTATTTGGTTCTTCCCAAAACGTGTGGTTTTCAAGAAATGCCCCTTGTGCTCAGCTGGCTGAAGCTTTTGCTGCTGAAGCAGTGGATTTATCAGCTGCAGCTAAGCAAGCTTCTTGGGGCAGAGACTGAATGTGCAAGAGGTCTGGATGCAGGCTGGAAGCTGTTGCAGTACAGATGGTGCAGCAGTGGGCAGGATCAGTGCCCTACTGAAGACTTAGAAGTTATGGGTTTGATACAGGAATTACTAAATCATTTTTTCAGCCCATGTTTTGCAGTAGGTTAAATTATAATTACAAAGCCTTTCATCTCTTTCCCTCTGTCTCTCTCTCTCTCACACACACAAAATAATCTCTTCCCTTTATCTCTTTCATTCTTCTTTCTCTTTAGTCTGCAGAAAGCAAATTCCTGCAGAATTCCTGGCATAAAGATGGAAACTGATAACACTGGGGTGTAGTCCTGAAGCAGGAGCTGAAGCTACAGCTGTTCCATCATTGCCAGCACATTGCCATGCATTGCTATGGAATCGTGGAAGATTCCTGGAGTGGAGCCTCTCAAGGGCACTGTGTCCTCTGGCTACATCCAAGTCCAGTGGGGGCTGCCCTGGTGCCACTGGTGTAGCCAGTACAGAGCTGGGAGCCAGGATTCCTGGCTTCTATTCTTAGCTCAGTAGCCAATTCATTGCAAAGCCTTTTGCAAATCATTTAGGTCTAATCCTGCACGTACAGCAGCCCCCAGAAAAGTCCTTGCAGTTTTCCACTAGGACATAGGATCAGCTTCTTAACTGCTTTCTCTCCTGCAGGAGGACTGGGGGAATGAAAATCAGCATCTTTCTGCAGAAAGTGTGATAATTTGTTGATGTTTGTGAAGCAGGAATGTGGGCATTACTGTGTGATGTGTGTGTCCTGGCATCCATAAAGAGGTTTGATTGATTTATGTTATCAGCTGGATCTTTGGAGCATGGGATTTTTGGCCTTTCTCATCAGAATACAATTTTAGATGATTAGAAAGGATAATGCAGGAAATGCCTCTGCACTGGGCTTGCCACATGTCCAGATGGCAAGGTCAATATACCATGGACCTTGCTCAGTTGCTTTGTATGCCAGGATAAGTGCTGCTGCTTCTTTCTCTCTTTATGCTACTGGTTCAGCTATAAAAAGAGGAGTTCTGTGGCTGTCAATAAATTCCAAGTGTTGGAAATTAATACCTACAGTGCACCCTGCTTTTATTTGCCTTAAATTAATTTCCATTGCAAAGTTAAGTGGGAACTCACATTTAGGCATGGTACTTCTGCTCAAGGTAATCAGAGCTGCAATCTTAAAATGGAGAGAGAAACATTCTGGGCTAGGAGTGAATCTCTGTAGTATCTTGGAAGGTAAAAGGACACAACAAAAAGGATACTACAGTGTGCAAACCCCTTACCTTTGCAGTTGGCTGTGCTGTCTGCTGTAGCATGTGCAGTTCTGGCAGCTGCCGAGTGCAGCATCTTGCTCTGCTTTATGTTCCTGGTGCAGGGACAGAGGTGGATTAATCCACAGAGCTGTTGGCAAAAAATCTGTTAGGAGGCTTTTCCGTAGGAGATTAACTTGAAAAAAAAACACATCTTGATTTTTCTGTCAGTTGAGTTTTTTGGCAAGTGCTAGAGAGAAAGCATGGTCTCCTTGTAAACTGTGTTCTGGAAACACGGAGCCTGGTGCTGGATTTTTTTAATTGTTAGGAAATGCTTGTTACTGTAGAGACAGCCCATGCTCTTGCTGTGAAGGAGCAGGTCTCTGCTTTACATAGATTTGACTAACAGGGCTTTAAAGTGGGCAGTCTGAATTAGTTAAGTACACCAAGGGAGAGAGGAGCAGATTTATTACCTCCCACAGCCTTCAGGGTGGATCAGCATCCTCCCTTCTTCTCAATGAATGAAATTCAGCCCTGAGCTGGACAGCAAGCTGTTTCTGGGAGCCTGAGGGGGCAACAGGGCAGATAGCACTGGTAGCCCATGGTGAGAAGCTTGAAGATGACTTTTAGTTTGTTGGGAGCCACATGCATGTGCCTGGGTAAATCTACTGGTGTCTCTCCAGCTTTAGTTTGTCTCCTTGTCTCTGGCTGCATATTGAGGCAGAGCACTAGAGGTACCAGCACTGGTGCTGACTCCTGCTCCTCATGGATGGAACTCCTGCCCATGTCCCATGTGCCCCTGTCCCTCCCCAGTGCTGGGGAAGCATTCCATATCCACAGGGAACCTCTGAGATCCCTGCACTAGGGCTGGCTTTGGCCACCCCAAAGAGCAGCCCTGGGTGTCCTGCTGCTTCAGAGCCCTTGTGCATGCAGCAGGCTGCTGCTCTTTAATGACATTTCCCTGATTTTATTCTAATGCCTTTCCAAATGGATTTTCTCATCCTCAGGGTGTTTTCCCTTCTGCTCTCAGTGCCTCCATCAGTTGCCAGATCCCTCCTGCCTTGAAGGCTCTCAGAAGGAGCCTGTCTGCTGCTGTTCTGCCCCAGGGCACCAGTAACCCCTGTGGGTAAAGCAAGGGATGCTCTGGGGTGACTGGGCTGCTCTGTCTCCAGGGGACCCAGGAGTTAGGTGCAAGCTTCCAGTTTGCTTCTCAGGGTGGTACCCCCAGTGCTTCTGATCCCAGAGCAGCAGGAGGACCTGTCCCCCCCCAAAAAAAGGGCCAGGAAAAAACCTTAGTGCTGGTTTTCCAAGCACTAGAGAAGCACCTAAAGATCTACTCAAATGTAGCTCAGTGTTGAGGAAGTTGTGCTCTTGATGCTTTTAGTATTTTTTTTTTGTCTAATGCCTGCCCCAAAACTAACAGACTCTTGGGCTTCTTTGTGCACTAATAATTTTTTTCCACAATTTTGAGTGTTTTCAGCCATAGAGCAATTTTTTTAAATTTATGTTCATTTCCTTTTGCTGACACTAGAACATCATATGATTTAGGGCTTTGTTTTCAACCTTGATATGAAGACTAATTACTTCCTTGCATCCTCTCAGTAAGAAAACATGGGATTTAATCTTTCTCAAAAGAGAAAAGCAATGGAATATTTTTAAGTGCATGAGAGCCTCTGGTAAGTCCCTAGGTCTGGATTTATTTGTTTTTTAAGATTTTTTTTTTTTTTTAATTTTTTTTTAATGACAGCAAAACATTAGGAGCTGAGCTCCAAACTCCATCCATAGCTCACTATGTGACAGTTTTCTGTTTGGTTGCTTGTCCTCACTGGGTCTTATTATGAAGTTACAATTCAGCCTGTGGCTGAGTACTCTCAGTAATGAGGGGTACACTGAGGATATTTACTGTTTTATATAAAAAGTCAGTATGTATTTGTCCTGTTTCAGCCCTGTGACTTGCTTTGATTATCCCCAGTCTTCCAGGTAATTGAGCTGTATATCTCATCCCTGTCTCTCTTTATATTCTCTCTTGTTTTAATTTGATGAAAGGGAGAAGCAGGAAACTTGGGAGCATCAGCAAATTGTTTCATTGGGGAGGTGTGTGACAGGGTTTAACAGAGGTGCCAAGGAAAGGGCAGCCTGCTGTCTGGGCAGTTTGGGAAGAAAAAGGTTATTTCTTCCTCATCAGTTTTACTTTAATACAAGCAAGGGAGCAGTCCTGGGGCTGCTCCTGTGTAATGCAAGACAGACAAAGCTGACATGAATGATGTTCCACTTCTGCTCCAAGTAGCTGTTAAAACTTTTAACTAAGATTTCTGTTAATGGTCTGGCCAGTAATGACTGAGGGCATGTATTAGTGTAAATACCAAGTAGTTTGGATGTCTCTCTGTCAGTGAGGATCTCTAACAGGGAGCTGTGCTTTATAAAAAGTTTGGTTTCTATTGTAAGTGGTGTTTTTTTCTGCTGTGTCAGCCTGCAGAGTTCCCAGTTTCCCTGGATCAACAGGCTGCCTCAGGGCATGAGAACTTCAAGCACAGTCATTTCAAATTTCATTTGAGCTTTCTTAGCTAGGTATGTGATGAAGTAACCTGATAAATGGGGAAAGCATGGACTGGGGGGCTGTTCCCCAGCTCTTGCCTGGCTGGAACCCCTTCTGTGGTTGTACCATTCCAAGATTTGTTTGTTTGCTTCCAAGATTTACTAATGAACTTTTTCAAAGTTTGGCAGAAGAAAAGTTCAATTACTGTTTTGAGGACAGGCTTAGGGGATTGAGAGGTGGCAAAACCAGGATGAGTTGGAAAAGCAGCTGAGTTCCATAGAACAACATTTTATCCATGTCTGTCTGAACCATTTTAAGCATTTGATATAGAGGGATTACAATTCTTTTAATTCTTTACAGAGATATTAACTTTCTGTACGTACTGATGATTTTCTCAAGACCACTTTAGCAAGATACATAAAAAATTAGAAAATCATTAATAGTGGCTGCCCACAAGCTTTTTAGCAAGGGAGTTTTTACAGCCTGCTCATGCCTGTGGCAGTTTTCATTGTTGGATTCCAGTTTTAAAAAAGAGGCAAGATAGATGGTTTTAAATATTTTCACTCAGATCAACTATACATACATTGTCAAAACAATGGAATTAATTTTAAAATTTTGACATTATCAAAAAAAAAACAAAAATAGAGCTGTTCTTATTCATGCTCCAGTCTGAGCCTCTTTAGCTGCACATGCTTTAGATTAACACTTCTTTTTCTGTTCAGGTGCCTAAAATACATATCCTTGAGCTTCATATGATTTATTTTTATAAGCCAGAATTTTAAGAAAAGCTGATATCACAGGATCAGTGACAGTAAAACAGACTGGCAATGCTGAATCTTATTCCAAGTGGAATCCCTAATAGTGTCATGTATGCTTGACAGTTGGAAAGCTAAAGAAAAAGCAGAAAAATGTCTTTTTTTTTTTTTTTTTTTTAAAGCTGGTTGAGTATTTTAACTGTACTTTCAGCTGAAGAATAGGCTCAGATCTGTCTTCAAGTGGCTGAGCCTGTAAAGGCCTTCTCAGATGCCTCTCAGCCAAGATTTTGGGTTGTACTTCTTAGGAGCAGGACAGTACAGACATTCCCAGTAAAGGGCAGCTTTGTTCAACATTCCCTCTCAGCACTGCTCTGACAGCTGATACTGACCTCAGATATGATTTAAATAGTGTCAGTTGTGTTGGAGACAACATTTAAATGTAGACCTGTGCTTGGGGATCTTCATGGGAAACTCTCCTGGTTTAATGTTTAGCCATCTTTTGCCATCAGGTGACTGTACAGGTTGTAAAAAACTGATTTGTTCTTTTAAGCAGAAGAAGGGGGGAATAAGGAGCAAAAACCAGCCCAGCACAACTTGGACAAGTGCTGATGGCATCTGTTCACACAGGCAGAGGCTTGCCAGAGGCCACATGGAAAGAATGTGATGTAGGGGGCTTGTTGGAGTTTGTTCTCTATATTGCTATGGGAAAGGATCTTTTTTAGATTATTGCTCTGTGGAATATGAGCAGAAAAGATGTGGAGGAAGCTGAGGCTGCTGGCAGGGCTGTTCTGGCTTCTGCTTGGTCACTTCTAGGCTGGGTGTGCAAGGTGAGGGCTGTACAGGAGGCAGAGGAAACACTTGGAGACCTCTGGGAGCTGGTCAGCTATTTAATGAGTGGTGTTACCACAAATTCTAAATAAAAATAGCTGTCCAAGGAGCAGCAGCATTTCATTAAGGGTGGTTAAGCCACAGAACTCCTGTGTGAGCTAGGTGTGGGCTGGACAATCAATTTTCAGCATTCACATACCCAGGTACCAAAAAAATCCAGGAGGTTGGGCCCCAAGAAGGAGGAAGACTGGCTTTAAAAAGGTGAGTTTTACTTAAAAGCATTCAGCATGTGTTTCTTTGATTAGTAGATTAGACTTTCACTTGAGATTTGTCTGCAAACAAGCCTAAACCTATTTATTTATTTATGGTCTTGCATAATCACATTATTCTACTGATTATCAGAGAAAAGATACCCATTTTCTTAACCATCTTGGAATGAATGATGGCACAGTATTGTGCAGGAGGCTAAAAGAGGGAAATGGTTTGTTCCAAAGCTTCAGAGCCTCAGCAGTTCCCAGCCTCTCTAGGTTTATGGAGATCATTCATCTGAATGTGATCCCATGCCTTGGCAGAAGAAAGCTCTCCCTGCATCCCACTTCTCAGAAGACTTTGTTGTGTAAACTCTGGGTGTGAAAGCAGAAATCAGAAAACATATACTGAGGCTTTACATAACCAGAGCAGGGTTGATGAATTGACTTTGAGATGTAGGGATGAATGAACATGTGGCTTTCTTGTGGTAGAGGTTAAAATAAATACTCGTGGCTGTATAAAAAATAGTGCTCAGAAGACTAATGTGACATCTGAAAATGAAGAGCTTTTATTTCTTGTCTCAGGCCAAGTTTTGACAAAGCCTGGAATTTCCTGCATGGGATGTGGCTTCTTGGTATGTGATCAAGGTGTTGAGCAATAATTAGATTTAGTACCAAAGGGTATCTTTTAGAAGAAGAGTGCCAGACTTTGGTTGATGAGCAGAAGGACTAAAACAAGGCAGTAGATGAAGGAGAAAATATGTCATTTTTTTCCTTTGAATTAGCCAATCCTTGCAAGTTTTGAGCCTGTGCAGTGAAGGATCTGCTCACTCTGTCTTGGCTGGTGCTTGAATGGATGAGTGGCTGCACACCTTGGGATTGCAAGAGATCAGAGCTGCTCTCAGCAAGTAACTTCTGTGAAATCCCAGCTTGTAGAGCTCCTAAGCTGAGCCTGGCACAGAAACTTTTGTCTCAGTGGAAGTGGATTGCTCGGTGCTCAACATCTGTGAGTGTCCAGGGCTGGGCTGGCTCCTCTGCTCCTCTGCCCAGCCCCAGCTTTATTCAGGGGGCCTTGGAGCTGCTGAGGGAGCCTTCTCCCTTCTCTAACACTTCTTCCTGACCTTGATCTTCACATTTCCTTCTTCCAGGAGGTTTCATACTGCAATCACATGAGGCTTGTCCTGCCTCAGCTTCTGGAGAACCATCATTTGCATCTCTTTGTAGCAGAGTGACTGATCTTTTCTCCGTGCCTTCCTGAGCTGGGGCTGCTGTGTTCCAGTGCTGGCTCAGTGCCTGCCAGGGGATGTGTGAGGAAATAGTGAGCAGGGGAAAAAATAGAACTGAAGAGCTGCAGGAGTCAGGGTGGTACCAAGATAAAATAAGCCACGTTATCTAACTTGATACTTGGGGGTGGGGGAAGGCACATTGGGTTTGATCATCCACAAGGCTTCAGTTCATGGCCAAGTGTTACTTGCATGGACCTCCTGTGGCATCTCAGCACACAGGTGGCTGATGGATGGCAGGGGGCTTGGCTGATGAAGGCATTTTGTTTTGCAGTTGTTTTTCTTGTGACAGGTGTTTATTTTAAAGTCACTCACTCAATCCTTCTGGCAGCTTCTGCGTCACATCCAAGACTTGTTGGCCAGCAAGCACCCAGGACCTGAATTTTTTCCCTTGTACTTGTTTGGTTTGTGTTACAGGTGGGAAGCTCAAGACCTTGAGACCTTGTAGGACCCATGTTTTCTGTGAGACACCTAGCTGAAACAGTTTGGTTATCAGAATGGCTCCCTGCCACCATTTCACACCCTGTAGGAGAGATTTAAAATGCATTTGAATTTTTATTATGTTATTTGGGAGCATATAAGCCAAATACTCCTACTTCCTCACATCTTGCACTATGCTATATATTTTATATTCATACTATATATCTATATCTATACATCTGTCTATATATGTCTATATCTATACTATATATAGATATATATGTATTATTGTTGGCCTATTGTGGCAGCTTTGTGGTGATGCCAGGGACTGAAAGTCCTTGTTTTCTGATATCAGATATTAAAAGAAAATAAAATGCATAGGTACTGAAAGCATCTCTCTCTTCTCAAAAATGGACTGATGTGTATATGCCCCCTTAGCAGTCCAACCACATGCAGTGAAGCAGTGGCCCTGTAACAAAAAAACTGTTTGCTGAATTGTTAGTGTTTAATAAGCTTTCTGTTCTGATGAGTAGCTCATTGGTTTTTAAGGTATCTTCTTTCCAGGCACTTGCACTTGTGATTTTCAGTTGTTTTTTACACCCTCAACTGTAATACAGAGCATCACAGACCTGCCCTGGGAGAGTGGTCCCTGTCCTGAGGTGATTACACAAATCCCCAAGACCAATCTCAGTGTCTGATTTTGATGAGGAGAGAAATGTAAGAGATAATTGCCTTTGGAAAAGTGGTTTCCAAAGAAGTTGAATTTCCCAGAACATCTGTTTGGGATATTTTTGGGCAGGTTTTGAAGAAAAATTGTTATACCTCAAGCTTGTTCTGAGCTTGAACTGACCCACAAAGAGCTTAAAGAGCATTTTTGTTCTTAAAAATTATTGCTAACTATAATTTGCTCATTGTTAGTGTCTCAAGCAAGTTAAGCCCTCAGTTCCTGACCCTTCTGCCTCCCTGGGTTTGTTGGAAGGGCTCTGCTTGGCCCTGGCAGTGCTGGGGGTCAGGCAGGCACAGGCACCCCAGGGCCAGCAGCACAGACACCTTCTGCTCTTTAGGGGCTTCCCAGGGGCTGCAGCTGCTGCTTTGGCAGCACAAGGGGTTAAATCCAGCCAGACTGCAGGAAATACTCTGGAAAATGAGTATAAATAAAGTCCAACTTCTGCTTTGTTGTTGCTCCTAGAGCTATACAGACAGTTTCCTACCCAAGCACTTCCCAGGGCATGGTGCAAACATAGATGCATGAAGTGAATCCTCTGAGTTTTCTCCATTTTCAGACTCGTGGAAGTCTCTTTTCAGCTCTCAGCAAGCTTTCCTATGCCTTGGGGTGGTGGCTTGGATGAGGAGCAGGGTTAACACAGCAATGGCCTTGCCCATCCTGTGGCCCTGGGGTGGTCACTCTGGGCTTGCAGCACAATCTGCTGCTGCCTGGCTCCATCCTAAGTAGGAGAGTGTAACTCTGGAGTTTATAGCTGGGAACAAGGGTGAACTTCACAAACAGAAGGTCCTAAGGAGTTCTTCAAGCATCCCTGCAGAAAAGGGCTGGGGTCAGGGGAGAAGTGGCTGCTCCCCATCCCTGTCTTGAGTGGGTCAGGTCTCTGCTGCCAGGTGCTGAGAATCAATGTGTTCAGCCTGTACTGTCATCCCTCTCCTGGTTTTTGGGGGGCACTGTGGCAAATTCATCAGTTCTTTTTCTCTACATTGCCAAATGAGAAGAGCAGTGATGCCCACAACCCTATCACCAAAGGCAAAAGGACAGTTTTTAATCAATAAACACAACCATCTCTCCTCTCCAAAACACTTTTTGGCCAAGGAATTGCCTGCCTGCTGTAGTTTTATTGAAAGGGCTTTGGAAGGCCTGATAGCAGGGTGAGCCCTTGTCTAGCCTGTGGTCAGGCAGCCCATCCTCCCCATCCTCCAGAACTCTGGAAGCTCTCTTGCTCCCCAGGAGAGCTAATCGATTAATTAGCAGGGGATGAAGTGCACCAAACAATCTGGTATGCCAGATGGATGCTTCAGTGTTCATTTATGTGCTGAAAATAACTGAGCAGAGGGCTCAGCACCACAGCCTAAAGCCTGCTTTTGTTGTATTCAGTGGTGAAAATGTTGTTGGCTTTAGTGATCCAAGTAAATAACTCCTCAGGAAAAATGTGTTCTGGCATCAAACAGTAACAGTAAAAATGAAATGAGTAAAAGCTGTCCAGAGCCATGGACTTTGCCTTCTTTAACAGACATACATTAGTGCAAAAACTGAAGTTTTGCTTTTATCTCCCTAGAGCATTTCTGTTATCCGAATGCCAAGAAATGAGTAATTTGGGGGTTTTTGCTTTTTCATTCTTTTAAATAACTTCTGTTTCCCTAAGGAAGTCTGAACTAAAGCATAGTCCTAGAAAAAAAAAGTAAGATGTCTGTTGCTTTGTCTTTGAAGGCACCATGAAAGAAAAAAAGTAATAAAAGTTTAAAGAGTCACGGTGGTGGCTTATTCTACCATACTTAATTATAAATGGAGTCTTGCTCCTTCCATATTTTTCTTCCGTTCTTCCATTTATTTTTTATTTTTCCCCTCCATTTTCATGGCCAAAAGTTGGTGTGCCAGACAGATCCATTTCTTATGAACTGCCTGATGGAGAACCACAGAAGTCCCTGGCAGTCAGTGGTCAGACTTCAGTGGGCAGCTGAAGGCTTTTACTGCTCAGTGGTGGGAGAACATGGCCCACAACCTCTGTGACACTGGGGAAGGCTCAAAGTTAGAGTTTGGGAGAGCTCTGTGTCATTTCAGTTGCTCATCCATGGTAAAAAGCAGAGGATTTGTTCTGTCATGCTTATGGAAGGAGCCAGGCATTTACTTAGGGTATTAGGTATAAAACTGGAGAGAAGACAGGCCCTGGAGGAGGGAAGAAATTTAAATTTCACTGGTTTAGCTTTTTTAACTGAAATTCAAAATATTGGTGATGGGTCTTACCAATTTTTAGTGTTAAAAAAAAAAATCTTTCTGTCATGACCATTACCTGTGTCCAGATGCTTTTTGGTTGTTATTTACAGGATAAGTTGTGTGATTAAAAAGCCAATTCATCTCACTTTTGGGTTTTCTCTGATAGCAGAGAAAATCTGTCAGTCTCCAGTCCAGGGCAGCTCACCAGAGCTGAGCTGCCTTCCCACTCCTGCTTACTCTCATTTCAATAGAAGAGGGACTTCTGGGGGTCCTATTTCCCACCCAGTGGGCAGAAAGGGGACAGGAGGTCATCCTGAGATAAAAGGAGAGGAGGAAACCCCATCCCTTCCTTCTCCTCATGGCCTTCTCCTCATGGCCATGAGGGTTCCCACTGGTATCTGAGGAGCATTTTTACCAGCAGGGAGATTTTGGGGTTAAGAAGGCTCATTTGAAGTCCTGACCATCCAGTGTGCTTTAACACCAAAGCACTATTTAGTGTGCCCAGAGTCATCTCACAGACTTTGGTTCTGTTTTCAGTGTTTAACCAAAACACTGAATTACTTTTACCTTTGTGATACTGTTAAGCTTCTTTTTAATTAAGTGGAGTGTTTTAACATGCTCTAGTTTGTCTTTCAGCAAATGTGTCTAATACCTGATAGAGAGGGGCTGGTTCTGGGAACAAGACATGCTCTGTCTTGCCTCATTTACCCAAGAGTTGGATAAATATTCCTAGAGGACCTAGGAAGAAGCAGTTATTGATGAATTACCTCCTATTATAGCCTTGTAGAGATCCCAGAATACTTGTGTGTGGCCTGCAGGGAGGAGATGATATGTCCAGGTTAAATGCTCTGATGGAGCTGAGCTGCAGGACCCAGGTTCTTTCCCTCAATACAAAGTGCAGGAAGCAGAGGCTGAATCCCAGCAAGTCATTAGCTCAACTCTTTCTTACTCCCAGATGTACTCTCAGCCTACTTTTTAAGGTTACACTCAAGCCTGAATATATATTTCCCTGCAAAAACATGCCATAAATAATAAACTGTTTCTTCACCAAAACAACATCACACAAGCAGCTCTGTGTTTGGGTGAACTTGTGGGAGGTCAAGCCCACTACACAACCACCTGTACCTGGCTCCTTCTGCCAGGTCATGAAGTCTGGCATGGACCATGCAGTGACCAAGGACCTTCAAGGGGCTGATGTTCCATCAAAACAGGACTTTCATAAGCAGTCATTTTATGAAGAGTGTGTGTGAGCCCATCACATGGGGAGGAATCTGAAATTTCATTATGGAAATGGAGCTTTAGGGGACTTTAAGGTGGGATCCATGGCTCTCAGCATGGTCTTGGCTGGAGTGTAGAAGAGGAGGTGAAACTGTCTGTGAAGAGGCTTAATCTGAGAGGTCTGGAGGTGTGGGCAAAATGAGGCTGAGCAGTAGTGGACAGAAGTACAGAAAATATCTGTGGCAGCTGAGTTAACCTGATCTGTGCCATTACAAGGGGATTTCTGGCTCCTTCAGAGTAAGAGTTAAGATTTACAGAGAGCATCAGGTTCTGGGGCAGAGCTGAGCCATAGCAAGGCTTTGGTACTGACAATTTATTCCTCTTTTGTTGCTCCCAAAAACCAGAGCTGTCTTTAGGTTAATCCATTCCCCTGTCCCCTGCTTTGCTGCTGGCTTCTCCTTTTCTTTTATCCTTGGCTTTTGTGTCCCCTGGCCTGATGGCAGGAGGGGCTGAGCTGTGCCCACCATTCCTGCAAGGTTGCATCACTGCAGCCAAGTGACCACTGCTGAAATGGAGACAGTTTGGGACAATGGGGTCTCTAAAATGTGTGCCCTCAGTTGTCTGTTCACAAACAGCACCTCAGGGGAGGAGGAAGGGGAAAGGGATCTGTCTGTGGGCAAGGGTTTGCAGTGCTGGTTTGCTCCCACTTTGGTTGCAAGTAGGAATTTTACCCTTGTTTACTTCAGCTGCATTCAAGTGTTCCTTTCCCTCTGAGTCAGCCAAAGGTATTTAAGCAGAGTGCCCAACTAGGTGGTATCTTAACTTTATGCTTGCTTGCTTCCAAAAATTCAAAAGAGGCTACAGAAAGTTTGTGTGTGTTGTTTGTCTTGTAGGGCAGGGTGAAGGATGGGTGAGAGATACTGACCTTGTAAGTAATACTTAGGGAGGCTGGGGTTGGAATTCATGTTTATAGCTACCCAATGCCAACTTGCTCAATAAAAACCTTGTTAGGTTTCCAAGAGTATCAGGAAACCCAAGGTAGTGTTGGGAGAGGGAAGGGAAGCCAGCTGCTTTTTATAGATCAGGTTGCAAGAAAACTTGGGTTACTGTGCAGTTGTATTTATTACCAGGGGACAGTGGGGTGGTGTTAAGTGTGAGCAGCCAGATGCATCACAGATGAGAGCTGGAAGTCTCTTTTTAGCATGCAGGCTGAGTGACTGAGTGGCAGCCAGATCATTTTAAGAAGTGATTGCTTCCCTTTGCTATGCTCTTATGTTCTCTGTCTTCCAGCCTGAGCAGCCCATGGCACCAAGTGTGTACTTCCAGTAATGCTTCATGTGCAAACCTTCCAAGCAGTCTGTAGCCATCTGATCTCCTGCAACCTGTGGCTTGGGGAGGGGGAAAGCTGTGTCCCTGGTATAACAGATGCTTTTGTGGTGGTGCTCTCAGGGTGTACCAGTAAATACAAATGCACCAATAAATACAAATATTGTGTTTGAGCCATAATCACTGCGCTGTGTAAATGTGTAGCAACACAGCTATGGGGGAGAGTGTAGAATTACACAGCTCATTCACAGCCCAGGTAGGAAAAATTGTTCTCCCTGTGTGTCTCCTCTATGGCTCAGCTGGGATTTATTGTCATAACTAAATAATTTTGTACCAACAAGTAGCCATTTTCTCTCATTTTTAACTTCAAATAGTGATCTGGAGGTGGAAAGGCAGCCCTGAGGTCCTGGGGCTGTGTCTTGCTTATGTATTCTTCCAGCACAGTAGGCAGAGTCCCCAGGGTCACAAGAGAGCAGAAAGCTGGAGAAGGGGTGAGTGTGTTGGTCCCAGTGCTCATGGGGGTGATTAAGGTCAGAACTGAACACAAAAGCATGAGAACCACAGATCTGGATCCACTACTAAAAAATGGAGCTTTTATGTTGCTGCAAGGATTCCTTAGAGTGATGAACTGGGCCCAGGGTACTCCTTGTTTAGTGATAGCAGCAATTCTGGGGAGGGGCTCCCTGGTCTGGTGATTCCCCCTGGCTTCACTGGAATGCTGTCTGAGCTGTGGAAACAAAAGGCACATTAACACAGAGTTATCCTGGATCTACATGGGAGGCACTGGGTGTCCCCCTTATCCTTCTGCTAATTAATAAGTATTATCAGTATGCTAATAGAGAGCCAACACACAAGCTATTACCCAAGTCCTGTCTCATCAACAGGTGTTCAGTGAGTCTTGGGAATGTGAAATGCTCATGCACATCAACACTGAATCTTTTAGTCCCAAACCATTGATTAACTCCTCAGACACTGAGTGCTGCATCCCCTCTGCTCCTGCAGCAGGCAAGGTTGGTGGCAGTTTCCATGGCTGTTCTTCCAAGACCTGCCCACCAGCAGGTAGTGAGAAACTTCTAGATTTCTCTGGGATGGGAACTTGGTCTCCCACTATCTCCCTGTTGCCTTAATTTTCATTTCCACAGGAATAGATGTGAGGGACTGGAGGTGTCTCTGCAGCCATTCTGGAGGGAACAGGCACCAGGAGCATGTCAGGACTGGAGAGGTATCCAGTACACTTGGAAACCAGTACACTGCATGGAGAGTGGAGCTGGCAGGGGCTGGGCTTTGTCCCTGAACTACAAACAAGGACCTGCAAATACTTTTGGAGGCTGTAAAGGGTGGGCTTGGGGTTGTCTTTGGGCATTGCTGATCAGTTTTGGTACCACCACTGTAGCAGCTGCACAGGGTTCAGAGTGACAGCCCAGCTTCGGGTGCCAAAAACCTTCTTGAAGCCAAGGGTAGGCATTTCTAGCCTTAATTTCTCTTTTCCCTATCTGCAAATAGGGTAAGTACCCTTCTGCCTTCCCCCTTTCCTGCTCTGTCTGTCCAGATAAGGAGATGTGCTTAGTGCAGGGACACATCTCCCATCTTGCCAGGTTGCCATCCCCCAGCACAGCCTTAGGGCATCAGCAGCAAGCCAAGAGTGCAGCTGACTTTAGGAGGAGGGTTGGATTTGTTTGTGTGTTTTTCCCATCCTTCTGATGATGCTGATATTTACTACCCAACAGCTGCAGTCTGGAGAAAGGAAAGAGGAGAGTGAGGGCTCTGCAGCTGACAACCACCTTGTGCTTTGGCTGCTTGTCAGCAAAGAGCTGCTGCCAGCTGGGGTTGAGCTGGGCAACCCTTGCCTTCAGTTGACCAGAAAGTAGTTTGGAGTTATCCACTAGGTAGCCCCCTAAAAGTACTCCTAATAAGAACAAAATGACCAAAAAAACCCCAAACCCAAACTAAAAAAAAAACCCACAAAACAACATATTTTTTCCTGGTTACTGTGGCAGGAGCTACCTAGGAAATAACTGAGATTTTGTGACAAGGGCTCATCTGAAGAATGGGATCTGCTGTCATGAAAAACATTTCCAAAATCAATACACATTTGGAGTAGATTAAGCTCTCCTGACTCCTGGTTCTGGGTTGCCTGCTGTTTGTCAGTCTGCATTTCATGGTTTTCCCACATCTCTGACTGAGGGTTTCTAGATGTGCTGGTCTCACAGCATTTGTCCTGCTACATGGCCGGTCTGGGAGAGCATCAGAAAAAGGTCCTGGAAATGTTTCTAGTCCAGAAATCTGGTCCTTCATCCTCTGAAGCCCAGCTCCAGTGTGGTACTGGTACCACAAGGGGCCTGGATTGAATGATGAAAAGGTCTTTTGGGCTGGAAATGAAGTTCCTACATTTGTTCAATGATTTGACACTCTTCTGATTCTGCAGTGAAGTCAGTTTTATCTTTCAAAGCAGATCCATGCTCTCCTGACTCTGTTTTCAAGGGTCACTGTCCTCATTCAGGAGCTT
This sequence comes from Heliangelus exortis, assembly GCF_036169615.1. Lineage (NCBI taxonomy): Eukaryota > Metazoa > Chordata > Aves > Apodiformes > Trochilidae > Heliangelus > Heliangelus exortis. Next base: position 1,835,889 of record NC_092442.1, on the reverse strand, counting down.
TTACATTTTCTTGATGCTTCTTCCAGTTTCCCTTCCCAGCAGTGGGAGTGCAGAGGCATGGCAGGAGCATTTCACTGTCTGTGGAGCAGAAGTGGGAATGAAGATGTGGCATCATGTTAAGCTGGGCTTAGGAAGTTGGTTTTAGCCCTTCCATGTGTGAAGATGAAAGTGAGGAAGTTAATGACAATTCACACCTGTTTGCTTCAGGGAGATGTGAAGATTTATTTGAAAAATAGGTTTGCAGACATTGTGTGTCCTGAATTTCTATGAATGGGGCAGAAATGTGAAACAGGTTGTTGGAAAACCTGGTGAGTGCTGCTGGGTGCTGTTCCTGTCTGGGTGTTTGAGGTGTTGGCCTTCAGAGCCCCATTTATCTCTGCCAGCATTAGACACAAATGATCCCTCCGGTGAGTGCAAGGCTGTTTGCCAGCACAGAGCTTTGTACACAAATCTTTGCCTGGTTGTTTTTTAATTTCTTCCCTTTTCTTTAAAGAGGACTTCAAATGCTACAGCTTTGCCACAGGGCTGTAATTACATAAACCATGGAAATGTACTTCAGTGACCAGTCAAATGACTCTGGTTTTGCCTGTAGCTCAAGCCTGCCGTTTATTAAGCTGTTGAAGGAATACAATTGAAATTCATTGGGGAGTTTTATTCTATCAAGCCCTCTGTAACTGCATGCTTTTGCTGGGCATCTCTGTGCATTTCGGTTGCCTATAAATGGCTTGTTTGTTTCCATAAAGGAATTGGCACAAAAGTGCAGCTGTGTTAGGGACCCCTGATCCCTGCCCCATGCTGGTGCAAGAATATTGACAGGAACGTGCAGAAATAGCCTCAAACTATTTCAGTAGTTAGAAAAGTTTTATATTTTTTATTAATTTTGCTGCAATCCTTATTCTGTTTTCGAGCATGAAATGACACCAGGGGTCTCATGTAGGCAGGAAGGGTTTGATGGCTGCTCCCACAGCACTGGCTGGAGCTGGGAGGTGCTCCCTGTGCCACAGCCCTCTCAGCCCTTATGGGCAGCAAGAAACTCTCTGCTTTGCCTCCTTTTTAGGGCTTTTCAGCTCTCTGTTGCACAGATCCCAAAGGGGGAGCTTGCCTGCTGGGTGTGTGGGTGTCAGCTTCATCTGGGGTCTGCCCACTGCCTGGTGCACGGGGCTCAGCAGCACTGCAGGGAGTTCTGCAGAGGGTGTGCTTGGTCCCCTGCTGCATCCCCTGTGTGTGTCCCTGCACCCTCTGCCCCCAGCCAGCCCCTCTGTTTCACACCTAACTTGTGGGATCCGATGAGGCTTCCTGGCACTCCAGAATTGGGAGGGAGGAGTTGTGGGACTTGGCACTTCTTCAGATGTGGCAAGCCCCCCCCCCTGGGATTTCTGTAAGAAGCAAATCCGGGGAGGAGTTAAAGCATCCCTTGTCTGTTCTCAAGACATGAAATAGCAGAAACCTTCTCTCTCAGCTCCTGCTCTGTGGAAAATCCTGCCTGGACATGGAAGCCTGGATGGAAACCTGCTGTCTGTCATGTTGTGGCTGTCCCAGCTTTTAGGTGTTGGGGCTGTTTTGCTGTCCAGGAAATTGATGTGCTGATCCTGCAGCTGCCTTACCTCACCACGGCTCAATCTGTAATCACCACTATCCCCATGGAAACGCACAAGCTTTTTTTTTTTTTTTTTTTTTTCCTGTGCATGGTAGTGCCTAATCTGGATTCTGATTCCTCTGTTGGTCCTTAAACCCAGGGACTTTAGCTGTGAAAGGTGAGCACGTGGGCCAGTGCCTGGTTATTTAGAGCTCTTGGCTTGGGTTCTTCTGCTAAGGGGGTTCAGGTTCTCAGTTTTGACTCTGTTCCCTGGGAAGTGGGGAGGGCAGAAGGATGGATGCTGGGGCTGGGTTCAGTTCTGCTCCACAGCCTGACTCAGGCTGAGGGAAGGGTTGTGCTATTACCATGCTAGGTTTTTGCTTGAGTTGGACTTCTGAGTGGCTATAAAGGATTTTTTCTGATCTGACTGCATTGGGTTTTGCTGCTCTCCTTGTTAGTCTGGCATCCCTGCAATTGGTCACTTTAAAGAAAAAAAGGCTGATGGGGGCTGTTAACATGGGCTGAACATATGTGCTCTGTGGAGTGGTCTCCCTGCTTTTTCTTTTAATCAAACTTCTCTGTCTCCTAATTGCTTTTTAGTGATTGTGCTCCACTCTATTGACTCCATCCTTGAAAGGGCTCAGCCTGCTCAGTTTGCACCAGAGCTTCTGGGCTTTTTGGCAGTGTCATAATGCTTTTTCTCTGCTGTAGATGTGAAAGGCAGCTCAGAGAGCAAAGAGATTGGCCTAAGATCAGACAAGAAACCTAGAATGGTGGTGCAAGCAGCTTTGAATTCTCAAATTTGAGCCAGAAAACATGGTAAGAGGGAAATATCCTTACTTCAGTCTTGTAAGTGCATCAAGGACAGTTCAGAAGAAAAGATGCTACCATTCTGATGACCACAGAAATACATTGTATTTCAGGCTTGGGGTTCCTACTGTAATACAGACAGACTCCCTGGGTTCTTGTCACCTCAGAAGATCCAAATACTGTGGTGGCTGTAGCTGCAGTTCCAGAGAGTAATGCTGGCCTTTATGAATGCATTTTTTTGAGGCTACTGCTCAAGGCACAAAAGCAAAACTCTCTCCTGAGTCTGTGCAGAGCAAAGAAATTGGGGGGTGTGTGTGTGTGTGTGTTATGCTATACTTTGAAGTTTTCTGCTTACTTATTAGGTATAGTTTGATTTCCACATCTGAGGTGTTAAAAAAGACTGAATGCTGTGAAGTAGTTGGGGGTGGAGAGGAAGGGCTTGTTGAGGAGCCTTTTTCTCTGTAAAGCAAGAGCATCACTTATGGGGGGATCTATTGCACTGTTTAGAATAGTGCCACAACTAAATGATTCTCCTAAGGAGCTTTGAGAGGTCAGGAGCATGAGCACAGTTGGTGAAATTGTCAGTCTGTTCTGCTCTATCTACAGTTTTTTTGGGAACATTGATGATCAAGGAGATCCTTGGCCACCCATGGTTGGTTTTTGCAGTGGCCATGTGCTGTTTCACCTTTACTTACTGAAACTTCTAAAATCAGCAGTAAAATTTCCACATGGAAGTGTTCAAATTGCCACATCTGCCCCAAAAAGCTGAGTGGGTTGTTCCCTGTGGAGGTGCTGAGCACTTTGGGAGCTGCTGAAGGACTTCCCAGCAGGTGTAGTTCTTGCCTCTAGGCAGTGAAGTTGAAAATTCCAGCCTGGCTTTTGCATGGCAGAGGAACAGGAATAAGTAGCCAGAAATGAAGCAGAGCAGAGAGAGGAAGAAGTTCCTGATAGCCAGCAATTTTATGGGAAATTCTCTCTTTCTCCTTCTTAGGGAGCTCCAGCTGCCTTACACTTAAAAAGTAATGGTGATTCCAGGTGTGGGAGCTGTGAGCAAGGCTGGCTTGTAGCTGGGCAATGCATTGATCTTGTTCCAGCCTAGTGTACCACAAGCTTTTGATTTCCCCCAACCACCAAAAGGCCTAATTACACCATTAGTTGGTGACAAAATTCTTGTTCTGAAGTGACTGAAGCTGTACCTCTCCCTGCCATTGTGTTATCCTGACAGAACTGTTCTGAGGGAGTTTGCAGGAGGGGACAGGGAGAGATTCCCAACTTTTGGTCACCTGTGTCAGGTAGGACTTGTCCCTGTTGAATTCACCTTGAGCACAAATCCATGGAAAAACTATTAACCAGGAATGGAGCCTTTCTCACTGTTTCATCAAATTGTATTGCCTCATGAAATTTCATCAAATGATGTCATTTCATTAGAGCTTCATCTGTTTCTTGGGGTATTGTAACAAGGATTTAATAAGGTTTGGCAGTGGAAAACCCATGGAAATTTGGTAGCATGGTGCAGCACCAAACTGCTGCAGTTCAGTAAAAGTGTTGTGGGGGGCCTTACTTTCCCTGATGCTCCCTCACTTCTGTGCCAGCATGTCAGCAATTTTGAAGGTTTTGGTACAAGAAGGAGACTGTCTGGGCACAGAGGGACAATAAGGGGGCAGCAGTCTCTGTGATCACCTGGATTTCTTTGTGCTTGGTTCTGGTTTAATAATACATCAAGGCTTTGCTTCTCTGGCTTCCATGCTTGTTGAAATTGTCTGATGCTTAAAATATGAACCTTTCTGTCTCATCTTGCCTTTGGTTTTGTAACAGAAGGAGGTACCATGATAACAGTACTTTATCCAAACTGGGGGCTTCTGACCTGTGTCTCACCTTTTATTTCTTTCTGTAACAGCAGAAACAGCTGATCTTATTTAAGTTGGTAATAATATCTGAAGCATGCCTGGAAATATCTGGTCATTTGCTTCATTCTTTTGATAAGGGATTGAGAGAAAAACAGAGCTTAGTGTAAAGTTTATTAAATGGCAGAACACGTTTCAGCTTCCCACCCCCCACATTCAAGCCAGAATTCAGCATTTGTCATCAACAGTGTCCCCAGCAGCATTACTAAAAAAACTGTCTTCAGCACAGCAGGTTGATTTTTTTCCTGAGATGGACACAATGAGTTGTTTGTTCTTTCTCCTTGGGCAAGTGAGTAATATGTGCACAAACCCACCTATCTCTGTGCCTCAAAACTAATGAAAATCAGCAAGTTGTACAGCTCCCCAGTTTGACAGTGTGGTAGCATGCTGCCAGTGCTGATAGTCATTAATATGCATTGGCAACTGCTTGTGTCTGGAAATATGAAGTATTCTACAATTCCCAGGAAACTGACAGATGAAAGTGAAGAAGTTGCATCTTGAAGGACAGGTAGATGAACATTTAGAGCATGTACATAAGCTCTTATATGCCCACTGTTGAATACTTCTTATCTCTTCCCCATGCCTTGGCACTTCAGTGTGCTTTATTTTAATGAATTTTAAGGATGATTGCAAACTCCATCAGAGCTGAATTAAAATCTTGAGCAGGTAGGTTGTCATAAACCCCTACCCAAGTAGCAGTAGTAGCAGACACTATAATGTGTTAGCCCCTGTTGCCTACTTTTTATATTTTCTGGCTTTTCTCCATGCTTCTAATGTTTTACTGCACCTTCTGAACTATCATATGAGAGATAAAGTAACTTGGCTCCTTTACTGATGCTGGGTGAAAGGCTTGCCTGTGAAACCTTGTGCTTCTTAACAGCTGGGAAGCTCAAAGGAGACCTGAGTGGTTGAGGTGCTTTTTTCCTACTCTCATGTCCACTGGAAAAAATATGTGGAAGAGGATTTTCAGCAGCCAGCCCAAAATACTGCAATGAATTCATGTTGAAGCCCTGAGTTGTACCCTAGAGCCCTGAGTCCCAGTGCTGCCACTTCTCTTTAAAGTTCTTCCCTGTTACTCTCAGGTAAAGATCCAGGGTCATCCTGCAAACAACCCCATGGGCTCACAGACACGTTCCTATTCCTGGGGCTGGTTCAGTTTGTACTCTGGCTTTCTTGGACATGTTCCTTTTATCTAGGCAGAAGCTGAGGGTGGTAATTTGCCCACTTATGTGCATGAGAGAAAAAAGCCTTTTCAATTGTAGACATAAAGCTGGGGAGGAATGCAGGAGCAAGTTGCATTCTTACTTTGCAGGGAGGTTTTCTCAGAGCAGAGGAGGTGGCCTTTTCCCAAGGGAAGGTGCCTGCCCTTCACCTTTGCCTCTTGAGAACAAGAGCCCTCACACATACTAAAGCATCTGAAAATGGAAAATAACTTCTTTGGCTTTCTTTTCTTCACTAAACTCGTGGGATTTTGCTCCAGAGGCCTCAGCACCTGTTTGTGCAGTTGTGTTCCCACACTTTGAGGTTCTGCCAGTTTTACTTGATGGAGAAATCTGTGGCTTGTGCTAGGGCAAAGATCAGTGGGGACAAAATCTCCCTCATGTCCAGTCTTTGAAGGGCTGGCATTGTGAAAGTGTGTTTTGAGACTGTTTTTGTCTTTGAGGCATATAGTTTGAAAGATAAAGCCACTCCTAGTACACACCAAAAGAAATCTGCTTCATTGGAGCAGGGAGCAGAAGCAGACGCTGGCCTGTGTGATCCATGGGTGGATCCAAGGTTTGGCTGCTTGCTCATGATCAATTGCACACATAATTACTATTGCTTGGAATTTGCAGTCCTGCCCACGAGTGGCTTTGGGGAGAGTGGGATTTCTTGGGAATTGTGGTTGTTTTGGTATATTGAAGGGCTGCTTGCATGCAAAGACTGTTAGACTAGTAAATGCAGAGGGAGATTGTAAATCACTTCTATATACGTGAGTATGACTGGTATATTTTTGTCTGGTGATGCAGATGCAAGTGTATTGGAGGATGTAAATGGTGTTTATCTAAGATAGATGCAACTTTTTAGGAAAATGAGTGAAATTTCCCCTCTTACCTGCTATGGAAGGGAATTCCCCATGACAGAGAGAAGACTGGCAATACTAGATTCAGCCCTGTCTTAAATGAAAGACAAAAATAAAACTGTTACACAGTCCCATAGCTTATATTCATGATGTCCATTTAAAGATCTGCAGCTTGAGTATGTCTGAAACCAGTGCAGAGGAATGAATGAGAAACCACAGCACCAGTGAGTGCAGGATGATGCTCTGATCCTTGGGTAGCGTGAAAGCTTTTGGCACCATGAGCTCATTTTGATCTCACTTGTGTCTTCTCCCTCCTACCAGGCTGGAAGAGAGCTGGAGCTGTGCCTTAGCCACATCAAGCCAATTCCAATGATCTCTGCTTTACTGAGACTTCAGCTAACTTAACTTTGGTGACAGCAAGGACTGCTTAGATTCCCCCAGCCAGTGCTCAAGGATTCACTGGGTCTAGAAATACAAACAGCCCCCAGCAAAGCCCCTTCTCATCTTGCTGGGAAAGAGAGCCCATGGTACAGCAGCACCTTGGTGAGGAGCAGAGGCTGCTCATACTTAGAGGGTGAGAGTGCTCAGGGGAGTGGTGGGGTCTCCATCCCTGGAGGCATTTAAAAGGTGTTTGGACCCGGTCCTTAAGGACATGGTTTGGTCAAAGGTTGGACTGGATGAGCTTGGAGGTCTCTTCCCACCTAAACATCCTGGGATTCTGTCACAGGGCACCACATGTGCAGAGGGGCTCAGTTCATTTTGGGGGTTTTCAGAGGTACTGAGGTGCCTGAGTCCTTTTTTATTTTTCCTGCTGAGATGGATCCTTTGGAAGCCTCATGGTCTGCTCTGTTAGCAACCCTGCCTACCTTGGAAAGTCTGGCTGCTGGGTTTTAGTTTGGAAGTTGGCAGGCTGGCAAGTAACTGTGGAAAAGTGCTGCTGTCAGAGAGGCAGGAACAGCTCCAAGTTGATTTTCCCCTCATGTCAATGGCTAAACCATACCTCCCCTCAGTCTCAGTTCTGGGAGGTTCTCCTCAAGCCTTGTTTGCTCAGTGCCTTATAGCTAATGTGCAGTGCTGAAACCTGACATTAGCTCAGCCATGTCAGGGTAAACAGATGGCCATTTCCAAGGAGAAGATAGTAAGCACTCTGTACAGGTTTTGCAGCGTGGTGAAAATCCAGGTAACAGAAACAGCCAGAAGTGAAAGCTGAATTATATTGGATTCCTGAGTCATCAGCTATTGATGCAGAAGATCCTGCTACCTACGCTTTTGTGGTGATGCTGCTAAGCAGCATTTCCAGCCCTCTGGGCAATGACATGAAAGGATAGTGAAGATAAAAACAGAGCACTGTTGACTTTGAGAGAAATGTTATATTTATACAGGCAGATGTTGAGGTAACTGAAAACTTCTAGACTGCTTTAATGGAAGTTTGCCAGTCTTCAGCCTTCAAACACTCATACTCAGGCTTGTTTTCTCTCCTCCCAAATCACAGAGCTGCCTTTGGGTGCCCCTCTTTCTTTTCAGAGAGCTTCTTCCAAACTGAACAAGGAGCTCCAGAAGCAAAGCAAGGCATGATGTGACCTGGCAGGCCAGGAGTGTTGGCTGAGCCCTGTCCTTTGCCAGGTATGGCCCTCAGTCATGACAACCTCCCAAGAGCAAGGACAAAGAGAGACCCTATTTCTTACCTGGACATCTGGGTGCCAGAGAAGCTGCTGGGTTTGGATCCCATCTGGGGCAGTGGTCTTAACATATTTGTGTCTCCAGTTCTGGCACTGAAACAGCTCTTTCCCACCAGCACACAGTCCACGTGCTCTTTCCTCAGGTGGGGACACTCCTCCCTCCTGGGTTTTCCAGCCTCTTCAGGCAATTGATGTAAAGAACCAGCAGAGCTTTATAGGGGATATCTAAACCAATTCTGCCTCTCGAAGCATGCCTGGGCTGCACATCTCTGATGAAAACAGGCAGCTGAACTGGCAAAGCTGGTTTCCTCCCTCTTTTTCTTGCAGCAGGACTTTCTGGAGTCTAGCACAGTGTAAGTGCTGAGGCCCCTTGTGGATTCTTTGCTGTCTGGTAAGGTTTGTGCTTGTGTTATAACCTTTTATTCAGCCCTGCTGCAGACTGGCTTTGCTTTCCTATCTAGCACCCATTTTAATGAATCTTACATCAGTTTAGTACCTTTGAAATCTGCAACTCTGACATTTAACAGAAATCAGCCAACAGGTCAAAAACCTGTAAGGAAGGGACAAGTGGCAAAGTGTGTTTGCATTAAAATTGTCTTTCTCTTTAAAACCAGGCCCAAAATAGGGGATCTGTCAGTACATCTTCCCTTCCCTACAAGGGAGGGATCATGTGCTCCATGCTGCAGGGCATCTCAGGTCTCCGTTGAGGTTAAACAGTGGAATGTGGCTATAGGGAAGAGAGCAATTAAAAATTCATGTTCCCAAAACATTGATGCTGCTGGGCCAGATCTGCACAGGCAACACTGCATAGAGGTACCTACCAGGCTTCTTGCATTTCCATCATGGACCAGACTCTTGATCCCACAATCACACCTAAATCCAGGGGTGATATTGCTGTTTATCATGCAAAATGCTCTTTGAACTCTTTGGCATGATAGGAGTTGAGGGTTTTGTATGTCAGGGGCTCATTTGGTGATTCTTCATGAAAGTAGTTGTCTTAGCAGAGGAGCAAAAAGCAAAACAGCAAAGAACTTCCTGGAAAAGAAATGAATGTTAACTTCCCTCTGTTGGATTTATTCAGTTCTTTGAGATACAAATGGATTCTTGATGGCCAGAGAAATCAGTCCTTCTGCATTAGGGAGTTTGATGGATGTCTTCCCCAGGCCTTTCTGAAGGGCAGTGTAAGTGGACCTGTAAGTAACCTGCAGGGAAAAACACCATGTGGTCTGGAGTTCTCAATTATGGTTTTGCTTTTGTTGATACTTAAGGAAATTTTAATTGTGCAGATACATGAAAAAACAGCACTTCATCCCTTCAAAATACCCCTTGTCTTTTGAATTTGGGGGTCACTCCTCACCCCCAAACTACTGTGACTTGCACCACATCTGAGTTTTAATTGTTGTCTTGTTAACATTTCCCATTGATCTCTCTCCTACTGCTGTGACAAAATCAGATGTGGTTAATTACAGAAGAGGATCCTGCTGAGGTTTACAGACAGTGCTTGCCCCAAGGATGCTGCATCTGATGTGTGTGGTTTTCATCTCTGCAGCCTCCATGGTGTGTGTTTAATTGCCCATCCCCACGAGGGAGGTGATGGGGAAGGGTGGGATGCTTGGCCAAGCCCAAGCAGTGGGAGAAGGTGCATCAGGGTAGGGCAGAATAGACCCAAATTGTGTATTGAGATGTTCTGGATCAAGAATAAGAGCAACTGCTCTGGATTTGGACTTGCATGGCCATAGTGGAGCCTGAGGTCTTGTTTAGGTACATTCATGCAGTGTCTTGAGCTGGAATAACAAAAATGGCTCTTGGCTTGGAAACTGGGCATGCTGTCATAGCTGTGGAAAAGGCTGGTTTGTTCCTGACCTTCCAGTGGGATTTGAATCATGGCACAGAGTGAAGAAAAGCTTGTGCAATAACCAGTGGGTTTCCTAGCACCTTTTTTTTTTTTTGTTACTTGGTTTATAACAGCTTCCAAGATCAGAGGTTCATTTATGATTGTTTTCTGTTCTGTGAGCAGCTTCTAACCCCTTGCTCTTTGATCAAAAACCCCATGTTGTTTACTTACTGACATAGGTCAAACACAGCAGGAAACAATGGTGACTTAAGGGAATTAATTGCTGCCAGAACAAAGCCTCCTAAAGCCTGAGTGCATCCTAAAGTCTGAGCTTGACAGTAAAGCTTTGGGCTTGGCAAAAGAGAAATCATCCATATGAAAGAGAGATCTGCATTTCCCAGGCTGCCCCACACTCTCAGTTCCCCCCTCCACTGAAGTCCTGGTTCCAAAACAAATCCTACAGCCACAGACTGGGTTGGGTTGGAAGGGACCTTCAAGATTATCTGGTTCCAGTCCCTCTGCCATGGGCAGAGACACTTCCCACTAAACCAGGTTACTCAAATTCATAAGCATGTCTTATATTCATCCTCTCTCCAGGACTGGATTTTGTTTTTTCAGGTCATTACTTCCTTTTCCAGTTCTTATGCCATTGCTTGGGTTGACCTGTGGATGTGGAAGTCAGGGTGTGGGTGGTTTGGGTCAGGTTTGGTTCCTGTTTCTTTCTGCTGTGCAATAAGCAGAGGCTTGGCTTGAAAGTGAAGTCTTGTATATTGCCAAAGGCTGTGCTCTCTTTATCCTCAGCACAGGTTAAAAATGTTATTTAACATTTAACTGTTATGTTGATGCTACTGGTGGATTTGCTGGAAGAACATTCACTGATTTCCAGAGCTGTCTGGGCTGGGTGAGGCCAGAGAGAATTACTGCTTTTGTGCTTTGTTCTGTGATGCTGAGATGCAATAAAACCTGATATTAGTACTGACTTTCTTGAAAAGAAAGTGCTTTGAGGTCTACTTGTGAAAAGCAGCAAGTAGGAGCCAGGTGGATTTGTGCCTTTCTGAGAGTCTTTTCTTCTTTTGTTCCTTGACATCAGTAATTTAGCAGTTCCTCTCAGGTCCACTCACAGCCCAACAGTAACTTGTGATCTGTTCCACCCATGATTGTCTTAGTTCACCATTGTACTTGTATCAGTGTATCTTTACAGATATTTCAGTTTTCTGTGGCCTAAATAGATTTTTTGGAGAGAGCTTTCTAATGGTACTTATTCCAGTTATGTGAGAAGGGAGAGTGGTACCATGAGTTGGGGCTTGGCTGTCACTGATACCTTTGTGTCTTCCATTGTACTGCTCCAAGTCTGCATCTCACCTGGAAGTTTTGTCATTTACCCTGATTTTGGTTCCTTGGTGGAACAGACTTTTCACTGAACTCTTAAGGAAGGATTAAGCAAAATTTAACTTCCCCAGCTGAACCAGTAAGCCTCTGCCTTATAGTCATGCTTGGAAGCTTTCTGAAGTATCACTGGCAGAAAGTACTTTAAAAAAAAAAGTACATAATGGATGAGAATCCTCATCTCTATCTGCAGAGTGTGTTTTAAATCCTGATTTGAGTAGAAACACAGCTCAAGGATATCCTGCAGCTCACAGGACTGTGCTTTCCCTTAGATCCACAGATACATTCTACACAGATCTTATGCTGAAATCTTACATTGCTGCAGTACCTAAGATAAAAATTAAGGACAAAAGTGAGGTGACAGCAGAGCCTCTTACATTAAAGTTGTAGCTTACTGAGGTTTGATTTGTTTCCTTTCTGAATTGGACACAATCGTTGTCGCAGACTGAGCTCTTGGGGCATCTGAGCTGGTTGTGTGATTCCACACCAGGGGAAATTCCTCTTGGAAGTTTTTCAGCCCAGTCAGGGTTGGATGAGCATGAAGGTGTCACAGGTACCTGAGGTGCCTCCTCTTCCCTTTTGGAATCATCTGATGACTTGAACTCCTTGGTTGAAAAGAAAAAGCAGCAGCCAACAGTTTATTTTCTGTTGTGTCCACTTGACCTGGACTGGAAGGAAAAATAAAGTTAGGAATATTCCCAGGATATTGCCCAGCCCAGCCTTAAGTTGCTCTTGAGCCTCAACAGAACTACACAGAGAAGAACCAAGACTATTGCTCATTAAGTTCTCATACTTTGGAGGTGTCTTTTGATGATGCAGCCTTGTATTGTTCTGACAGTATTCTTCCATAAACCCTTACAAGGGGAAAATTGTGTGGTTATGTTGTTTGGTTTTTTTAACTCCAGCTAAAGCTTTCACAACTTTAATTTTCTGCAAACCTTTGACAGCTGTTTTTTTGTTACTTTTTTTTTTTTTTTTTTTTTTTTTTTTTCCCCAAGATATTTTAATACTTACCCTGCACAGCACTCAGAGGAGAACAGGACACAGCTGATTACAGCCTGGTCATTTTGCAGTCTTTGTTTCCAGAGAACATGTTCCTGGGCTCTCTTGATTACTGGAACCTCTTTTCATCACTCTGCTTCTCCTCCTCAGTGGGCAAGCAGGGAGTGATAAGTGCAGTAAAACATGAACTGTCATAGTGATTAGAATTCCCTGCAAAGGGGTATTTTAAATGGTTCTGCACCTGATTCCTTTTCATTTTAAAGGCAAGAGGGTAGGGCAGGGGAAAATCTGTTAGTTAAAGTATTAAAGCCTGCCTGGGGCACAGCTTTTCCTTTCACTTCCAAACTGCCTATCCAATCCCAGACAACTGGAAATGGAAAGATGTTGTCTGAGCCCTCAGGCTCTCACTTAGAACTACCTTCACTTCTTGCTAAGTCTGCTTGTGGAAAGGTTTTCCCAGCATGTTAAATGCACTGGATTTGTTTCCATAGACTTTAAATGCCTCTTTAGAACACAGACAGGCCACTGCTGTTTGGATGTTTTTTAACTGGACTGAGATGACAGCTAATAATGACCACGGGTAGCTGAAAACCCTAAACCATTACTAAAAGGCTGACTTTTCCTGAGATGGTTCTGTCCTGTCCCCCTTCCCCAGCACAGTCCATCTTGTCTATAAAACCTTTCAGGTTTAGGAGCCACGGGAGTTCTGCCAGCAGCAGATACATCCAGACAACAGGCTTTCCCTGCCTTCTGGCTCACACTTCCCTTTTACCCATCCTGCATACAAGCTCAGAAGTACAAATTTGAGAATCAGGATCTAAAAAGATGGATTTGTCTGTGAGTGTATGTGAGGTGGTGAGCTCTGATGTACTCTGCTGGCTCCACATGAGCATCCTTCTGGCTCTCAGAGCCACTCCCCTGTGTGCCCCACTTCCACGCATTGTGAGACACTGAATTATTCCTCTTTAATCACCTTGGCCATAACTTCTCCCATAACCCCACACTGAGGCATTCTTTCTTGCAGTTGGTTGGTCTTCCTCTGCTCATGGATCACCCTTGGCCCCTTCTCTGTCTTTCAACTGAATTCCAACTCATTTGGTAGCCTTGGGATGGTTTGATCACAAAATATTTGGCAGCTGGGTAGGTGCTGGATTTGTGCTTTGGGGTAATGAGATGTTCTCACCTCCCTGCCCCGTTGCTCCTCTTCTCTCTGCTTTTTGAAAGCTCTGACCCTTTCAGGGAACAGCCTGTGGTGACTCCAGAATCTCTTTCCTGACTGGTAACAGCTCGTTTAGAGCCTGTCATTCTTCATTTGGAATTTAAATTATTTTCCCCCAGTATGCATTAATTTCCATTTATTGACTTTGTTTTCCACCTGTCACCTATTACTCAGTCACCAAGCATTATAAGATCTTTAGGTGGAAATTGAGTTTATGAATCCTTGGCTCTGTGCAGCTATTTTCTCATCACCCAGCAAACTTAGCAGCCTTCCAAAACACTGTTCCTACTGCTCACTTGTGCTCAGGGCTGTACAGAGAGCAGGAGAGCATTTTTGTGCTGAAACTTTGGAAGGATCAAAAGTGAAGACCCTGCAGGTACAGTGCAGTTAAAGAAGTCTCCAAAGATATCCAGAGCCCCAGAACACAGTGAGGGAATGAGCAACCCCACTAATTTCAGGAGGCTTTTGAGGTCCTGATTTTGAGCTTGTTCAGTGCCTTTCCCACTGGTGGCCTTGCAGGGACCCAAGACAGACCCAGCAATGCCAGACCCTATGGACTGGCTGTAATGTTCCTTCAGTCACTGGAAAAATGACCCTATTTTTGACCCAAACAACCAGAGAAGCCTTCTCCAGGAGCTGTGGCTTTTCTTTTAGGTGTTGATCTGGCAGCTTAGTTTTCAGGAATGATATTTAGAAACTCCAGGATTCAGTCTGAGCCACGTCATACTCACTTGCTGAATAATTTCTCATGTTTTCCTTAGGTCTTGGTGGGCCTGGGAAGAAGTTTGATGCTTTTACCTTTCCTGTGGGCTCTTCCTTCCCAGCCTAAAGACTGATTTAGAGTGGTTTGGAAGAGCAGTGGTAAAAATAATATTGGCTGGCATTTTCAAGGCTGAAACTTTGTGGGTTTTGCTATTGACTTAGATTAAAAAAAAATTAAATTCCTGAAATGCATTTTATTCCTTGCCTGTGTGTATGGGGAACTTTATCAAAAAGACCAGAGCAAACTGGCACAAGAGCAGCTTCCTTTTGCTTCATTAGCAAAGGAAGTGGATGAAGCTTCCTTTCAGTCCCTCTGAAATGTGGTAGGTTTGGTCAACACTTTAACTACAGATTCATGGAAAGCTGTCCATGGACACATCTGTAATGCTATTCTGCACACAAAACTAGCTAGAATATGTAGAAATATTGCTTTTCTTGTTCACTGCTGGAATTCACACATTGGGTAGAACCCAAAAGGCAGAGCCTGGGAGGATGAGAGGGGTCAAAGGTGGCTTTTCCTGTAAATGTGTCATTAATTCATACAAGAACAAAACCCACTCTCTGTGCTTAAGGGTATCTTGATGAAACTATTTTTAATTTTTTAAAATTTTTTTAAATTCAGGCTTCACAATGGCTCTCAAACTGTTAATGTGCATTAAATCTGGGCCTGATGTGCAGACTCACAGACAGCTTTCCCCTTTGGATGGGGCTGTAACCTGGGGTTTTGGACCTGCTTGTGACTGGAAGCTCTTTGAAGCTGATGTGGACTGAAGTGTGTTCCTCCTGCTCCTCTGTTTTGGTGGAATATGGTTTGCTCTCTCTCCTCCTCCCCCTTAAATCCCCTGCCACACATGTTCTCAATTACTGCCTGCATTGAAGCTGCAAATGTTTCTTGTGCATCTAGCTTTCTATATTGAGTGCTGGAAATATATTTTAGTAATTTGTGGGAGAACTTTTACGTCCCATGCTGGGAAAATGGTGGTTATGGTTCCTGCAGGGAAACAAGTTCATCAATTCCAGTGCACAACAGTTTTGCTGCTTCTTCCTTTTGTATCTTGAAGCAAATATCATAAGAACCTCTTGCCCCTGTTGGGCTGAGCCTGGGTTTCTCCCATCTTTGAAATAAAAAGCATATGCTCTGCAGTCTGTGTTTTTCAGTGCTGTCCACAAAATAAGCAGTGGGTTTTGGCTGAACACAGTAATATCTACTGTGTACCCCAAATATTTGGATTTGGATGTGCAGCAGTACTGCACTTAGGAAAATTCAATTGTATTTTATTGTTGGTAGGATTTCAGAGTCAATATTCTGCAGCAGAGGGCATTAAAGGAATAATGTAAGAAAGAAACTTGCCAGTACTGATATTTTGGAAGGGAAAGGAAACAGGGATTACTCTTTTTCTTAGCATTTCTATTGTCCTCACAAGATAATCCCTCTGTATCCAGTTGGTAAAATGGGTTCACAAGCCTTTGTTGTTGTACATTAAATCATGCTTTGTTTCCAACTGCAAACCTTAGGTCCCACACCCACATCTGTAACGTGTTCCTCAGATCAGTTTCTGATTTGTAGAAGATAATTTTGCGGTTAAGGAAAATTCTGTCTTGCACTCCACCTCTTTCTTGTGCTGACAGTAAATTCAACAGCAGTCAGGGGATACTGTTAAAAAAAAAAAGTCTTGAAAGCACAGTTACCTTCTGCTTAAATAAATGATGGGCTATTTCAAATGGAAAGAATTGCTTTTACATCTCTTGTGTGGGTAAGCTGGCTTGCAATAGATGGGCTTTTAAGAGTGCTGGCAGACTGAGATAGCAAAGAGAAGAGGAAAAGGTGTGTTTGGATCAATTACTAAATTGTTAGATAATAAATGAATCCTTTTCCAATGCACACAAACTAAGCTTCCTTTTCATTTACTGTTCCAACTTCCCCTTCAGAGATTTGATTAAAGCATTCTCTCCCAAAGCATAGAACTCTTACCATTTTGCTATAAACATTAATTGACCCTCTTTTGATCTTTGAAAAGTTATTTTCCTGCCATTAACAATGATAAAACCATAAACAATATTTTTAAAGATACCTGGGGGAGGGGGGTGGTATCCAACCAAATGGAACAATTCAAAGGACTTCTATGAAAAGCTGTGTACACTTTTGCCACTGTCCTCAGAGAAAGAAATCAGTACAGGCAGCACTTCACTATGCATCAGACAGGAGTTTCATCTTTGCAAATAATTTTATAATTTTTGCAAGTTGAGTCATTCAGACATTTTTTCCTATTGCTTTATTTCTGATATGTTTGTTCAAAAACCAAAAAAAAAAGCTGGAGAAAGAAGAGCAATAAAACTTGAGTGAAGTGATGCCTGAGATGCTCATTTAGTTCCCATTAGTACAATAAATGAGAAAATGGTGAGGTTTGGTTAGGTTTTTTTCCTGTACTTCTCAACAGGGATAGTTTTAGACCTGTATCCCAAATGGAAACTGAGTCACAGGCTGACCCATAGGACCAGGATGGAGCAAGATGCTAGAACAGAGTCCCTGGAGGTAGCAAT
This sequence comes from Heliangelus exortis, assembly GCF_036169615.1. Lineage (NCBI taxonomy): Eukaryota > Metazoa > Chordata > Aves > Apodiformes > Trochilidae > Heliangelus > Heliangelus exortis. Next base: position 1,819,114 of record NC_092442.1, on the reverse strand, counting down.
GTAACTCTGGCAGTTTGGGTGTGGGTTGTTGTTTGTTGGTTTTGGGGTGGTTTTTTTCTTTGTTTTAAGTGGGTAAGAGTCTTGTCTCATTTGGCTGTTTGTAAATCCAAAGGCATTCCAGTCTAAATCAGCAGACTGGAAGAATTCATGGTGTTGTTTTTGGGTTTCTTAAGTGTCAGAGAGATTTCCTTGCTGTGGTGTAGACTCAGGTCAATAACAGTGCTCACCCCCTCCCCAGCTCATCTTTTCACAGCCTTTGGGATGGATCCTGGAGCCCAGGAATTGTGTTGCCCCCTGACTTCACTCTGGAGGAGAAATGCTCCTGTTCCAGTAGGAATGGAGGCTGGAAATACAACCAGTCTTGGGGTGGCTCAGTGATCATAGCCTGGTTTGTGCCTGTCCTCACATAGCTGGCTGGAATGACTGAGGAACATCTTATCTAAGGCTCACCTTTGAATTTTGGTCATTTTATCTCGTGCTAAGCCCCCAAGTATTTCACTTTGACATGAAGAGGAGCAAGTAATTTTTTTCAGCCATCTCTTGGCCTGCAAAACTCCCTGCTAAATCCTCTGCAGCTCTGCCCTGGGAGGAGAGAGAGAGATGTGCCCAGAGCCTGCAGTGAAAAGCTGAACAAAGAGGGGGAATAAGCCTAACTGGGGGCTTGTGTGATACAAAGAAACCCTGTGCTTTCAAATAATGGTGGTATAGGCAGATTTTTATAAAGAAAAATATCCTCTGGTTTTGGCCTTTTCCTGGTTTGTATTGAGTGGAGCTCGTGTTGGGTTTGGTGAAAGTCAGAAGACTTGGGAGTTGGTGCAAACCACTAACTGGGTGATGTTCAGTGAATTACGTGGACAAAAAACACATTTCTATGGCTTAAGTCAGAAAACCACATGAATAAATCCTGGTCTGGTTTTGCTTGTATTTCTGTGAACACTTCAAGTTTATTTTCAGTTGTTTTGGGTTCTGTTTCCTCTCAAATTCAAGTTTGCCTTAGGTGGTTTTCCCTGAAAGTTCACAAAAATCTGCTTTCTTTAGGCAACTTGCTGTTTGGGAAATGGGGAGTCTTTAGTGACCCAAAACCAACTCTATGCAAGACCCATTCCTACAGCTGGGTTTTGCTTCTATATCCCAGTAACCAGGAAGCCAGGATTCACTAAATTTCTTGGCTTCAATTAACTGAATTTCCTCCTGTGTTGCAGGTAGAATACACAGGGCTGTAGGCAAGCTGAGGGAAGCTCCTTCAGGTACTTCAAGAAGGACATTGAGGGGCTGGAGCAAGTCCAGAGAGGGGCAACAAAGCTGGTGAAGGGTCTGGAGCACAAATCTTACAAGAAGTAGGGACCTGGGTTGTTGAGTCTGGAGAAAAGGAGGCTGAGAGGAGACCTTGCTCTCTACACCTGCCTGAAAGGAGGTGGAAGCAAGGGGGGAATTGGTCTCTTCTCCCTAGTATCAAGCAGTAGGATGGGAGGAAATGGCCTCAAGCTGTGCCAGGGGGGGTTTAGGTTGGATATTAAGGACAATTTCTTGTCTGAAGGAGTGGTGAGACACTGCCATGGGCTGCCCGGGGAGGTGGTCAAATCACCATCTCTGGAGGTGTCTAAAAGCCACAAAGACGTGGTGCTGAGGGCTCTGGTTTGGCACTGGACTCTGTAGAGTTGGCTAATGGTCGTGTTCAGTGATCCTAAAGCCCTTTTACAACCAGAATGCTTCTCTGTTTCTGTACTGAGAGAACATCAGCCCTGCCTTGCAGTAAGTGCTGGGAGGGGGAGGCAGGTCCTGGGAGCCCTGTGACTGTCCCCATGGGCTGCAGGGTGGGGACAGCACTGCCATGGGGCACATGCACTTCAGACCATCTAAATCAGGAGGAATTTCTGCACCATTTGGTAAAAAGGGGCAGCATGGGATGAACACTGCCTGGGAAGGAGTTGGGTGTCTGAGCTCCTCTCCCACCTCCTGACTCAATGTGCACAGCACTGCTCCGTGCTGGGCCCATCTCCTGGGGCTTCTCAGCCATAGAATCACAGAATCATCCAGGCTGGAAAGGACCTCTGAGATCAGCAAGTCCAACCCTTAATCCACGACCACTGTGGTTCCCAGACCATGAGAATTAGACCTGGAAAAATTAGTGGAGAGTTTCTGTCTGCAGCTCTGAACACGGCTGCTGGTTTCTTCTGTCCCCCTTGTCATTCACTGCACCAAGATAAAAAAACGTTTCTCAAGTAGGTGTTAACCAGTGAAGATTATCCATGGACTGAAGACTTGAGGGGCTCAGTTATGTCAGAATGGAATAGTGCCTTTCATTATATGTTTGTTGCTGGCATGAGAAGTTTTATTTCCATTCAAATTCTAAAGAAGCATTTCACCTTTTACTTCAGGAAAATTGAAATTATGTTGCTCTTGGTTCTTTAGACCTGCTTTTTAGAGCTGCTTCCTTTTGGAGCACCAGGTAGGCTTTCAGTACCCTCCAAATCCTTATGAGTACCAGTGTCCAGTACTGCTGAGCATCCAGTAAGGATGCTCAGAGGTACAGAATGGCACCCTGTGGTTGTGTGAGTGAGGTGCAGCATGGGTGTCCTTGTGCTTTGCACCCTTTGCACTGAGGATGCTGCTGTGGTGCCTTGCAGGCTGGAGCCTCAGAGTGCAAATGAGCCATTTGGAGGTAATTGGGTGACTTTCCTTACTGCATGGAAGGAAGCACTCCTGCCAAGCACCTGGCACTTGCATCATCTGGGCACCAGCCAGAGCAATAAAGTTCAGATCCAGGTTTTTGATTCAGCCCCATTCAGTGTTAGAGGTGGTGAGCAGTGATGTTCCAAGAAAAAATTGCACAGCAGAGCTCACTTGAAGTCATTTATAACCCAGGAAGAAAAAAGCTGTGCTAAGAATAACTTTTAATTACATCAGGTCAGTAAATTATTCTACAGACTCATGCCCAGGACAAGACTTGAGTTTAGAAGATAGGTTAAAATCAGTATTTCCCCACCTAAAGTCATTGGTTTGTGTATTGTTCTCATTGAGTTGATAAGAAAAATCTCTTCATTTATCTCCTCCAATGGACAAAAAACAGATGAACACAGTAACACTTGCATGGTCTTAAACTGCATTTGCATTGCCTGCTCATCATCTCTGGTCAGCACTGAAGGCTCTTCCTGTTGGCTGGGATGAGAAACCAGCATGGTTCCTGTTCATCAGCTGGAGTGGCTTAATGAGGGAGCTGCACTGGGTGGACTGGGACATTTTCATCTCCCTTCTGTAGTTCTTTCAGGAAGCTGAGCTTTCCACACCACTGTAACATGCCTCAGCTTCTTCACATGGTGCATTCTCTTACTACTGCTTCTGTGTGGTTTTATCTCTTCACAATTGACAAAATTATATCTCTACACATAAGCTGAGATAAAACAGATTTTCTTACAGAATCTTCCTAAATATGATGGTGGAGAAGCCTGCTGAAGAGGGGAAAATAAACCACCCAAGTTGCAGGTTTCTTTCTAAGTGTGTTTTTTAGGAAGTGTTAAAAAAATGCTGTGATGCCAAATGAAGGCAAGATATGGTTTAGAATCTCAAGTAAGGGTTTTAGGAAGCAATACTGCAAAGGCTGTGCTTTGCCTCGTGAAAACGTGGTGAGCTTGGCTTTGCTGGTTGTACAAAATAAACTCAACTTGTGTTTATAGAACCAAAAAAAAAAAAAAAAAAAATAAAAAGTCCCTGGTGGCTGTGTTGCTGGATAACTCTTGAATGTTGTAGCTCTCTTTAAACCTGCAGCTTGGGAAGTATGGTCTGACAAAGTCCAACTCCAGAAAAACAGAAAAAAAAAAAATGGCAATCCTATCAGATTTACTACTTGCTATTGTTTCAGCTACTGCTGTTCTTTCATTTGCAGCAGTAATTTGGTTTGTATGGGCTCTTGTAGTCCAGACCACATGAAACTGTTCTGATGAGGACCTGAACCCCAGTTTGATGCTGGTTTAATTGAAGGCCAGTGTGGTAGACACCCAGCTGGCACTTTTTTGCATAATCCTTGTTTATTTTTGCCATGTGTCCTGGCTTTATTAATAAGCTGTGCTGAAGGTCAGTATATTCTTCAGCACAGCCACATCGATTGATTTATTTATTTTCTGTATTGCAGCTCATTCTTTTGGTGTTCTGCCTTGATTTCTCTTCGCTCAGGGTGCTGTTTACTTTTCTGTTTTTCTGCTCAAAGTTGTCTCAAAGTCTAAATAAAGGCTTAGATAACTTCCCCAGCTACACAAAAGTAGCAAGGAGAGAGGGGTTGATGGAAGGTCCCTCCTTTTAATTTTGAGCAATAGAATCTGTAGTTTAAACTCTTGTTCTTGTTATGGTTGTTATTGTTGTTATTGATATTATTATTGTTATTATTATTGTTATTATTATTATTAATAATAATAATATTTAGACAAGACCATCATAGTTACAGTGCTGGAAGTTTTGGCATAGCACTGGCTGTAGGACTTCCCTGAATTTAGGTCTGTTCCTGAGTACTTCGCTTTCCTTGGCCACAAATCTAACAGGTTTGTTTGCTGTTTTGAAGATGATTAACTCTCTTCCCTGACCCAAACTCTGCAATCAGTGACTCTTTAGGCAGTCCCTGGTTGCATTTGCTGATGGCTCCATCCCAGATCCCAGCACATGGCTGGAAGGAATGTTGCCACTGTCCTGTGACCATTTCTAACAGTGCTGGTGACACCTTTGCTGTTTCCCTTGGTCGGGACAAGAGTAGGAGTGTGGGCAAACAGCTCATGTGAACAGCAGTTCTCCTTTTACCAGGGCAGCAGCTTTCTGATACCAGGCTGCAGAATTCAGTTGCTGTAAGAGGTGAGCCCACCTCTTTCTGACCTGAGTGCTGAGTGGGAAATCAGCTCACAGCTCCTGCCAGGGGCCTCTTCTTATGTTTTTGGAGTTCAGCTGAGCTGTGTTTTATCAGGCTCACCAAAAAGATGGCAAAGTGTTTTGGCTAACAAATAAATGTGCTGTTTAGAAAGCACCAGTCATTTCACTGTTTTCAAGTTTCAGTGCCATGTGACTGTATAGTCTTGCAATTTGATGGTGTAAAGTACTTCACATGTTACACAAATATGTCAAAACGCAGTAACAGCACAAGTGTTCTTTACTGCTTTCCTAAATACATTTCACAATATGTCCTACTGGAATCCACCTCTTGTCATTATTTATAAATACTGCAAAGAAGATCATCAAGAATTAGATGATTAGCATGAGACTGTCTTTCTGTACTGAGGATATATTTTCTCATGATAATGTACAGAGGGAAGCATACAAATCCTTCCTTGTCTAAAATAAGGTAGCCTCAAATAAAACCCAACAAATTATGCTTTGCATATTCACTCAGGTTCACTTTCTGCTGCTGCTTCGTGCTTATTCAGTTCATCTGCTCCTTTGAAAACTTCTGGGTTACCTCCAGACTTTGCATGGGAATGCTTTTGGGGCATTAGGTTGCTTTTTGGAAGGCTGTGGGGTCTGACCTGTGGGGAGACCAACCTCACCCCCTCCTTCTGAGAGGACCCTTTCCCCAGAACAAACAGCTTTGCAACACAGGCAACAATTAACTAAATGGTTTGATAAGGAATGAGAAGACCTGTGGCTGCCTCCAGGACCATCTCATGTGCTGAGCTTTCAGATGAGCAGCCCCACAGAGGTGTGATTTGTGTGGGACCCAGAACCAGTGCAAGTTGTGTTCATTCCAGTATCCTGTCCTTGTGAGGACTGGAGACCAAGTGCCTTGAGGAGGTTCTTCTGGTCCTGCCCTGCAAACAAGGCCAAGCAGTATGCTCTCCTGCCTGCTTGCTTCTCCTGTGGAGTCTTGAGTCCTGTTTGCAAACTGAAATGATGCTGTTGTTGCATCCTACACAGGATTTCCTGCTCCGTGCAAGCTTGGGTATTACTTCCATACACAGTGTAAGCTTTGCAGTTCCAATGATCTAATCCAGTCATAGATTGGTCTGCATTTGCTGGGTTGCCAGGAAAAGACATATGTTGTCAGGCAGTCAAAGTCAGCAGCAGTGCTGAAGTGGAAATGTGCTGAAACATGAAGAAGGCAGAAATCCAGAAGAATCTCTCCGAGGTTTTGCTAATAGGAAACCAAAAAAAATTGTCTTCTTTACATAGATGCTTTCCACATGGATTTAGAGAAATACTGCTTGCCTGATGGCTGAGAATGATTAAAGGGCAATTCTTTTGCTTTCTTGGCTTTGTTGTGATAATAGAAGATGCTGTTAGAATTCAGCTTATTGAGAACTGGTGTTAGAGGGAAGAGAAAAATTATTTCAACTACTTGACTGGAAGAGGCATCTGTACTATGGTGTGGGAGAGAACTATGACATCGAGTTCCTTCTGTCATTGGTGATTCAAGACACAATTTTTGAGTTGCCCTCACAGTGGAACTAGATCTTTACATGTCTCTGCTGAGGCACATGTTTTAGGGTGAGGACTTAGGTTTTGACAGCTTGCAATGGTAAGAACACTTTCCACGCCGTTTTTTATCACACAGTGTTTGTAATTCCAATTTTTCATTTTTAGCTTTTCCCTGGGAAAAAAGAATGCATCGTTGGCTTGAACAAAGGGAATATGTGCAGCAAGGACCCCTGTTTTTCTCTGTCCTGCTGAAAAGACTTTGCTTTTAAATTCAGATGTCTCTATGCTGCTGACCTTTCACAGAATTGCTGTGAGGTGGGGATTGGGCTTTGAGCTGGTATATGAAGATGTGAGGTTCTGACATGTGTTCTGAGCCAGCAGGGATTTAATTGGATTTCATTGGTACATATCCCTTAAATATTATCACTTCTGAATGTGTGCTAAGAAAATGGCATCTGTCACAATCATACTTTTGCTGCTGGGGTCAATGTGTGCACACAGACGTGTGTTACTGTTCTGGGATGAAATTCCCCCATAAATGCCAGGACAGATCAGGAAAGATTTCTTTCTTTTTTAATATTAATGTTTTCTTCTTGAAGACCACCAGTTTTTCCCTCATCAGCAGGCATGTGGCTTGGCCTGATAGTAGTAGCAAGGAATTTTATTTCAGTGACTTCTCCAGGGTATTCATCCACTAAATAATAAGTACTTCTACCTCCTGGAGCAGCATCCCAGAAGGGATTACCCAGCCAGGATCACCTGCTGCCCAGGTAGCATCCCTGTGCAGTTTAGAAATGAGAGTAAAAACATTTGAGCTTCTGCTGTTTCCTGCTTCTTTTGGCACTTTTCCTGGAGGGAGCTGAGTTAGTAAATGTGACTGTCACAGCAGCTATTACCAATGACACAAAATAATTAAGTTGTGGTTTCTGTTGTGGTGGGGCCAGTTCTGTATTTTATAGTGATGCATCTCTGGGAGGATGGAGGGTGTCACGCTTGGCTGCCGTGACGGATGCTTCTAGGAAAAGAGGACAAGTCTCTGAAGGCAGGGTGGCTGATAGCTCCCATTTACATGAAATCCTGGTGGTTCCATGGCAGATCAGTAATAGAGCTGCATGTTGTTTCTTCTGATGAGGTGAGGGGGAGGGCAGCAGCCATTTCATTTTAATCCTTGTTGTTTTTGGAGGGGATGGCTCGGTTCTTTCCAGCTGGTGCAAAGAATGCTTAAGCCAGTCTGTAGTCTTGATTCTCTAATCAAGTGAATGCTTCCTTTTTTTTTTTTTTTTGAGTCCTGGGCCACCAGTGGGGTTCCTGGCTTTCAGAAATCCTGAAGACTTTAAGACACAGGTGCTCAGGAGCATGTCCCTGACAGCTCAAGTCCTGTTGAACTGTGCTCCATGCCGGAATTAAAATGCAAATACACTGTGAAATTTGGGGTTCTTAAGATCAATCTTATTTTTTTCCAGTATTTAAAATATTTTCTGTAGGTGACCTCAGACAAATCTGATAGTATTGCAGTGTAACTGCAAAATCCTGCTCATTGTATACACAAATTCTTCCTGTTGCACTAGATTGAGCATCCAGAGGGAAAATTTTCTCTTGTGGCTTGGGTGTCAGCCACAGCCTGTATGCTCTGGCATGCTCCTGGGGGGGCCCAGGAGCCCTGTGTGGGTCAGAGGAGCCCACCAGCACTGTGCTGAAACTTAACAAGTGCTTGAGCTTGCAAAAAAATGTGGTGCAAACCTTCCTGCTGTTGCTGGGGACCAACTGAGGAGGAGAAGCTGGAGGAAGTCTTTTTTCCCAGTAGATGTTGCTGTCATATATTGATGCACTGGGGGAAAATATTTCCACCCTATGTGGTGTTAGACCTTAAGGCTTTTGTTTGTTTGTTTGTTTGTGTGTCTCCAGTGAAAGAATCCCATGTCAGATTAGTTTTGTGTCTGGGGTGAGGGGTGACATTGTGCTCAGTGCTGGAGGAGGTGCAGAGGCTGTTACTGCACATGGCCCACGGGGTCACCAGGTGAGCCCAGAGAGGCAAGAGCAGAACAAGGGAGGGGGAAGTTTGACCTTGAGTTCATGTGCTCAGTGGCAGCTGCCACTTGGCTCCTCACCTGGAGCTCTCCAGGGAAGGGAAGCATCTGAGAAGAAGGGGCAAGGATGAGCAAAGGGAATTGGGATGCTGTCTCCTGGTGGGAAAAGCCTCTGGAACAGCAGGAAAAGATGCTGGGGCTTGGTTGAGAGATTAGATGTCAAACCTTGACAAGGCAAGAAAGTTCAGTGGGTAAATAGGGAAGAGAGGGGCAGCTGGGAACCATGGGGAGGCTTTGGGGAGGGGAATTGGAGCATTCAGGCAGTGAGCAAAGCTTTTTGCTGTGTGTCAGTGCAATGCAGCAGGTCCTGGGCTGTGACAAGGGAGCCTTTAGGGATATGGTAATTAAGAAAAGTAACTAAGAACTAAATCATAAAAATAATAAGTGTTTTACCAGCTCCGTTGTGCATATGCAGGCAGCAGGGAATGTGGGTCATGCAGTTGAGTGGCTGAGCCAGGAATAAAATCCAGGTCTGTGGATGCCTCGGGCCTCTCCACAGACACCAGGCTGTGGCTCTGTCCTCTGGCACAGCTTGGGTGGGAAAGGGCCCTCCATTTTAGGTGGAAGCTCAGGCTCTGCTCACTCCAGCAGCTAATCCTGTTCTCCTGCTGTTTGCCTTTTCCAGGTGCAAGTTCTTCAGCCTCACAGAAACCCCAGAGGATTACACCATCATTGTGGATGAAGAGGGCTTCCTGGGTAAGTGTCAGCGTGTGCCGCTTGGGTATCCAGCCTGGAGGTGGAGGAGGAAAACATCATCTCTGACTGAGATGATAAACCAGAGCGTTTGTAAAACAGGTCTGTGTGTCAGTGCTAGCAGTGCAGCTATGAAAGGTGCTTTGATCACTTAAGCACAGTGTCTCTGCTGCTGTGAACAAGGCGTTTCACACGTGGAATATGAATATATTTGAATGCCGTGAGAAGAGCAGCCTGAGCATATTTGAAAAAGCAAAGCCATCTGCATGTCATTGTCTTAAAAGGAGCTGGCCTTTGTCCCTAAGCATCTACAAGCATCACCACATCTTGGGTCTCCAGCTTGTCATCCAGCCCTTCTCTCTAAAAGGAGCACTTGAAGATGAGCAGTTTGTATCTTCCCCACAACGCTGAGGAGCTGTGAATCTGCTCCTTTGGCTCAGCACTGGCAGCTGTGATTCCTCCCCTTTGCTTACACCCAGCTCTCTTGGCAATAAATGTGCCACCTTTGCCCAGGGTGGCTAAAGATCTCCCTTCCCATGTGGAAGGTGGAGTTGGCTGTGTGCCAGAGGAGGTTGGGATCTGCTTGGAATCTGCAGACGTTGGGCGAGTGCTGATGGAGAGAATGGTTTGGCTTTGTGGATGGAAATAGTTTGTAATAACATTTATCATGTGGGGAGGTTTTGTTTGTAGCAGTGTTACTGAGGTGGTGGAATGAGGAAGTGTTGTGCAGCTATTATTATTTTTGTTCAGTCCCTGCTTTCTGTGGTTGGAATTAAAAGTCTTTCACTGGTTTGGAGAAAGTTCATTAAAACATTAAAAAAGATGTTTTCTTTTCTGAATAGGAATTAACTATTGAGTAGCTACTTGAGACATTGTAATATTCCATGGGTTGGAATGTTCAGAATTTAAGGAGACAATAAGTAACTGTGCTATCTTTATTTAGAACAGAGTCGAAGTTTTATAATTGGTTCTATTGCTGAATTATTCTCCTTTCAGTTTCAGACATACTCTTAAATGTATAATAGAATAAATTATTACATTTTAGAACACTGCAGTGGTGGCTAAACATTTTCATAAAATAATCATTAGGATGAGAATAGGGGAATGGATCTTTACTGCCATTGCTGTTTGTCATTTGGGAGTTGTGGGGTTTGATTGAAGGTGTATGCCATGAGTTCTGCTTTTGCTCCCAGAAGAGGAGGTGACATACAATTATGCTACCAGAATGTCCCTTCTTGTATTTTTTCAGGGAGAAAATGCATAAAAATGTTACTGCCACTATTAGTGGTTTCAGCTTCTTTATTATTGGTGGTATCTGGGGGGAAATCAAGGCAAATTTGGATTTCTCTAACAGGAGAATGTAAAGCCTCCCTCCAAGAAATTCATTTGAGGAGAGAAGTCACCAAGAGGAGGAGAAACATTTTTTATTTTGTTTTTTCAAGGGCCACAGCAGGTGGCTGAGCAAGAAACCTGGGGATTGCCTTTCTCAGGAGGAGTCTGCATCCCCACACCGTGCAGCACCTCACAGGCACATGAATTCCCTGCTGAGAGTTACAGTGCCTGGGTGGCTTCCTTTGGGCTGTGGTTTTGGCAGTATCTACCAGCCCCTTTTTTCAAATCCACCACATGCAGTTGGGATGTTAAAGCAAAACCTTGTTGGAGAAAATCTTACTTTCCAGGCAGTGCAGGAGGAAGAAGGAGCATGGGAAGAGCATCTTCTGTTAACACAGACAGGTACAAACCCCAGCATGGGTAGTTGTGTCACAGAGCTGGCTGCTTCATCACCTTCTCTTTGCTAAGTGATGATCTGATGGCAAGACCTGTATGCTCTGCATCCTGCTAACTCTCCTAACACAACCCCATCACCTTTGGGTTCATGTCCAGCCCATGCTCTTTCTGAATTGTCACCACACCATCCAGAACTTCCTCTCAGGGTTAGCCCTGACCACAGACTCCACTGTTGCTCCATCCCTGTTCCTGGTTTCATATGCCATATGTTTTCCAGTCTGGAGGAATTCAGGCTCAACCATCTAGGATTCCCTGTACCAGTGAAAGGGTTCTGCTCCCCTCCTGGTGTCTGGCTATAAACGTCTTAGGAGGAGGAATCTGACTTGGCCTTTCTAGAGAGTATAACCAGCCCATGGACTTTAGCAGGATCAAAATCTCCAGGAACTGGAGCATCCCACCTTCTTGCAGAACAGCACCAATCCTGTCTGCCTCGAGTGCAGGAGCTGCTCTCTGACCTGACTCACCAAGGGCCAGGTTCAGCTCAAGAATTCCAAGGTAAATTTTCACCTTTGGTGAGCAGCTTAGGTATTAAGTCCAGCAGTAAGAAGTGACTGTTTTTGCCTCTCCAGCTAATTTCTGTTCTTCCAGCCTGTAACAAACTCCATGTAAGTCTCTGAAGCCTTTGTGTGGGACATCAGGACCTTGCTTTGTCCAGCACCCATAGGAATTCTTTTGCTGTGACAGCAGGGAGGAGATTTCCCGGTGAGCTGGCAAGTCTCACCTTAGCCATGTCCCTCCTGCACATCACAGACAGCACTGAGGGGAAAAGAACAGGCTGGAGAAATCCTGGCACTTTCAGCAATCCTGGAGGTTAACACTTCAGACATCCTGACATGCAGGAATCATTCTTAAGTGTTTTGTTAAAAAATAATCCTCAGGTTTGTTTCCCTGAGAGCAGCAAGTGAATCGGGGCCGGTAAAGAAGTCATTATTTCTTCTCCCCAGAAAATGTCTGCTGTGCAAAGCTGTAACCTGCTTAGGCATTCATGGTGCTGGAAGGGAATGGCTACAGCCTAATTCTTTGCTTTAATTCCCTGGTGGTGAGGTGGGGATTATATCTGCACAGAACCTTGTTTGTTCAGTGACCGTTCCTTGGGCTTTGCTCTGTTGACGAGAACGAAATTTATTCACCACATAACACAGGGGGACAGTGCCCAGAAAGCTCTTTTCCTGGCTGATTCTGAGATGAATAAGCAGAAGGAGTTTGGCCATGGCCCCCCTGCTTGAAGACAAGTGTCCCAGCTGCTGGGGTGCTTGGGCAGCTGTGTAAAATCTCTGCATTTATCACCCACCCTGCAGCCAGCGCGTGGCAGGGAAGTTGAGCGGTGGCTGCTGCTGCTCCCTGAGATGCTCTGCTCCCTTTTCAAGGCCAGCTCCCTCCCCTCCCAGCCACAGCACTTGGTTTATGTCCCTTTTACTCTGTAGACACTTGAAAGGTATCAGAGAAAGAGAAAAGAAATCACAGGAGGAGTGAATGCTTCTGATTTCCAAGCTGGTAAAAATCCTTATTCCAGTTTCAGGGAAATTGGGGGTGCCTGTACTCTTGTGTTCCTAGAACTGGTCACCCCATTTCAGGTAGGTCACTGCAATCAGCAGATTTCAGCTTTGGAAGCAGAGGCAGAAAAATTAAATTTCAGTACTGAAGCAGCAGTGGGCAGATCCTCTGTGTGAACATGGAGAGAGACTCCATCTCCCCACGCTGGGGTTCATCTGCAAGATGAAGGTGATGGTCCTTCCTTCAGCCTCCTCTGGCTGCCTGATACAGCCAGTAAATTCTGTCAGGCCATGTATTTTCAGAGCTTTCAGAATGAGGAGGTGCCTGATCTCAGTTCATGCCTCACAATAAATTGCACAGTACATTAAGAATAATGGAACTATTTGAAAAATCTCAACTAGTTAGAGTAGCAGAGAGATTTTGTCAGAATTCATAAAATGTTGACCTCATTCTAATAAAAAGGAAGGATAAAAAGAATAAAAAAGCCCATCTGCTGGCAGTGCTTTGTTTTGATAGCCATCATCCCCAGACAACCTGTTCCCTATCTGACCTTGAATTCAGGACCATCATATGCTTTAGTACCTCACTGAGTCCCTTTTTCAATAACATCAAAATGGTAAATTGCTTTCAGTGTCCTCTCTCCCATCCTGTATATAAAATGGGCAAGAAATCGGCTTATAAATAAGTGCAAGCACAGAATCCATCTAGCTGGGAGCAATCTGACTTTTATTTAAAGATACAGAGGGAAGCAGGCTCATAGATTCATCTGTTTTTAGAATATCCCTCTATAACTATTTGGCCTTTTTTTTATTATTATCCAGTGGCTAGGCCTTTGTATCTCAGGTACAGTGGCTTAATTTGCTTGATGACATTTTTAGCACTGAATTCCTTTCCCTGGACCTCCAGGAGAGCTGGCTGGTTGCTAAGCAGAAGATGTTTTTCTCTATTAAACACGTGCACAATCACTCTCTTTTGGATCTCTGTATTGGCCAGGCTACACTGTGTCTGTGGCTTGCAGGTTTTTTAAGTAATGTGGTATTAATGACCTAAATTCAAATTAAGAACACGGGGATTTGACTGCTGAGTAATTAGAAATAGAGGTTTGGTTGGGAAGGTTTTTCCTGCTAGGCATGTATGCTGCTGTACATTGATTTATGTGGGGAGGAGGGGCTGTGATTACCTGGGATTTCTGCTCTCTCCTGAAAGGCATTAGGGTTGGGTGGTTGAAGCTTTTAGGGGAAGGGAGGAAAGGATGAGAAATATGTAATATTCTAAGGTCTGGTTTGTGTCACCTGGGGAGAGGAGCACTTTGGCTCCTGCTAAGAGCTCATGTTGAGTGGGTTTGCAAATCTTGATAGCACACATTCTGCCTTGTGTTTGTAACCTGCTGCAAGAAGCCCCTTGGTCCTGTTTTTCTGCTTGCTCCTATTTAAGGAAATATTGCATAAATAATACATCTTTTTTACTGTTTCCTCCAGCAGATGGGTGTGCATCAATATCTATTTTTGTTTCACAGCCCGTGGTGAGAAAGCCCAGACAGCTCTTCCTGAACCACTTGACCGGCCACAATTTCCTCCTTTAAATTTATTACGTCTTGCCTGCTTCCTAGTACTTTCCAAAGTCTGAGATAGATGAGCAGATAAATACCATGGCTCACTCTTATCAACTCACTCTCATAAATCTAGGACCTAAAAAAGCTTTTTTGGCTGAGCTGGTGGAATGATTCACTGAAATTTTAGGTTGGTCTCTAAAAGCAAGATACGGCTCAACAGAGAAGTAGCAGCCCTGCTTATTTGTTTCATTTGACCATCTGTGTGCTGTTCCACTGGTGCATTTTTGTTTGTTTCTTTGTTTTTAAGGCAGGACTTAAGGAGACTTGGTGGCTTTTATATTTTGCCTTTATTTGGAGCTAACCACAGCCTGGCAGCTTGGTGGAAACTTGCTCACTGTGCACCCCAGAAAGGCTGAGGCTGGATACGCTCCATAAGACCTTCTGGAGAATTTGTATCTTTCAAGTGCTGGTAGGACTGGAATTTGGGATCTTTCCCCTACTTTTTAAGTTGAATTTTGGGTGGAGTACCCTGGGAAAGAGGAGGAATACAGCAGAGAAATGAATGCCTTTTCCCTGGCTCCCAAACTTTGTTAATTGTGAACCTGCTTTAAGTTTCAAGCCGTATATTCCTCAAGTTCATGACCTGATGAGGAAGTGGATTTCCTCCACCTTGGCATCTCAGAACTGCTGTGACCTTAGACTAGAAATGATGAGACTACAATAACCTTCCATAAAAGCAGTCCATCATCACTTGCAACCAGAGAAAACATTTCTTTTTGCAGTAATCCCTTACAAAATGGGAGCACGGGGTACTCCCTGGGCTTGGCCTCTGACCTCATTGGTCAGATTTGCTCTTTGGTGCAGGAGGTGGAGATCCCAGTTTCTCAGGTTTCCCAAAAGTCAGCAGTCATTTGTTGAAGTGAGAAAAATGTCTGTTGCTGGCAGGCTTGGAGGATCCTCCTGGTCAAGTGACCTGGGAGGGAAAGCCAACCAAACCTCCATCCTATCTGTACCTAGACACAGGCTCTCAGGGAAAGGTGGCAAGTTTTTTGCCTAGGAACTTCACCTTTATTTTCTTCTCAGAAAAATAATTTTTTTCTAGCTTTCTGCAAGCCTTGGGGCAAAGCCAAAGTGATGGGGTATGGGTAGGAGCTCTCATAATGTGTCATGTTGTTTGGGTTTTATTAGAATCTGCTGAATTCCTTGTGTCCAACTCTGGAAATGTTGGACTCCAGACTAACAGCTCTTCTGAGAGGGACAAAGGCAGGTTTGATGCTTTGAGCTTTTTGTGCAGCTAAAACAAAACAGAGGATGTTTTCCTCTTTGTGTGCAGTACTAAGGTGATGGTGACACCCAGACCAACCATCATCTTCAGGGTGACAGGAACTCTTTTTTGGGTTAGTGGAAGGGCTGCTGCAATCACAAGGTGAAGGGAGAGGAGTTAGAGCAGAGGGATGGGGTTCCCAGGTCTGCTGCAGGCTTTTCTCTTTGACCTTGGACTTGTCTCAGTTTCCTCATCTGAGAAGTAGGGATAATCCTATTAAATCACCTCGTAACAGACCTCATGAAGATTAATTAGCAAACATGTGGAAATGCTTTGATAATGTAACAGGCAGTGGCCATAATAAATAATTATTGAGGTAGCTTCTGTCCCACAGGGTTAACTTTTATACTGGGTACACTTGCAAACCTACTGAGTAAATCTGCAGCGGAAGAGATTGGAGATTGTGGTGGGAAAAAAAATACCCTTTTATGAAAAAAGGTGCATAATCTTTTAAAAATCTCATTTTAGTATTTAATCTTGCATAGGATTAGGTCTCACCACCTCAAGGAAACAGTTGTAGTATGGTTAGTAATTTAATGGCTCCATCCTCAGGTCTTGTTTGAAATGTGGTTATTTGCTCTGCACTGTCAGTCCAGTGAAGTGTTGTCTGAAATGTGATTAAAAAAAAAAAAATCAGAATAAAAGGGATTCCTTGTGCTTTTTTGTTTGAAAATACAGAAAGTATTGGGAATGTGAGCCTAACTGCAACACTTTCCTATTTTCAGCTTTTTAATTTCTGTGGTTTTCAGCTCTGGGTGAAACATTCTGTCCATGTCCCTTTGCTGACAGTAACCTGAGCCACCAGCCTGGCCTTCAACTGCTCCTCTGGGCTGGGTCCTCCCCACCCCACAGCTTCCAGATTCTGTGAGCAAAGCCTTTGCCAAGAGTTTTTGAAACACAGAGAAAATTTTGTCAGGACATGAGAAATCTGCTGATTTCTGCAGTTCCTGCCCCCTGTTTGCCAGAGAGAAAATCCTCGATTATTTGGGGCTATGGAGCCCGTTTGGTGGTGAAGCAGTGAGGGGGTGAGGAGAGGCTCAGCCCTGAGCAATGTTGCCCTGGCAGGGAGCAAAAAGCTGTGGGCATCAGGATGGGTAGGACCCAGCTCTTGATGGATGCCCAGAGAGCATCAAACTCAGTGCACTGAGGGGCAGCTACACCCAAAGCCCTGATCTGAACGTATCTTGAGCCAAACTTCTACCCAACCTTTGCTTCTCCCTGAAGAAAAACGAAAACCGCAACAAATTGCTGCTCTCTTCTTCCTTCTCAGGAGCCAACACCAGCTTTTGGAGCTGGGAGCTGGTTTTGCTTTTCCAGGTTTGCTCATTTTCAGTGGTTATCCTGTGAAGAGGAAGGAAGAGGGGGCAGCCAGGTTTCCTGAGAGCAGGATGGAGCCTAACCTGGGTTTGTCTTCCTAACCCAGTTCTCCAGTGAGAGTGGACATAATGATTATTTTTGGAATTTACCTTACCATGTTCCACTTTTTTAGCCAAACATAATAACAAAGCTTTGTTTTTGGAGTGTATTCATACTTCCTGCCTTATGACACCCCTCTGAGGTCAGAATGAATTTTTTTTTTCTCCCACATATGAGGAAACTGATAAAAAAGAGACAGAGGGACTTGTTTGAAGTCCCATATGCAGTTTGTGGGGTGGATCACTTTTTGCCCAAATTACCATCTGCTTGCCTGCAAAATGGGACTTGATCTGCTATTCCAAAGTCTCAAGTACCTGTTTTAAACACTACTGTAAAACCACAGCTTTCTAGTGACCCTACGATGGTCTGTAGGGAGTCACTGGTCCCCTGTGCCCACAGCCAGGTTGGAAGTGAGCTATTGCTTGCTATCAGCTTCTCCACAACAACTTGATTTCTTTGTGCAATGCCTTTTTTTGCTAAATCTGTGTCTGGCCTGACAAGAACTCACCTCCTTGCTCTTAGACTCAGACTTTTGCTATTAGTCAGAGGGTTTGGTTTGGTTGGTTTTTTTTTTTCTTTTCTCCCAGCAGAAATCACAAGCAGGAGGCCAAGGAGGGGAGGCCACCAGAAGCACACTTTTAAAATGGACATTTCTGTGCCTTCTGCATGACTCTGCCAATTGCAGTGGAAGTGCACTCCTCCTTTTCGGTTAAGTTTTAAGAAGTTGCTGTGAAAGTGTAACCAGCTTGCTGCCAAAGTTTAAGGATAGGAGGATTGCAAGAGGAGAAGTAATTGAAAATGGGAGGGAAGCAGGGTTTCTGTGGAAGCATCTCCTTTTATCACACCTTGATTGCTCTCCTGGTGGACACTCGTGCTGAAGGTCTTTCCTCAGGTGATGATTTAAGTGGGGAGAAGGCAGTGCCTGTGCACACACGTGGATTTGGAAGTGCCCAGGACTGCCACATCAGCCACTCCTGAAGGATGGATACCACGTTATCCTGTGGTTTGATAGCAAGGGGACTTGCATGCCCTAGTTGGGTGGTGAGTCCCTTGGAAAGCAGAAGAGCTGCTTGTCAGAGTCAGGATTTCAGAGCTGGGCGATGTGTTTGTACAGCTTCATTTAATTCCAAGTTACCCTTGGGTTATTTAATTTCCTGACAGCTGCAAAAACAGTGTTCTCAGATAACAATGGCCTCTAATTAGGCAATGTGCCTAAAATGGTACTTTTTTTTTTTTTATTATTTGACCATGGCACTACTATTTTGCATGCAGCTTACCCATGAGAAAGTGGAGTTGCATTTCCAGCTTCCTTTGGCAGAGCTGTGTCTCTCTTGTATTCCTCATGCTAAAGGCATGCCTGCTCCTCAGCCCCTGGGTTAAACCCTTCTCATCTTTTCAGACTGTGTCATCAGGAAATCTGTCTTTCAGCTGTAACCACCTTCCAGAAATGTTTTATCAGCACAGCAAGACTAACAGGGCTTGCACAGCTGCAGCTACAGAGCATTTTGGAGGCCGGCAGGCAACAGGAAAGGCTGTGAGATTTACCTGGAGCTGAGGGCTTCTTGGGGGTTATGTTCCACTGGGGTTTGCCCACAGGTTGCTCAGGCACTTGGGATCAGGCAGTGAGAGAAATAAACACACAAGCCAACTGTTCTTCCAAATCATTTATTCCATTTGGAAAGGGTGGCAGCATCAGATTATGTTAATCAGATCCTGACTCATGATTTGTGCTTGTGGAAGCTTTATGCATTGGGCTGGATAAACTGATGATTCCTGAATTCTCTCCTGTGACAGCAGCAAGTGGTTCCAGAACCATTTCCCCCCTTTCATTCTTAGACTTCCCTTGAAGTCTTGAATGTAACTGATTATTTTTTTTCCCTTCTCTGTTCTATTTCCCATGTTGATTTCTTTCCAGAGCTCACACTTCTGAATGTTCCCACAGTCCTCATCAGTGCAGAGATTCAAGGTCTTTCTTTAAGGTCCTGTTTATCAAACCATGATGGGAAATTGCAGGGCTGATCCATTGCATCCCTACTTACAAGTCTTGCAGCCTTAATTAGGTGTTTGCTAATAGAGCATTCTTTACATGCACTGACCAGAGGGCTCTTCAGAAGCTTTCTGGTATGGATTCTGGCTATCTCTTTGCTTTCAGGTCACTCATATCCTGCTGAGACACTGCAATATGATGAAAGAGAGATTGCTGCCTCAACAGCAGTGTGAAATAACAGTGCACACTCACTGTCTGCACTGATCTGGACTGACCCAATCCTGTTGAGATGCTGATCTGTCTGAAAACTGGGGATATCAGCTCAGCTTGGTGTGTGGCTACATGGGCAGGACTCTGGGTTGTCCTCTGTGTAAGATCTGCAAGGATAGAGGATGAGCAGCAAAGTTCATATTTTTCTTTCCCCACCAATCAACAAGAGGGATTCCCAAAATTCCCAAAATTACTGGTTCAATCCACATTACCAGATTTAAAAGCTGTCAATATACCAATCCACTGCAAAGTTGTCCAAACTCCTTTTGAGGCTTCTGCACCCTTTCTGTCTCTGTGACATCCTCCATCAGCACATGCAGCAGTCTGCACTCTATGAATTCATATTTCAGAGCCTCTAAACCTGCTACCCAGATAATTTCATCAGGTTTCAGGTGTTGTTTGTGTTCACTGTAGCATAATGATGCCTGTTACTTTATTCACAGCTCTCCTCCTAGAGATCTCTTCTTAGAGGTCTTTGAACACTGACTTGATGTTCCTCAAACAACTGTCCACAGTGTCTCCAAGACTCTTAGGAATGGGGATGAAGAGAGCCTTTATAAAAATGTGAAATAATATAGGTCCTGCTAGGGGCTCTGCTGGTTGATCTTGCAAAATTTCTTCCATTGAGAATTGACTGCTTGCTGTTTTTCTTAAAAATCCATCAGAATATCTTCACTTTCACCCCAAGGTATGAGGGCAGTAGGGCATTTATGAAATGAAGGCTGCCTTTTGAGAAGCTGCTTCACAATATACCTCCCCTTAAAGTCCCATCTCTGAGAACTGTATTGCAGATTCAGTATTGTTTTTTAAGAGAAAAAATCCAGTTGTATTTCTCTTGATAGAGAATAATCGAATTTGAAGATATGAACACTTTATCCCCAGAAGACAAATGGAATCACAACACATTTAGGTTCATACTTCCTCCTCCCTTCCCTCACTCTCTTTGTTTGAATCACATAATTTTAAAATCCTAACTCCTGACCCTTTAACCTAGTTTTAGGGTTAAGATGTGATTTACAGTGGCTGATTTCCTTTGGAGTAGCATTAAAAACTCCCATTCTTTTCCATTTTCTTCCATAACTCCTCTCCAAGCTTTCCACATACCACCAAGGCAGAAGGTGGTGAACACCTCCCCAGTTTTGCTGTTGTCCATTTTCTTTTGGGTTTGCTCTTTCTGGGATTTCCATTGTCTTGTTCTACCCAAACATTCCCATGTTTATTTTACAAGACATACCAATCCCTCTTCAGTTCCCACTTCCCTCCTTCTACATTTATTGACTTTTTCAAGTGGGAATGAACCCTATCACCACTGTCACTGCATTTAATTCGAGTTGGTTTTGGAGTATGTGAAATTGAAAAGTTCCATGAGATGTGGGAGGCAACTTCTCAAGGGCCAGAGGTGTCAGCAGCACCAGGCTCGTGGCTGCCATGTCCTTGGAGGGTCCCCAACAACCTGATGGCTTTTTCTTTCTGTCTTGCAAAATTCTGAGCAGATTGCAAGTGGTAAATAAGTGGTAATCTCTGGAGTGCTGCTGAAGTAACTGTGTCTGCAAGGTATTTATTTCACAGTTGTTTCTCTTTTCTGCTTCCCTGGGCTTGGGTAAGATGTTTATTTACTGAATCACTTGGAGCTGAACTTGTGTAATTAAGACTTGCCAATTTATATATATGTGTGTCTGTGTGTATTTACCTGTTTATACCTCTATTTGTATCTGTACATATTTATTCAGGGACGTAGAAGGGGCTTAAGTAAAAGCATTTTTAGCTGTTCTTTTTTTTTCAGAAACTTGGCCTTAAAATCCAGCATAGAACTGAAAGGTATATGGGATTTTCAAGCTTTAATATATCTGGGGAGAGTACCTGCCAGGACTCAGTGGTCCAGGACCAAACCAAAGTTTTCTTTAGCTGGTGAATTAAGCAGTCAGCTCACACAGAGCCCCAAACCTCCCTAGCTGAGAGCAGTCCAGCAGAGCAGGGAATCCTCAGGAGCTGGGTGCCAGGTTGTGTCCTGGTCTCTGAGTATTGCTGTCACACAGCTGAAATCTGCAGTGGTACCAGCTCTTAGGTTTCCAAAATTAGTTGTGCATTAGAAGAAAAGGAAAAAGAGTCAAAGCTGAGCCTTTGGAGATGTGGGATGAGGATTCATGTGGGTTATCAGGTGGATGAGTTTCTGGTGGATGTCTGCTTTGGCATTTCAACGAGTGAACAAAAAATAAAACAGCATCTTGAACAAGTTTTCTGCTGTTTGCAGCAGACAGGAGTGCCTGCTCTGATGGATGTGTACCATGTCTCTTCATGCTCTAAACAGAGAAGAGATCCTTTTCTCCCCAGACAAATTAATTTTTAGAATTTGTATAAACAAATTCTTGACCTAGATGAAGACTCCAACATGCCACAGTGTGCCTGGTTCTAGTGGTTTGTATGTACCTTTTACAAGGTATTTCTGTGTCCAGGGCCAATCCGTGCCAGCTTCTCAGATTGCCTCCCAGTTGGATGAAAGGAAACCACAAACTGAAACCAGTTTGCTTTCAAAAGGACAACCTGTGCTTCATAAACATGAGGTTCAAAGGAACTGCAGAGTACACTTCACCAACCCCAAAGGAAAGCACTCTGGAGATGAGGAGGTTTAATAGCAATACTTTTTGTGGTGCAATGGCTGCACCTTAAAGCACGTGCACCTGCTTAATGTAAAGCATAATAAGTATTCCATGGGGGCTTAGAGCATCACTCACATGCTGGACGTGGCTTAAATATCCCAAATATCAGGACCCCTTCATGTTTACCACCTGTAGAAGTGTGTTTTGGGGTAAAGGATGGCAGCTGGGGGAGCCCAGCTCTTGGTGGTGGGTGGGTGGGTGGGTGGGTGGAGGGCACTGGCAAGTGTTGCCATTGCCTAAAAACCTCATTCTGTTGATGTATCTGACTTGGGTTGTGTGACAAAGGGAGCTGATGGTGTGTTGGCAGTATAAAAAAACCTGGATTTTGAGCAGGGCTGTTGAAACCAGCAGGCAGGGCAGGAGCTGCAGGGCAGGAGCTGCAGGGCAGCTCCAGGGAGACTGCAGCGTTTTGGGTCAGGTTTGTCCCTGATGCTCAGCCCTTCCCCAGCTGCTTCAGAAATTCTGTTTAGCTGAAAAGTTTCTGCAGGGAAGTTTCCTATGAAAAGAAAGCAAACCAAAACCCTGTTCTATAGAGATTCCTGTGGTTGAGTGTGGTCTGGTTTTGATGGCTTGCTGTAGGTGGGGACACTCCTGTTGTCAGTTTGGATTAGTTGGGCTCCTGACATAGGGTGCAGCCTGGTTCCTTGTTTGAGAATGGAAAGATGATGCTTAGAAAGCACTCGGTGGAAAATTGGGAATAGAATTAGATACTGCTTTTCATTTGCTTTTAAATTTTTTCTTATTTTGGGGTTTTTTCCTCCTGTGAGCTTGAGGCAGCTGAGCTCTGGTCCTTGACCTGGTCTCCCAGCCTCTGCTGGAGCATGAATAAAACTAGTAATGTGGTCCAGGAACCAAAAATCTGACAGACTCTTGTGTGCTTGGCAAGATCTTTTTTCCAAGCAGCCATGGCAGCTAGAAGGTTCTAGGTGACAAGAAGGATTTTAAGTAAAGCACAGAAAGTATTTTATTTCCAGGGTGAGCAAAAGGTGCCTAATGTGAACAGTTTCATGGATAGAACAGCTTAATGAATTGTATGTTAATTAGGGGGCAGAGTGTCTGTTGCTGAATCCTGACAATAGCTATCATTTCTCCTGTGCAGAGATGTGCAATAACCTAGTGTTGTTTTTCTCCCAGCTTCTTCCTTCAATTCTTTAACAATTCAGCTACCAAGAGGGAATTGTGGATTAGAGAGTCAGATTGATTTGGTCTTTTTTCCACTGAGGAGAGGGAAACAAGGCAGCCCCGTGTCAATGTAACTCTAATTCAACCTGATCTTCTCTGGGTTAGCCAAGCAGAGGAATAAAGAACTGGAGGAGCATCTTGGGGGGGGGGTGGCTGATGGGACTGCTGGAAGTGAATGTGTGGTGCTTAGCAGGGTGGGGAGCCCATGATAAAGAGAAGGCCCTTGTGCTCAGAAATGCCAGAAAGAAATTGTGTGGAAAATTCTTTCAACTAATGGTCTGAAAAATATTCTGCAAAGGCTATTTTCTGCTCTTACTTCTAATTACATCTTAAACATTAATAGCCTGAGCAACTGGAGAATCACACACACTAATGTCACAGTTCACTTGGAGCGATTTGTTTTCTGAGATAATGAACAGTGTCAGCAAAAGTTTAAAACTTGCTAGAGGTGGGGCAGGCAGCAGAGCCTGCTGTTAACTTTGCCCACTGTTTTCCATCAAAGTGCCATAAGATTTCCCTGCTTCTCTGCCGGATTTGGTAACCTGGGGTGGGATTCTCTGTGACTTTTGTTGTACAAGCCATTTTTAGGAGCAGCTGGAAGGAAATACAGCAAAATATTGACAACTTTTCATTCATGGGCTCTGGTTCCCATGCTTTGGGAGGGGAGGAGCCATTTCACAGGACCTTTCCCTTCCTTAGGAAAACAGTTCAGCCCAGGTGTAGTTTTGTTGTACCCTGAAGTTTTTCACCCAAAGTTTTCAGGAGGTTGAGTCTGTTGTGGTTTTTGCAGTCCATAGCATGGTTGCACCCCCAGTGGCTGCTGGCCTGAGAAAAAGAACACAGGGGAAGAAACAGAGGAAGTGTATGAACAGTCTGGGATAGGAGGGGAGAAATCAGTGAGGGCAGCAGGGATGGAGATGAGGATGGTTCTGAGGGGGTGTCAGGGGAAAGGTGTTGGAGTGAAGAACAGGGCACAGCTCCAATGGGTAGGACAAGAGGATACAGAAAAAGTCAAGCTGAATGTATGAAAAGGAGAATAGTGGGAGAAGATGAAGATGGAATGCTGTTGGTAAGGGCAGCTGGGGTGGGGAGGTGGGATGAAGGGAGAGGAGAAAGAGGAACAGGTTGGTGGGTGTTGGGTTTGTGGCAAAAATTGTCCACCCAGAGCACTCTGTCCTCCCACTCACTGCCCAGGGGGACACCCGTGGCACCCTCATTCCACACCAGCTCTGGGCAGTGGAAAAGGCCACCTACAGCTGCAGAGCATGTGGCAGCAGGGCTGGAGGGGCTGGCTCTAAACCAGGAGAATGTGCAGGACACCAAGGAGCTCTGATGCACTGCCAGGTTGTCAGCAGTTTTCAGTGCCCAAGCTGGTAGCTGTACTGGTTTTATTTCAAAGCATTTTCTTTTTAACTGTTCCTAAAAGGGCCTGGGGTTATTAGAAAGGCTGATGCCAAAACTCAGCTTGCCTGTGATTTCCATCCTTCATGATGCAGGCATTCAGTAGCATCATTACAGGCTTTGAGAGCCATTACCTGAGTGCCCAAAGCTCCCCCCTTGGGGTGGCATCTGGCTGGGTGCAGATCTGGGGGCTACAGGCAGCAGCATCCTTCCCACTGCTGGAAGCTGGAGACTAAATAAAGCAGATGGCAGGAAAAGAAAGACTGGTTTCATGTTAAACAGGACCATGTCCCTGTCTGTGACAGTCTTGGTTTGGCAGTGGCTTGCCTTCAAAGGACTCAGTATTGCATCATCTTAAACAATATTTTCATGTGCAAGAGAAATCCTCAGTGCTGGAGTGGCTGGTGTAAAGCAGGCTCTGAGGTGATGGTTTGTGAGAAATTGTCCACAAGGAACTAAAACTTCCCCCTCCAGGTGCTGAACTAAGGTTTATGACCTCCCCTGAGGTCAGTGGGACTGGGGCAGATGCAGTAGTGCTTTGCTTATCTGCAGCAGTGCTGCAGGATCAGCTGTCCCACAGGGGACAGCAATGTGCTGTGGGACATCATCCCCACCCATTGATCAATGTCTTGCTTTCCAGGTACAGGCAGTAGCCCCCAAATTCCTGGCTGTCATTGGATCTGGAATAAATTCTCCCTGTGGAAAAACACTGTCCAGCTGTACTGAGAAGAAGGATCATCCTTTTCAATAAAGGCACACGTATAGGGGAGTAAAAAATGGTGAATAAATGATGAATAAGTAGCTTATCAATTATTGACTTCAGTCCAGCAGGTCAAGAGGTTGCTTTTACCTGTTTGAAGGCTATGGACGATTTTCTTACACTCTTTAGGATCAGTTGGGAGTCCTGGGAGTGGAAAGTCCTCTCTGTCTGTGTCTGGTTGAGAAATCCAGATTTGTTTACCCTAAGGAAGAGGTCATGCGAGGCCAACGTGGACACAACAGCTTTGTTCTGCAGGAGGCTTTGCTTCTATGCTTTCTTTCATTCCCTCTGGTGTTCCACAACAACAACAACAGGGCACAGCAGAGCTCACACAGTTAGCTGTCTTTTCCTTTATATTTTGGGGACCAAAATTGGATGGATTTCTTAGAAATCAGAGTTGAGGTGGGTCAGGGGCAGCACTTGGGAAGCAGAGCTGGGGAGGATAGATGGAAGGCAAGAGCCTAAGCTGAAAAGCATGCAGAGCAGTGAGGTTGCTGGTCAGGCCATGTGCCTGTGTCCCCAAAGGTTGACCAGAAAGGAGAAAGGAGAGGGTAAAGCTGTGGAGCATCCTTCTTACTCTGCTTCACCTTGTAAGTCTCCATCTCTGAGACATCCATCACCTCTCTCAATCAGTTCTTTCAGAACTTGTGTTTATGTGAAGGTACCCATTTGATTCCTTTGCTCAGGAGCTTGGGCTGAGCTTCTGCAAAGCCTTCTCAGGGGTCTTGCTTTTGCTTTTCCCTCCCTGCAATGCACAGGGAAGTTCCACTTCACACTTCTCAGGTTATGTCTGCAGAAATGAGTTGAAACTCTTCTTGTCTACACTTCCCTTCTTTATTCTCCTAACATTTCCCGTGCTGTGGAAGCAGCCAGAATGTTGCTTACATTTGTTGTCTTTCTGATTAGGTAGCAGTGTAAACCCATGGGGGCAAGAAGCATCTTTTTGAAACAAGTACAGAGTCCTTTGGAGTACCACTGCCTCTGATCCATTTGTTGTAAGGAAAATGATCAGTAAAAACCTCAGTAGGATTTCAAACAAAACTGCAGGGTAAATCAAATCACTGGAGAGGCACACAAACCATACTGATATCTGCTTTTCTGCTTGCTCTGTCCTTTTTATTTATTAACACCCCCCCTGCCTAGCTCAGCTGTCCCCTTCCCCAGTGTCCCTGGTGGGGTTGGCACGTGCTGCTGCCTGCCCAGGACTCAGCCCTCACAGCCACCCCTTGGGTTCTGGACCCTTGGGTTTTGCTTGAGGATCTCTAGAAGTGTCTTGGAGTTTGAACTCCCACCTTCAGAGAGGGAATCAGTGGCTCAGAGCAGAAGGGGGAACTTGCTGACTGTTTCCAGGCCAGCAAAGGGTCCCTGGGCTGCAGCTGCATTTGGGAGGGACCATGGGAGTGATGCTGAGCACCCACCAGCTCGGGGCCCCAGTGCTGAGCCCAGTACCCTGCCCAGTGCCCTTCTGCACCCTTGACATGGTTATTGCTTTGGCAGAGGTTGCATCAGCAGTCTTTACCCACTTTGTTTCACACAGACCAATCCCAATACCTTCTTACTGGGCTTGTTTTCCAAGCTCTTGCATTCTTCTCCCTCCTTTAAAAACATTTGCTTTGCAGTTGATGAGGATTTGCAGCGGTGCAAATATCTGAGGAGAGAGAAAACTTGGGGGGGGGGGGAGTTCTTTTCTTATAAGCCATCTCTTTTTTTCCCCATAATTTGAATGGAAAGCAACACTTCAGTGATCTTTTAAAACTGTCAGCTTAATTCTGTGTTTGTTGCCAGCATAGCCTCTTGTCTCTGTAGTATTGTGGGTGATTTGCAAACTGGGAGAAGTTATTAGGTGTTTTGCTCAGTGTGAGTTGGCAGGGGCCACTGGCTTGAGGAAACATCAGCTCTCCTGACCCAGCCCTGACAGGTTTTGGTGTACCTGGAGCTGCAGGGGATGTTAATGCAGTCTGAGAGATGCTTCTAGTAGTTTGTGTCAGGGGCTGTGGCAATACATTTAATCAATAAGCTATTAAAGAGGCAGCAGGCTCTCTATCGCTGAGTGGTTTCAAATAATGCATTAAATAGAACTGGGAATGATCTAGAGCTGACTGGTCCTGCCACAGGCTGGCTGTGTTATGCCTGAAGATCTCTCAACCCTGTTTTTTTTATTGTCACCATGGTGTGTATTATGGATGTACACAGCTCTCAGCACCAAACAGGGACAGCCTTGCATTGCATACTACAGAAATATGGAAAGAGGTGGTCCATGTCCTGCAGTTCTAGACATAAAAACCAGGCAGGAATTAGGAGCAGGGCATGTTATCCCAGTCTTAGAGATGGAGAACTGAGATATGGAGAGATGCTTTGCAAGATAATCAGTAGCAGGGACTGGTCCCAGCCCCCAAAGCTTATGTTTTGTGCCCCAAATGGCCTCCTCTCTGCTGGAGCTGGTTTAAAAATACATGTCAGTGAAAGAGAGCTTGCAGGCCTCTTTGGCTGAGTGCCCACAGCTATTCCCTAGAGATCCCACACTGAAGTCTTTCAGAGTGTCTGTTTGATTAATGGCTCATATTTTGCAGATCTGAAGCTTTTTATTCTATTCTTCAATTTATTACACATCACTTACATGAGTTAAATAGGTTTTAATTCCATCTAAAATACAGCGGAACAATCTTTGCAGTGAAGTTGCCTTTTCTTAGCCAGCAGCAGTCTCTGTTTGGAGGCACTGGTGCTGGGATGTGCAGCTGGTTTGTAGGATTCTTTGAAGTCCTGTTGCATCCCCTTCCCCAGAAGTCTTGTAAAAAGAAGATGGTGAGGAGCTCCGAAGCAGCATCCAGCTGAACTGCTCTGCAGGGCAGAGGGGCTGAGATCTCAGGCTGTTGCCAAGGCACATGCAGAGAGACTGGGTGGGAGTGGGGGTGGAAAAGCATTTTTGGATGCACTGAGATGTGGAGATCAGGTGGGGCCAGGGAAGGATTAAGCTGCTGGCTTGTGTCACCTCCTGGATGCTGGTCTGGCAGGTGAAGTGGTTTGGGCTCAGATGGGAGCACACACCTGAGGCAGGGCAGGGGTAAAATCCAGGAGTCCCTTCTGCAGGGCTTGCTGTTCTCCCTCCTGCCAGGCTGTTTGCAGTGTCCCAAGCAGAGCAGGGACTCTGGAGCAGAGGAGATTGCATATTGAGCACTTTTTAAGCAGCTCTTCCCTCTCCCTGCCAGCTGGGACCAACAGGGAGCTGGACAAAGGGATGGAGGAGAGGATGGAGAAGCACCGTGCTGTTCCAGCCTGGCCAAACTTTGTGGATGTCAGAGTGAAACCTGATTTTTACAAGTTCACACAGTCTGGAGGCTGCTTTTCAACCAAACATCCTTTCCTTTTTGCCCCCTGGCAGGAAGACCCCCGGGCAGGTTCCCATTGTGGCCCAGCTCTTTGCTGCCAACTCCAACCTCCAAGCTGTTGATTCCTGAGGACATTTCCCCCCTACCCCCATTTGCATCCGTGCATGAACAAGCTACCAGTATATCCCAATATATCCCTATACATCCCAATATATCCCTATATATCCCAATATATCCCTATATATCCCAATATATCCCTCCAGCCCTGGAGAAGGATTCATTAACAAGGGATTTAGCTGTGGTGCTGGGTTTGCCTCCAGAGCTTTGATCTTGAGAAGGGCACTCAATGACAGAAAGAGCTCTGCATCCCAGCCCCTTCCAAATGCCTTTCTCCTGAGCACCTGGGGCTGGAGGCTCAGCAGGGCAGAGGAGCTTTGAAATGAATTAGGAACATTTCTCCTGAGAACCATGAATGTTTGTCTGAGTTAAGCTTGGTTTTGCTGTTTCCCAGGGCTGTAAGTGATGGCTTGTTGTAAAATCCCTTAGTGGCTTGTATAGAGGAGAAACCCATGACAGATGCAAGTAAACTTTCTGCTTTTTTGCTTGTTTTGACACTTGTTTCTCTCATATTTGCAGTCCTTGATGACAAATGGCTGGATTCTTTGGGGTTTAGCAGGGACCACTGTGGAGCAGGAGTCTCATGCCTCTGTATCTTCACAGCTCAAAAAACTTCTCAGCTTTTCCAGCAAATTACTTTTTTCTCAGCTTAATTACTGGAGATTACAATAGCTGTGTGTCAGAAGCCCACAAACCAGACCACAGCAGTATTCCCCATGTAATAATACACTGTAGTAGATTTGATAAGTTTTGGTCAGCTATTCTTTCTCAATAGAAGGAATATTCCTTCTTCTTTAGGTAGAACCTCACGCTGCCTTGATAGCTATTCCATTTTTATCCCTCCTGCTCCCTCTTTGTCCTGTGTTCTCAGGTTTTTTGCTCTCATTCCCATGCCCTGTCCTTCTGCTGCTCTCACTACTGGGGTCTGCTCTGTTCCCCCGACAGCTTTTGGAACCAAAACCCTTCTCTCTGATTTGACTTCATGTTCTCCAACCAGCTGCATTTGTGGGTTTTGCATTTTCTGCTCTCCCAGGGTTGTTTTTGTTCCTGTGTGTGACACCCAGTGATGCTCTCAGCAGGCTGCCTCCCCAGCTTGGTAGCCCAGGGTTTGATTTATTTATAAACCCAGCACCAGGCAGGAGAGCAGCAGTGGGTTTGGGGAGGTGGGAGAGTGAATCTGCAGAAGCAAGCAGCTTGCTAGCAAAAAAAAAAAAAAAAAAGAAAAAAGGGGGGGATTATTTGTCAATTGATGTTTTTTGCTTTCTCTGGAATCAGCTCATTTGGTTTAGAGGACCAGCCCCAAAAAAGGCAGAGCTAAGGAGAGCTCTGTGTGTGTCAGAGGCTCAGTGCTGGGGTGACAAAAGCAGAAGAGCCCTTGCACAGTGTGATGGGGGAGCTCGTGGTGTGCCACTGAACTGCTTTTTATTTTTGCATTCAGAAGCAGAGCTGCTGCTTCTGCTCTCTGGAGGTTCAGAGATAGGAAATAAAGGAAAGGAAATATTTCTGGCTTTTGGAAACTTTTTTTATTTTTTCATGTAGCACCTAATTTGGAAGCTAAAGTCTCGGCTGCTCTGCCAGGATGGCTGTTAGGAAGAAAAGATAAAAAATATGCCAGGGAAAGATTTTAAAGGAGCACCAACAGGCAGTGATCTTGCTGGCAGATAAAGAAAATCTCCTTCAGTTTTTTTCCTCAGCATCTCTTAGATTGTGCTTCCCTCCCCCCTCTGTTATTTTTGTCTCCTGAGCTATCATCACTATGAGATAAAAAACCCTCCAGTATTGAGAAATTTAGTGTCTGCACAGAATCACAGCCTGTCCCTTTAAACTACAGATAAGCCTTAGTGGAATTTCTATTCTTGGAATAGTTAATTCTGTTTGAGGTTGGGCAAGAGAGAAGCACTCACAGGCTTAGGAACAATATTTTTACTCCGTTTGATTTTTCTCCTAAGGATTTGCCTCCCTCATTTGATGAAAAGTGCAATTATTGATCAATCCCTCAGTAAGGAGAAGATTTGTGGGGGGAGGAGGGGAAGAGAAATGAAGGGAAAAAAACAAACAGAAAGCCCCAAACAGTATTTGTGGCTGTTATATAATAGCCATTATGTAATGCCTGTTGGTGCCAACTAAAAATATACGGGAAGAGAACTTGGATTCAGTGAAGCATTTAACTAACCCTGTCCCAGGGCTTCTTGTTCTGCATTCAAACCCTTCTGCAGATGTTGAGAAGAGTTTACAAGTCCCTCAGACCTCACAGCAACCTGTTCTCTCCTATTCCTTTTTTTCCTGCAATCTTGGGTTGTTTTTCTCTTCTGCCTGGACTTTTAGAAATGGGAAATGCCTCCTAAGTCACCTTGCACACCCCCCTTGATCTCTTTTTTTGCTGTTTTGTTCATCTGAGCTTTAAATGCCCGTGGTGGGTGCTGGGTTTGCAGGAGGAGGTGAGTGTGAGGAGTAGCAGGGAATGGATTTTGCAATTGCTCCTGCAGCAGGAGTTGAAAACTCGACAGCTTCATGGGCAGTGTTTTATGGGGAGCTCTTCTCCTCCAGCTGAGCTGCAGCTGGAAATGTGTTCCCTTTCCCATCCCTAAGCTCCCCTCTTGAACAGCCAGCAGGACCTGATGTCCATGCCCAGGTGCTCAGCATGGCTGTACTTGCTGGAACTGAATCAACCCCAGGGTGCTGGGACCCAGCACTGCAGAGGTGCCCTATGGACCCTTGGATTCTGCAGCAGAACATGGGTGTGCAAAGCTGGAGCAGCACTTGGAGAAGCAGAGCAGGCAGCCCAGGCTGTGAGGTGGCAGAGCCTTGGGCAGGGAGGTGAGCATCAGCTGTGGTCCCCTGGCTAGGGCTTGGGGACAAGGGACAGGCCAGGGGAGGTGACACAGGCAGCAGCAGGGAGTGAGCTGTGTGCTGATGGGGACCCTGCAAGGTTTGCTGTTTTGTTGAGAAAAGCACCAGTAGTTGTAATGGTTGAAAAAGCCATGAGCAAAAGCCTCTTTATGTCCACAAATCCAGGGTTTCAGTCATCAGAGAGACTTACAGCACTGTAAATAACACCAGGGGTCACAGAATTCATAGAATTGTAGAATCATGGTTGAAAATGACCTCTAAGATCATCAATTTCAACCACTGACCAAATGCAAAGTAAACCATGTCATGAGGTGCCACGTCCCTGTGGCTTTTGAACACCTCCAGGGACACTTTTGAACACCTCCAGCACTGCCCTAGGCAGCCTGTTCTAGTACTTGATCACTCTTTTAGTAATGAATTTGTTCCTAATATCCAATCTGAACCTCTCCTGATGCAGCTTGAGGCTGTTAAGTTGGGGTTGTTCAGCCTGGAGAAAAGGAGGTTCCAGGGAGCCCTTAGAGCACCTTCTGGTGTCTGAAGAGGCTACAGGAAAGCTGGGCAGGGACTTTTTACCAGGGCCTGGAGTGATGGCATGGGGGTTAATGGCTTTGAACTGGAAGAGGGGAGTTTTAGGTTGGACATGAGGAAGAAATTCTTCACTATGAGGGTGCTGAGCCCCTGGCCCAGGTTTCACAGCTGTGGCTGTGGCAGTGTCTCAGCCCAGGTTGGATGGGGCTTGGAGCATCCTGGGCTGGTGGGAGGTGTCCCTGCCCATGGCAGGGGGTTGGAATTAGATGAGCTTTAAGGTTCTTTCCAACCCAAACCACTCTGCAATTCAGTGTTTTGCTTTCATCCTATCACTGGTTACATGGGAGCAGGGACTGACCCCCCTGGCTCCAACCTCCTCTCAAGGGGTTGCAGAGAGCCAGAAGGTCTCCCCTCAGCCTCCTCTGCTCCAACACCCCCAGGGCCCTCAGCTGCTCCTGGGCAGACTTGTGCTCCAGCCCCTTCCCCAGCTCCATTCCCTTCTCTGGACACACTCCAACCCCTCAATGTCCTTCTGGTTGTGAGGAGCCCCTTGAATTAAACCTCACAGCAGTACCAGGGATGGTGATAGTCCTGTTACCACCAGCAGTGAAACCAAGAGACTGAGAAAGCAGGGTTTGGACTCCCATCTTCTCTGTGATGGGTGCATGGCTTTGCCAGTTCTGCTCCTTGTCACTGCAAACAGTCCTTGGGCAGCTCTGTGCCAAGCACTTAGACCAGCATGGCAGTACCAGGGGCACGGATCTGTGTTCAGGTTTGTTACTGTCCAGCAGATGTGTCCTGTGAGGAGCTTTGGTGTCTCTGGCCAAGCAGATTGAGGTTTCCAGTGAGGAGTCACAGGGTCTATTTCAGGTGATCTGAACTCATGCCTAACTGTCCAACCCTTCCAGGATCACTGGTTCAGTTCCCAGTGGGATCAGCAAGGGGTTTTGTTTTTCAAAAGAGCAAAAGTTGAGTCTGTCAAGACTTAGAGTCTTTGTTTTGCATGAATTTCCCCAAGAAACACCTTGGTGGCATCCCAGCAGGGTTATGGACCTTGCGTGGGGCGTTTTGGTCTTGTAGGGTGAGTGGAAGTCCTCAGTACCCATAGTCATTGATGATGTTGCTTTATCAGAGCAGGATGATGAAGTCTGGATGGAGATAGCTCCTGGGTAAATTCCATTTCCTCTGCAGGAACAGAAACAGTGAGAAGGAAACCACCCAAGGCTGCTTTGTGCTCTGTGTCAGCAGTTACGTTGCATCCAGGGAAGGAGAGGGGAATGCTGGAAAATCAGCAGAACTGGGATTTTACTGAACAAATCTTTTTGTTTGCTTGCTTTTTGCCTGCTTTCTGCCCCATGAGTGTGCTTCACAGCTCAGCTCCTGCTCAGCTGGAGGAAGGCTGGGAGATGCCTGTGGGTTAAGGTGGTGGATCCCAGGACATGGGAATCCCATCCCTGTGAGGCAGGTGTTCAGCCTGCCTGGGTGTTGGTGTCTCTGGTAGCTGCTGAGTAAAGTGATGGGAATGCTTACTCCAAGCCACAACAAATGAGGTGAGTAATAACTGATTAGCACTGGAGGGAAAAGATTTAGGACTCCTTAGGCCAGCATGATTTGTTTTCTGTGGGGTGAGCTGCTGTCTGCAGTGCTTATTGCTTTGTAGAAATCCCAGAATGGTTTGGGTTGGAAGGGACCTTAAAGCTCATCCAGTTCCAACCCCTCTGCATGGGCAGGGACACCTCCACCAGCCCAGGGTGCTCCAAGCCCCATCCAACCTTCAGGGTTGGGGCAGCCATAAGGAGGGGGAGAGCCTGTGCAAAGGGGGTTTTGCTGATGCCACTCCCCATGTCCTCATGCCTACATTTATTCAGTGCCAGGGAGCAGGCAGGTGGAGAGGAGAAATGTAAAAGCTGTGGAAAAAAGAGCCAGTGGCTTTACTGCTCCCTCTCTGGGCCAGCTGAGTGTGACAGCAACACACCATGACACCTTCCCTTCCATGACACCATCAGCACAATCACTGGAGATGTCACCATAGATTTTTCAGTGCCAGCAAAGAGCTGGAAGTCTGAGGTGTGGAATGGGTTACGGAGAGCCCCTGGCCTGCACCCCCTCCCCTGGAGCAGACACTTGGGCCACTGGTCCTCCTGGTGGGGCTGGAAGCCCTTGTACTGGTGGGTCCTGGTGGCAGTGGTGGGGCTGTTCTGGGGGAACTGACTGTGCTGCACTGGGGGGTTGTGTGCTGATGGGCAAGCTGTGTTGGGAAGAGCCTTCATTATCTTCTGAATAGAGACAAATAAACCAGGCAGGACTGTCTCAGCAATGCTGTTGTGTGGGATTGTTATTTAAAACAGCATTTCTTCTGGAAGCTTTGACCAGCTCTTCGACTGGAAATCAGCTGGGTTTGTTGTTGTGCCTGTGTTTAAATTGTGCTTTCCTTTTAATCTTTTTAGTCTAGATCTGCCATTAAAAATCCACTTAATTTTATGACCAGAAGATGCCCTGGCTGCTCCTTCTGTAACAACTGCTTCACCATCAAACATGCCATAGCCATTAAATCGACCCCTGTGGTGCCCTGCATATCTTTAAGCATTCAAATGAGTTCTACAAATTAGGCTTTTAGGATTAGTCATCCTAGATTTGCAGCATCATTGGTGTGTTGCCAGGGACCCCAGTTTTGTCACCATGACTACTACAGCAGGGTTACTGAGAAACACAAACTGCAGGAAAGTTTATTAAACAGAAAATTCACCTGCCAGAACGTGAGTGGGTGAATGGTTCTGATGGATCCACTCTGGCCAGAGGGGTCCTGGTTGCCAATACCCAACAGCCTGGAGCTGGGCCTCAAAGGAGAGAAAATGCTGTTATCTATCTAAGGGGAAATCACCAGCATAGGTATTTCTTGTGTTGTAACTTGTGTCTGACCAATAAATAGTGTGTTCTGAGAAGGTAGTGGGAGTGTTTTGCTTGGTCCATGAAATGCTCTAATCCTGTGGAGTCTGTCCCTTCCCAGGGAAGGCTGTTGCCACCCTGGGATGAGAAGCTGCAGGAGGAGTGATGCTGGGATGAAGCATTTGTCTTGGTAAAATCCCTTGTTACTGTCTTGTGAACACTGGGGGTATTTTTTTTTTAACCTGAGTACTGAAAAGCAGGATTGTCCTACAGGGAATATACAACCCAACTCTTCTCAGCTGTTGCTTCTTGAAATACAGGTCTGATTTGTGCCAGGGGAAGCTCCTGACCCACCTTCTTTTCTAGACCTTCTTCAGACATGGGGGAATAAGGGCTTTAGAAATAGAACTGCTGGAAACCCCAAAGTGCCATCCCTTCAAGATCTGTGCTCTTCTGTCATTTGAAAATCCAGCCCTGTAGCTCTGCCCTGCCCACCTTCCCTCCCCCAGTGTCTTCCCCTAGGACATTTAGCATGTATATCCCTGAATTTCCTTGGAAACTCATGAAGAGAATGTGGACATTTGGGTAGCCTCACCCTGGAATGCTTTTCTCCATGCTGTTGATACACATGGCTCTCTCTCTCTCTCTCCCAGTTGTCTCCAGTTTCTCAGCCTCACTGGGCTGGTTCACCAGGGTTCAGGACCAAAGTTGTTCTCCTGGCTGAACCTCCTGTCCTCTCTGGCACATGTCCTGGATTCCTTTATCAAGCCCTTCAATAGCACAGTGCCAGAAATCATCAGGGGGTGTTCACTGGCACCTAATGGTACCAGAGTAGGGTATATACATTATGAAATTACTTTTATAGTCCTTGGAGGGGGAAGGAAATCCAGGAAATGGTTCTTAGCTCCTCATCAGCTCTGCAGGCACTTTCTAGTGCCCTGGGCAATGCTGATACACTGGCTGCCCAACAGCAGGCTTAGTGCTGGGCAGGAGGAGAGCCTTTCTCAGAGTGTTCCTCCTCCTGGATGAACCTGACTCACATCCCACCCCATCCCATCCCATTCCACCCCATCCCATCCTATTCCACCCCATCCCACCCCATCCCATCCCATCCCATCCCATCCCATCCCATCCCATCCCATTCCACCCCATCCCATCCTATTCCACCCCATCCCACCCCATCCCATCCCATCCCACCCCACCCCATCCCATTCCACCCCATCCCATCCCATCCCACCCCATCCCATCCCATTCCACCCCATCCCATCCCACCCCATTCCACCCCACCCCACCCCATTCCACCCCATCCCACCCCATCCCATCCCTTTGCCCAGGACCTTCTCACAGCTGTGGTGGCTGAGCATCTCAGTAAGGTTGGTTGCCCCATCTGGATGTGGGATGCTCCCACCAGCTCTGGCCTGCCAGCTCATCATCTTGGTGTGGAGGCCTGGGTGAGTTTTTTGTTTTTGAAAGAGATTCTTTGAATTCAAAACACAGCAAATTCCTGGAGGAGGCAGCTGATGGATCATGCTCTGCAAGGGCTCTGTGCCTCTTCTCTGGTCCTTCCCTGACCTTCCAGCAGCAGTGCCAAAAACCTCTGCTGTGGGTTACAGATCAAGAATACATAAATAGAATGAACCAACACTCTGGGGTCAAAAAGGGGACAAATGTTCTTGATGCCAGCTTGCACATTGTGGCCTGGAGACAAATTGCCTGTTCTCCAGGCATTGCTGCTTACTGGAAATGGGGCTGGTGTGGAGGGCTGAGCTCTGCCAGGTCTGCAGAAGCTGCCAGGCTGCTGTGTTATATATAGGAGCCTGGCTGTAGATGTACACAAGCCCACTATATGTTTACATGCTAGCAGGCCACCACAGCCCAACTGCTGCTTCATTTTGGAGGTTTCCCACTTAAACCATTCTGGTTTCCCTTGTATGTTTTGTTTTTACCTCTAATTTCCCACAAATGAGCCATCAGGGAGTTCTCCTACCACTCTCCTCAAGGTTTCCTTCCCCTGAACAAAACTGCTTTTGCAGGGGATTTTCACTTATGCAGTGAAGTGCTTGTTAGAGGTCTGTGTGGGTGACTAAATGCTGTTTGCTTTCCAGAGTCAGTCCTGTTCCATGTTTGTATTTGTTTTGCATGTTCTGGAGAAACAGAGGGAAAATATATTTTAACTTCAGACCCATCTCAGTGCAAGTGAATTTTGTTCCTGTTTCTTCTGAGGCTGGCTGCACTGATCTCATGGTTAAGAAAGTTAAAGAAAAAAGAAAAATCCTGAGCTATTGTAATCCTGTCTGGGTGATCTGACTGCCTCCAAAGTGTACAGCCTGGCATGGAAACCATCTCATTTTTAATTATTACTAATGCTGCTGTTTCAGTGGCTCTTAGCACTGGATTACCCCAAATTCTGACTGTCTCAGGAACACCAGCATTCTCCCTAAGAAAGTGAGATTTGCAGAGATTCAGAGATGAGTCTCACGGCTTGCCTGGAGGCAGGGTTGGAAAGCTCTGAAGGATCTCAGATTCCTGTAATTATTGTGCAGCTGGAAGAGTGGGAAATGGGAGAGGTGGTGTGGCCCTGTTCACCCAGGGCAGGATCCCATGTTGCATGTCAGGGGGGACCAGGTGTCTTCCCATTGCATCCTGCTCCAGACAGTGGATGCCAAGGAGAGGGGAGCCAGCAGTGGGACAGCAGCTGTTCCTGCTTCATCCCATTGGTGTGAGCCCCTCCTGGAGCCCATCTTCTTCTCCTCAGCCCAGTAATCTTTGTGGATTATTTTTATTCCCCACTGCCAGATACCATAATGATAATAATAGAACCAAATGCTGAAGAGGAGCTGAAAATTCCACAGGATTTCTCACAATTCCCAGCATCAAACCTGGTTCCTCGAGCAGTAACTGCTGAGAGATTTTGGATACTACCTTGTAGTGTGATGTTGTAATCTGTCAGTGTGTACTCTGGAACTGTCTTGTTCTTTATTGCTCAGGGTAATAATTACCCAGCCCATTTTACCTTCCACATGCTTTGCAGCTATTAATCACTCATCAGCATTCCTGAAATGAACAGGGATTGTATCCCCGTTGTATAAATCAGGAGACCAAGAGGAAGAAGGTAGCAACAAACCTTCCTAGGAAGTGTCTCTGCTCTGGGGTGAGTCTGCTTTTGGGGGGGTTTGCTTGGAATCAGATATTTCCCAGATGCCAAGCTCCAGAGCAGCACTTGCCCAGAGCCAGGCTCTGCATGACCCAGGGTGGGGAGAGGCTTTAGGAAAATCACCTCTAAATTAGCCCCTTGATTTTGCTGTTAGGGCTTAGATCAGCTTTCCTCCAGCTGTGAGGATTATTTGGAGAACTCTGCGGGGAGACAGGAGGAAAGTTCCCAGCAAACCCCAGCATGGTGGGGAGGGGGGGGGGGGGCAGGCAGGCACCAGTTTCCATCCTTCCTGCATCATTTTCCCAAAGCTGAAGTGTTACCAGCAACCCTGAATGTGGAGAGGGCTCAGGTTTTGCCAAACACCAACCAACCATGTAGAGATGAGAAAAAAAAACCCTGCTGTCTTGTGTGTGCTTTGTTTGCAGCCATCCCTTACATCCTGGCTGGTTTTATTCCTGGTTTCTCCTCCTGCATCTCTCTGTATCCTGGTGAAGGAAGTGCCATGACCAAATGTTAATGCTCAGGAAAATCCAGCTGGGAGCAGCAGTCCTGCTGCTTCATTTTCCATGCCATGGGCTCAGCCCCTGGGTGGCTGGGGCAGCCTGACCTTCCCCCCATGCAGCTTCTGCAGGAGCTGCGTGAGCCTCCCTCCCACCACTGAATATCTGCTCTGCCCTATCTCTAATACTCCTTATCAAGGCCTGGCTTTGTTTACTTGCATAATTCCCTCAGTGCCTTATCAGATTAGCATGATTTCAAAGTGTTAAGAGCATCAGTGCCTTGAAGAGTTTTGCACTCTGCTTGCCTTGGCCTCCCCGTGCTCAGATGAGATGCAAACATATTCATGGGAATAGGAAACTGTTTGGACAGAGGTGGCTTGCTTTTCATCCTGGATTAATAATCGAAGCATGGAGAACTGTTAAGAAGGAGCAAGGCTTTCTCATGGAGTTATTTTGATCCTTGCTATGTCTTTGGTGTGGGTTGGTGTTCAGGAATGGTGGTGGAAGCCCCCGTGTCCTTCCCTGGGTCAAGGGGAGAGGAAGTGATTCCTGCTGGTGCAGGTGGGCTGAGGGACAAGACCCCTCTGAGCAGGAGTCTGGTTTCTTCTGGGTGAGTCTGGAGATTTGATTTGTTTAAAGAAGGGCCATGAAAGAGGAGCAGGTTTCAGCTGGGGCAGGGCTTGGAAACCAGGCTCAGGACCATCCCCTTGTAGAGGAAGGAGCATCCTGGCAGGGATGGGGCCCTCTCCAGCCACATGCACCAAAAGCCTTCGTGGTTCTGGGTGTTATGAAGATATTGGTCTGCTTCTTCTTGCTACTGTTAGGAACAGGAAAAATCTCATTATTTCTTATGTGTTAAGGTCATGCTCATGTGCAGGTAACATGCTGTACTGTTGGTGGTGGGGAAGGAGGGAAGGATGAAGGGATGACTGTGGCACCAGTGTGGCGTCTTTCATGGTTTCCAAGCCCTTCCCCAGCTGAAACCTGCTCCCAAGCATTTGCTTTGTGGCCATTTCACACCTTCTGCCCATCCACAGCTAGGATCTCTTCACAGAGTAGTTTTGCCTTGCTTGGAGTGCTGGGTACAGCAGAAAATAGGCTTGTGATAGAACTGGGCAGTTACCTTCAGCCATAGTCAGAAAAAAATCTGCTTTGCTTTCCATGTTCATTCCATGTCCACAGCCCCTCCAGCTCCCTCCGGTCCCCCCTTTTTGCCTGGTTCCAGAAGCACCCAAGAGCACCCAACCTTCATAGGTTGGACATTAGAAAGAATTTCTTTCTGGAGAGGGTGCTCAGCCATTGGAATGGGCTGCCCAGGGAAGGGGTGGATTCTCCATCCCTGGAGATATTTCAAAAGAGCCTGGATGTGGCACTCAGTGCCATGGGCTGGGAACCACGGGGGGAGTGGATCAAGGGTTGGACTTGATGAGCTCTGAGGTCCCTTCCAACCCAGCCAATTCTAGGATTCTGTGATTCATGTTGTGGCTTGGGCTCAGCGAGAGGCAAGCGTTGACTTTTGTATCCAAGAGGATCTCACGTTATTCCTGCTTGCTCTCACCCTTCCCTCACCACCCTCCCCTAAATTTCCCACCCCCTCAGCTTGCTGCATAATTTTCAGGTGCTAATTGCCCCGCTCCCCAGCTGATCCATTGATCTGGAACACAAACAGTCTGGAGGTAATTTTCTGTCTGAGCCAGTCTGGGGCTTTACGCAAGTGCTGGTGTTTGTTTCCTTGTTTTTAATTTCCTGCAAAGAAAAGCTTTTGTGTGGCTCTCCACAAGATGCCTGTCCTGGGGCTGGAGGAAAATTGACACTTCCACAATATCCCTTTTTTGGGGTGTCTTGGAAGTTGGGAGGGGGTTTGAAAGTCCTGCTCAGTCGTGTCCCTCTGTCAATGCTGTCAGTCTGTCCCTTGAGGGACTGGGTGGCTTCTCTTGCCCATCTTGGGACAGCTTGGGAGTGAGTGAGACTCTTTGTCCTGTTGGAGAAATTCTCCTTCTGTTCAGTAAACACTTGGAGGCAGGAGTTGCTCAGCTGGAAGGCTTCAGGCATCTGCTGGCACAGTGACCACAAAACCCCAGCTCTGGGGACTGCTCACCTCTGGGGTGTGCAGGAGGTGTCCTGCAGAGCAAAGGGTTAATTTTCCTGTGGCTATTGCTGCCAGCAGCCTCAGCAGGAGCCCTTGGGTTTGATCTGGCAGGGAGGGGAGGGTGGTGGTGTGGGGGGTGTCATGGCAGCAGCTCTGGGAGTAGGAGGCTGTGCAAAAATAAAATAATCTGTATTCAGTTCTCTCCCCAGCTTATGTGCCTTTACCTGGAGGACTTGCTCTTGCACCTTTTGCAATTTTTTTTTTCAGGGGCTGTTTTGCTAACCAGAGAAGGAGGGGAGGCTGGTGTGGCAGCTCTGGGTGGGAGCCCAGAACTGGGTGCTGCAGGGCTGGGCACAGGGATGTCACCCACCAGGGCAGC
The DNA here is from genome assembly GCF_036169615.1 of Heliangelus exortis. NCBI lineage: Eukaryota > Metazoa > Chordata > Aves > Apodiformes > Trochilidae > Heliangelus > Heliangelus exortis. Next base: position 1,778,284 of record NC_092442.1, on the reverse strand, counting down.
AGGGTTGGGGAATGCAGGGCAGAAGAGGCTTTGCATCCCCTTTCTGGGAGCAGCTTTGTCTCCAGCTGGTGTGTGTACAGGTAAAGATGTTGTCTGCTCCTAAATAGTTAGCAGATTTAAGGAATTTCATTACAGAAAATTTTCATTTACAGCACTTCTTGAGCTGCTGTTCCCAAAGCATCTGCCTGAGTGAGTGTGTGCAGCCCTGGCAGCACTGTACCAGTTCAGAAATGGGCAAGATGGGTGGCACCTCCCAGCCAAGGGAAGATTTTCCCAGCTCTGAGTCCTGAAACATCCCTTCTCTCCACAAGTTCACAGCTTAATATGAAAGAAACATCTCACAAAGTGGAAACTGAACTGCTGTGAGTCCTTTTCCCAGCACCATCCTGTGTCACCTGGCACTGTAAAGAGACAGGCACAGAGCAGAGCTCATCTGCTCTGCATGGCTGGCAGCCACAAAGGGTCTCTAGGCTTCTGTTGATGGGTTTGGATGGCATGTGGCAAATAGATAGTGGTTTTGTGATCATGGGCTGGGGAGCTGGCACTCCCAGGTTACTCTCTGGTTTGCCTGCAGACTTGCAGGTATGTCTGCACTGCCCTAGAAGTCCCTTTGAAACTGATGTAATTGTTTGGGTGGTGCTTTGGATCCCTCTTCTAGGCTCAGAGTGAGATGGGAACACCCAGCAAATGGACCTGTGTGATTTGTCTGTCACTGGAAACTGCTGCAACTTCCCCTGGTCTGTCTGAGTGGAGTGTATGCAGGACATCTCCAGGAAAGATGTCTGCTAGTCAACATCTTTTAGCTGGAACAAGGAGAGGGGGACAATTAAAAGAACAACTTTTAATTGGAGACATTTTCATCTGAAGGTACTGGCCTTGCAGAGCCCCACAGGAGCATTGCTGTGGTGAGACCCTGACCCAGGATGCCCAGAGAAGCTGTGGCTCTGGCAATGTTCCAGGCCAGGTTGGATGGGACTTGAAGCAACCTGGGCTGGTGGGAGGTGTCCCTGCCCATGGCATCAGAACTAGATGATCTTTAAGGTTCTTCCAACCCAAACCATTCCATGGTTTCATGGTTTTAGCTCTTCCCTGGGAAGGGGTGCCCGTTCTTGCATGTTTTCAGATCCTGAACAGCTTTGGCTGGGCAGAAGTCACTGGTTTGTCTCTCCAGTCCCAGTGGTGTTGCCAGGGATATTGGTTTGCTGGAACCAGCCCAAGTTTCTGTCTGCACCCTTAATTGGGAAAGCAGGGATGGGGATGAGCAGGGGACTCCCGAGGTGTAAATAGATCAGGCAGCCACATGGCGTCATCTCTGCTCTGTGCAAATGCAGCTGAGGACGTGCTGAGCAGAAAGAATCATTTTAATTAGCACATACTTCTTCCTAAGCTCTGGAACCAGTGTAAATATATTGCCACTTCTCTTGCATTTAGCAGCCCAGCCAGTCAGCTTTCCAGGAAGGGACCAGCCCTCATCTCATTCCTCCAAACCCACGTAGGCTGTGTCCATGTCAGCAGAGGTGAGGATCTCTTTGGCACCTGCTGAGAAAGGGATGGGAGTGTTTCCAAAGAGGCAAAGAAAAGCAGCAGCAAGCTGTCCTCCTCCATCATCCCCAGGGCATGGACATTGCTCCTGGGATGCCTTTTCCAGCTGTACCATACATGGTAAAAATACACTGACTTCTCCAGCATTGAGCATGACATCTCCAGTGCTGGCAGAAAGACTTTGCTACTTGGTGCAGCTCTGTGGGCAGATACCTAACAGGGGAAAAGCTGCACAGTGCTGTGCCCTCCTTCCCTGCACACCTTTCACCTTGCTGGAGCTGCTTTGTTCAATTTTCTGTTTGTGTTGGGCAGGAGGGTGGATCCAGCTGGTTACAAAAAAATAGGTACTTCACATAAAAAGTTCCCAGCTGTTTTAAAAATTCAAAATACACCCCTGCAAATTGTTAATGGGGCCAGTGAAGCTTTGGTGGCTCTGGCTGAGCTGACACAGTCTCTCTCTGACAGCTCCAGAGGTGGCTGGAAATATTCAGTATAAAATCAGTTGCTGTCTCTGGTTAGGAGCTATTTCTCACTCTTGGGCAGTGGGGCCTGAAGAAATGCCCCAGTGACCTCAGTGCTCTTGGAAACAGATTTGTGAGTCCTCTACTTTTTCTAAAATAAAGATGGCACGAATGTGTTTATCCTTTGCCTTCAGTAAAGGGCTTGGAGAGGGTTTTGCCTTCAGTAAAGGGCTCCACTTTTTCTAAAATAAAGATGGCATGAATGTGTTTATCCTTTGCCTCCAGTAAAGGGCTTGGAGAGGTCCCTGGGCTTGTGAGTAGTGCCAGTAGTTTCCATCAGATGGCCATTCCTCTTGTGGGATTCCCTGGGTGTGTTATTGGCCCTGTTCACCTGAATAATCAGATTCAAAGTGGTCACTACACTGGATGGAGTTTGAACTGAATCATCAGGAAAATGTGAGAAAAATGCACTGTGTGTGTTCACCTGTTCAGCAGTAAATTCATAAGTAGCCTTTTAGGTGTCATTAATCCATAACTGAAGAAGAATCTGTACCAGCAAGACAGGGACCACCGTAAGATAAATTTTATGGGAGAAGGGAAAGGTGGTGGGTGCATTGCTCAACATGCTTTGAGAGCACTCCCAGGCTTTGGTGTGGATCTGGGGAGAACTGCTCTGTCCTGGGTGCCCAGACCTGAGGGAGTGAGATTTTGGCAGGCTCAGGGTGCTTGCTTTTCCTCAGAGTGCTTTCTTATTCATTTCCTTATTATTTTCTCTTTCTTCCTCTCTATCTTTTTGTCTTCTATGCTCTTGATAGTGAATAGTAAGAGACCTTTGCCTTTCAAGCCTAAGTGCATATCTCTAGAAGAGCTCTAGCACCAATAGTTCCTCCCTCAGTGCTGAAGGAAGGATGCTCAGAGAGGCCAGAGCACAATTTCCCAGTTCTTTCCATTCTTACCCTGTTTTCAGACACTTCAGTCTTTGCCAAACTCCCTCTTTGGGCAGAAATTTTCCATTCTGCTTGTCTGCCTAGTCCTAATTTTTGCATTAACTGTGAAATGCTCAATTGTGAGATGTGTACAAACCTCAGCTAAACAGGTCAGATGTTTCCTGGGAGCAAGATTTAGAAGAAATGAGGGGTCTGTACCCACTTTATAGACAGGAAACTGAGGCACAGGAAAGTTGAGATTAAGTATCTACAATGTCAAGTTGCAATTTCCTCACTGCAGAGTCTTTGAGTTGAAGAACCAAACAATGTTCTTTTGACAGTTGTGTGAGTGGGATAATACCTAAATAGGAAAATGAGATGACAGGTTTCACAGCTTCCCTGTTGAGGGAGTTTGGAATAAAAAAAAAAAAAAAATGGTTTTGCACACTGCAGTAGGAGAAAATGTGAGAAGCAGAGAGGTGGTGATGGTGAGGTTCCTCTGCTGTGGATCCAGCCCTGCAGAGGTGCTCTCATCAGGAGCAAATTTGGCATTTACAAAGAGGAGTGATAAAAAAAGACAAAACTTGAAGTCTGATGGACCATTGTGTTCCAGGAGATACCTGTTGGCCCATTTCCTGGTAGCACTTGGTATCTAATCAACGTTTGGAGCTACCAGAGCTTGAAAACTCCTGCTGTGCTGCTGGGTGAGGTGTCTTGCTGCCAGCTCCTGGCCCTGACACTGAGCCAGGGTGCAGACTGCAGGGCAGAGATGTGATGCTGGAGGCATTGCATCCCTCATGCTGTGCCCCCTCAGGCTTTCAGGGTGTCTTCTGTGCCTGCCTCTGGCACCCATCACCTCCAGCATTGTCCTCTCAAAAGGGTGGCAGCAGACCAAACCTTTAGCATAAATGGAAAAAATTGCAAGAGCTGCCTGGTGGTGTTTGAGCACACGACCTCTTCCCAGGGCGAGCTCCTTGGCTTGTGAGCTGATTTCAGCTGAATCAGAGCTGTGGGTTTTTCTTCCTTCTCTTGTGCATTAACTTTTTGGACCCAATCATCGTGTTTCCCAGCATGGAGCTTTTCCCAGTGTTTGCTTTCATCTCTCCTGGCTCTTGTGCTCAGATAAGTCCCTTGGTGTGGGAGTGCTCCGTGGCACTGGAATCAAACTGACCCCGAGGACTCAGCCTGGCAGGCAGCTCACACCCCTGCAGCCTGCCTGTGGGGCTTGGGGAACCTTTCTGCAGCAGCAAAACAAGCTTTGCTCACAGTTATGAAGTGTGAAGCTGGCAGCCTGTGTGCTGAGAGGTGGGGAAAAAGAAAAAAAAAAAAAAAAAGGTGTTTGCATCCTCTGCAAGGATTTGAATTGCAACATCCCTGAGATGGGTTTTGCTGGTTGGGTCTCCATGGGAGAAGCACAAGGGGTGGATGGCTTGGGCTTGTCCCTGGGGCTAGAAATGGGGCATCCTGCAGGAATAACCCTTGTGCTCTTTCTGGGTGTTAGCAAACTACAGAAACTGGTAAATGCCATCTTTATCCCCTTTCTGAAAGTGCAAGAGTCAAAGCACTCGTTTCCTGTGATTGATAGAATGTTTATCTTGCAAAAAACACCAGGCTCAGGTGGTTTTCCCACTCTCCCACCACAGGATTTGGAGCTCATGTGGACAGTTTCCTCAGTGCCTTCAAGGATAAAAAAAAATCCTTAAAAGTTTGCTGAGCAGAGACATCCAGTTCAAAGCAAGGCACTTGATGAGATGTGAAAGAAACCACACCAGTGGGTGCTGGGAACCTTCCTTGGGCACCCCAGTTCCCCAGGGGCCTGTTGGTGCTTTGGCCATTGTGTTCTTCTCAGCAGCACCCAGGTGCAGCACCCAGGGGCCTCTCCATCCCCTCCCCAGTGGCTGCCTGATAAAGGCAGAGGAGGCATTTCCACAGAGATGTCAAAAAGATGCCTGGGATCAGACTTTATGACCTGAGATAATCCCTCACTTCATTAAAAGATGGGATTTTAAATCTGCAGAGCTTCCACTGGGCAGTGGGAAGAGAACCTTTTAATAAACATAAAAATCCTATTAAAAAAAAAAAATAATATATATATATATATATATACATAAACTGTGCTGCCACATAGAGGCACTGGCAACAGCTCTCCCAATTTATCATGAATTTTCGCAGTTGGCAGCACTTTTATTCTTAGTGCTTGACCATTGGAGGAGGCTTTTTCTCTATCTTTTTAATACAGGCAAGAGTCTAGCTGTCAGTTTTGCAGAGGGAGGCTATAAAAGGGGACATAAGTACAGTGTAAGGATCTTAGAAGCCTGGTCAAGAAATCCGCAGTGTTTTTTAATGTCAGTGTTTTTTAGCATTTGGAGTTATCTGTGGCCATGAACCTAAGTCCTATAACAATGAACTGAATGAGCACTTGGTTCATTCAGAGTAGCAGAACAAATCAAGGAGCAGCACATCACTGAGTGTACTCTGCTATAATGCAAAAACAAAAATAAAAATCTGTGTCCTGGGCAAAGATAAGCACTTGGGAGATGATCCAATGTACCAGGGCACAGAAACAAACCAGCTGAGCACCATCATGTCTCTCCAAGGACTGCAATAAAGCCATTCTATATCTAAAGGCTCACTTGAAAACTAATGGTTGGTCTCAAGTAGGTGTCTGATAGCTGTTAAGTTGAAGTGAGATCCATGGAAAACAGCTGGCAGGGTGTCTTTTTGGGAGGAAGGGAATAAGGTTTTGGTTGGTGGTACTGATCCAGATAGCAGTGTGGGTCAGTGAGGTGCTTTGCTGCTGTGGGCCTGTGTAATTTCCAGTTACCCCTTTAGTCCCCTTTTATGAGAAACTGGAATCAAGGGAGGTGCAATGAGATGATCTTTAAGGCCCTTTCCAACCCAAACCATTCAATGCTTCTGTGATACAGAAAGGGAAAAAAAACCTCTGGTGGTGTTGTATTTTCTCTGAGCATCCCACATTTTCTTGGAGAGCAGGAGGATTCCCTCCTGGGGCTTTGGCTTCAGCTGTGCAGGGAGGGCTCAGGAAACAGGCAGACAAATGTTGCTGGTTTCTCACCCTTAGGCAGACCCACACAACCCTTGGTCAGGGCTGTGAAACTGGAAATTTTCTTTCCCTGCTTTTTCTGGCCACCTTGCTTGCAAAGACCTGGGAGCTGGAAGCTCATCTCTGGGCCAGCATCCTCCTAGGGGGATTTCAGGAGAGGCACGTGGAGCAGCAGCTCGCAGTGCTTCCAGCATTGTGTAGAGCTCCAGCAGCAGCAGTTCAATCCCTGTTTGGGTTTCAGCCAAGGTTTGTTGTCCTCACTGGAAATGGTATTGATTATTGGAGCTGAGGAGCCAATTATGGCCGATATGATACTCACAACTGCTTGTCCCAGGGAAGCTGCTGGGCTTCAGCTCCACTTGCCAAATGGAGCAGTGAGGCTGAACAGAGCTCTGCCCAGTTCAGTGGTTGGAATAAGGAGGTGAATTTGTGCCCTGAACCTTATTGGGCACATAGCATATTTTTTGGGTTCGGCTTGAGCAGGGCTTGGCTTTTGTTTAGTGTGCTCTTGTGAGACCCTCACCTGGAGCATTGTGTCCCCAACACCAGAAGGACACAGAGATGTTGGAGCCAGTCCAGAGGAGGCCATGGAGATGATCCCAGGGCTGGAGCAGCTCTGGAGCCAGGGGGAGAGAGTTGGGATTGTTCTGCCTGGAGAAGAGAAGGCTCCAGGGAGACCTCAGAGCACCTTCCAGTGCCTGAAGGGGCTGCAGGAAAGCTGGGGAGGGACTTGGGACAAGGGCCTGGAGGGATGGGATGAGGGTTAATGGCTTTAAACTGGAGATTTAGGTCAGACATTAGGAAGAAATTCTTTAATTTGAGGGTGCTGAGCCCCTGGCCCAGGTTTCCCAGAGAAGCTGTGGGTGCCCCATCCCTGGCAGTGTTCCAGCCCAGGTTGGATGGGGCTTGGAGCACCCTGGGCTGTGGGAGGTGTCCCTGCCCATGGCAGGGGGTCAGAACTAGGTGATTTTTGAGGTTCTTTCCAGTGCTGGCTTGGTTGATGCTATTAATCTGAATTGCTGAGCCTCTGGAGTGGGTTTGTTTCATTAAAATTTGGGCTGTATTTTTCCATCCAGCTGCATAATGGAAACAACATCCAAAATTGGTATTTCCATCACTCTCTGTGTATTTTTTGCAAAGTTAATTGAATGGTGATGGGCAGGTTGCTAAAGCAAATGCAATGGCCCCTGCCACACTTAATAGGACAGTCTAAACAAATCAAACCAAACATGATCAACACTTTCCAGTAATTACAAATGCAACCAGAAAATTGCCCTTCCTGCCCCTTGAGGAAGAGGTTGATGAGGTCTTCTTGGGGCAGCTCCTCCAGCACCTCTGCTGCCAGAGTGAAATGTGGCAATGCCTCCATCCCCAGTGAAATGCTGCATCTTCCATCACATCCCTGACCCAAAACAGGATTGAAACCTGTATTTAATGAACTGCAGCCAGGTCCATGGCAGCCTTACAAAGCTGGAGTAGCATCTAATCTGTGGATACAGAGGGAAATGAGTTGTGATCTCATCTGACTGCTGGTACCAACTCATTAGGGGGCTTGGTGGGAGAGGTTGGTGAGCACAGGAGCAGCTGCTGGAGCAGGTCCTGGGCAGCCACAGTGCTGGAGGCCTTTGGGGATGGGTTTGCAGACAGGAAAGGTGTCACTTGACCTTCCTGTGATTTAGTTGCCTGGTTGCTTTAATGGCTTTGGGGTGTGGGAGATGGGAATGTGAATAGCAATGACATCCTCCAGGCTGCCAGGGAGCAAATATATGTCCAAAGAAGGAACACATCTCTTTTCTTTTTTTTTTTTGTCTTTCTTCTTATTTATTTCACAGGCAAGAAGCAGAGGTGGGAATAAAGGAAAAAAAGACATCAGCTGCTTATTAGCTCAGCAGCAGTTTTTTTGAGCCCTTCCTTCTCCATGCCAGTTGGTGCAGTAAGCTCTGGTTTAGGGGTGCTTTTCTGATGCAGAAGGCTGGCTGCTCAGAAAATAGGTATTTTGACTGCAGTAATGTTCTGCAAGCAACTTGCACCACTCTGAGGCAACATGCTGTTGATTAATGTGCAAACTTACCCACTCTCCCTGGTGCCTGGTTTAATTCCATGTAAGCCCTGATTATTCAGTAAAAAAGAAACATCAGCCCATGAAGCTAAACAGCCACATGCAGCAGCAGAACCCTCCCCATCCCCTCTCTTTGCAGTGTGTTTGCTGAGGGTTATTTTCGTGCCAAACACAATTGAGGTCACTGAGGAGAGCAAAATGAGCAGGATTTGTTATTCAGTTCATTTTGGGTTCTCAGCCCTGTTGTCATCTCAGAGCCAGGGTGCCTGGGGACTCGGGGGGTGAGGTTATGAATTTATTACATGGTGTCTGGAGCTGCAGCAAAACAGCTCCCAGAGATCTGGCTGGAAGAGAAGGAAAGGAGACTGTCTGGAAGAGCCAGGAGTGGGTGGGCAGGGTAAGAAATGTAGGTATGAAGACCTGAGGTGGTTTTCCTCTGGTGCCAGCAATACTGGGGTTTGTATTTTGGGATTGCTGGACCATATCTGACTCCTCTGAGCAAAGTGGGGAGGTTTCCACTGGGACCTCCACTGGGTCTTTGCTGGCTGGATCTGTGTTTGAGGTCAGGTTCCTTATGCCAAGGAGATTTAACTGGGATTATGTATTTGTAAGGCTGGATCTTGGTCTGAACTGTTTGTTTGTATAATTTGCCAAACCAAAGTCCAGGTGATCTTAGAGAAGTTTATACCTTTGTTCCAGAGTTGGTGTTGGGTTTGTGAGCTGTTAATACACCAAGGTTTCTTTAAATCAGTTAATAGTTTGTATTAAATGATTTAGCTGCAGATTTTACCTAATGACAACTGGATAGAAGCAAATGGAGTGGAACTGGGGATATTTTAAAAAGTATTTCCACTCTCTTACTATGTGATCATCTTGTAATTTCTAGTGTGTATTTACACCATCCATCCCTTACAGAGCTGTGTGGCTCTTGTCTTCTGCTTTAGGATTGGAGGCAGCAGCCCACAGATCTCTGGGTGCCACCTCTTCATCTCCCAGGCTGCTCTCTCAACCTCCATCTCAACTCCAGGAGAACAACATTTGGGTTTAGAAGAAGAAAGAGGCAACAAAACAGACCAGAAGAGCCTGAGTTTATGTATTTAGAGAAACAGTGGGAGAGACATCAAGTTAAGTCAAGGACTTAAGGTTGTTTCATTGTGGGGAAGTCAGCAGTGCTGGTGACCACTGAGAGAATGGCTGAGGCTCATGTAATCCTCTGGGTTGTCCTTAAAAACCTCTGTGAATCCTGCAGTGGATGGTGATGCCACTGGAATGTCTGAAAAGCAGCCCAGTGCCACCCTGGGAAGCAGTGTGGTAATTCCAGGAGGTTGTCTGGATAAGTGGGCTCACAGGTGCCTTCACTGAGGTCTGTGCTGACCACATATGGACCAGATGGGGACCTGGCTTTCTGTGTCTCTTACCCAAACCTCTGTCCCCCCCCTGTGTCTCCTTGCAGAGCTCCCATCCTCGGAACACCTGAGCGTGGCCGATGCGACGTGGCTTGCCCTCAACGTGGTGTCTGGTGGAGGTGGCTTCTCTGGCTCCCAGCCCATTGGAGTGACCAAAATTGCCAAGTCAGTAATAGCACCACTGGCTGACCAAAACATCTCAGTGTTCATGCTCTCCACCTATCAGACGGACTTCATCCTGGTAAGAGGACATGAGGTGCCCAGGCAGAGTCATCTGGGTGAGACTTCAGTTGGGCAGTTTAATGACATTTCTGGGAATAACTTGTTTGAGGAGCAGCAGAACTACCAAAGTCTGCCTTCCCCAGAGCTCTGTGCATTGTAAATAGTTGCTCTGACATCTCAGGAGCTTTTCCTATGCAGTGAAGTATTGGTTGCTACAGGATGTCTGGTGCCTGATGGAAGTGCCGAGCCCTCCCTGCAGTCTCTGCTTTAATGGAGGCACTGGCAGCATTTCCCACCATCACCCAGACATTGCTTTTCTGAGAAGTGGAGGAACGTGGTGTCTGCTGTCAGGTTTGGCTGATGATGACCAGGAGGCTGCAAAGTTGTTCTAGGGACAGACAGAGAGGGTGTCACTGCCTCACAGATGTGTAGGTGTGCAGACAGGACATGACCACAGTTTATATCCTGAGGAAACAAAGCTGAAGAACAGGCAGTGCTGAGTTCTTGCAGGGATGCTGGAAAAGAGGTGAAACATCTCCCTCTTGGAAGCCTCCACATAACACAAGCCTCTTGGAAGCCTCCACACTCTTTCCACAGTTTTAAAATCACTGTGGTGCTTAATCCTGCTTCTCTTTGCAGTGGTATCCCCAAACGTGCTTCTCTATACACACACCCAGGGGGTCATTCTCCACCTGCTGGCTCAAGCAGGGGTGATGTGTCCACTTCCCTGTGCCCTGAGGATAGGTAATCTTCACCTCAGCATGTTCTGACTTCTGGTGCCTCCCATCAGGACCTAATCCTGTTGTCATCTTCAGGTACGTGAGCGAGACCTCCCGTTCGTGATGCACACGCTGGCTGCTGAGTTCACCATCCTCAGAGTAGTGAATGGGGAGACTGTGGCTGCTGATGACCTGGGGATAACCAATGGATTTGTCAAACCAAAACTGGGTAAGGACCAGCATGGTCCAGCATGTTGGTTTCCACATCACATGGGAGTGTAAGTCAACCTCCTGCCTTCCTTCTGCATTTTGGTGACCACTCATCCTGCTGGAAAGCACTAAACTGTCTCAGCACGTGCCTGGGTCTGTTCAACCAAGGGGTTGAGTAGGTGCTTAACTTTTGGAGCAATGCTGGTGAGCTTTGCTGAATTTGAACCCTTTCGTGCTGGTTTCACATCTCTAGGGGAGAAACCCCTTTTGGAGGATGAAAAGTTCAAATACAATTCATTTCAGCTGCAAAAATAACTCAGTCTGCAGCCCACACTTCCACATTTCAGCATTGCAAAGGAAGATGGCATCTATAAAAGCTGGATTAGGTATTGTAGAGATTGATGCACAGAGAATATTGTCCAGCTTTCACACTTCAAGACCAGTCAGGACCAAGGTTCTGTCAACCCAGGGCTGTGGAGAACCTTAGGAAGCTTCCAGCCTAGAGGAAAAAGCAGCAAGCAAAGGGCACAGTGAGGAAAAGAAATGACTTAAATACATACATTTACCAGCACACCTCTGTGGGACTTTGTGCCCATAACCAAACAAAGCAGGGAGCTTGTCAGCTGCCTGTCAGCTGGGGATTAATTTTTGTAGAGATTATGGCAAAATAGATCTTGAGAGGGAAGGATAAGAGAGTGTACTGCCAGCAGCCACAGCTGGAGAAATGCCTTCTGTAGCCCTACCCTCTAAATGCTGGAAGCCTCAATTTATTTTTAATTTTCATTTTGTGTTGCCACCTCCTTTAGGTTGCCCCTTGTCTCATGTGGATGTACTCAGTGTCCTGGCAGCTCCTATGAGCAAAGAGCAGATCTGTGCAGGTCAGGGTGCTCAGGGTGACCTCACCCCATACCAGGGGGGACATTGCAGGAGCAGGTTGTCCCCAGGCTCTTTGGTCCCTGAGACCACCAGGCTTCAGGAACTTTCCCAGACACTTTCAGTTTTCTCTGCAGCCACTGCCAGGGGGTGGATAAGACATCTGGTGGGACGTGAACCAGATGTGGCTTCATAACTCTGAGCATCTCTGTGTGTCTCTTCCAGTCCAGAGGCCTGTCATTCACCCCCTTTCCAGTCCAAGTAACATGTTCTGCGTCACCAGCCTGGACCCTGACACCCTTCCCACTGTTGCTACACTCCTCATGGATGTCATGTTTTACTCCAATGGGTAGGTGCTGCAGGACAGGGGCTCTCAGGGGAGGTGGGGCTGATGTCTGAAGGCACAATGGGATGTTGCTCCTCCAGGGCAGCCAGGGATCTGCTGTGTTCTGATGCTGCTCCAGTGTTCTGCACTTTAGGGGAAGGTTTCTCAGGTTCAGCAGGGTTGTCCTGACAGGTAGAAGCCAAGTAGGAGCTCGAGGGTGCCCAAAATCACCTTTGGGCTTCCAGGCTCCTTTGGGCTTCCAGGCTTTGGAGAGCTGAGACTTCCCAGCTGTGAGCTGAAGGTGGTCAACATGCTGCATACCCAGCTAGGAGGACACGTAGCCAGCTGCCCAGGGGTGCCTGAAGCTCCAGGCCCACAGCCTCTTGCCAGAGGACCTTGGGGCAGGGATGGGAGTTTTGTGGGGTCTGGCATTTTTTGACCCTGCAAAATGAAAGAAATGGCAAGCAGTGTAATGTGGCAGGGCTCAGTGGTGCTCCCCTAAGTCAGGGGATGGATATTCCTGGTTGCAGTGGCTACCACTGCTTCAGAAGCCTCCCTTTGCTCTTCCAGCCACAGTTAATTTAATGCTCTTCTCTTCTCTCCTGTTTCTTCAGAGTAAAAGACTCAGTGGTGGGCAACGAAGACTCGGGACACATTCGCTTTTTCTCCTTTTCTCTCATTGAGGGTTACATCTCCTTGGTCATGGATGTCCAGACACAGCAGAGGTGAGCTTTGGTCTCAGGGTCTCCTGAACCCCCCAAAAGCACCTGGGATGTTCTCAAAGGAGCAGGAAGCAGCTTAAGCTCCTCCATGTTAACTCGTGGGAGCCTCACTGTGTGTGTCTGCACACCCTGTCACTTTGCTGGGTGAAGTCTGGCACATTAATTCCAGCTCCTGAATTTTGGGCTTGACTGTCCAAGCCCTTGGTGAAGCCACAAGCCAAAGAAAAGCAGGGTTATCACTTTGGAAAGAAGGACACTGAAGCAAAGTGGTCCTGACATTTTTATCCCATTGTTCCTTAGGTGTGCTTTTAGGAGCAAAACCCCAAACAGATCTGCTGTAGGTGGCTGAAGTTTTACTGCTAGAGGATGTGGATGTCAGTCATGCTGTCTTCCTGCTTTGGTTTTGCACATGACTGGGCTTGGATTCTCCTTGTGATGATAATGTACTGAGTCATCCCTGTGCAGGGAGCCCAGGACTGGTTGGGCTGGCAGGGAGAAAGCCTGGGAGCAAACCTCAGGCTCTTGGTGTGTGTGTGCTGCTGCTGCAGGTCCCACTGCAGGACTTTTGAAGGTCTGGAGGCTGGAGAGGATGCTGATCTGAGATGCAGTGCCCAGATTAGCTTCTGACACAGGGCAGTGTTTGGGTTTGATTCTTGCCTGTCCTAGGAACTTGTTTTGCTAACTCCTAAAGTTTCTTTGACCTTTGAGAGCAGTTTGAGGGTTGGAGCAGGAGCCTGGTGCTTGGGGAACCTGGAGGGACAGTTCCTCCTCCATCACAGGCTGCCAGCTTGACCTCCAGCAAGCCTCCTAGCCACTGGGCTTCCTTCCTCTCTTAAGAGCTGCTGATCTCTGCAGGGATCCAGGGAGGGTGGCAAAGCACTGGTGATGCTCAGACACCCAAACCATGCTCACCATTCACATTCCTAAGAGAGGAGGTGTGGAAACCTTCTGTCCCTGGGTGTTTCTAAAGGCAGCTCTATCAGACCATCAAATTGACCATCTCAGTGTCTGTAAGCTGGGGCATGGGTTCTCTGAAATCCATTTCTGTGCCTCCCTGGGTGCCTGCACACCCTGCCAGCATTAGGCTCTGCTTTCCCCTGGGACGTGGGGAGTGCATCAGTCCCTCTCACCTTGACTTCCCCCTTCCACCAAGCTGCTTGTGTTGGCCTCAAGCAGTTCAGGGCTGGAGGAACAGCAGCAGCCCTGCAGGCAGCATCTGACACACTGCTGTGCTTTAATTGCCACCTTTGGTCTTCCCTTTTCTGTTCCAGATTTCCTAATAATTTGTTGTTTACAAGTGCATCTGGCGAGCTCTGGAAGATGGTGAGGATTGGTGGGCAGCCTCTTGGCTTTGGTAGGTAAACATTTGGGGGGGCAGTTGGTGCACAGGTAGGCACTTGCCTCAGGGCCTTCAAGGCTGATGGAAAAATCCATCTGAAGCTGAGGCTTTGCTAAGAGCCAGCAGCTTAACATGACTTTGCAAGCTGTGATTTTCAAACAGCAGGAGCCTGACTCCTACCTAATAAGTCAGCCTTCTAAATATACTTTTGGAAGTGCTGCATGCTTGACAGCTCCATCCAAATTGCATTAATCTGATGGACTTTGGAGGAAGCTGCAGCTGGGTTTCTGCTTGAAGATAAAAAGTGGACAAAGAAATGGACAAAGGAATGGTGTGGAGGTGACTGAAATCAGTGGTCAGACAGCACTGTTGTGCTCCAGTGCAGTCCTGGGGCAGCTCAGTGCTTTTAGGAGATGTAATACAGGTTATTTAGTAGGAGATTTATTAGAGATTAATTTATTTATTAGGAGGTTTTAATACAGATGAAATGCTTCAAGTCTGCAGAAGTGTTTTTGTTATTTTGGTGTCCCCTGTCATTTTAAGGAGTCCAACCTGAATAATCCCAGCAAAGACCTGGTTTTCAGAAACCACCTTCACCCTGGTCTCCAAAGCTGTTACAAAATACAGGCTTCAGGAGCATTTCTGAGTGCTTATCCAGTTCTTGTACTTAATTGCTATTTTTCACCAGGCAAACAAAATTAGCAAGAAGGAAATTTTCATGCAGCTTCTTTTTAATGCATCTTAGAGGCAAAATATATCAAATCTCATGGTATGTGCCATTGATGGGACAGCAGGACACCTGCCAGTCCCTTCAGTGGGTGATGTTTAAATATCTTAGCTTAGAATCAAGTTGAAATGTTCAATTTGGATCAGAGAAAGTCACATTTAATTTGGAATCAATGTACCATTCACCTGCAATCAACAGGACAGAGGAACCACTGCAGCTGGTGTGAAAGCCTGGCTCAGGGGCTGTGGTTTAGGAACCAGCCATGTGTCCAGGCCAACCAGAAGGTCAGCATCTCCCCTCTCAGAGGTAGGGCAAGGTGTTTAAAAGCAACAACTGAAGAGAAAAATGGAGGTTAAGGGTGAATGAGACTCTCCTTGGTGCTTCCTTCCCGACCATCATTAATTGCCTTTTTTTGCACCTTTGAAAACCATTCCATTTTTAATGTGTTGTGCCTTTGGAAGATTTACATTGCTCTGTCCCAAAAAGAAGGCAATAAAACCAAATGTGCAAATGTATCACTGTGGCCCAAAGAGCCTGATTCTAGGAGAAGGAACACATTTTACTCCCTTCTGGAGTAAAATGGAGTGGAGCTCCCTTCTGATTGGAGTTTGTGAAGACAAACCCCTTCCTATGCATGCACAGAGCTGGTGAGACCCAGACAGTGACTGAGTTTTGATCTCCCCACAGATGAATGTGGAATTGTTGCTCAGATTTCTGAGCCTTTGGCTGCAGCTGACATCCCAGCCTACTACATCAGTACTTTCAAGTTTGACCACGCGTTGGTGAGTATCACAGCAGCTGCTTTGAAGCAGGGAAGGTCTTTGCCCTGGGAGAAAACTCATGATGAGAACATCATTTCCCTTCTGCTTGTTGGAGTGCCTTGGCTGTGTTGTAGCCCAGCAGATCTTTCTGTCCCATCCTGAGTCAGAGGCTCCTGAACCAAGCCCAGCCCCACCCCAATGCAGATCAGGATTAGTGGTGTCATTCTTGAGAAAGTCTCAGGCCTTAGAAACCTGTGGTGATGGAGACTTCCCAACCTCCCTGAGCAGCCTCTTCCAGTGCATCACTATCTTTTATTATCACCATCCCTGAAGGTGTTCAGAAAACATGTGGGCTTAGCACTTGAGGACATTTATTTGGCTGGTGTTGTTGGGCTGACAGTAGGACTTGATCTTAGAGCTCCTTTCCAACCTTAATGACTGTGATCAGAAACAACCACAACCCCTCTTGGTTTTCCTCCACGTGTAGTTGGAGGCTCCAGGCTCTCTTAGGAGGTTGCCTTTGTGTGTGGGAACAGTTTTGGAGGGGCTCCCAATACCAGACTCCCTGCCTCCTTCTCTTGGTACCCCCAGAGCCCTAACCTTTGGTGTGAGACCCCTCTGTGGGTGCTGCAGAGCTCTGCTCTCTCTGCACAGCATCCTCCTGCTCCTGGCTTTTAGTAAAGCTGCAGGAGAGGGTGACCCAGCAAGGGAAGGTGGTGTTGAGGCAGAGGAGGATGTTTTCTTCTTCATGTTCAAGAGAGCCCAGAGCAGCCCAGGCTGTACATGGGGTCCTCCCCCTCCAGCAGAATTCTCATTGAGACTGGTGGGTATTTTCCCTCCTTGGCATTAAGCCTCCCTCTGCTCTTCTTGGCTGTGTGGGACACCCTAAAAAACAAGGACTTGCCCTGAAAAAGGAAAACTCCCATTCCTGTAGCCACAAGCAGGGTGGCATTTGACTTGGAGCCCATCCCCAGGGGGGCAGTCAGCAGCCCAGGCACTGACAAAGCTGACAAACCTCACCTGCTTTTTGTCTGGTTTTGGTTTTTTTCTTCTTAAATGTGCCCTTTATTGCACGACACTTCTCATCACCATATAAATTCACTGCCCAGGTCTTACTTTTCACCTGTAAAAGCTCCAGGGAGTTCAGGGCAGGGTTTTGGTTTTTTTTTTTTTTCATCTAATTTGGTTTTTCACAGTTGGTGTGAACCATTTGCAGCCTATGGGTCATGTGTGTAAAGAGTAAAAGTAAATATTATTCCAGATAGTGAAAGGTCAAAGTGTTACATATGTTTGTCTTCTTTTCTTGAATAGTAACTGTGCTGATAAGATAAGCTAATAAAACACCATTTTAAAATCAATACTGTTAGCTTTGCCTCACATTCCTCCCTGTTGTTGTGGCTCTGGGCAGAGCACAAGGTGCAGAGTGCTTCCAGTTGTCAGGAGGATGAAATCCTGTCAGTTCAAATAGAGATTTCACTTCCAACTTGTGCCATGCAATTGTGATGACTCTGCAGGCAGCTCCACCTTTTCAAAGCATCTCATCCTCCTGGCAGATATTTGAGCCATGCACTGAGCTCTGTAGATGTTCCTTCCTCAAATCAGTGGTTTAGCATTTTCCTTGCCACTTGCTGTTTTCTTGTCTCACAGTTTTAAAAGCCTTTTCATCTGGACAGGGCTATTCTGAGCTGTCAAATCCCCCCATCCTTTCCTTGGCCTTGCTGGGATGTGAGCTTGGTGGCTCCAGGTTGGTTGTGTTGGTCAAGACCCTGACCTAGATTTTGTCATGTTTTTTTTGTTACCCAGACACCTTGACTCCTAGTGACATTTCTCAAGGTCTCAGTGCATTTTGAATCCTCCACATCCTCCCTTTCTTTATTCAGAGTTGTTCAGTACAGTGTCATGAACAGCTTAGAGTCATAAAAGCTTGTTGTTCCCTTTCCTCATCTTAAAGTGGGTTTTCTATCTTAATTTTTTCTTTGCCCTGGTGTTAATTCTCAGGTCTTCCTTCAATCCTGTAGCCAGAGACATTTGCCCTGGAGATCAGGACCTCTGCTGGAGAAGAAATCCCTTTGGGAGACAATGTGAGATGGGACCTCCAGGTCTCTGGTGTGTCCCTTGGGTGACATCAGGTCAGGCTGGAGTGAGCTGGGGTTTCAGCTCCCTCTAGAGAGACCAAGTGAGAAGAGTCCCTTTGCCAGGTGCTTTCTCTGTCTCATCCTCATCTTGCTCTTCTTCATCACTGCTTTGCATCTAATGAGGCTGAAGCTACATCTGGGACATAATTTGGAGCTTTATTTTATCACCTTCCAGGGCAGGTGCTTTGGTCTCCTCTCTAGCTGATGAGTGACCATGTCCATCAGATGCCCTGGGACTGTTTCTAGAAGGCAGAAAGGGGTTGGATTTCTCTGCTGGTGTCCTGCTGGCACATCTGTCCTGGAGAAAAATCCAGCTTGATTCGTGGGATGATGGATACCATGTCCCTGATGTTCAGGGATTCAGGAGGTGGGACCAGGCAGTGGGCCAGAACTGGGTGGTTCTGCTGCCTCCTGCTCTGCTCTGCTTGCAGAGCTCTGGTGTTCATCCACTGGGGCTGGCTGGGGAAAAGTGTTCTGCAAAATTGATTCCTGGGTCTTTTCTCATCAACTTCTGGAGAGGGAGAGGTTCATACAGCTTTTTGCTCTGCAGTGTTCATGATGGAGGGGAGGCAGCAGAGAGTCCTGTCTGAAGTCCTAGAGTGCAGGTTTACTCTGGGGTTTTCTTCCTAACCCAGCAGAATTCCCTGCATGGTTGTTTTGAAGATTTTTTAAATTCCTTTCCCAGCTGACTTCTTCTGTTAACTTTGGTGTGAACTTCTTGTTCACACATCATCAGAGTTAACCTCTCTTATTCCATCTTCCCATTAGAAAATTTAACATTTTTTTCTTATTATTTCTCATGGGATTTTTTTCCATCAGTTTTGTTAAAGGCTTTGCAGAAAGTCACAGCCTAGTTTTATTTCCACTGTCTGAGCTCTGGAGGGTGTCCAGTGAATCCAGGTATTTTGCTGCTGGCCAAGGATGCAAATACCTTGCAGAGCAGACAGTCCCCTCTTCAATTTCCCTAATGTGAATTATTTTGGCTGCTTGCAACAGCTCACAGGTAATTTATTTTTCCCTCAGTCCCCTTCCATGAGCCATCAGCTGCCCTGAGTGTTGTCTTTGGGTTTGCCTAAGGACCAGACACCTCATTTCTGTCTGATGTGACTTTCCTTGGGAAAATCTTTCCTACCAATGACAGTCACCTTGAGGTCTCTTGTTACAAGGGGTTTTTTTTTGCAGTAGCTGTGAAGAAACACCCATGGATACTTTTGGAGATGGGCTTCTGTGGTTAAGTCTTATCACAAGACTGGGTAAAGACTCAGGGGTTGTGTCCCCCTCTCTGAGCCCCCCACCAAAAGCAGACTGGCAATTCCCTTCCTTCAGTGCCCATGTCCCTTTGTCATCCCATGATGGGTCACTTATGGGTCACCACTTATGGGTGATGTCACCCACTTATGGGTCCCAAACCTGTGCTCTGGAGGACCTCATGGGGTCTTGAGGCAGCCACATGAACCCATCAGCACAGGCACCTTGCATGGGTGAGCTCTTGATGTCCAAAGGCTTTGAGTTTCAATCTCTGTTAGAATATTTGTGGTGATAAATGAGCTGCAAAGACTCCTGGAGTTTTACCAGGGCATCTCCTTTCCTCCTCTCTGTGAAAGCTATGATGGGAATTGCAAGAAATAAGGTGTTTTTTGGACAGGCAGTGGCTCTTCTGAGCCAAGCCCAGTGCTGGAGCAGTGACAGCACTCAAAGGGCTCTCAGGATTTCTCTTGCCCAACTCTGGTCCCAGGTGCCAGGGCACAAGGTCCAGAGGGGAGGTGGCACCTGAGCTCACCCCAGCAAGGAGCTTTACCAGGGAACAGAAGGGGAAGGAGGGGAGAGGAAGAGGGAAAAGGAAACCCCCAAAACTGTTCCCTCCCACCATACCAGCAGCAGAACAGCCAAATCTCCCCTTTGCTGCTGGGGGTACCATGGGTTATTGCATTTGGACTGGAGATGTCCAGCAGCACCCTGTGTGTCTCCTCAGGACTGTTCTGGCCTCAGCCTCTGCTCCTCTCCTTTCTTGTCACCCCCCCCCTGGGTTTTGCAGGAGCCTGACCTGTCTTTTTTGTTCTCTTGCAGGTACCTGAAGAAAATATAAACGGTGTGGTCAATGCACTCCAAGTCAGTCAAGCTGAAAAGCATTAGAAATCTTCTGAGCTGGTTCCAGATGCTTTTTATTATTATAATAATTATTATTATTATTATAATTATTATTATTATTCTTTTTTTCTCACAGTATTTCTTGGAAAAAAATCTGAATCCAGAGAGTGACATGAAAAAGAGACTGTGGAAAGTTGAGCAGAAACAGCTCCAATAAGCCTTCGTTTTAATTATTATTATTATTATTATTGTTATTTTATTAAATTTATGAGTGAGGGGCAGGAGGAAAGGGAGTTCAGACAGTTTCCTGACGTTCAGCTCCAAGGTGAAGTGTCACCTGCCAGTGGTCTCAGTGGGGAAGGAGCTGCCCGGGGACCCCCTCATGTCTGGCTGGAGCGCGGCGGTGCCGATGGCCACGTGCTTGGTGCTGTGCCCAGAGGTTGGTGGCACAGCTGGGACAGATGGGCTGCTGGCTTGGAGAGAGCCCTGAAAGCAGTAAACACAAATGAAATGTGGAATTAAAACAGAAAAGACGTCGCATAGTGCTGGCTTGTCTCCTGGCATCAGACTCTCTGAGGACTGCCCGTCGTTGCCCCTGTTGGGATAGGATGGGAGCTGGGTTGTGTTTCCCCTGCCAAAACTGTTGGGAAAGGGGAGAATAATCCAGTTGGTTGCCCTTTTTGCCTGCAATCAAAGCCTGGCTGCTCTGGGGCAGCATTGCTCTGGTCACCTCCCAGCAGGTGATGTCACCAAGACTTCTCTCTGCACTGGAACTTGGCTGCTTTAGCTCAGTTTTCCTCCATCACCCTCCCACCACCCCCAGTGTCCTCCCTGCCATGTGTCCTGCTTCAGGGCAGCTGATGTCCCCTCATCCCTGTGTCAGAGCCATCCCTGAGTCCTTGTCCCCAGCAAGAGGAGGGACACACCTCTGCTCCTGTCCCTCTGGCTTTTCCTATCTGCTTTGCACACATCCATGGGGACACGAGCATTGTCTGGGGACCTTGGTAGCTTCTCCTGCACATCCCAGGCCACCTCAACCAAGAGCCACAGTGGATTGGCCCCACCAGGGCCAAGAGGGTTCCCTGGAGCCCTTCTGCAGCTTTTTCTCAGCTCCTTCACCACCAGGGTGGCAAAAACTGCCAGCTGGGGATTTGACTCCTGGGTTTTTCCATCGGATTCAGTGGGAAACTTTTCAAAAATGCAGAAACCCACAGTGTTTCCTTCTGGTCTTGCTGTGGGAAGGTGATGGGGGCTTTTCCTGTGGGACAGCAGGAATGTGTTTGCTTCTGGCTTGAGCCACAGCTGTGGGTGGTGGCACCAGCTCATGGCCATGGTTGCTCCCAGTTCCATGGAGGACATCAGGGACTGGTGGCAGGAGAGCAAGTGTCACCCAGGATGGAGGTACCAGCAGGCTGCACCACTCTGTGGTGGGATGGAGAAGCCATGTGCAGAGCATTCTGCTTTTACAGATAGGAGCCTGAGGATTTCTTGCATTTCCTGCACTTTTTCCAGTGGTGGTGTTGATGGGAAGAAGTTGCAGAAGTGTTTTCCAGTTCCAGTGGGAGCTTCCCAGCCTCCCTGCAGAGGCAGCCCCCAGCCTGGTGTTTTGCTGAGGCTGTGGCAGGTTTGAGCCAGGGATTTGTGTTCATCTGGAGGCAGTGAGCAGGCACCTGAGATCATGGGAATGGTGTGTGCTGGTGTGTAGGGCATGCAAACAGGTCTGTACTGGTGTGTAGGCCATGCAAACAGGTTTGTACTGGTGTGTAGGACATACAAACAGGTTTGTACTGGTGTGTAGGACATACAAACAGGTCTGTACTGGTGTGTAGGACATGCAAACAGGTCTGTACTGGTGTGTGGGGCATGCAAACAGGTCTGTACTGGTGTGTGGGGCATGCAAACTGGTTTGTACTGGTGTGTAGGCCGTGCAGACAGGTTTGTACTGGTATATAGGACGTGGAAAGACTGGCTTACAGCTCCCTGTTCAGTTCTCCATGGTGCTGAGGGGCTGAATGTGCCCTTTGTGGTTACTGCTGCTGCTGGCCCCAGACACTGAGTTTCAAATCTTTCTGGTTTCCCCTCAGTGGGATGTTTTGTGGCAGCTGCACAGGGATCAGAGCACCCACAGGAAAAAGCACACAGATAACTTCCCAAAGCATCCCTGCTGAGAAGCTCCTGGCCACCTCTTTAATACTTCACCCAGCTCTGGGTTTTGCTGTTCTTTTACAAAAGATTTCAGAATTACCCCAGAATAAGTTACACTCACTCCAGATTTCTGGAGTCAAGGTTTGCTCCAGGTGCAGCACCTGGATGGTTCTTTGGGAAGATGCTTTGGTCTCGTGCCATGAGGCTGGGGACACAGCCTGTGCCATGGATTTCAACCCACTTGGAGCTGTTTGGGGGTCAGGAACTCTTCAGGACCTGAACTGCTGAAGGGTTTCTCCTTGGGAGGGCAGGGAGGGGGGTTTGGAGGACTGGGCAGGGTTTTCTGGAAGGATACCAGCACCTTGGTTGGTGCACAGGCTCTCTGGGGGTTGAGTTTGGGGCTTCTGAGCCTGAGTTTTCCCTCTGTGCACGGGTGGTGTCACCAGGACAGGGTCACATTTGTGCTCCTGGGTTTTGTCAGCCCTTGGAAAATTATTTTTTAGCCACTTCTTGCATCAGTGAGGAGCAGCATCTGTTGCCCTCAGCATCTGCTGCTGCTGCTTGCTAAGGACCAGGACACACAGGGCAAGGAATTACTTGAAACAAGCATGTACTGAGCCTTAAGAGAAAGAAAAAAAAAAAAAAAAAAGTAATACTGTTTCAATTTATTTTTTTTTAACTTTGCAGTCATATGGAGTTTTTAATTTAAATTTTCCACTTTCTTTTCTTCCCTGAGGGAGTCGGCCTTAAGTTTGTGAAATCTGTAGAAATCTTTGGGGTGGTTTAAAACCTCACAAAGCAGGAGAATGTCCCTGAAAGACTTGCAAGGTGTAAAATGCCATCAAGGGACTCCTGTCTCTGCCCTCATCCTGGGCTTCACCTTTTTATTCCCTCTCTCCTTTTGTCCTGAGCATCAAGAAGATGGTTTCAGCCAACTTGGGGTGGTTGGATGCTTTCCTGGGAGTGTTTCCTCCATCCCTTTGCTGCTGGGAACTGAGCTTCTCCAAATTCAGCCAGAATTACTTGGACCTGGATCCAGTGCCCAGGTTTGTGAGACCTCCAGTGGGTAAGGCAGGAGCTCTGGAGGGGTTTTGTTATTTAAAATAAAATGGTAATAATAATAATAATAACCTCATGCCACAGTGCTTGCTGAGCCCAAAGTGGTGGCTTTTAAAGCTGCTCCCACTCTGCCAGCACTTGGCTTTTGGGGTGGGGAGAGATGGAAAGGTCTTTGCTTTGGTTTAAATGCCTTATGATAACCCTGTCTCTGAGCATCCCTGGCACTGTGCTGCTCAGCACTGGCTGGGAAAAGGAGGAACAGGTCAGGGTTGGGATACTGGGAGCCCAGTTCACCCACCAGCTGCCTGAGCATCCCTGCTGGGTCCTCCTGGCCAAGCCCCCTCCTGTTTGCTGCTCAGCTGAGATCCCCTGAGCACTGAGGGACCCCCTGTGCCCTCCCTCTTCCCCTCTTGGCACAAAAATTCACCCAACAGCAAAATGCCTAAAATCCCTGCAGAGAGGGAAGGAGAGCACAGCCCTCCTGCACCCTCCTTGGTTCTCTGAGGTTTTTTTTCCTTAGAAATTTCAGCTTTTCTCACACTGTGTGTATTCCTACATAGGTTTGGGATTTTTGGTTTGTTTTTTTTCCTTGCCCCAGTTAGATCCTGGCTGTAAATTCCTTTCTGCTGTGCAGGTGTGTGAATGTTCATCTGCTTGTGTAGTGCTTACCCAGGAATATTTCTGTGTCTGTTGCACCCACAGCTAAATACCTGGGGTCTGTGTTTCTGTGGCTCTGTGCTGTACATAACAGATGTGCCTGGGCAGGATGGGTTAATGCACCCTGTGTGTGTGTAAACGTGTAGTAAGTGCTGTACACACACACATTTATTCACCAGATATTTTTAATTCCAGTTTATAGGCAGTAGGAATACCTAGGGATGTTTTCAGGCTTTCTCACCACTTTTTCAGTGTGGAGCAGGAGTGAAGCTGACCTGGAGCAGAGCTGGGGCTCCTCTGCTTCCTCTGGCCTGACAGCCCCAGGGCAATGTCCTGTCCCAAAAATACCCTGGTGCTCCTCAGTTTGGTGCCTTGGGCACAGAAACTGTAGGAAAACTGCTTCTTTGTCTTAGGATATATTTTAGTTCCTGCCCTGGGTTCCTTCAGCCCACAAGTAGCCAGGTTTGGTTTTTTTTTTCAGAATGCCTTCCCAGCCCCTGCCTGGGGGGTTGGAATGGGGCTCCCAGATGCAGCAGGCACCAGGCTGGCCCAAGCATCACCTTCCCCAGCCCAGGAGGTCTGCAGGATGCTCTGGGTTTGTCACCACATCTCCTCCAGAGCCATGGTGGCCATCCCAGCATCCCCTCCACATCCCCTTTCCTGGCTCAGAACAGGGGTTCTTTTTGGTAGATGTGGCTGCTGGTGGCTTGGTGGCCAGAAGCCAACCCATGGCTAATGCAGAGCTCTGCTATTTACTGGGAAACTTGCTTTTTTTTTTTTTTTTTTTTTTTTGGCCTGTGAGGAGCAAAAAACAGTGTGTTGGTTCTAAATAGATGGGAATGTTGGAGCATCTTTTCCCATTAGAAGTGGGAGAGGCTGGCTGAGCTCCCCATGGAAGTGTGTGGCCTTTGCATCTCTCATCAGGTGTTCCTGCTAACCAGGAGAGCTTGTAGGGTGCAGGAGGGAAAAGGTTTTCACCCAGAGCATCCCCTGGTTTGATATTTCAGTCAGCAGGGCACCACCCATGGGTGGGGTCTTGCCTGGCACCTTTCAGCTCTTTCTGCTGGTTGGGTTTCTGCCTGTCCCATACATCCATCCTGGAACAGCCATGCCCAGCTTGCTGCTGCTGGCTTTGCAGCTGATAAATTCTGAACTTTATGAGGCTTTCTGTGGCCTGTCTCAGCCTCTCTTGCATAGGGAGGCCTTAAAAGAAGTGTCTGGGTTTGGCTGGTGACACCTGCAGCAGGTGACATGGGCATCAGCACTGAGCAGTTGTGCTGCTGTGTCCAAATATCCATTTCTATTCCTGGGGGGCAGGTGGGGAATTCTCTTGCCCAGAGATGAACCAACCCACATCCCCACCAAAAAGCTTCCTGGTGTCACACCCTCCCTGTGGGGTTCCACGTGGCACCGAGCACTGGTTTGGTCTTTTAAGAAGTGCTGTGCAGAGCAGGGGTGGGGGTTTTCAGGGGATTTTCAGGAGTGACACGAAGGGAAACATTATTGGAAGGTCATGATTGCTCTGTCCAAGAAAAGCATCCAACAGGAGTGTCTCAGGTTTATTTTTTCTGAAGCTTTGTCCTGGAGCTGCTGGGGTCACTCAGGCTCCTGGTTGTATCCCTGCTCCTCCTGATGTTCTCAGCTGTGTGCAGACCCCCAGGGGAGGCAGAGCCTCCAGCCCTGCTCAGAGCATCCTCCCCAGGCACATCCCCACCCTGACTGCCCCACACAGGGACCTGGTGGCTCACAGAGCTTTCCCTATGGGACTGACATCTCCTGGGGGCAGGGATGCTGTTTGGGCCACGAGAGACTGAACTGTGTTTGCTCAGGGTCTGGCTCTGAAAGAAGTTGTTTCCCAATTTTATTTTTTTTTTTTTTTTGCTTTACCTTTGCTGTACAATGAATTAATGAATTTTCTCCTCTTTCCCCCCTGGTGGCAGCTGGTGCAGCCAGGCTGGGGCTTTGGGTCAGGCAGCTTTCCAGCTTCTCTGTTGGCTTCTCTGTTCCTCTGGGTTCTGTCTCAGCAGGACCCCGTGGTGTGGCAGGAAGGGGTCTGTGGAGGTCCCTGGGGTGAGGAGAGGTCAGGGACAAGGCCAGGGGCAGCCAGAGGACCAAGTGATGCAGAGGACTTGGGGTGGTTTTCATTGGTGCAAAGATGAGTGCACAGGGTGCTCATTGTTCTTGTGAACACAAAGCATTTTCCATCCTGAATCCTGAATCCAACCAACATCCCTTCCTCAGCCCACTGATCCCTAGAGATCATAGAATCCTAGAATGGGCTGGGTTGGAAGGGACCTCAGAGCTCATCAAGTCCAACCCTTGCTCCACTCCCCCCGTGGTTCCCAGCCCATGGCACTGAGTGCCACATCCAGGCTCTTTTGAAATATCTCCAGGGATGGAGAATCCACCCCTTCCCTGGGCAGCCCATTCCAATGGCTGAGCACCCTCTCCAGAAAGAAATTCTTTCTCATGTCCAACCTAAACCTCCCCTGGCACAACTTGAGACCTCTTGTGCCCTCTTGTCTTGCTGAGAGTTGCCTGGGAAAAGAGCCCAACCCCCCCCTGGCTCCAACCTCCTTTCAGGGAGTTGTAGAGAGTGATGAGGTCTCCCCTGAGCCTCCTCTTCTCCAGCCTCAACACCCCCAGCTCCCTCAGCCCTTCCTCACAGGACTTGTGCTGGATCCCTTCCCAGCCTCCTTGCTCTTCTCTGGACCTGCTCCAGCACCTCAATCTCCTTCCTGAGCTGAGGGGCCCAGAACTGGACACAGGACTCAAGGTGTGACACAGGACTCAAGGATGTGTTTGTCCTGGGAGCACCATCCCAGCAGATCTCAACCCCCCTCAGCACTCTGAGAATCTTCACCTCTTGGAGGTGCTGCTGGTGCTGGGCTCTGCTCACATTCTGCTGGTTTCCCATCCAGGTACCCACACAAACTCTTTCAGAGCACGGGGCCACCCAGGTCCCTGCTCTAGAGGTCAAGGACTCGAGTGGAAGGTACCAGGGCTGATGTTGGTGCTCAGTGAGAGGAAATGTTCCTCTCTTGGCACTGGATAATTGGGGTTTGCTGCTGATGAAAAGGGAGAAATTCTTCCTTCAGGCCAGGCCTGTGTGTTGGCTGCTTGCTCCCCAGGGAGGTGTCTGGCAGCAATGTTGAGGACTGGACAGGAGATGATTTTGTGGTGAGGAACCTTTCCTCTGGTCCTTGGCTGCTGGGGACATCTCCAGTCAGCAGCTGAAGGCATCTCACCTGCTCCAGGCCTGGCTGCAAACACTGGGTAGGATTAAACTTTTATTACCTTCTAGAGAGTAAAACCCAGGAATCCTTTGCCAAATAGTTATTTATGTTGTATGGCGTGTGCAGGGCTGTGTTTGCCTTGGCTGAGCTGTGCCTTCAGCTTTAGTTACCTCCTCCCTGTGAGTCTGTCTGTCTGTCCATGTCCTGGGCAGGAACCCCTTGGGCACCCTGGCAGCACCCAGGCACCCATAAAACACTGGGCAGGGGCTGTGGGATCTTCCCAGGACACCCAGTGGAAGCTCAGCAGTGAATCTGGAGTTATTCTGCTGTCTTCTGCCTCCTCCTCCCTGTTTTCCTGTCCCTCAGCCTCCTTTATTTTATTTAATCCCCACCGAGGGTGCAGCCCCAGCTCTGGTGAGCAGAGGTTCTGCAGCTGCTCAGCAACCCCCTGTGATCATGGGGCAGTGCACAGCCCCCGTGTGAAGCAGGGAAGTGAATGAAACCTGTGGCAAACAGAGGATTTTGGGGTTTTAAGTGTGAATGTGCAGAGAACCAAAGCTCATCGGGCCCTGCAGAGCCAAGTGGCCTTTCCTTGGGTTCTCCTGGCAGCACCAGCCATTTCTCCTGAGGCTGGGAAGATGACTTGGACACAGAAGCCTGGGGGTGAATGTTTCCATGGAAATGCAGATCCATGCAGTGGCTTTTCCCTGCTCCCTGGCTCCCTCCAGGAGGTCACCAGAGCTCCTGCCCACCCTGCATTTGCTGAGGCCCTCACCAAGGAATGTGACCTGGAAACTCTGCTGAGATGCAAACATCTGGCTGAAAAATCTCTGCTGAGATGCAAACATCTGGCTGAAAACTCTGCTTTTGTCACCAAGGTGTGGGGAGCAGTGAGGGGACAGCAGCCCCCACAGCCAGCCCAGAGCTGCTGGAACCCCAGGGATCTCAGAGCTTTCTTGGTTTTCATCCTTTTTTAGCTTTTTACAGAATGTTTTGAAATGAAGTGTGGATTTTTTGATTGGAGATGAATGGAGTTGCCCAGGAGGAATCTGGTAGGGTGGAAGTTTGGAAAGACCTTGGAGAGCAGAGTGGGAGAACCTCACTCTCCCTGACCCCTGGGGTCTGTCCTCAGCCCAGGGGCCCAGTGGTGACACTGGTGTCCTCTCAACCCTGAAAGATGATGCCAAAAAAAAAAAAAAGAAAAGAAAAGAAAAAAAAAGGTGGGGACCTTCCATCCTCTTGTTTTGGAGTCTCCTTGTTGATGGAAAATGTCATCAGAGCTCAGCTGTAGTTTGGGGTCCCCCTGCACCCCCCAGCTTTCTGCTGCTATCTCAGCATCTTGAGACTTTGGAAGCTGCTGTGCAGTTACAGTAAGAAGCCTTTTCCCCAAAGGATTCCTACCAGCTCTTTTGTAACTTGAAAAAAAAACCCAAAAAAACAACAACAAACCAACATAGTTTTCCAGGTGCTGTGTGGGAATGCTGCAGAAAGCACCCTGCTTGCCAGGGTGGCTGCTCTGAGCATTGATGCTCCAGCCCCAAAAGAGACCCCAAAATCTGCTCAGCCCTCTTTGCCTCCTGAGACACTGAAGCAGGGCACAGGTTGCATGGGAGAGCCCATGGAGCTGTCTCACCCTCTGTGTCCCCACTGCCCCCAGGAGCCATTCCCATGGCTGGAAGGGGACACGGAGGGGGGGTCCTTCTTGCTGAAGGAAATCAAATTATCTCCTCCCTGGCTTTGTGGTCAGGGGAGCATCTGCCATGTGGGAAGCTGGAGGAAGGAGTGAGGGGTTCTGCACATAGGGCAAAGGAGAAAACCCCACAGCTGTAGTTGTTCATTGTCATTTTTAAGGGCAGCCTTGGGATTCTTTTTTAATTTCTGAGGTCACTGCAATTACCCAAAGAGTTGGTTCTTCTGCTGCCACTGCAGGAACTTTCCTTGGAATGTTCCCCCTGGGCAGGACTGGTCTGTAGGTGGACACAGGACCCTTCCCAGCACTGCTCAGCCCCAGGGCATGGGGTCTTGGGGTCCACGGAGCAGGAGCTGCAGGCAGCCTGGGGATCCAGCCCTGGGCTTGCAGAGCTCCATGGATTTTGGATGTGGCTGTGAGGAGGAAGCCTCTGTGGTGTCCTCTGGAGGGTCCCATCTGGACAGGACCCTGTGCCTGGGTTTCCCTTTGAGCACTGGGAACAGATGCTGCTGCCTTCAGCTCCATGACCTCGGCCTTATTTTAGTCTCACCATAGAATTAAAGATGGAATTGTGACCTCACTCCCCACCCCACGCTGTCACCATTCTCCCCCCCCCCCCCCCAGGTTTTTATTTGCCCTGCACTTGTGAGCAGCTCCTGGAGCTTGGGGGGGCCATGCAGAAGCACATCACATCCCTGTCCTGGGGGGCTGGAGGAGCTCTGGATGGGTCCTTTCCTGCTGGGTGTTGGGATCCAGCCCTGCCCACAGCTGGGGCTGCCCTCAGCTCTTGCCCCAGACCTCAGCACTGCTGCTGCCCCTGGTTGTGTCCATCCCACGGGGTGAGAGCTGTGTTTGGTACCCACCCCAGGGGCCTGGGGATGCTGAGGGGGGGGTGGCACTGTCCCACCTCTTGCCAGCCCTCTCACTGTCCTGTCCCCACTGCCCATGGCTGGGTCACTCCCATTGTCCCTCCCCCTGTACCAGGGTTTAGGTTCAGGAGACACAAAGCCAAGGAGTGAGCTGTTTGTTTCCTCCCAGCACATCCTCCTCCTCCTCCTCCTGCCTCTGCAGCACCTGGGGATGGCAGGGACAGGGAGGGGACACTCATCTTGCCAGCCTGGCTGGCTGGGTAACCATGGGGACAGGCAGGGGAGAAGGAGACCACCCAGCAGTGATCCAGCTTTGGATGCTCAGATTCAGCCTTTGGAAAGATTTGTTCTCCCTCCCTCTCTCCCTTAGCTCCCCAGGTAGCCCCCTCAGCACTAAACTCAGGGTCTGTGGTGACTTTGGTTCAGTGAGGGTGGTCCCAGCACCAAGCTGTGCCAGCAGCTCCTGGTGCTGCTGGGGTTTGGGGGCTCCTCAGTGCTGCAGCCCCTCCGTGTCCCATGGCCCCAGCCCCTCCTTGGCAGCTGGGAGGGTTAATGTGGAGGGAAAGTGCATGGAAGGAGCCTCAACACCCCCCCAGTGCTTAGGGAAAAGCTTTTGGATTGGCAGCTCCAGGCTGACCCCTTGGCTGGGGTCGTGGTTGGAGTTTCCACCATAACACTGGGTATACTGGGCACACTGGGAGCTGGAGGGGTGAGGGTGAGGACCTGCCCTTCCACAGCCACTTTGTTAGTGTCTCAACTGCCTTGAACAACACCAACCATTTTTCTCTTCCTTCCCTTCCTTTGGACTTTATAAAAAGCCCAACTTTGCCCCCAGTGCCCCGGGGTGGCCGTAGCACTGACCCAAATTTCTGTCCAGCATTGAGGCTCCAGCTCCCCCCCGGGGCTCTCCCCCTGCTCCCAGCTGCAGCAGAAATCTTCAGGTCCCTCTTAGAAACTTCATGGATTTGGCATCTTCTCTGTACCTGAACTTCTGGCCTCAGACACCCACCCTCTGGGGGCAGCCCTGGGCACCCTGCCCTCCTTCAGGCTCAGCTGAAACCCCACAGGGTTTGTTTTTTGGTTTTTTTTTTCCTTTGGAATGGGGCAGCAAACAATGTGGGTTTGGTTTGGTTTGGGGTTTTTTCCCTCCCTTTAACTACCAAACCAACTTGGGGGAGGGGTCCAACAGGCTGCTGGCACCAGGCACTATCCTGGGGCAGAGCTCGGGGGGCACAAGGAATTGGGGACACCCAAAGTGTCAGGTTTGGGATGGGGGGGAACCTTGTGCCATGGGCAGCAGTTGGGGATCCTGGTGTGGAGCTGAGAAGTGGATGCTTGGCTTTCCCAGCAGGTGCACATCATTGATTTCTTTGCTGGTTTTCTGCTGAAAAGCTGAGCTTTATGTACTGTATGGGAAGAAGAAGAAAAAAAAAAAAAAAAAAAAAAGAAACAGGAAAAAAAAAAAATAAAAAAAATCCTAATGTTCTGAAATAAATGACAGTATATTTTGTACTTTGTAAAGTGTTAATTAAAATGCAAAAGACTAAAAAGTGAACCACAGGCTGCCTGCTTTTGTACTGCTCAACCTGATGACAATAAAGCAGAGCTTGGCATTGTCTAGAAGCTCTTTGTAGCTCTTTATTTGCCCTGCAGCCACCAGTGCCCTTTCCCTGTCTCTGACCACCCCTTGGGAAGGGCAGGAGGCTCCCTGGTGCCCTGTATCTTGCTCACCATGGATCCTGTCACTGGGTGGATTTTTTTTCCCCTCCTAGCAGTGGAACCCACCACCACCTTCTCCATCCTGCTGCTCTCCTCTTGGAGTCACCAAACCCCTTGTTCTGGTCCCATAAAACAAGGAGTCAGGGGAGAACAAGTCCATATTTTTTTTTTTTCATATCCAGCAGCTCACAGGAGGGTGTGAGATGCTCAAGAGCCACAGCCAGGACCCCCTGCACCCCAAGAGGGATCAGGGAGAACTGGTGTCCCCTACACAACTTTAATGAAACAGTAATGATAAATAGGAAAAAATTACTAAATATATACAAATATATAGGAAGGTGGATACCACGTTCCTTGCCCCCTTCTCCCCCAGTAACTCTCACGTCACCACCGAGGCTGCAGGGCAGCCCTGGGAAAGTCCAGGCTGGAACCCTGGAGTCAGCAGCAGTTGGGAGCTGGAGGCAGGAACACAGGGATTCAGGCTGGGATGGATCAGGAGCACAGGCAGAGGAAGGGATGGAATCCTCCCAGGATGCTGAAGGAAACAGGGACAGGTGAAGAAGGGGAAGCAGGAAAGGCAGGAAGGGCAGGAGGCTGGCGTGACCCTTGTGATCCCTCAGATTTCTCCTGAGTATGAGGTGTATGGGATGGAATCCTCTGTTTGGTCAGTTCTGGCATCTCTCTTGTCCCTTCCTCCCCAAAGGAGGCTGCAGGTGGGACCTCTTTATCCCTCTGGAGGGTAAAATGTTCCTCAGAGCTGAGCAGTGTCCTTGGCTCTGCACACCAGGCTCTGGCTGGAACTATAACCATGGAGTTATCAGTCCTAGAAGCAGACACTGACTGAGAAACTTGCTGTTAATTTCAGCAGTGCAGCTGCTTACAAGAGACTGAGCTGAAAGCAAAAGTACAAGACAGAAAATCCCCTTTATCCTGGCCCAAACCAGGCCAGCCCTGCAGACTGGTTCATGGTGGGCACTGCTGGGTGCTGTCCCCATCCCTGCAGAGAGTGCAGGGAGAACCCCCAGCAGTGCCATGGGATGTGGCATCACCCCAGGGACACCACTTCATGTTGGGTGTTCAAAGAGCAGCAGCTCCTGCAGAAGTTGTGGTCAAGAAGCTTTTAGCATGGGGTGACCCATTTGTTACTCTGCTGGGCAAGTGTAGGAGCATTTCCCAATCAGAATTCCCATCAGAATTCCCATCAGAATTCTGATTCCCATCAGAATTTAGTGTGGGATTGCTACTCTGGGATGCAGCCTTAATGTAGAGGTTGCAGAGAGTTTAAGACGTTAAAAAATAAAAATAAAAATGGGCACGGGCTGCCAGGCCACAGCAGCACTGCCTGCAGGCACCTGCAGATCAACTGCAGCTGAGGGTAAAGAGGCAAAATTCTGGCTTTTAAACTGCCCCCCAGAGCACCTGAGAGGCTTTGGTTTATTTTCTATTTATTTGGTTTATTTTCTGGTATTAGAGGTGTTCTCACTGCCCAGGCTCAAGCCCTCCTGAAGGGCTTGAGAGGGAGAGGAGAGGGAGAGGAGGCTCCAGCCCCTCACCAAAAAAAAAAAAAAGCAAACCAAACAACTGAAAAAAAGGTTCAGCACTGGATTCAGAAGAGCCATGACAAAGCAGGATTGTTTCAGGAGTATTTGGAATGCTTCAGGCTGATTATTATTTCTCTGACTCATTTGTTTTTGAAGGATCCTGTAGAGAAAAAAGCATTTGCTGTAATGCAGCAGGTGCCTAAAAATAACCTTTGGGTTAGTTTTGTTTTTTTTTTTAATGAGCTCTCAGGTGTTTTATTCCCACTTGCTCACCAGACAAGCCCAACCCTACCCTGGGAGGGGCCTTGCTGGGGTCAGGATCTGCCAGGGGTGCAGATGGGGAATGGGATCCCTCACCCCTTCCCTCCTGCAGCCCCGTGTCCCAGGGGCTGGGAGCTGAATCCATGCCCAGGGGCTCCTCCTGAAGCACTTCCAGGCTATTTTAAACCAAACCTGACAGCACAGAGGTGTTTGGAGGGCAAATTACCCTTGCTAATCAATGCCAAATCAAGTAGGTTATTTTAGTCCTAATTTGAGTGTCCCTGGCCCATGCTCCCCCCTCACTGCAGCCTATTTAGGGCTGCAGGTGTATTTTGGGCTGGTTGTTACTTTGAAGGACAAATGGATGCAAAGTTGCCTTCTGGCACCTACCAGGGGCAATTGCACCTCCCCAGGGATCCCACAGGGCCCTGCCCCAAGGAGGGAAGAGAAACTCTGGGATCCCAGGCATTGGAACAAGCTGCTGGGGGCAGTGGTGGAGTCCCCATCCCTGTACTGGGGTTGTCCAGAGCGTGCTGGGGGATGTGGCTTGGATAAGGTCCTGTCAGGGTTAGGGCAACAGGGAGAGCTGGGGATCCTGCAGGGCTTTTCCATCCAAGGAAATTCTGTGGATCCCGAGACTTGGAGAGGCCAAGGGACTGAGGATCATAGAATCCTATAATCATTGACTGGGCTGGGTTGGAAGGGACCTCAGAGCTCATCAAGTCCAACCCTTGCTCCACTCCCCCCGTGGTTCCCAGCCCATGGCACTGAGTGCCACATCCAGGCTCTTTTGAAATATCTCCAGGGATGGAGAATCCACCCCTTCCCTGGGCAGCCCATTCCAAGGTCTGATCACCCTCTCTGCAAAGAATTCTTTCCTAATATCCAACCCAATTTGGGTTTGGGTTGGATATTAGGAAAAAATTCTTTAGTCCATGCCCTCTTGTCCCACTGATACCTGCCTGGGAGCAGAGCCCAACCCCCCCCTGGCTCCAACCTCCTTTCAGGGAGTTGGAGAGAGTGATGAGGTCTCCCCTGAGCCTCCTCTTCTCCAGCCTCAACACCCCCAGCTCCCTCAGCCCTTCCTCACAGGACTTGTGCTGGATCCCTTCCCAGCCTCCTTGCTCTTCTCTGGACCTGCTCCAGCACCTCAGTCTCCTTCCTGAGCTGAGGGGCCCAGAACTGGACACAGGACTCAAGCTGTGGCCTCCCCAGGGCTGAGCACAGGGGCAGAATCCCTTCCCTGGACCTGCTGGCCACGCTGTTCCTGAGCCAGCCCAGGATGCCATTGGCCTTCTTGGCCACCTGGGCACACTGCTGCCTCCTCTTCAGCTTCCTGGCAATCCAGACTCCCAGCTCCCTTTCTGCCACTCTGTGCCCAGCCTGGAGCTCCCCATGGGGTTGTTGTGTTGAACCTCATCCCGTTGGGATCAGCCCAACTCTCCAGTCTGTCCAGGTCCCTCTGCAGAGCCCTCCTGCCTTCCAGCTGATCCACACTCCCCCCAGCTTGGTGTCACCTGTGAATTTGCTGATGATGGACTCCTCAGGGAGGAGGCAGCAGCCCCATCCTGGAACATTCCAGGTGAGGTTGGAGGTTGGGCAGGGCCCTCAGCAAACTGACCCGGGTGAAATGTTCTGCTCACTGCAGGGCTTGGACCAGGTGGCCTTGAAGGGCCCCTTCCAGTTCAAACCCCAGGAGAAAGGGGATTTTTAGGTTTGTTGTTATTTCTCAAGATCCCACTCTGGCTGTCAACAAATTCCCCAGCCCCAACCTGTTTCACAGATGAGGAATCTGTGATGGTGACTGGTAAGTGAGCTCCCCAGCCCCACCAACTTCCCATCATGTTTAGTGCCCCTGTCCTGCTGATGGAGGGGCAGTAACACAGCACTTGGGGGGGCACCTGGCCCAGCTTAATGTTTGCCAGCCCCCAGCTCTCTGCCCTGAATCCCCCCAGCAGTGCTGGAGAATTCCTGCAATCCAAGTGCCACCAGTCCCACTGCATTAAAGCAGCCAACACCTCTCCTTAGGGCTGAAGACCTTGCTGGCATCTCATTAACACAGAGACTTTGCAATTAATTGCACAGCAACACAACCAGGTATAACATGACATTAATCCCAGCTCTCCCAAAGGCCTGGCCCCAGCTGGCAGCAGGAAGCACTGGTGAACAAGGACCTCCTGAGCCCCCCCAGCAGTCCCCTGCCCAGGGGAATGGTGAGGAAAACCTGCCTGACCTCAGCTTTTGATATTTATTTGCAATGCTTTAATAATCTTCCTCCTGTGAGAAGGGCACAGTGACTCCCATGAGGCCAAGGAGACCTTTGGGCAGCTCCAGCCACATGCAGGAGGTGTGAGAAATCACAGCAAAAATTCTGAGTTAATTTCACAGCAGCTTTCTGCTCCTTCTGCCCCAGCAGCAACACCAGGTACACACAGTAACACTTCCCACACTTTATTTCTGTGTATTTTGTTTCACTTTTCCTGTATTCCATGCAAAGCCCTTCAAGACTGACTCTGGCAAGGTAGAGTTCAACACCTGAGTTTTGGTAATTAGCCAAGAGATCTGAGAGATGGGGTCAAGAGGGGAGTATGAGGTGTCCCCTGGGCCAGGGGGTTCAGTGGGGTCAGTCCTGCAGGCACAGAGGTGTCTCAGCTGCCAGAAGGTTCCTGTCACATCCCTGGGAACCAAAATGCTGAAGTTTCAATGCAGAGTGCCAGGCAGAGCAGCTCATGTGTGAAGTTAAACTCAGGAATATTCCCATCAGTAATGATAAAGACTTTATAAACACTTTATTAAAAACATATGAGCTAGGACTTAGCCAAAATAATTGACACAGTATTCTGCACAGAGTGAAATGGTGCAACTCTGCCTGAGATTTGGAGTATTTCCCAGGAGACAGTTTCCCACCCTGAGATGGGGTGAGTTGCAGCTCCAGGCACACAGCTGTTCCATCCCATCCCATCCCATCCCCAGCAGGTTACTGTGTCCCAGATGTGGTCATCACAACTTCTCTGCTAAGAAAGCACCAAGAAAAAAGGCTCTGCTGCTTACCTTTCAGAGTCCTCTCCCTGCTAGGCACTGCCAAAAAGCCTGGCTGGTTTACAAGGGCCTTGGGAGCAGAGCCACCACACCCCTGAGGAGGCAGAAAGGGTGCACAGACTCCCCCAAAAAATCCAAGGCAGCGTTTGGGGTCAGCAGATAAAGAAAAAAGTCCCTGATGAGCAGTGAGAACTGATCAGGTACACTGAGCACCAACCCTGCTCAGAGAAAGCTCTGTTTCCAGCCTGCCTCCAGCAGCAGCTTGCACTGGCTGTGCTCACTGCACACCTGGCCTTCCAGCCCTCTGCTTCCCCTTTCCCTGCCTTCTTCAAATTATCTGTACTGCCCCCTGCAAACCAGTTCTCACTTTTCCAGTTTGACAGAGGAGTTCTTTGGGTGTCCAGCCTCTCAAGTCCTCAGGGAAAGCATCTCCCCCCCTGGGGTCAGAGCACTGCTCCTGCCTCCATCTACACCACCTCCTGCCCTCCCACAGCCTGGGCAGAGTGCAGCTGGTGCTGGTCCAACAGCCAGCCTGACATTTATGTCACATAAAGAATAATTCCAAAAAAGAGAAAAACCTTTCCTTTGAGAAACAGATTTGGCTCAGCCCAACACTGACAGCCCAGAGCTGGTGACAGGGAAGTGGCCATAAATCCATGGCCTCTGCTACAGCTTTCATCCCATGCCAGTCTTCCTGAGGGAGATGCTCTTCACCCTTCCACACAGAGGGACTCACCAGCTCTGGGATGGGCTTCAGGATCTTTGGAAGCTCCTTATGAACCAGCCAGAGCACTCCCTGCATTTCCACTCTCCTCAGGGAAGAGAAATCCTTCTGCAGCCAGGCCAGAGCTTTTCAATGATGCAGAGATGACACCACCCCCAGGCACTGCTTGGGCTGTCCCAGCTCACAGTCACTTCTTCTTTGGCTTTGTGGGATGGGTTCCTTTCCAAGCAGTTTGTCAGCAGCAAGTCTCCTCATCAGGGTGCTGAGGCCCAGCAGCATCACTAGGTGAAAGACTTCACCATGCTGACCATATGATCAACTCCACAAGCAACATCCACCACCTCCCCGGGGACAGTCACCTGGGGCAGACACACACAGGCAGGTTATTCCTCAAGCTGCTCCTCTGCACCCATTTTGTGTCCTATTTGTCACCCTCCTCCTGCTTCCCGTGCCAGCTGCTTTCACTGGGACCTGTCCCTATGAAAGGGCCATCTGGAAAACCTGGCAAGTAAGATTCAGGCACCAGATCTGCCTCTGCACTGAGCTGTGAAACGTTCCCTCCCTGCCTTCCCAGGAACATGGAAACCTTTGGAAGGGCAGAGCAAGAGCTCAGCATGACCAAGCTGAGCCAGCCAGGCAGCAGGAGGAGGATCTGCCCAAGCACCACAAGGATTTGCCTCCTCTCTCCCCAGCAGAATTAAAACCAGGCAGCCAGCTCACCTCTGCTCTGGGAGCTGTGGGCTCTGATGCTCAGGAGATCCCCCCCTTGCTGACCAGGGTGGTTACAGCCCTCCCACTCTGGGTGAGCTTCACACTGCAGGGAAGCTCCAGGGAAGCTCTGAGGCTTTTCCTCAGAGCTAAGGGAGAGGGAGAGAGCTCCTTCTGGGGCAGGAGGTTACAGACAGTGCCCTGGCAGCTGTTCCTGCTTTGGAAAATTGCTGCAGCACTGTCAGGCAGGAGTTGGCTGTTTGAGGGATCACAGCCCTGTGGCCACACTCAGGGCAACCTGGATGTTCCATCACTCAGTGAATTCAGGGACTCCACCTGGGGAATTCAGGGACTCCACCCAGCCACAGCACTGGGATTTCAGGCAAAAGCTCCAGAGTTGGCCTTTGTTCATTTTTAAAAGGAGGAGGCTAAAGGAACACATCCACTGCAAGCTGAGACACATGGGAAGGGACTCCAGGGTGGTCCAACTGATTGCCTTCCACCTCTCCTACTTGGCCTCTGTGGAGACTGGGAACATCTGTTAGGCTGAGTGCTGAATCCAGAGCCAAAGACTCTCTACACCCACAGAGTTTGGCTCTCAGAGCCATCAGGGAAGGGAGTGGAACTGGAAGCATTGTGAAACAGCTATGAAAACACAGGCAGCCCAGTGACCCAGCAGCACCACTGCTTGACTTGGTGGAGGAGCAGGGGGAGGACCTGCTGCCCCTAGTCTGGCCACCATGACCAAAACCTTCACCTAATTTAGGTGAGTCATACAAATCTTTTGGGTCACTGATAACCAATACTGCTGGTTTTCCTTACAAAAGTGGAGTGGAAGATTAGGAAGGGAGGGAAGAGGCTGTAAGGGGCAGCAAGTAGAAGACTGTGGACAGGAGGAAGACAAGAAGTGTTCAGAAACTGCACAGCACCAGGTTTTGCTTTGGGATGTGTGAAATCCACACTGAAACAGCAGAGCCAGAAGACTGAAACACTTTACTGCACACCTAAGCAGGTTAGGGAAGGATCTCTGGAAAACACAGCAGTTCTACAGTCATCTTAGGCTTCCACTTCTTGCAAAATTACTTGACCATAGGAAGTTCCATCTAAACATGAGGAGGAACTTCTTTGCTTTGAGGGTAGCAGAACATTGGAACAGCCTGACCAGAGAGGTGATGGAGTCTTTGTCCCTGGAGATATTCAACAAAACTACAGAGCATGTTTCTGGCCCTGAGGATAACAAGCACTAATAACTAGCTAAGGAATATACACTTGGCTTTAACACCATCCTTACCCTCCATGGGAAATACTGGTCTTCCTTTCTTCCAGTTCCTAGGCATCCTCTTAGGTTCTTGCCCCATACAAACAGTTCTCCTCTGTCTATACACATAGGGAAAAAAAAAAAAAAGAATAAAAAGCATAATAAACAGGGAAGAGCCATTAAAAAGGATGAAATCTATTTGTGATGTTGGCAAGTGTGGGTTACAGTACTTCTGGGAGTATAAAGGGTTATACATGCAGCACAAAACCCATCAAGTTCAGCTCCAAGTACAAGAAATGTGCTTGGGGAAAATGGTGCCTGATGAGCAGGACAAGCAGCAAGTTCTGGGTATAAATCTTTGCTTCCCCCTCTTACAGCTCTTGCTTTTGGAATTTTATTTGAAGAAAGAGTGCAGCAGAAATGATTCCAGGGAATCATTTGTGGGGAAGTGAACCACTTGTGCTGGAAGTCAGACAACTACAGCTGACCCACATCAGCACAGCAAACAGGGCAGGCAAGGCAGTGAAATCTGTCCCAGGCCATCACCTGGAGACTGGCAATTCAGCTGTCTGACAGAAAGGACCTTCTAGTGACAGCTGGGGAAAAGAAAACACCTCTGTTCAACAAAGTTGGGGGAGTTCTAAGCTGCTAGGCAAAACATGTACATCTCAGCAGTGTTCAGATCAGCCCCACAGTAGAGACAACCAAAATGATCTATAATATAAATAGAATTGAATCAAAACAGAGATTCTGATGTTTCCTGAACACCAGACAGACCAATTCCAAGCACCCAGTAACCTGACAGACAGTGCCACACATGGACCTTCCCCCAGAAGGACCAAGCACGGTGGCACCTGGCACTTTTCTTGTATGGCTACACAGTACATGGGGTTTCTGTGCTGCTGCCCTCTGCTGCCCGTTTTTAAGTGACTTTCAAATTCAAAACTAAGGTTGGTTTTAAGTCCACCAGAAACTTAACAAAGTGTCACTGTGGGTGGGTGGGTGTCAGCAGGATGGGGTCAGTCTTTTTTTCAGCGGTGCTCAGTGACAGGACAAGAGGTAACAGGCACAGACTTGACCATAGGAGGTTCCATCTAAACATGAGGAGGAACTTCCTTGCTTTGAGGGTGGCAGAGCACTGAACAGCCTGACCAGAGAGGTGATGGAGTCTTTGTCTCTGGAGACACTGAAAACCCTTCTGGATGCCACCCTGCTCTGGGTGACCCTGCTCTGGCAGGGGGGTTGGACTAGGTGATCTCCAGAGCTCCCTTCCAACCCCTAACATTCTGTTATGACAGAATAACTCTGTTATCACACCCTTTGTATATTAAATGTGTAGGTCCTCACACCTCATATTGCTAACTGAGAAGCCAAGAAGCTTTTCTTGGTCAGAAGAGGCAAGAAACCCTGACATCTACCTCTGATTTAGACTCTCAGTTCTAGTTAATCCATTTAACAGATGAACTCCTGCTGCTTCTAAAGTGCGACTGACTGACTGACAAGGAAATGAAAAAACCTTGCAGATTTTCCTGGTTGAGGCAATTTTTGTTTGCTGTAGAAGAGTAACAATTTCTTAATTAAATCATAAGCTACTTCTAAAAATGACAGGTATGGAATAGCCACATATTCACATTTTAATAAGCTTTATCACAACTCTGCCTGCGTTAGAAACCGTGCTGACACCTCTACGTGCCAGTGCTGCACAGTTTGGTTTAAATTTGGTTAAAGAAAGATGGAAGCTTTTTTTTTTTTAATTGCAACTGCCAGTAATACAGCAACGTGACCTCCCCACAACAGCAGGACCAGGAACTTACTGGTGAGGGCTGCAAAATGGCTGAGCCCACAGCGAACGTGAGCGACGCGGGCGTCCGGGTTGGAGTCCGAGCAGCCAAAAAGATTGGGTGGGATCATCTCTGGCACTGCTGTCTCCTGGAGGTTTGGTCCTTTCCCAAGAATTCCATATCCCCAGACAAAAACATTTCCTTCTTCTGCATTACAACAAGAAGACATCCTGTAAGAAAGTCTGTGCTTGTGAAATTCATGCCATGACCAAGAGCTAACCAGAGCCAAAGGGATATTTTCCTTTCTCCCTGAGCAGCCCAGCACCTTTTGATTACTGAAAAT
This sequence comes from Heliangelus exortis, assembly GCF_036169615.1. Taxonomy (NCBI): domain Eukaryota; kingdom Metazoa; phylum Chordata; class Aves; order Apodiformes; family Trochilidae; genus Heliangelus; species Heliangelus exortis. The sequence continues at coordinate 1,737,675 of NC_092442.1, read as the reverse complement.
CAGCAAACAATTCATTTCCCATCCAGATTCCTTCAGTTTTTCCAAAGCTGTCCAAGCAGACTGAGCTTCAGAGGCAAAACTTTCATGGGGAAATAATGCCAACATTAGCGTGGGCTGGATAAAATACCTCAGCTTGCTGCCTGATGGGACAGTGTTTTATTATCAGTGCTTTTTCCTTTGAGGCACAGCCAAGCCAGCAGCAAACTCCTCACCCTGCCTGGCCTGAGCTGGGTGCTGGGAAAGGCAGCAGTGAGACAGTGGTAGGAGAGGGTAGGCTGCTGTGTCTGCTGGCTCTGCTCCCTTCAGGCTAGGAGCTGAAATGTCCTCACAACCACCACCTCATAAATGTGAACATCCTCCCTGAGATGAGCCTTCAAAAATGCAGCACAAACTCCTCCCTCACTCCTTGACTTTGCAGCTGTGCTCCCCAGGCCACTGGCAAGCCAAAGCAGCCTTCACCAAGTCCCACTGATAGCTCCAAACTGACCCCAAAATGGCCCAGAAGCACCAAAACGTCCCAAACGACCCCAAAAAAACCAAGACAGACCCAGAAACGCCCTCAAAATGCCCCAAACCAGAACCCAAAATGGCCGAGACCCCAAAAGACCCCAAAACAGCCCAAAATAGCTCCAAACTGACCCCAAAATGGCCCAGAAACCCCAAAACGTCCCAAATGACCCCAAAACAACCCAAAAAGACCCAGAAACGCCCTCAAAGTGCTCCAAACCAGAACCCAAAATGGTCAAGAGGAACAAAAATGCCACAAATGACCCCAAAACAACCCACAACCCTACTTTCCAGCCTGGTTTCTCATTTATTTGTCAGGTTTGTATGGAGTCTGAAGGGCTCTTCCTTCTCTCAAGTGTTGCCTCAGTGCCCTCCCAGATGCATCTTAGCACAGGACACAGAAAGCCCCTGGGAGCTCAGACCAGCAAGCAGCCACCATGCTCTTGTTCTGCTTTGTGTCAGAGCTCACACAGCAGGTCCTGGAAGCAAAAAGCTCTGCAGTGAGTGAAGATAACTCCCAGAAGGCATTCTTAAATCACCCAGCTCTCAGAGCCCTAAGCTGTCCTCAAAATTCCCTGTTCCCAAGTGAGCAGGATGCTTGCTCCATGGTGTAACCCCTCCTGCATGGCTTTGCTCTGGAAATGGTGATTGGAAAAGTGAACTCACCTGTTAGCACAAGATTGCCAGTTCCTCCACAGGCAGCCTCCTTGATCCTCCCAATCTTGAAAGGCAAATGTCTGGGAACATTCACCTGTGTGGGGTTGGAGAAGAGGCATGAAACATAAGGTAAAAAAATGAGACATGAAGTTACAACTTTTCTCTGGTCAGAGCTTCCACACACTGAACTCCTGATACAAACAACCTTTACTGCCTGAATAATGGGGTGACTGCAAGTCTCAAGGTTAAAAAATTAACATGAAATTCATTAAGGCTAAGAGTGCAGACAAAGTGGAAAAATTTACCCACTGGAATGCTGACATGCCTGGTAACAAAGCTGGGAATGCTTAAGGTCTGCCCATATTCCTGGCTCTGTAAGTCAGGCACAAAGGGAAAGTCAATAGGTGATCATATTGTCAAGTTTTACAATGGACAAGATCACTAAAATTTGGTCTGTGGTGACATTTTTGAACACACCAGGGGAAAAAAAATCACTTGAAGAAAATCCTTCTGATTTGATTCAGTTTAATACAACAGTATTAAACACATGTGAACAGTGACCTTGGATTTCACAGGTAATATCCAGCTCTGTTGTCCCAGGATTTGGAATTTATTTGTATTGTACCTAAAACTGCTTTGGCAAATGTGCCTTCCAACCATTTCAGAGCCCTCTGACCTCCCCCAAACACCCAGCCAGGAAACTACCACCCTGCTTAACCTGTCACTGTCCTCAGGCCTTGGGGGTCTCATTAATAGCCCTACAACCAGGATACACCAGAGGAGCCATGGGAAACAAAGGCACATGTTTTACTAAAGCTGTACTAATGCAATTCTCTGCTCTTAGCACTCTGCCAAAAATAGCCTGGGTATTAATTAATTCCCTGACTCCATTTCCTACACTAACTGTAAGAGAAGACCATCTAATTACCTCAGTACTACAATGCTTATTGTCAAGTCAGCACTATATTTTTGCCCCACATGAGCTTGCTCCAAAAATCTTTTTATCTGTGAGACAGTGGGATTTGTTTAGGACTCATCTACCAAAGTTGTTATAAATTCACCAATGTACAGGAGGGGAAAGGACTTCCAAGGGTCCTCTGGACCATACTCAAAGCAGAACCACTTGACACTCCAGCTCAGTCAGCCACAAAACCACCTCCTGTCCTGAAACCAGCAGAAACACTGGAGCTGCAGCTCAGCTTGGTGCAAAGTCCAGGGGATGGGGAAGAAGAGCACAGGGTGGACTCTTCCTTTTTACAGACAAACAGACTGGGGTGAGGAGGCACAAGCCTTTGCCTATCAGTGCCTGGGAACACACTGCCCTAAAGCTGTGCAAACATTCCAGACAGATGGGTGTGTAAGCACAGGTAGAACCAGCCTGCTAGTGCTGCTGCTTTCCTGCTGCCAAAAAAACCCTGAGCCTAAAAACCCAGTGTCTAATTTTAAACTCTGTACACAGCAGCTAAACTGAAACATGTACCAAATCCCCAGGCCAACTGACCTGTGTGGTTTCTGTGACAGATGCCAACTGCAAGTATTCTGAATTTCCCCAGCCAAAGACATCTCCTTCATCTGACACAGCCAGACAGCAGTCCCCATAGGAAGAGACCTGAATAATGTTTACTCCTGCAATGTCACCACGTAGCTTGGTGGGAACACTGGTGATGTTGTAGTGTCCAAGCCCTGAAAGAAAAAAAAAGTAGAGAGATGATGAGGAATTCTTTTCCAGACATATTTTTAACACCTGCATAGGACCATTTTGCCAGCTTATAACCCAATCACCCTGTCCCCAAAAGAAATCTTTCTGTCCACATCTCTTGACTACCAGCTTCAGTGGCCAAGAAGCCACCAACCCCAGCTCTACTGGCCAAAGCCACCTCTCAAGAGCACAGAACTTCACACAATCACAGTCTTGGTCAGAAAAAGGCAACAAGAAAAAGGGCCTGGCTTAAAGATTCCATGCTAAGACTGCAGTGGCTGCTGAAGTTCTCTGTCAGGTCAAAAAAAGAAAGAAGTAGAAGAGATCCTGAAATGAGAACTGGGAAGGAAAAGCCTGCCCAGAGCCAGGGAGCAAACCTTCCCATGCCACTGCCACATCCCTTCCCAAGCTTCAGACACATTCTCCTCAGACTGCCTGCTTGGATTGCCAGGGTGACATCCTAAAGCTGCTCCAAAAATGAACTGGTCTGTCTCAGAGTTGGGTTACACAAGAGCACTGAGAACATCTGCACACAGCTGGAAACATACCAAGCCCCTTTCTGTTCCCCTAAATGAGGAGAGCTTGCCCTGTTCACCCACTCACTGACACAAAAGCTGAGCTGAGCTCCTACCTGTTTGTCCATCAGCTCCCCATCCACATGCATAGACTGAACCTTTCTGGGTTCTAAACAGGCTGTGGTCCTGCCCACACACAACCTGCACACAAAGAAAAATCCAGAGCTGGTCAGGAAAGGCCACGTGTTCAGAACTGATTTAATGAACCATTACTGGCAGATAAACTCAGCAATCACACAATTATTGAGATCTGTGATCATCAAGTCCAGATGTCCCTCCAGTGTACCCCTGCAATGCCCATCAGCTCAGGATTTCACCTTTCTCTCCAGACCAAATGGCTCTACAGAGAGGGAAGGCTCAGAAAAGCACAATACAGCACAGAAAAGAGCAGAATTGTCCTTGCAGGAAGCCATGCATGCTGCAGCTGAGTTGTTCTGAGATCCACAAGGAGGAGGAGTTAACAGAAAGCTGGATTCAGCAGGGCAACACAATAAACCAACAAAGAGTAAATAAGAGATCTCCCTTCCCAGAGTGTTACCACATGGCTCCTGGTGCCAACTACAAACTGCTATTGATTCCTTGCCATCTCAGGGCTCAAGGAACACATCTGTTCTCAAACTGACATTTCTGGTGAACCAGCAGTCATGTCTTCCACAGGCTTGGCAGGAATTGAAGACAAGGCCTTCAAAAGCAGACATTAAAAACCAGCCATAGATTAAAGGGATCCCCATGTCAGCAGCCTGAGTCCCAAGAACATTAAGCACAATATTAACTTCTGCAAAGACTGTACCAACGACTCAACTTGAAAATAAATAAAATCACAAACAATCCAAACAGAAGTTTTCAAGCCCAATTCAAAACCTCATTGGGATGTACCATGGCATGCTCCATCACGAGTGACCCCTGCTTCCTGGGATGCTCCATGGAACAGGAGCAATGTCTGCCCCCAGAATACTGCTGCAGTGCTGCAGACACACCAGGGAACTGCTCCTGTGCCTGCAAATGTTGCAGCTGGGTGCAGACTCAGGGGTATTTACACCTCTTTGCAGCCCCTTGCTCTCCTGAAGCCTGCCCTAGGGAATTGCTGGCCAGCCCAGGTGAGCAGCCTCATGGCTCAGTTTTGAAATGGGGAAATAAAAAGCAAAAGGAAACAGTTCAAGTGATATGGAAGTGCCAAAGGGTAACGAGAGCAAACAATCAGGACAGGGAGAGATGAGGCACCAGAACAACCACCCTGCTGTGCAGGTGTTACCTGGAACTCAAGCAAGCAAAGAGTGCACTGGCATTCCCAGCAAATCCTTCAGGAAGTTCTGACCCTGCACTGCCAGCTGCAACTGCTCTGCAGAGGCATGGAGCAAAATGCCACCTTGGGCTTTTTATGGGCAAGAATATAGTAAATTACCTCATCGTTTCAACAAGCTTCAATACTGATTTGCTACTGATTTTCTTTTTTTCTCCATTACAGAATCACTGACTGGGTGAGGAAGGGACCTCTGGAGATCACCTGGTCCAAGTCCCCAGCTCAAGCAGGGTCACTTATAGTGACACTTATAGGTTGTCCAGACCCATGTCCAGATGGCTTTTGACTCCCTCCAAGGAGGGAGACTCCACCACAACCTCTCTGGGCAACCTGTGCCAGTAAAGAGGTGTTTCCTGATGTTCAGAGGGAACCTCCTGTGTTTCAGTTTGCACCCCTTGCCTCTTGTCCCCCCCACTGCACCACTGAGGGCCTGGTTCCATCTTCTCTGCACCCTCCCTTCAAGTATTGACAGACATTCCATAGACACCTTCCCAGCCTTCTCTTTTCCAAGCTAAATAATCCCACCTCTCTCAACACTTCCTCCCAGGGGAGATGTTCCAGTCCCTTCATCACCTTAACAGCCCTTTGCTGGACTCCTTCCAGGATGTCCATTCTCTCTTGTACTGGGGAGCCCAGAAAGGACATCATGCTCCCAGTATGGACTAAGCACCAGGACCAGCTCCCCTGGCCTGCTGGCAACCTGCTCCCTAATGCAGCTCAGGATACCACTTGCCTTCTCTACAGAAGGGCACACTGCTGCCTCAAGCTCATCCTGGTGTCCACTGGGACCCCCAGGGTCTTTCCTGCAGAGCTGCTTCCCAGCCAGGTGGCTCCCAGCAGACAGTGGTGGTGTCTGGGGTTGTTTCTCCCAGGTGTAGGACTCAGCCCTTCTCCTTGCCCAACTTCAGGAGATTCCTCTCAGCCCAATTCTCCAGCCCCTGTCTGGCAGCACCACCCTCTGGTACCACTCACTCCTCCCAGCTTTATGTCACCTGCAAACTTGCTGAGGGTACACTCTGCCCCCTCATCCAGGTGATTAGTGGAGATGTTTCCCTGTCACTACCCTCCTCCAGGCTCAGCTACTCAGCCAGCTTTCAATCCACCTTCAGAATTCCATACAGATCCTTACCTGGACAACTCTGCTGTCAAACTCATTCAGCTGATGGATCAGGTGGCTTTCACTGGACACCATCACACATCACCGAGAAGAGAAAAGGCAACACAGAGGATTTCAGAGGACTGCAACAAAAAATGTGAAGGCAGACCTGCTTTTACTGCACTCTCACAAGAAGAAATTCTTTCACATGATCTCTTATATAGCCAAACAGCAAAGTTCCACTTTAAAATGGCTGCACAGAGGAAGGAAGAAGTTTTTGGTTCATTTATTTAAAAATTTAAAACCTGTCACTTTTAAAACACCACTCCCCCCCCCCCAGGGAACTGGGGGTGGGAGCAGCCCTCAGACAGGTTCCCTAGTCTGGAATGAGCACAGGCACTGGAGAGAGCTGCAGGACCCACAGAAACCAGAGATGAACCAGATTCAAATCCCAGAGCACAAAGAGTGTGATGTTAACATCCATTTCACTCTTTCACAAAAACAGGAATTCCAAACATTCCAATGACAAACTTCCAGTACCAGGGAAAAAAAAAAAATAAATAGCTAGCTAATTGCAGCTATTTTTCTTAAACTCCCCAGGCCAAATCTAGTGGAGGGAGCAATCAGCAAGCCCTCTTCTAGGCTCTGCCAGAAAATTAGTAACTTTCAACATGTTCCCACCATCCACTTCCATCCTACAGAGCATTTTGAGACCATGCTGTGGTGTGGCCCACAAAACCCCTGTGAAGCAAAAGCACTACAGATTCAAAGGCAGTTAAGCAAAGAGCTTGAACAAGAGGATGCCTCTTTCATCATTAAAGGCCACTTCAAACATCCTCAGAAACTGCACTTGCACTCTGAGAGGCTGAGGAGAGGAAGAGCAACTACTAACACCAATTATCTCAGGCTGGGTTTGCTCACTGGCAGCTGCTGACATCTCTCTGCCTTTTGTGAATGTGGTCAGAGAGGGCTCTGCCCAGCCTGGGTTTAAAGCTATTTATATGATGCCTGCAGCATAAAATCCTGTTCTCAGGCTCCTTAATCTCAAAAGGCATCCTTGTATGACCACATTTTTCCCACCTCCAGGCTCGTTCTCTAGGGTTGTTCTCAGGCAATGATGTTTTTGACACTAAGGAAGTCCAGAAGCTTTGGACTCTCACCTGTAAGTTTCATCTTCAACAACCTTCCGGCCACATTGTCCATAAGAATTGTTCCCCATGGTGAAAACTGAAAAACAAGGATAAAATGCACTGCTTTGATTGCTGTCCCAGCCCCCAAAAGCCTCTTTTCAGGTACACAAAACATTCCCAGGTGGTCCTTGGGATGCAAGCTGGAAGACAGTCCTGTAAAAACTGGCATAAAGCTCCAAGTCCACTCACATTCCAGTGGCTGAATTTGGTTTTTTCAACAATATCCTGGTGATGTTGTTGCAGGCAGAGGAGCAGTACCTGGAGCCCTCTGGCTGTTTGTCATTAATTGCCTAATTGATGCTGCTGTTGCCAAGGAGATGCAGAATTAGCTGAGTGCTCCCCCAGCAGTGTGACAGCAACCAGCCCAGCAGCACTGGATGCCCCAGCACAGCACTGCTGCACCAGGCAACTCCCAGATCCTCTGCAGAAAAAGCTGTTAATTAATTTCTCTTAGAAATGGAGCACTCTGGGGCTTCAAGGGGAAAGTAACACAGGAGTATTGGCACAGCCACCCAGAAGAACTCAGAAACAGGTCTGACTGAACCTGGCTATGCTTCAGTGAGGGGCTGGATAAGCAAAACCATTTTATGTTTCAATTTGTAGTGAAAAAGCTTCCAGCACATCTGGAAGCTGAATGCCACTTCACTCTCACAAGAAGACAGATCCTTTCACATGATCTTTTACATATCCAAAGAGCAAAGTTCCATTGTAAAGTGGCTGCACAGAGGAGGGAAGAAGTTTTGCATTCTCTTATTCAAGAAATCAAGAACTGTCACTTTTAAAACACAACCCCCCCAGGAACTGGAGGTGGGAGCAGCCCCCAGACAGGGCTGAAGCCCTGCTCAACCCAAGCAGAGCTCCAGGCACAGTTCTCCTCCTTCCAGCAGGACAACAGCTACCTGCTCTGCATTGCCAGGGCAGCCAGGGTCTGGCTCTAAAGGACAGCAGACAATCTTTGCCTGAGCTTTTTGTGAAAGCCCTCTGAGGTGTCCCTTGTCCCCAGCACAAGTGATACTCTACCTCCTTCACTGTCTGTCAGGACCAGGGAATGGGCTCTCCCACAGGACACCTGCAAGACTCGAGTCTGCTGTGGCTTCTCCAGTGGTAAAGGGATTGGAGATGGTTCCAAGACATATTCATAGCCCTTAGCTTAAGGAAGAGAGAGAAATTAAAAAGCCTTTTTAATTAAAACTGCTCCCACCAAGCAGTGCCATCATGAGCTGTTCATTTTGTTGTACATACACACACTCACTTTTATTTTGTGACAAAAGCAGATAAACTTTAGAAACCTAAGATACTAATTTGTAGTAAAAGGGTGACTGGGATTCACCATAGTGAGGGAGAAGTTAAAAGCCAGAGGGATGGTTGAAGGATCCCACTCCCCATGCCCAGCAGCTGAATGTTTTTCCAGCTCCAGGTGGTCAGGCCTGGGAATTGGAGGCTTCCAAACATTTTGGTGAAGGAGGTTGGGTTACTAGAGAGCATAACACCAAGCACAAACTGAGCAACTGCTCACAAGTTTCAAGAGTAGCAATCACAGAGAGCACAAAAGGTGAACAGAAACATCTTAGGGCTTCATATTTAAAACCTGTAGATTAAAAGCCCTTTCAGAAGAAAGGAATGGAAGAAACATTAGCTAGCCTGGCTCCAGAGGGGATAAGAGATCTGTCATTTACCAAAGGAAATGACAGACTGTAGTAGAAGATTTAGGAACTTGAGGAATATGTAATCAGTTAGAGTCAACTGGGAAAAAGAAAGGAAGGGGAAAAAAAGAACAGCAAAACATAAATCAGTGCTAAGGAAAAGGTTAAGGGGAGATAAAAAGCTTTGATATCAAAGAAAGACACTGAAACAAGTGAGATCAAACCCCAGAGGGCCCAAAGCAGTGCTCTGCTCACATACAGCACTCCTGTAAATAGTCCTCAGTGCCTCCAATTAAAACCAAAACAAACCAACAAGAAAATCTACAGGCAGCCTCTGACACTGATGCAGAGGCAGCAGGGCTGGGAAGCCATCCATGCAATGTGGAAGGAACAGGCAGCAAAGTTCCTGTCTCAAGAGACTTGGAAGTCAAAAAGCAAAAAATCCTTTTCCTTTCTCTGTCCCCTCTAGCAGAGCCACCCAGGGATCTGTGGTGATGAACTCAGTATCATCTCTGCTAACACCTGAGGGAAACAATGAGGGGGCTAATTCAGGAAGGGTGGGAGTAAATGATGAGTAATTTAGGTTAGAAAACAACTGAAGTTAGAGTATGAAATACAACCATCTAAAAGTCAGGTTGCAGCTACAGGGAGGGAGTGCTGGAACTCCCAGGTAGCAAGTTTGCAACACTGAGTAACAAGCAACACATCCAACAGGAGCTTGGCTGTGGGAAGTTGAAGTTCCCACTGATCACCAGATCCTACCCAACACTGAACCCTCCCTTCCTTAGCAGGGCTTGAACTGCAGAACTATTTAACCTATTGCTGCATTCTCTGGAAAAAAATAATCAGGTGGTCAGAGGAAAGACAGGAAAATGAGTAAGAGCTGAAATCTTGGCCTGGTTTGGGCCAGGATAAAGGGGATGTTCTGTCTTGTACTTTTGCTTTCAGCTCAGTCTCTTGTAAGCAGCTGCACTTGCTGAAATTAACAGCAAGTTTCTCAGTCAGTGTCTGCTTCTAGGACTGATAACTCCATGGTTATAGTTCCAGCCAGAGCCTGGTGTGCAGAGCCAAGGACACTGCTCAGCTCTGAGGAACATTTTACCCTCCAGAGGGATACAGAGGTCCCACCTGCAGCCTCCTTTGGGGAGGAAGGGACAAGAGAGATGCCAGATTCCATCCCTTCCTCTGCCTGTGCTCCTGATCCATCCCAGCCTGAATCCCTGTGTTCCTGCCTCCAGCTCCCAACTGCTCCTGACCCCAGGATTCCAGCCTGGACTTTCCCAGGGCTGCCCTGCAGCCTCGGTGGTGACGTGAGAGTTACTGGGGGAAGGAACATGGGATCAATTTTCCTGTATATTTGTATAGATTTAGTAATTTTTCCTATTTATCATTCCTGTTCCATTAAAGTTGTGTAGTTTAGTTTCCAAGCCATCAGTCTCTCTCCCTTATTCTCTCTCCTTTCTTTATCAGGGAGGAGAGAGATCAATAGAGAGCAGCTGTCACTCAGTTTAATTGCTGGGCCAGTGTTAAACCAGGACAAATCTTTAAAAGGAAAAGGGAGTGGAGGCTTTTCCTAGGGGCCCTTCCTTTTGCAGCTGCTGCTCAAGAACTCACTTGCTGTCTGCACTCTGGGGAATCCCTGCAGTTTGGCAGCACCATGTTCATGTCTGCATCCTGCACAGGAGCTGCAATTTTCTTCTGTTTCTCCACTAAGTTTAATCTTTTGCCCACCTCAGATGTACCACACCACAGGGTGTGACACCCTCAAAGACCATAAAGAAGAAAATTGCTTTTAATGTGGTTTTCCCCAGTTTTTTATGGAGGGTTTTTTTTCAGTAAGAGCCAGTTGTTCCATAAGGGAAGTTTGTGCTTTTCTTACTTGTCTTAGGTGGCAATATTCTGCACAGAAATCATCATTAAAGAGAGCCTGGTGAAAGACAAAATGACTGAATAACATGTTTGTCCTTCAAAATGCAATTTGGTGTTAAAAAAAAAAAAAAAACAACCCAAGAGCTTCACACAAAATTCCACTGCTTGCACATGAAGATTTTGGTGGGAAATTCCATAAATGCAATGGCAGCAGAGGGGAGAAAACCTTACAAAAAAACAAATTAAGTAACAAACCACAGCCCCAGCAGCACTTTAACCAACACCCACTCACTCCTGCAGAGCAAGGAGTTACACCCAGGCAATGCTCCAAGAGCAGAACACAGCACACCTGGTTAGAAAGCACATAAAATGCAACCAAATATTTTTAAGATCTTTCTTGAAAAAAAAAAAAAAAAAAGCAAAAAAAAAAGCAAACCAACCAACCAAGCACATCCCTGTGCCCTGCACCAAAGCCTCCTGGACATTTTTCCATGATTTCTGCCCCCAAGTTCCCCACACCACGTGTATCCTGCACCCCTCCTCCACCTCCATCCTTACTTTGATCTCTTCTGCTTCTCTGGAATCCAAGCTGGGAATCCTTGTTCAGCCCCATGCCCCACACTTTGATGATGTCTGGGGTTTTAGAGGACAGCAGTGTGAATCCATAGCCACAGGCAGCAGAGGAGATCTTGGGAGGCAAAAAAAAAACCCCACTGTTCAGTTGTAAACCCCCTGCTATCCCTCCTTCACGAGGCCAGACCCAAATTTGTGGCACAATTGGGCTTTTTAAAAAAACCACCAGAAACCTTCCTCCCTGGGGAGCACAGTGCTGGGAACTCAAGTCCAACATTACTGCCCCAGGGTTCTGGGGCATGCATTTATTATTACATTATTATATTATATGCATTTATTTATATTTTTTTTTAATAATTTGGATTGTTTGGTTATTTTTGAACACAACAGGAAGATGGATTTGCTGACACGCAGCAAGTGCAGCTAAAACCAAGCAAATAAGCCCCTTGCCCAAGACCCAAAAAGCAACATTAAGCACACAAACACCCCCTTTTTACTCTCTTTTTGCCCCAAAAAAGCCCAGAATAACAGCTCTGCCTTTCTCTGGCCAGAAGAGCATGTCTGAAACATGCATGTATATGTTCCAGAGGTGTGTATGTAGCTATAGGTGCACATGTATACATTCCAGAGGTGTGCATATAGATAAAGGTACATACATATATGTTCCAGAGGTGTGTATATATAGATATAGGTACATACATATATATTCCAGAGGTGTGCATATAGATAGAGGTATAAATATATACATTCCAGAGGTGTGTATATATAGATATAGGTACATATATATATACATACACATTCCAGAGGTATGTGTATATATATAGGTACACATATATATATATTCCAGAGGTATATATATAGATAAAGGTACATATATATATACGTTCCAGAGGTGTGTATATAGATACTGGGAGACGTTCCAGATTCCCTGCTACTATAGTTACACCCAAACCCCACCGTGCTCCGTGCTGCTACGGGAATAAAAGGCTGAATAATCAGGAAAAAGCCTCTGGGCTGCCTGACCGAACTCCCCTCCCAGCTGGGAGCAGGAACCGGTCCGGTTCGGCTCTCAGCACACCCCTGGGCCCACCTTCTCCTCCGTCTCCAGCCTGTAGGGTGTAGATTGGATCCTCCGCGGCTTCTTCCAGCCTACATCGGGCTTCACGAAGCTGGGGATGCCCAGAGCTCCCGAGTAGCAGAAGCCCCAGACGAAGACGCGATCTTTCCTCTTGGCCGCTTTCCCCGCGTACTGGAAAACCGGGGCGGTCTCCTCAGCCTCCTTCACCTGGCGGAAGCTCCGCGGCCCGGCCGGCTTGGACAAAGCCCTGTGGGGGGCCGGGGGCGGGCGCCGCGGGGCCCTGAGGAGCGCCCTGGGGAGCGGCCACATCCTGGGGGCTCCTGAGGGCTCCTGAGGCGATCACGGCCCCGCCGCCATCTTCTCCCTCCCCTTCCCCGTCAGGCGCCGCTTCGCGCATGCGCACGAGGGAGGCACCGCCCCGAGGGGCCGCGTGTGACCCCGGCCTTAAAAGGGCAACGGCGGCCCCTGGTGGGACCCACCGGGAAACTCGGGAGGGGGGAGTTCGGGCCGGAGTCGGCACCTGGTGCCAGAACCAGAACCAGAACCAGAGCCAAACCCAGACACAGATCCGGACTGACACCCAGATCCAAACCTGGAGAAGAACCAGGAACTAGCCCCGTCCACACCCAAACCCAAGCCCGAATCAAGACTTACACCCAGCTCTAAACCTAGACCTGGACCCAGAAATAGCCCTGAGTCCGGTCCAGACCCAAACCCAGGCCCAAATCTGGACTTACACCCAGCTCCAAACCTAGCGCAGAACCAGGAACTAGCCCTAAGCCCGGGCCAGACCCAAACCTGGGCCAGACCCAAATCCAGACTTACACCCAGCCCCAAACCTAGACCCCGACCCAAAACTAACCCTAAACCTGGTCCAGACCCAAACCTCGTGTCAGACCCAGATTTAAACCCAAACCGAGACCGAAACCCTCACACTCAGACCCAGACTCCATCCCAAACCCGACCCAAATGACACCTGGACCCGAACCCAAATCGACGCAAAGCTGAACTTAGGTCCAGTCCCGAACCTCCATGCAGACCCAAAAGACCCAGCTGGTGTGGCAGAACCGGGCTGGCTGTGGTGCCACCCGAGCATAGCCCACAACCCTCGAGGTGGCCACCTTGCCCAGCCCGGGTGGCTCCTAGCCCAGCCCCGCATCCCCCGCCCCATCCCCGGCATCCTCCTCATCCCCTGCCCCATCCCCCGCATCCCCCGCATCCCCCGCATCCCCCGCTGCCCTCCGGAGGAAGCGAAGCCTCTGAGTGCCAGGGCGGAGTTTCCACCCTCCTGTTCCCCCCCCACCCCACAAATTTCCTCCTCACCCGCGTTATTTCATGAGGGATCCTTTCCCAATCCCTTTCCTGCCTCCTGGGGTCCGCACGGATCAGCCCTCCGGGAGGACATGGAAACCATAAAATGTCTCTGCTTTATTGGTGAAATCATTTCAAAATACATTGAAAGACATTTCAAAAATCATTCAAAACACAACGAGGGGATAACGGGGTGCCCAGGGGGGGCTGTGGGGGTCAGAGCAGAGCTGGGTCCCTCCTCAGTGTCCCATTCCCTTGGGTTCACTGTGCTGGTGATGGAGATGGGTGCTGGGCTGTAACCACTTGGCCCTGGGGACTGCAGACCCAAAATCCCACCCAGGAAGGCTCTGAGCTCCGGGCATGCAGAAGGTGGTGGAGATAAAACATCATCTTGGGGTGGGGGACCCGGGGGGCTCAGAGGATCTTCCTCCTGGTGCTCTCAGAGCAGCGATTCAGGATGAGATCTTTGCTGGGACGAGGGGGAACTGCAGGCTGAGCCTTGGGCTTGCTCTCCTCCTCCTCATTTTTCTCCACTGAGGGTAAAACCAGAGGTAGAGATGGGTCCCCAGCACCCAACACCCTCCCCGGACTGCTCAGAAGCTGCCTGTGGAATGGTCACCAAACCCTCCTGCTTTTCCTCCTGCCTTACTGGGCTGGTGGTCTGAGCCCACCAGTTCCCAGCTGGAATCACAGAATCCTAGAATGGGCTGGGTTGGAAGGGACCTCAGAGCTCATCAAGTCCAACCCTTGATCCACTCCCCCCGTGGTTCCCAGCCCATGGCACTGAGTGCCACATCCAGGCTCTTTGGAAATATCTCCAGGGATGGAGAATCCACCCCTTCCCTGGGCAGCCCATTCCAATGGCTGAGCACCCTCTCCAGAAAGAAATTCTTTCTAAATAGACTCACAGCTCTGCTCAGGGCTGCTCTCCCTTGGGAAGAGCATGGATCCTGCAAGGGGATCATTCCCAAACCTCAGCAGCAGCCTTCATGCACCCAAAGCACCTTCACCACCCCCCTGAGGGTGCTGAGCTGACTGATCACACATGATAAAGGGAACAGCAGCACGGGGGGGTTGGGTGCAGGGGGGAAAGCACAGGTCCTAAATGTGCTAAATGCCCAGCAGGACCCTATTCTGCTCCTTTCCTATAACCAGAGGAAAAACCAAACCAAACCAAACCAAACCAAACCAAACCAAACCAAACCAAACATCCTCCCAGGAAAAGGGTGGCTAAGCAAAGTGTGACCTGCTGTCCTGCTCCAGAAATCCTCCCGGAGGGGTCAGACTTACTGATGACATCAGCCTTGTTCTGGAAATTTCCCCTCCTGTTCCTCTGGCTCTGGATGTACCTCCTGCTGTTCCTCCTGTAGGTCTCCTGGCTGATCTGCCTTCGGCCCTGCTTGTGGATGCTCTTTGCATTTCGGATGCTGGATCTGCACTCAGTCAGAAAGAAAACTCCCAGTTGCTGTCCTGGCAGCTCCCAAACCCACCCAACTTCTCCATCAGAGGCTCCCACACACACTTCCTCCTCTGCCTCACCCAAACCCCAACATCTGCTCAGAGGGTTTGGCTAGTAGAAGGCAGCAGGTGGCAAGCAGCCCTGGAGGGTGAGGTGGAGGTGATGTGTGATGCCAGAGTGCCAGGAGGCAGCTGGAGCACAAGCCTGGAAAGCAGTGATGGGGATGGAGAGGTGGGCTGGGGGTAAAGCTGAAAGGATGAAACAAGCATGAGGTTTAGCCAAGAAAGCCCTGGAAGTGATCTCCAGCCCTGTTGATGGATGGATCTCCCCGGGGTGGTGTTTGCCATGGCCCCCCAGGATGAGGGGAAGAGCACAGGGGATGTGTCAGGGTGCAGCTGGGTGAGCAGTGATGAACCCCACAGAGAAACTCCTGAGCCTGGGCTTTATGGTGGAATTCTGTCAGAGGGGAACCCCCAGCCTCAGGGACCATCCCCAGATGTGGGAGAAGGCTCCTGACATCCCTCCCATGGTGTTGTCCTCCTGCCTCCAGACCCTCTGATCTGAGCCCCATGCTGGAGCAAAGCTCCTGCCCCCCATGGCAGCTCAGCAGCTTCTTCAGACCATGGAATGGTTTGGGTTGGAAGATCATTTAGATCATTAAGATCTTAAAGATCATTTATTCCCAACCCCTCCCACAGGGCAGGGACCCCTCCCACAGCTCAGGGTGCTCCAAGCCCCATCCAACCTTCAACACTGAATACACAGAAATACACAGAGAGTGATGGAAATACCAATTTTGGATGTTGTTTCCATTATGCAGCTGGATGGAAAAATACAGCCCAAATTTTAATGAAACAAACCCACTCCAGAGGCTCAGCAATTCAGATTAATAGCATCAACCAAGCCAGCACTGGAAAGAACCTTAAAAATCACCTAGTTCTGACCCCCTGCCATGGGCAGGGACCCCTCCCCCAGCCCAGGGTGCTCCAAGCCCCATCCAACACTGCCAGGGATGGGGCAGCCACAGCTTCTCTGGGAAACCTGGGCCAGGGGCTCAGCACCCTCAAATTAAAGAATTTCTTCCTAATGTCTGACCTAAATCTCCAGTTTAAAGCCATTAACCCTCATCCCATCCCTCCAGGCCCTTGTCCCAAGTCCCTCCCCAGCTTTCCTGCAGCCCCTTCAGGCACTGGAAGGTGCTCTGAGGTCTCCCTGGAGCCTTCTCTTCTCCAGGCAACTCTCAGGCAATCCCAACTCTCTCCCCCTGGCTCCAGAGCTGCTCCAGCCCTGGGATCATCTCCATGGCCTCCTCTGGACTGGCTCCAACATCTCTGTGTCCTTCTGGTGTTGGGGACACAATGCTCCAGGTGAGGGTCTCACAAGAGTGGAGCAGAGAGGGAGAATCCCCCCCCCCTCCTCCTGCTGTCACACTGCTGGGGATGGATGAAAAGTCACAGCAGGGCTCAGCATCCACCATGGGGACCAAATCACTGTCCCCAAAGAGGCCACCTCCCCCAGGGGTACCAGCAGCCACCCCTGTGCTCAGAGGGGTGGATCTGGATTATTTTACAGTCTCACACACTCAGTTTGTTCTCAGAAGAGGCGGATTAGGGCAGATTTTGCAGCAAGGCTGCCCTGTTTTCTTGTAGGAAAAAAAAAAAAAAAGCTAGCAGCAAGCTCTGCCTATCCTAGCAGTGCTCTTTGCGTTGGAATTAATGAGTTATTATTGCTTTTTATCTTTTAATAAAAATAAAATCCCTTCCATTAGCTTAAATCCTCCCATCAGATGGGGTCATGTGGCAGCTCTGGTTGGTTAAATCTCTCCTCACTTCTCAGAGATTCAGGGGGAATAAGAAAGGAAATAAGGCCAGGGATTAAGGAAACAAGAAAAAGGCCAATTTGAAAATGAAACAGGATTAGCCCAGAAAAACAACTTTACAGAAGGACAAGGAGAAATGCAGCAGGCTGGAGGAGCAGCAGGAGCAAGGACCAGGTGTGTGTGTCAGAGACTTTGGGGTGCAGGATGGGGAGCACAGAGCTGGGATCTGCCTCCTCCCCCTCTGCCTTTCCCCAGCTCCCACCTCCTTATTGCCAAGGGGAGCAAAGGACACCACAAACCAGTCCCTGGTTTCATTTCCCCCCCCCAGAGGAGCAGAATCCTACTCCCCAGCCAGGGCTCCTCTCCTACCTCCGTGGAGGAGCTCTCCTGTTCCTCAGCTCACTCTTCCCAGGGGTGTTCTCCTCCCCAGCTTTCTGCAGGTACATGGAGGGATAATAACCTGTGTTTTCATCCTTCCTGCAGGGCAACACGAAGCAACACACAGCTTGAAGCCTTGGCTCTGTCCCCACCACCTCCTCACCCTTTGTCCCCAGCAGGACTGAGGATGCTGGGGGGGTTGTTACACAGGATGGGTTTTTTGTTGGGAAAAATCCAACCATTAACCCAGCCCTTCCAAGCCCACCCTCAGCTCCACAGCTCTGAGATCCCTCAAGTGATGGGGACTCCCTGGGCCAGGCCCTGACAGACCTCCCAGTGAAGGATTTTTTCCCAAGATCCAGTTTTTTCTCTTGCAGGGGTGGTGGTTTCAATGTGCCCTCAACTCCTGTGCCTGTGGCTCTTCCTGGAGGTGAGGTAGGCAGAGGGCTGAGGGATGCCTCACAGCTTCCAGGGTCTCACCAGCTCCTGTTATCCCCTCACCTGGCTCCTGAAACATTGCTCAGCACCTCCTGCCAGACCAGAAACTCTTTCTGGTCCCTCTCACATCTCCCTCCAAGCCTGGCATGCCCTGGAGATCCTGCCAGCACAGCTTGGGACAGGAGGACATCTCCTGCCCTGCTGAAACCTGCAACTTGGGATCCACGAAGGAGCTGGGGATGCCTTTGGGAAAGCCTGAGATTGCAGGTGAGACAGGTGGGGGGGGTGAAAGCTGAAAATCCAAATGTGCCAGAATGCTTGGAGGCAAAAAATAACACTTTTTAATTTCCCATCTGCCTCTGTCTTGGATATCTCTGAACCCCCCAGCAGAGAAAACCTCAGCTGCAATGTGGCAAAGCCACTGGGGGTTACTGGGAGCAGAGCTGGGCAGGGGCACCCACCCACCAGTGACTTTCCCAGCCCTGATGGGGGAACCCCTGCCTGAGCCCCCCACTCTCCTCCTTTCCCTGTGTTCCCTCTCACCTGACAACCCACCAGCCATCCAGCAGCTTGTGGATGACTTCAATGGTGTCACCATCCTGGAGGGTCAGCTCATCCTCCTCCACTGCTCTGTAGCTTTTCTGGACAAGGTACTGCTCACCTGCTCACAAAATGGGGACAGCAGGGTGGGTGCCACCACCCCAGGGACAGGTTCCATCCTCTCCAGCTGCTGAGGAGAGGAGGCACCCAGCATCTGCCCGAGGTACCACACAAAACCCAGGGTGCTTCGGGTCTCTAAGTTTGGATTCAGAATTCCCTCAGCCTTGCTGGTGCCTCTGGCTCATCCCAGCCCCTCTCCAGGAGAAAGCTGGGGAATTCCAGCAGGGGAAGCACCCCCGTGGCTGCTACAGAGCATGTTTGCAATTTGGGTTATTAAATGAGGAAGAAGGAAAGGTTGTGCTCACAGCAGCTGTTGCAGGGTTCTGAAAACCAAAGATAAAGCCCAGAGGGCAATCAGAGTGTCACAGGCTGGGTTTGGCTGGAAGGACCTTAAAGATGATTTATTCCCAATCCCCTCCACGGTCAGGGACACCTCCCACAGCCCAAGGTGCTCCAAGCCCCATCCAACCTTCAACACTGCCAGGGATGGGGCAGCCACAGCTTCTCTGGGCAACCTGGGCCAGGGGCTCAGTTGCCACGGATGCCCCCTCTGCCATGGGGGGCGATGCAGGGGCTTGATGAGGATGGGGCAGCACTGGGGGGACCTGCACCCTCGTTTGGGTGCTGCACTGTGCTCCATCACCCACCCAGCAGCTCAGCATGTCCCCAGCTAGCTCAGGTGCCACTGGATGAAGATGTGAATCTGTGACCGGCCCAGAGGAGCTTTTAGTGGTCAGCTGGAAGCAATGGGAAGCTCCTCAGGTTGGGAATAAAACATTGAACCGTGGCATTTATCCCTCCTGGCAGCTCCTACAGACCCATCTCACTGCCCAGCAGTGCTGCTC
This sequence comes from Heliangelus exortis, assembly GCF_036169615.1. Classification (NCBI taxonomy): domain Eukaryota; kingdom Metazoa; phylum Chordata; class Aves; order Apodiformes; family Trochilidae; genus Heliangelus; species Heliangelus exortis. The sequence continues at coordinate 1,718,578 of NC_092442.1, read as the reverse complement.
AGCGGGACCTTTGCCATGAGCCCTGGAGCAGCAGCAGCAGCAGGAGGCTGCCCTACCCCCCATTTCACCTGCGTAGTTGGGCTCCTGCTCTTCAGACTCATCGGGACCATCCAAGGGCTCCAGGTAGGCAGCTGGGACCCAGCCTTGGTTGTTCTTCAGCTGACAAAACCACCAACCTGAGATAAAGGGAAGGGAAGGGAAGGGAAGGGAAGGGAAGGGAAGGGAAGGGAAGGGAAGGGAAGGGAAGGGAAGGGAAGGGAAGGGAAGGGAAGGGAAGGGAAGGGAAGGGAAGGGAACGGAAGGGAAGGAAAGGAAAGGAAAGGAAAGGAAAGGAAAGGAAAGGAAAGGAAAGGAAAGGAAAGGAAAGGAAAGGAAAGGAAAGGAAAGGAAAGGAAAGGAAAGGAAAGGAAAGGAAAGGAAAGGAAAGGAAAGGAAAGGAAAGGAAAGGAAAGGAAAGGAAAGGAAAGGAGAAAAGAAAAGAAAAGAAAAGAAAAGAAAAGAAAAGAAAAGAAAAGAAAAGAAAAGAAAAGAAAAGAAAAGAAAAGAAAAAAGAAAAAAGAAAAAAGAAAAAAGAAAAAAGAAAAAAGAAAAAAGAAAAGCAGCTGGGGGGGTTGTGGGGCACCAGGGTTGTCCCCAGCTGGGGTCAGGCATCCACGTGGCTGGGACAGAAGGGACAGTGCTGGGGACACCCTTGTTTACACGGTGCAAGCAAGGAGCTTGGCTGCTTCCTCTTGGGCAGGAAACCTCACAGACATGTGAGGGGCTGCAGGGCTTCCTAGGATTGCCCCACCAGCTCCCCAGCTGTCATGTGGCTCCATGTGAATGTGAGCCACGTCCCAGGGAGTGGGGGGAGACACGGAGAGGTCTGGTGCTGCTCTTTGCATTTCCTCTGAGCTTCTCCTCTCCATCAGGAGACCCTCACACAACCACCCACGGCCCATGCAGGGGGATCCCGGCTCCTGGAGCATCCTGTGCAGCTCCTGTCCCTGGCCAGGGGCTCTGGAGGGAGGGATGGGCACGTACCACTCTCACTCTTCTCCACGACATCCACCATGTCCCCAGCTTTCAGAGCCATCTCAGATGTGGAGCTCTTCTCATAGTCAGCGATGGCTCGGTACGTCTGCAGGATGATGGGACCCGTGATGTCTGGGGAGGAGAAGTGGGAGATGAGCCCTCTCCTGCCACACAGACACCCTATTCCAGCTCAGGACAGCCCAAAATGCTCACCAGGAACTTTCTGAGCCTGAACCAGCTGGACCCCAGGACACAGAACTATTCCCCTTAGGCTGCAGCTCTGGCCCCAGCAGGGCTGGTTCAGGTCCCTGTGCTCCTGTCCAGAGGTTTTGCAGCTCTCCTCAGCTCATCCCTGCCCTCTCCTCCCTGGAACTGCCCCTTTCCCTGCTGGGTTTTGCTGTTGGTTAAACACCTCGGAGGCATCTTACCACTGAGGGTTTTCTTGGCATCCTTTGGCAGGAGGAAGACCTCAGGCTTCTTGATCCTAGAGGGGTGGGAGCAAAGGCAGCTCAGTGCCAGCAGCCCTGGTGCCCTCCCTGGGGGCTGCAGGATTTGCCCCAGAGAGCAGGCAGGAGGACTCACCAGCTGTCTGTGACAGGGTTCATGTCCTCAGGACGGACCTTGAAGAAGTTGACCACGTGGAGGCAGCGGGAGATTTTGTGGGGCAGGTTGAGCAGGGTGGAGCAGTACTCAGACAGCGTGCCCTGCCTGTTCTGGGTTGAACGCTGCCCATCAAACCACTTTGGGGCTGGGAGAGAGAGGAAAATGCAGAAACTGCCCAGCTGGGAGGGCTTTTCCTGGCAGACTGCTCTGAATCATTAATTTTTCCCCTAAAAAGCAGTGGGTTTGGCCCCGGGGTGCTGCTCAGCTGGGTAGAGCCCATGAGATGCTGCTGGTGCCAGTGTTGGGGACAGCCCTGGCAGCATCCTGACCACTGCCTTGTCCCCAGTGCCTCCAGTTTCCCCAGTGGCAGCGTGTGGGAAGGGCCCCAGCCCCAGAGAAGCCCCCCAGCCCCAGCACCCTGCACAGGGCAGGTTTACTGCTCCTCCTCCCCGAGAGGAGTCAACCACAACCCCACAGTTGTTTCTCCTGCTCCTTCCTTTCTCCTTTAAAGCAGGAAACTGAACCAAAAGGGGAATTTTGCTGACCTGCACCTTGCATGGGGACAACCCAAGGTTCATCCCTTGTCAGTTCAGACAAATTGCATCACTTCCTCTTACAAAAGAGCTGCCACAATGGCACTAAAAGATCTCAGTCATGGGGTCACCAAAGGAGGGCTTGGCTCAGCTCAGGCTCCCCAAAGCCAGACCCTTTGTGCTAGCCACAAGTCCTGGCTGATGCTGCAGGATGTGTCCCCAGGGTGCCCACCCTTGGGGGGAGGCAGGACTGGGTCTGTGGGGCTGGCAAAACCATCTTGGGAAGGTGAAACAACCACTGCCCAGACTCTCCTGGGCTTGTGACTTCAAGCCAGGGGGTGCAAAAGCAGAAATCACCCAAGCACCTGTGGAGCTCAGCCCACCAGGGAATTTTCCAACCCCCCCTGCCCCACTGCTTCCCCCTCTCACCTGGCAAGTGGGGGATGATCCGGCTCTCCACGTTGATGTCCCCAGATTCAATGGGGAACATCTCCTTCAGTGCTTTCTGTGGAGCAGAGCCAGGCATGGTGCTGAGGATGGCACCGGGGGACCTTGTGGCACCACTGCCCCCACCCCTGGCTCATCCCACTTCCCAGCACCATTTCCCTGGACCCTGACCCCAGGAGGAACCTGCCAGGGGAAAGCAGAGCTGGTGGCTCCCCACATCCAGGAGCAAAAGGCATGGAAGCAGAGTGACCCAGGAGCTTCTTGTGAGCCAGCTTTGGTTTGGGGACAATTTCAGTTGGAATTCACCCTCCTTTTGCCCCTTCCACCCCAAACCCTGGTGTGCTGGGCTGGTGCCCACCCCGGGAGGACTCACATGGAACTCATAAATCTCAGTGAAGCGGCGGTAGATGAGCTTTTCAGAGAGGTCGTTCCACTTCACCAGGAACATGTAGACCTGAGGGGAGCCCATGTTTCCATTTTTAAATAAAATGCATCTTTTCCTTCCACTGCCCCGACGCCAGCAGCTGTGCCCAGGCAGCCAGCAAGCTGGGCAGGGACAGAGAGGGGACACAAAGACACAGAAAGGTGGGAATCAAAGAGGCAAAAGCCCTTTCCAAACCTGCAAAGTTAGCAACAGCTTGCAAAGGTGTCCCTAATTTAGTGGAAAAAATTCCATCCTCTGCCTCCCTCCAGCAACCACGATGAAACCCCCCTGCACAAGGATGCTCTGAAGCCCTTGGTTATTTTTATCTAAAGAAATCTGCTGGCCAGCCAGGCTTTTTACCCTGTTCCTCAGCTTGTGGGAAGGTGGCTGTGAACTCACGTAGTGCTGGCTGGGGAAAAACCTCTTCTCGTAGCCCAGCAGCTCGATGTGCCGGATGAAAGTGTCCCCCATGGCTGCTCCCGTCCCGTCCCGTCCCGTCCCAGCCCCGCTCCTGCCTCCTCCTCTCCTCCCTCTGCCCTCGCACAGCTCCGTGGTTAAAGCCCCAGAAAAGCAGAAGTTCTGCTGCAGTCCTGCCCCAAGGCTGGGTCCGGGTCGGTGTTTCCCGTAGGTAGAGTCCGTCCATCCCGGCTCCTCCGGCAGCGGAGATTCCCTGGAATCCGAGAGGAGGGGTCCCCTCCGGCCACCGGAGCTGCCCCGCGATGGCACAGGGTGCTACAGCACCCGTGGGTGACAAACTGTGGGCAGGACGAGTGGGATGGGACATGGGGTGAGCAGGTTTCACCCTCCTGAGCAGACCGGGATGGGCTGAATGGATCCTGGAAGGAATTCCCCGAGCCCAGGGGTGGCAGCACCATCCTCTGAGTGGCCCAGGGACCCCCCCGTGTTCCCCATCCTCTGAGTGGCCCAGGGACCCCTCCCGTGTTCCCCATCCTCTGCGTGGGCAAGGAAACCCCCCCCCCGTGTTCCCCATCCTCTGAGTGGCCCAGGGACCCCCCCGTGTTCCCCATCCTCTGCGTGACCCAGGGACCCCCCCCGTGTTCCCCATCCTCTGCGTGGCCCAGGGACCCCCCCCGTGTTCCCCATCCTCTGCGTGGGCAAGGAACCCCCCCCCCGTGTTCCCCATCCTCTGCGTGGCCCAGGGACCCCCCCGTGTTCCCCATCCTCTGCGTGGGCAAGGAACCCCCCCCCCGTGTTCCCCATCCCTTGCGTGGCCCAGGGAACCCCCCCCCCCGTGTTCCCAGGGCTGGCAGGGAGCCTGGGGTAGGGTCGGAGTGAGAGAGCAGCCTGCAAGAGCTCCTGCCCTGGCATCATCGTTTCTGGGCAGTCACCTGCAGCTGCCTCCAAATCTGACACCAAAAAACTCCCTCCAGCTGGGAGCCCCAGCTCTGCTCCCTGCCTTACAGCACCCATGGGGACCCCCAGAATGTTTTAGGTTGGGAGAGACCTCCAAGCTCATCCAGTCCAACCTTTGACCAACACCATAACCTAAGTACCAAACCTTGTCCCTAAGGACCAGCTCCAAATGCCTTTTAAATGCCTCCAGGGATGGTGACTCCAGCCCTGCCCTGGGCCATCCCAATGCCTGACAACCCTCTCAGTGAAAAAATATTCCCTAACATCAGCCTGAACCTCCCCTGGTGCAGCTTCCATCCGTTCCCTCTGCTCCTATCCCAATTTCCCAAGAAGAGGCTTTTTCCCTCCTCACTCAGGGGTGGGAAAAGCTCAGGCTACGCTGAGGATGGATCCCTAAAACCTCCCCCCTGGGAGAGCAGCAAAGCCCCCCCTGAACCAGCAGGGCAGCAGCATCCCCCTCCCCTGCCCCCAGCAGGAAGGGAGGAAGGGATGGGGGGGCTGTGGGATGGGTCCTGGGGTGCTCACAGGCAAAAACTCCTCGTTTGTCCCCAACAGGGGCTGGGATGTCCCACAGAGGTGGCCAGAGATGGGACTGGAGGGCCCTGTGAGCTGCAAGGACAGAAGCTTTAATGCTCTGGATGCACTAAAAATAATAATTAAAACAAAGAATAAAAAGAATAAAAAAGAAAAATTAAAAATTTAGAAATAATATAAAATAATTAAATTTTTTAAAATAAAAAATTAATAAAAAAAGTAAAGTAATATAAAATAATTAAAATAAAATAAAATATACTGCCTGTGAACAGAGCTATGGTTAATTCCCCTGCCTCTCAAGTGTGGTGCTTTGCAGGTGTTGAGATCAGAAACCCAGTCATTTAAATTTGGTTTCTTGTTATTTCAGCCCCGGGACTTCCCTGTGTGCAAAGCAAAATGACACAAGCAGTGATATTAAAAAAGCTCCCTCCAGGGCTGTTGGGATTCTGCTCAGTTAACAGTCAGACTGCAGCTTTTTTATGCAGAACCACCATGAGCTTTGTCACAAAAGCCAATTTTGTAATTACGATTTTTTTTCCTACTAAATTCAAAACCACTTTTCAGACAGAAAGCTACTGGAAACCACTTCATTTACATTGCTTCCTATTTCCTCAGGTTGTGAAACGGAGCTCCCAGATGGTGATGGGTTAGAGCACAGTGAGACACAACATCTAACTCAGTAGGATTAGTTCTTAGGTTTCCCAAAAGCTCTCCCCCCAGTTACTATCAGCAGAGATTTTAAAGAGAAGTAACTGGGAGTAATGACCCCTCTGATAAAGAAGCTGGAACTCCTGAGCTGGTGTTCTGGGGAAACGAGGCTGGGATCTGGATGCAGGACCTGGTTTCTGAAGTTAAAAGCTGAAGGCACTCCCCCCACTTCTGTTCAAAATGGAATTTTGATTTTTCAGTTTAAATTTAAGCTTCACTCAGGGAATTCAAGGGAAGCTTTGCCTGTCCCTGCATGTGTGGGCAGCACTGCCTCATCCAAGAGCTTTTGCAAAATCATAAAAATGCCTCTTCCTCACCCCACCCCGGACAGGACAGATAGGAAAAGGAACAAAGGAGAAAAGGCTGGAGTTTTACATATGGAAAAATCCCAGATCCCAAGGGAAAAGCAGTGGCCAGCAGCTGCACAATCCCAGTGCTCGACCTCACCTGAGTCTGGTGGCTTCCACTGTGAGAAAAACCAAGGTGCCAAATCCCAGGAACACCAGGATCCACCAGAGAGTGTAGATTCCTACATTTTTGGATCCTAAATTCCTATTTAAGGGAATTGGCCCCAGGCACAGCACAGGCTTCTGAAGTTCAGCAGCACAGAGGGAGCAGACACCAGGCTGCAGCTCCATCATCACAAAGCTTCTCTGCTGGAACAAAACCCACTCAGAACTCTGGGAAGCTGTTGCAATGTTTATTTGATTTATTTATTTACTTGTTTATTATTACAGCCAAGGCTTTAAAAAAGGGATTATCACTCAATACCTGAAGAGTGACACACCTCATAAATTACCAGCTTGGAAACAAGTGACATTTTCATACAGTCAACATCTTAAAAAGTCTGCTGCCTGTTAAGATTATTTACAGATAGATAATTCTCCATATAAAAACTGGAAAGTATAAATATTAGTGCAATTATTTTGTCAATTTTCTCTCTACTGGATGCAACCCAAAGTGTCTGAGACCCAACAGAGCTGTCAGTGCTGACCACCAACACACCCATCAGCTTTCTTGCCAGTCCAGCAGCAAGAGGGACACAAGGCACTCCCAGTGTCACAGGAGGACTCCAGTCCTTCCAGTAAAACCACTGCATCAGTTTTCACTTCATTTTTTCCTTCTCAGCTCCTGCCCATGAAGCTTGCAGGATGCCCACTCTGCTGTTACTAATAAACTAATAAAAATTAATAAACTAAATAAACTAAAAAAAAAAAAATAATAAATAATAATAAACTAATTATAATATTATAAAATAAACTAATCTTCAGACAAAGAAATTAGAACAGGTACTATTAGCATACTAAAACCTCACTTCCCTGACCTGGAGGTTAGAAAGTTAAGTTGCTGCCAACAAAGTGTTTTGAAGGAGATATCAAAATTGACCTCATAAGAAATAAAGGCTTCTCATTCATGGAATTAATTCTTTAACAAGCCATCGCAATTAAATTTATTTTTCTCAGATTCATACAGAATCCTCTACTTTGCTTTGCACACAGAGATCCTAAAGGTTTAGGTACATACTCACAAGCACAAAATAAATCATAGCTCAGTGAGTATTCTTCACTCCTCTGAATTTTTTATTGTGCTCTATCAAAAGCATGCCTCAATCTGTTCTAATTCAGAACAGTTTTATGGGGAGCTGGGATTGCAGTTACTTTTTTAAGACTTTCAGTGATTTTGAGAAATCCCGTGAGGTATTTTAATTTTGATATTTCACTAAGGCAGTAGCCTGGAATTCCTTGCACACTTCTGGGCTGCTGCCTCACCCTTATTTTGATGGAGCACTGAGGATCAGCCCCATCCAGCCTTGCTGTGCAAAAGCTGCTTCCTAAAGATAGCAGAGAAAGGCTGGGCTGAACCATCCTTCTGCTTTTTCAAAAGGGGAAGTCAAGAAAAAACCAGCTGCAACCCTGGGGAAAGCAGCAATAACTCATTTCCCCATTCTAACCATTTCTAGCAGCAACTGTGAAACCTGCCCTTGCCTTGCTGCCAACCTGGTTACAGAGCTACCTCAACTCAGCAATGTTTGATCAAGTAATCAGCAATTAAACACGGTGGTGGTGATGGTTTGTAAGCAAAGAGGTGGGGGTTACTCACCCCAGGGCTGACTCCCAGGGGGCTGTTTGCTGAGGGGGAAAAGGCAGCACAGTGCTGGTCACCACCACTTGGCCACCTGGAAAGCACTTCTGAAAATACCTCAGCATGGAGCCAGCCCTGCTCCTCCTGCCACCAACAGTGCAAGGAACAAAGATATAAAAGTGAGAGGGAACAAATACATAAAAGTGAGAGGGAACAAAGATATAAAAGTGAGAGGGAACAAATACATAAAAGTGAGAGGGAACAAATACATAAAAGTGAGAGGGAACAAATACATAAAAGTGAGAGGGAACAAAGATATAAAAGTGAGAGGGAACAAATACATAAAAGTGAGAGGGAACAAAGATATAAAAGTGAGAGGGAACAAAGATATAAAAGTGAGAGGGAACAAATACATAAAAGTGAGAGGGAACAAAGATATAAAAGTGAGAGGGAACAAAGATATAAAAGTGAGAGGGAACAAATACATAAAAGTGAGAGGGAACAAAGATATAAAAGTGAGAGGGAACAAATACATAAAAGTGAGAGGGAACAAAGATATAAAAGTGAGAGGGAACAAATACATAAAAGTGAGAGGGAACAAATACATAAAAGTGAGAGGGAACAAAGATATAAAAGTGAGAGGGAACAAATACATAAAAGTGAGAGGGAACAAATACATAAAAGTGAGAGGGAACAAAGATATAAAAGTGAGAGGGAACAAAGATATAAAAGTGAGAGCACCCAGAGCTGCAGGGAGCAGTGGTGGAAAGGTAAGGATGGTCCCAAGAGCTCTCCCTCACCTCCAGAGCACATCCTGCTCTGAACTCAGGTGCTGAACTTGAAGCTGCTCCCCAGGAACAGACACTGCATCCAATTGAATTTAAGGCCTCCAAATTTTCCTTGAAAATACAATACAATACACCTGGAGCTGGATTTCTGTCTGGAAGGCATGGCTGGAAGTGACTCCCTTGGCTGGATGGAAGAGCTGTGCTGCAGCATGCTCTGCCTGCCTACACAGTTGCTGCTAGAAATCCAGTTGTTGTAAACTATGTAAACATACACTGCAGGGACAATCATGAAAACCAAGAGAAAGGTCTTTATTTTTTAACCAGGGAAGAAAATTTATCATTTGTGCATAACACAGTCACCCCAAACTCAAGCCAGTTAAAAGAGAAACCTTTACAATAGAATCTGTATCTTCTCCACAGAGATCATCATACAGCCAGAACTTTATATCTTACTGTGAAACTTAAAAACAATCCATCCATGAGGCTCAGATGTCATGTGGGGCATAACTAGGACTGCAGAGGACTTGTGACACTGTAGAACTTGCAGCAGGTTTCACAACTCATTGTAGATGAACAGGAGGGCATCCTCCTGAAGCCCTCAGGAGAAAAAACATTCTCAGTGGTCCAGGAGATTTTTTTCCTATGTTAGGACTGCAAAACCAGACCCATCATATCTAAACCAGGTGATACTCTGATAAAACATGCACTTAGAGCTTTGAATTATTGTTATTAACCATTTAAATGGTTAATTTAAACCATTTAAATTGGTTCCTCATCACTGAAACACACTGACCATGTCACAGGCCAGCTCATTAAGGAGTACTCAGGTGAACCAGTTCACCTTTTATTTATTGAAAATATGATTTGTGAGTTATTGTAGGAAAAACTAGCTCAAATATACAGATACTGCTGTCCAATCAGCCATGAAAGGAGTAAGAACCAAAACTTATTTATTCCCTCCCTGGCCTCCAAAGTAAAACTAACAAACTGAACTACTTGTAGGAATTTTTCTTCATTACAAGACTTGAGTTGCATTTAGGTACAGTGAAACTCAGTGTTTTTGGGAAATGTAGACAGCCTCTGTTAAGTCCTTGTTGCTTTTAATGCCCACCATCTCCTTAGCATTGTGCATCAGATTTAGTCCTTATACTACAATCCAATGTAAAACCAGACATTCCAAATCTGCAATCACTCTTTACTTCAAGTCAATTCATAGAACTGCTGAAAAAGTAGACATTTCTATTCAAAAGTATAAAAAGGACTTGTAGAGAAGGTACTTCTCTTATATAGTTATATTACACAGCTCCAGACAGGCCTGGCAGGCTCTTCTCAGGACTGGAAGCTTCTGACTAGATAAGAGAAAGGACAAAAGTGAGTTAGTTTTTTGCACTCTGTATCTTACTACAAATAGGAGTGGTTTGCATTACACCTCCTCGAGTTCTCTAGGCCTAGGTGCAGAAAGCATGAATACTGCTCTCAATAAATGTGAGATTAAATGTGTGTTTGAGGGGTCTCTGGAAGAATTGCAGAGGGACCTGGACAGACTGGAGAGATGGGCTGACTCCAATGGGATGAGGTTCAACAAGGCCAAGTGCCGGGTCCTGCACTTTGGCCACAACAACCCCATGGGGAGCTCCAGGCTGGGCACAGAGTGGCAGAAAGGGACCTGGGAGTCTGGATTGCCAGGAAGCTGAAGAGGAGGCAGCAGTGTGCCCAGGTGGCCAAGAAGGCCAATGGCATCCTGGGCTGGCTCAGGAACAGCGTGGCCAGCAGGTCCAGGGAAGGGATTCTGCCCCTGTGCTCAGCCCTGGGGAGGCCACAGCTTGAGTCCTGTGTCCAGTTCTGGGCCCCTCAGCTCAGGAAGGAGATTGAGGTGCTGGAGCAGGTCCAGAGAAGAGCAAGGAGGCTGGGAAGGGATCCAGCACAAGTCCTGTGAGGAAGGGCTGAGGGAGCTGGGGGTGTTGAGGCTGGAGAAGAGGAGGCTCAGGGGAGACCTCATCACTCTCTCCAACTCCCTGAAAGGAGGTTGGAGCCAGGGGGGGGTTGGTCTCTTTTCCCAGGCAACTCTCAGCAAGACAAGAGGGCATGGTCTTAAATTGTGCCGGGGGAAGTTCAGATTGGATATTAGAAAGAATTTCTTTACTGAAAGGGTGATCAGACATTGGAACGGGCTGCCTGGGGAGGTGGTGGACTCTTCGTCCCTGGAGACATTTAAAAAGCAACTCGATGTGGCACTCAGTGCCATGGGCTGGTGACTGTGGCAGTAGTTGTTCAAGGGTTGGACTCAATGATCTCTGAGGTCCCTTCCAACCCAGCCTATTCTATGATTCTATGATTCTATGATAATTTAGACCAAATATTTGCTTCAGTATCAGCTCAGCAGATGGCCTGAAGCACCCAAAAACCCCAAACCACTGCAGCACCAAATGGTGCAGCTATGCTCAGACAACATTTCTGAGCTTCAATGGACAAGTGAGATGGGTTTTATGCCTCCAGTGGGTGAAGTGCTTTCCACTTCAGGATATTTTCTCCTGCCATGGTCAGTTTTATGGCAAATGTTTGCAAAGCAGATTTCACCATTGTGTTAGGAAGATGCCTGCTGTATTCTCACAGACACTGGTGAATCTGCCTCTGCCAGATCCTACCAAATCATTCTGGGATTTATCCCTTCAGCCCCTCATCCTGATGCTCTCCATCATGTGCCAGGCTGTGGTTAAGCTGCATGGATTGAGAACCATGGCCAAGGTTGGCCTTGTCTCCAAAAAAGCCAGATGGTGCCAGGAGTGAATCCTTGCAGGAGTTGCTGCTCCATGTGTGGGACAAACTGGTGGCATCTGGGCTGCTCAGGAGGGTAGAAAAAACCAGCCAGAGCTGGGGTTTGCTGCCTGCCTGTGCCCCCAGAACTGGAACAGGACACAAAGATCTTATTCTCTGGGATAAAAACCATGTCCTCTCCTTGCTGAAGCCAGGCAGGCTGCAGCTCCAGGATACTGAACAAATGCATTTAGGAATGAGTGAAGGCAAAAAGAGTAGAAGGGAAAGATCCAGACATTTGTGCATTGTAAATTAAACTAAGTTTTTTATAAGTTAATGGGAAAAAAAAAATTAATATCAAACTTCTAAAGGAAGCTGGTTTGTCATCACAGCTTGGTTTCCACAAAGCACCCCAAGCTTAGACAATGTTGCAGTCACAGTGAAGACTTTTCCTGCCAGATTATAATTTGGGAAGCTATAGCCTTTACCAAGAATAACACCAGTCTTTCACAAAAGCATGTCAGAGCTCTTCATAACCACTTATTCCCTAAACTTCCACTTGCTCTGCCTCTCAGGTAGGTAATTACCATCATCCATTTTTATTTATGGGCCACATTTTCCTAGGGCTGCCTGCCTCACAAATCTGGGCACAGGGTGCTTTGTGTTGTACTGGATAAGGTAATGAAAACATCCTACATTTTATAGGTGAGCACTGAGACAAATGAAATCATTCACAAGGAAGGACTGGCACACACAAAAATGTTAGTCCTTGGCAGGCACTGACTGCAAGAAATACTAAATTCTTTTACCCAGTATTGCTGAGGTCTTCCACGTTGGGCCTGATTCTTGATTTAATTGAGAACTTTCTTCTGTTTCTGTAGTACCTGTTGAAAAAGCAGTAAGAAATGAAGAAAAAAAGGAAATGTCTCAACCAACTTTATTGTTGTCATACTTAGGTAAAAAAAATTATAAAAATATGATAAGCATTTATTGATCATTTTAAACTACTAAGAATAGTTTAAAATTAAAATTAAACTATTTAAAACATATTCAACAGCAATCTGATTCTCTGGAAATCACTGCTTTCACATCAATGTGAAGAAGCCTGGGATCTTTCTTTAAAAAAAAAGAACAGAAATAAAATTTAGTGTCAGAAGTGAAAAGTTTAAATGTCTATGTATTTTACATGTATATGTAATATGTATATTACTGAAATATTCATTGGGCAAGAAAGGAACCTACACATGATGCTTCTAGGTTATTTATTAAATTAACATCCATTGCACAACCTCTTGCTTTCACAGCACTATTTTTCAGTTTTTTCCTGTTCTTAAGACTGCTGCTCTACTTGATCCCAGCTTCTGTGCTATTATATTTCAATCTGCCCAAAACAAATTTTGACCCTAGCTAATTTTTCTTCTCCAAGGCACAGTACCACACAGAAAGCCATGCTCTAAAAAAAGAGAGAAAGAATTTTTATATCTTGTTGGCTAAAGCATTCATCATCTTTTGATAAGTTTTTTTTTTTTTCATTTCTAGGAAACTTCATTACAACATCTTTGCTTTTTCTTGTTCACAGGGATGCTTGGAGGCAAATGAAAGAAATCTCATGCCCAGACAGCACTGCCTATACAACCCAGAGTCTGATTTTCTTCTTTTTATTAACAGAGAATATGATGTTGGAAGACAAGTGAAGTTGGGAGGTTCAGGGCCAGGGTAATTCATCACTACAAAGCCAAGCCATTTCACTGCATGATCTTTTTATACTTTTCAGCCTGGTTTTGAAGCAATTTTGAGTTCTTTAGCATGCCTTGCTCAAGATCATTCCTCTGGTAACTGGGCCTGATGAATGTGGGATGAAGAATTCAAGACCACGTGGTCTGTTTCTTCAAAACCACCACTTTGCAGACCCACAGCTAGGATTTTCTCCACATCAAGGTGCTCAGGAACAACTGCCTCTCCTCCACCTAACAATTTCAGTGATCCCACCCAGATTTGGCATCATAAAGACATATAATGTTTCAGCTTTCAGTAACTGTGAGCTTAAAATCTACAGCTCAGCTGCAGACTAGCTGTAGACTCAGCTATGATTTTTTTTGTCTTGAAGGGTGCAACAGGATTAATATCTGTTTAATCTGGATTAATCTGTATTCTGAGCAAGCCCCAAACCACTGTGTGAGCCTGTAACACAGGCAGCAGCAGCTTGGGTTGACTCTTCTGGCTTCAGTGACAAACCAGGGAAACTGAACCAGCAAAAACTAGCAAGGTTTTTTCCCCAGAAAAGCATAAAGAAGAGCAGGAGTGCTGCAACTTTCTGCTTTCTCTTCAGGGAGAATCTAAACAGGATTAGGGAATTAACTCAAGTTGAGTTTGAAGCCAGCAAGTGCTGATGCTGAGCAGGCTCCATCCCTCTGCTGCTGTCAGGCTGTTACTGGGACAAGTATCCCCTCTGGAATGAAGCAGCATCCTAACAAACTGTCCCAGCACCTGGGATCTTCCAGGCCAGCCCCTCCAGAGGCAGCCACAGCCACCCAGGGCCACACTGACAAGCTGGGGTTTCAGCTACAGGACCAGAGCCCAGAGCAGACACCAGCATCCCACCTCTCAGCTCACTTCAGTATTCCTAATGACTCCAGTATTCCATATGCAAAAGCACAGGATGGGTGTAAGATCCACAGCCACCCTGGTCTCACATACAGCAACATCTGAGAAAGATACAACTTAAATATACACTTGGACAACAGGAAACAGGATGAGGTTCAACACGGCCAAGTGCCGGGTCCTGCACTTTGGCCACAACAACCCCATGGGGAGCTCCAGGCTGGGCACAGAGTGGCAGAAAGGGACCTGGGAGTCTGGATTGCCAGGAAGCTGAAGAGGAGCCAGCAGTGTGCCCAGGTGGCCAAGAAGGCCAATGGCATCCTGGGCTGGCTCAGGAACAGCGTGGCCAGCAGGTCCAGGGAAGGGATTCTGCCCCTGTGCTCAGCCCTGGGGAGGCCACAGCTTGAGTCCTGTGTCCAGTTCTGGGCCCCTCAGCTCAGGAAGGAGATTGAGGTGCTGGAGCAGGTCCAGAGAAGAGCAAGGAGGCTGGGAAGGGATCCAGCACAAGTCCTGTGAGGAAGGGCTGAGGGAGCTGGGGGTGTTGAGGCTGGAGAAGAGGAGGCTCAGGGGAGACCTCATCACTCTCTCCAACTCCCTGAAAGGAGGTTGGAGCCAGGGGGGGGTTGGGCTCTTTTCCCAGGCAACTCTCAGCAAGACAAGAGGGCACAAGAGGTCTCAAGTTGTGCCAGGGGAGGTTTAGGTTGGACATGAGAAAGAATTTCTTTCTGGAGAGGGTGCTCAGCCATTGGAATGGGCTGCCCAGGGAAGGGGTGGATTCTCCATCCCTGGAGATATTTCAAAAGAGCCTGGATGTGGCACTCAGTGCCATGGGCTGGGAACCACGGGGGGAGTGGAGCAAGGGTTGGACTTGATGAGCTCTGAGGTCCCTTCCAACCCAGCCCATTCTATGACTCTATGAAAATTCGGGTGTTTTTCAGAGCTGAAGTTCTGGAAGAACAACAGTACTCCCCCTCCCCAGCACACCCTCCAAGGATATTCAGGAGAACTGGTGAGCCCCTGTCCCAGGTTTCCCAGAGAAGCTGTGGCTGCCCCATCCCTGGCAGTGTTGAAGGTTGGATGGGGCTTGGAGCACCCTGGGCTGGGGGAGGGGTCCCTGACCATGCCAGGGGGTTGGGGAAAAAATGATCTTTAAGGTCCTTCCAACTCAAACCAGCCTGTGACTCCATGATTCTGCAGCATTCAAGTTTCCTGAGAATGGCAATCACTCACTTGCATAAATTGTGGAAACTACTGCACTAAGTAACTAGATGCATGGTCCAGGATATGAGCAAGCCCTCAAGGTCTGTATATAATCATGACTCACTAACCAAGAACACCAATTCAGAAAACTCTTTGTAAAATTATTTGAATGACAACTTTCACTGCAGTATTTTTCACAATGCAGCACGATATGAATACAGATGAAGTGTCCTGGGACCCAATAAAGGACCTTTTTCTGTGTTTTGACTGACCTGTCCCCTTAAAAAAAAAAATACAATTTGTTCTAAGTTACTTTAAAATATTTGTTGATAATAACTGAACACTCACCTCCTACTGGTGCTTTTATATGGCTTGCTTCAGCTGGCTCTTAAATGGAAATAAAATATAGTCAAATGAACATGAATGTAGTCCCAGCAATATGAATAAAGTATCTTAGAAAAATTAGGGAAATTAAGTTTATCCTGGCAAAAAGAGCCTCTTTTATGATCAGACTCAGATATCTTTGTCTGAGATAAATGTGCATAACTTTTGATAGAATCTGCAGCAAAATATAGAAATACTCAAATATTTATCACATTACACAACCTAACATTTTCCCTTCCATGTATGGATGGATCACTGTGGAGATGTATCTCAAGGTCCTAACAGAACATCATGCACACTTGCATAGAATATGCCAAGTTTGATCCAGCTTTATTAAAACCAATTAAATATAAAACTGGATTTCAAAAAGTCACCACTTCTGGTTAGTATTGTCATCAGCTGCAAGTGTGTGCACTTTGGGGGACAGCAGGAAGGTGGAGAATTGAAGGCAAAAGTATGTTTTATTTCCATAATGAGTTCTCTGTTATCTACACTGATGGATTATAGATGGGCAGGTGCTGGGATGAAGTCACTGACCATCAGCAGCTGCTTCTCTCCCCTCCCATGTAAACAGAGGGGACAGCAGCTTCCTTCATAATTATGTCCATCATACAAGTGCCTTTTATTCTTAAAATGTTTATCAAATTATTTTCTTTTGGTTTCCCAGTTTTTCCAAGTCATGGTTTACTCAGTTAATTGCAAAAGTCCTTCCCACACGACACCAACTTGGGATTATGCATTATTAAAAGGTCTGTGAATAATTAGAAACTGTGTGGGGCCAAAAGGAAGTTGCTCAATTACACTGAATTTAGCTACTCATAGCATAAAGCTAAATTCTGCACAGAGATGATGTGCACAGTCAAGACCCAGCCCAGCAGGGCTTACAGAGTGGGCAGAAATCCCAACAAAACCCACTCCAGGGCCCTACAAGGCAAACCAGCTTGGCTGAACATCTATCTGGTGCTGTAACACATACTTTAAGCTAAGCAGACATTAATAAATGGATAGTGAATTGGCCTTATCTATTGCCCCTACTAATCCTTCTTCTCAGCTCACTCATCATCTGTGAAAATCAAATCAAGGAACACACCAATGGCACAGCCTGAAGGAAGCAGCAGCTCTCTCTATTAATTTATTCATATTTAATGGCTATAAAAGTCACCATCACACATCATCTGTCAAAATAAAAAGGCTCATCACGAGCTCAGAACATCACCACTAACATCTGTCAGCAAGATGGAGAACTCCATACCCCATCCCTTCTGCAAGGACACGGGTCATGCTCTGCATCACCTGGTAGTGCTGGGGATGCTGCTGCTGCTTCTGCTTCAGCTTTGTCCATCAGCCCTACAATGAGACATGGTCACTGGTAACTCCACAAGGAAAACAGCCTCACATGTAACACCAGGCCAGTTTCAACTTCTTGAACCTGAAACTTGCCACATGAACAGGTCACTAACACTACCATTGAGCTGCACCTCAGTATCTCCTATGACAGAAAAAAAAAAAAATTCCCTATCTTGCCTGCAAGCACCAAAAATTGCCTTGCAAGTCCTCACATGTTCTTCAGAACAAAGATAAAGCATCATACACACATGAGCAGCAGGCTCAGAGCCTTTCAGTCATTCACCTCAGTATCAGACCACTCTGATCATCATTAATGGATGTGCAGAAAACCACACACTCAGCACCCAACCTGCTCCTCCAGAGATGGAAAGTGACTGGGGATCTGTGCTGATTTTATTCAGCATATCAGCCAGCCTCAGTCCCAACACACTGGGGCAGTTATGCTGGGCAGACAACAGTCAAATAAATTCCTTCAATTCTAATTCCATTCCCTGGAAATGCTATTACACATTTATCTGCCTGGAAGGTTCCCTCTTACCAAGGGATCTCTTTCCCACCTAGGAAGTTGAGCAGGTCAGTGTGGGTTAATTTCCTGAGAACTCCTAACACCTTCCTGAGAACACTTCATCCATGCAGTTCACAGCCCCCAGGTGAATATTCTGGTGGCTGAATGCAGAGGAACAAACACTGGGTCACCCAGGCTCAGGCTGGGCAAGGCCAAACCAGTGACAGGAAGTTTGAATTTCTAACCTGACACTGGCTCTGAAAGGACACGACAGAAGGGACACTGGAGTGACCACATTCTGCAGGTTTCTTCTCCTATGTTAAGATCTAAGAAATGAGATTATTTTGAAAATAAGACCTTTTTTACCCCCCTGAAGGATTTCATTAATATGGCCCAGGTGGCCATGGCACACTGAGCCACTTCATTGTCACAGTTTTTGGCAGAACACAGAATTTTTCTCTGGAATAGAGCTGTGCAGCTACTGGGAAGTTCTTGCTTGCTAACTGCTCCTGTGATGGATCCAAACCTAAGCTGCAGGCACTGTCCTGTGACTCTGCTGCTCACTCAAGGGCCTTAATCTTTTTAGGACTCTGCAGCTGAAAAATCAGGATCTTCCACTTTCATATCAAACTTAATGCTAATCTTATGCTGCTCTGTAAATTTGTCACCCTGCTCTCATTTTAATTGCACATGCATGTTTAGTCTGGAAATTTTAATGAGACAGACAAGAGAGTTGTACATAGGACTTAATCACTATGGAGCTCCTGCCACTAAGCCAAAATATAGAACATAATTCCTGGCAAGTTACAGAAATTAACCTGACATCAGTGTTTCATAAATACTTACGATTGTTAAGCACAGATTCTGGAAATGGTCTGTAAAAAAATTAAAAAACCAAAAATTAACAAAAATTACAACTGTACTGATTCTAAACTATACTGCAGGGGGGCTGCCCCCAAGGCAGCCTCACCTCATGCTTTGTAACAGAGGTCATGCTCAAAAGTGAACAGAAAGTCAAACAAACCAGAGGGAACTGTGATAGCACCTCTTAGGCACTGGGATTTGTTCAAGTGCCTAAAAACTTGACAAGTTACATACTCAGGAAGATTCCAAAGTTTCATGTGTTCTGCTTCCTGCATACAGATGTACTCTATATCTGTGTGTACATATAACATCTATGAAAACACACACACAAATAAAGCTGACATATTGTAATAGGACAAAACTACTTAAAACTATTGCAAATAAATTAATTTTGTTGGAATAACAACATCAGAGACCTTAACTCAGAAATTTTAACACAACTGAAATCCTTTAGTACTATTAACATTAATAGTACTACAAACATGCTATTTACTGCCAAGGGCTGACAGGCTCTGGACCTGGCACAGAGTTGATATGATAAATGGAAGTAAGGCTCTGCTGTAACATATGAACAGATTTCAACCCAGAAGGCAGCTTACTGGAATTAACAGTATTAATAACATGCCCTTTGTCATTCTAAATTGGACATGACCTCCAGAGAGTTACCCTCTTCATTCATGCTGAGAAACCTGGCATGTTTCCCAAAAAGCCAGCACCTTCCACCCTTTCAAGATGCAAGTTCTGTGCTTTCCAGTCTCAATCTTTTCAAGCCACAGGGCTGGCCCTGCACAACCTCCTCCCTGGCAGCCACATACCTGACAATATTAAACTTGACACAACCTGCTGAGGCCAAAATCTTCTTCATTGTGCTGAATTCCAGGTAACTGGGAGCTTTGAAGTCCACACCAGGAGGCAACCCATCCACCACCACGCAGCCAGGGTTGGCAGAGATTTTTCTGTATGGGACCTTCACAGGAGAATTCATCCCAATGGCTTCACCTAAGCAAGAGAGGTCATGTTTGTTTTCAGCTCTCTATATTTTTGGTATATGAGAAGTCCTCAGAGGATGAAGAAACAAAACAATTTCATTGTCAATTCACTTGATAATGAAACCATTATAGTGCTAGAAAGAGATGTTTTGGATTGCACTGGTGAACCTCACTAATCAGTGTTAGTTATAACCCTGACAGCTTGTTATATGAAGAACCCAGATTCCAGTTCACTAAGAAAAGTAAAGAACAGGACATCTAAGGAAAGACTGCATGAAAGAAAACCAAAATGCCACCAAAAGCAATTCCACACAGCACCAGTGAAGGACTTCCAGGTAAGGAAAGTCAGGTCATTATTGCTGTACAATGCAAATACAAAATAAAAATTAAGAAAACTACATACAGCAAAAAGGATAAGGTGCATTTTTAAAATTGCTCTAGTTCTACTTATGTGGTCAGGACTAAAAGAAGCATGGATTGCCAGCAAAATAAATGTTTCATTTATGTTGACACAGAAAGAAACAGAAAAGGGGGGGAACATAAAGCAGTCTATGCTCCTGGCATTTTTGGTTTACAATACCAAACAATTTACACACTTAGGAAAGCCTCCTTTTGAAGCACAACTTTAGTGTACAATGCCCATGTTTGTTTAATTTAATGATCATATGCATCATCCACTGTGGTGACTCAGTAACCTCAATAGGAACAACTTTAACAACATTCACACCTATGTAAAAAAGGGGAGGAAGAAGCATTTACCCCATTTCCTGCTAAAAAGATCATTTACTTGCTCTCTCAAGTGTCTGCCATTTTCTACTTTTGACAGTTGCTCACTTTCACCATCTGGAAGAAATTGTTAGAATAAAATCAGAATTAAAGCAGATTTTTTCCTCTCCTGAAGCTTGTTTATCATTGTACATTTACTCTCAGTAGGTATTTCTGCATGCTTCCAAACAGCCCTATCTTTGTTCCTAGTTTTATGAGCAACACAGAATCTTCTAACTACCCAAAAAAAAGGTTGTTAGGAAATCTGTGAGGAGCTTCAAAGTATTTGCATACCCAGTGTTAGATTTACTGCCTAGAGGTGATTTTGTAAACTTAATCTAAACCCACAAATGGTAGGGAAAGGTAAAAGCAAAGTCACCATGCAATAGATGGGCACAGCATGCAATGGTCCTCCCAGTTCCTTTCCAGTTAATGTATTATGTGCCTGAGACAGCAATAATCAGTGCTAAGACAGTTCTGTCTGGATGGTTTTTCAGCTCAGTCACAGTACTGATCTCTTGAAGTTGCCAAGAAAATCAATAATTAAGATTTACTTTATTGCATGAGCAAAAAAGGGAAAAATGTGGATATTTCTTAACTAGGGTCTGGGTCAAGAATACTCTAAAAATGTGACTGAATCCACGAGTGTTAGAAAATACTTAAAATCTCAGCAAAGGCAGAATCTAAATTATGCTTTTTGTTGACTCTACTTGTATTTCAGTGAGCCAGCAGGATTGTAGGAAAAAAGTTCTGACTGAACAAACATCATGAAGGATGTAAGCACAAAATGATGATGAGAAACCAGGCAGTGTACACACCTGGGAGAGCCACCTCAGTGATGTTAGGATCTGCCACACCTCCAGCTGTGCTCACCACTGTGGTTGTTGTGGTGTTTGCTGTATTAGATGAATCAGTTTTTCCTAAAAATAAAGAGAAATTAAAAACAATTTGTAGAGAGCCCAAAACCTTCACTGTCATAGTGAAAGAAAACATTGCAATGTAACAGATATTTGCAAAGTTTTCAAAGTGTAACCCAGTTCTATTTTCAAAATGGGAGCAGCTTCCAATGAGACACTTGCTGAAGGGTACACACTACTGCCTTCCCAAGCCAAGAGGGGAAAGAGCTAGATGGAAGATGTTAGCCTTCACCTAGCTACTTTTCTAAAAAGATGATTAAGGAAAGGGAAACAAGAGTATGTGGAGTAATTATTTTTTTTTTTTTATTAACAGAAAAAATGATACTTGCAGTTAATTCAATAACATCTCCTGATCCAGGTGTTCCCAGTGCACAGCCACAAAAGAAATCCCTTACAGTTACACTTGTGGCACAAACCAGCAGAGTTCAAGTAACTCAGGAGTTTGCCAGCCAGCAGTAACAGATAATGACTCAGTGACATTTAATCCATGGCTGGTCTGACACTGCCAAGCTGCAGCTCCTGTCTGTGGAGCACTTGTTTAGATGACTTGAGTATTAAGAACAAGTAATTAAGACATGAATTACATCTGTGAACCACACATTACTTGCTAAACTTTGATAAGAGGCAGTAAAGAATATAGTAGAGGCATGGTTATTATGAATAACTTAAAAAAATTAATGCTCCCTTGCTACAGCTATATTTAAACTGTAGCTGGTAAGTGGTTTTCCCATCTTAGAAACCAACAAGCAAACAAACAGATCAAACAATGTAGAATGAATCTTTCAGGAATTCATTAACACCACACAGCTCTCCTGGCTTGAGCTTAATCCTTGAAAAAGACTGGTATCTGGAATGCTCATCAGCTGCAAAACTCACTTTGGGGGCTTCTAGCAGGCTTTTCAGTAACAGCTGCCTTGAAAATCTCAGGCCTGCAAATAGATTGAATATTTAGTGCACAATAAGAAAAACTACATTCACAAACATTAAAGAAAATGTCATTTTTAATATTAATTTATTGAAGACAGGAATGGATATCCTCTCAGCCAAACAGACAGCCAAGAATGCAGTGACTGAGAGGCTCCACAACTTCTCTTGCTGCTGTTTCTACACTGGCACATGGGTATCTAAACTGAATCTGGACAAGAAAAATCAATTCTTACAACCCCCAACATGTGAATCTCCACTTCTCAGCTCTCAGTGCACTGCCAGTGAGTTTTATGAGTAGCCCATTAGCACTCCATGCAGTAGGAACTAAACTGGTGATGTGGTAACTGAAATGGGCTAAAGAAATCTGGACTTGCTCTTCCTCCAAAACCAGGCTATGAGTGTCTTTTGGAACAAAGAGATTGCTGTATCTTGTTCCATCTCTACAAGAGCTTTCTGACCACTTCTTTATTAATTAAAAATATTCCAGTGTGTACTTTATAGAGTAGTTTAGCAGCTCAGCAGCACAGTTTCATTTTTTTTTTTTTGGTTTGTATTTCAGTTCTCATAGAACGTGCACAAGTCTTACTTTTTAATAATGAATTTTATCCTTGATTCATTACTCAGGATCTTCTCTAGTCTTGGAATTCCAAAAGTACAAGGCTTGCGGAATGGCACCCCCTCAGGTAATCCTTCCAAGTGGAAAACCTCAGGATGGGCTTCAAGCAATGCAAATGGCACCTGGACTGGCTTAGTCAGCCCCAGAGCTTCCGCTGAAACACAGCAGCACAAAGAAAATCCCAGCTGGGTAAAGGATGGGTCTATAAAAAGAAAAGCTCAGGTATAAACAGTACGTAAGAGCTGGCACCTACACACTAGGTGAGCTGGAACCTCACAGGTGACAGCTCTGAGGAGGCAGGAAGAAAATTACATCTCAAATTGTATTTTGTTGCGACAGATCTGTTCATAATTTGCAGCTGAAAATGAGTATTTTGCAGCCAGCTCATGCCCCTGGCTTGGTCTGCATGCAAGATTATTGTGTTTATACTCCACTTTGTCACAGGCAGTGTATTCTGAACAGCACCAAGGGAAGGTGAGATCAGTGCTGTTGTTCCACAAACACCTTATTGCTCTGGAGAGTAATAAAAAGAAATTACTTGCAAAAGCTATTAGCTCCCAAAAAACCTGCAGTAAGCTGTGGGCTAGGAGGGAGCACGTGTCTCTCCAGATAGCACCCATAACATACTGACTTCTGCAGAGGCCAAAGTTACACAAAGTCCCACTCATAAAGAGAGCAAAGAAAGCTTCAAGGCATCTGCAGGATGTGGAGTCATGTCCTTTCTGGTCATCAAATAAGTAGTAATCCAACCACAACTTCTCCATTTCCAAACCCAAATAATAACTAGTGGAAACACCACAGAGACTTGTAATCAACCTGTGTGAGAATGAACTCAAATGAGAAACTCCCTGAAGTACACAGGGGTGGCACAGAGCCTTGGAACAAATCCATGAACACATCTCACATGCCTAGCTGCACATTCCCAAGGAAGACATCTCAGTAAGAAAGAATCAATAAACTTACCACATTTTTCTTCAAAAAGATTTTCAACTTTTTGCCTTAACTCAGTAATTCTGGCATTCCATGCATCTGCCAGGAAGAAATTGGAGGAATTAAATTACACAGCGAAGCAGTTTTTTAAATAAATGATTAATAACTTATTATGCTCAACAACTGGTTCACTATGACTATAAAACCCACAAAATGGCTTTCATTCTGCAACCAGCACTGGAACATTTTGCTGCAGCCTACACCTATATCCACATCAATCCTCATTTTCCTACAGCTTTGAAAAAACACTGCTAATTAAAGCAAGGACGAGGAGAACTGAAATGAATCCCAAGAGTGATCCAAATTCACAATGTCAGGCACCATAAAACTCATCTGAACCAGCACCCAAAGTTCTCCCTGTGTTCAGTGACACAGCCCTCAGGACACTTGCCTGGCTCTTGGGAACTACAAGCTCTATCACAACTTCAGTTTCAGTGAGTATGATTAAATGACCACACAGCATTTTGGTTTTTGATAGCCAGCAGCAGCAATTCCCAAACCAGCTTACTTGGGGGCCATAAGTGCTCAGTAGCTGGGCTACAAAAGGAAAAATTCAGTCACAGGTTTCAAAAAGCTGCAGATTTAAGCTTAGGAAAAAAGTCTAACAATAACAAGGAAGTTCAAGACTGTGAATACAAATCCTTCCTATTCCAAAACAATCAGTCAGCCCAAATCAGTATCTTATATTAATTCCAAACTGGCTCAGTAGGAATAAAAAATTGATTTGTTTCACATTTTATGACTAAAATGGCATAGTCATTTTATGACTGCATGGCTAAAAAGAAAGGATGGGGGACAAATACAAAAAAGCAAATAAATTCCTATACAAAGAAAGAAACTCTGCATGTAGGGATGCTGAAAGACTTGGGATCTTCTTACAGCTGCTGAGAATACAGTCATTCACCTCCCTTGACTGTGAGAGGTTTATCTAGGCTGCAAAGTGACCCAGCTTTCAGTGCAAACATTTCTGGTCCATCCTGGTCAAAAAGCTCCAGCCTGGTGCTCACAAACACAACCACCTGGCTTCCAGTCCTGCCTGGCTTTTCCTGTACTGATTTGCCAGACCTGAAGGGGTCTTGTAATGGTGATTTTGATATAACAGCTTCAATTGATGAGGGTTTATCTTTCCTCCCTGCCACTTGGGTACCTCTGCACAGTGCTGCTCAGCACTGCAAGTTTGTGGAATGCTTATTTAGCTCACACACTATGCCAGATCTAGGCTGGGTTTATGCACCAGACAACAAATCCTTCAAGGGTCTGCAGCACTGTGAAACAACAGAGCAGAAAAAGTCCAAAGGGACTGATTGATTGATTGATTGATTGAACCCAGGTTAATAGGATCTGATGGAACTGGGATGCATTTCTGCAGCATTCTCCATACCTCACTGGGATTTCTCTGATGCAGCTTATTCTACATGATGAACTGAAGGTACATGAAACCCAGAACTTCAGTTGTTTGCCAATGGTAGAATCAAACACAGCAGATCAAAATATCTCTGAGATGTAACTGCCAGATTTTTCAATACCACTACTGATTGAGTGGATGGATGCTAATTCCCCCAATATTTACCAAAAGAAAAGTCTTTTCCTCGTAATCTCAAGTTCACATTGGACTCAGTGGTTTGAGAATTAGTTTGACCCTCTGCTTGTGGTTTATTAGGACCTGTAGAGAGACATCACATGTAAGTGCAGAGAGCAGAAGAAAGGCATCATATGAACAGAACAACATTTCAAACTTCATTACTAGAGAAAACTTCTGAAGCAGGAGTAGAATAAAAAACCAACCCTTAAGAAGTTCTTCTAGGGTTGTACTTAAGCATTTGATAGAACTCCTCACACCTATCCCTTCTCTGCTTAGGACTACCTCAGTTTCCACATCTCTGCTTGGAATAAAAGGTCCAAGCAAGCTGTCAGACTTCAACATTTTACATAACTGAACCAACATTTTACCAGCTCAGAACCCAGGATTTACTCAGAAACAAAAAATAAAATTGCTTGTATATTGAAGTGTATCTGAAACCCTGAAACAAAACTGTGTCTGGAGCATGAGACACGTGTGTAAGTTAATTATGGGCTATGGAAACTGAAAGGAATAAAAAAAAACACACCAGAAGAAGAGAACAACATTAATAGAATATTTATTGGTATTTCTTCCATACCTTCAGTATTTTCATCCTCAGGAGCCTTTGAATTGTCTGCAGGATTTTCTAACCTTTTTGAACTCTTTGGACTCACTGCTGGAAGGCAACATAAAACAAACACCCTTTGATGAACATCTGCACAGCTAATGAAAAAAAAATTCCAACAGACTGAAGCACTTGAGTCTCTACTAAGCACTGGCTGCTTTTTACCATCTGAACAACACAGTGATGCTCACAGCTTGAACCAGTCAGGCACCACCAAACAATTTTGACTTCACTAATTCAGAGACTTCATTGGTTTTAAGTGTGAGGAAAAGCTTCCCTGCTTTTTGTAACCTAAATAGCAAAACTATTTATTTTACAGACAATTATAACTTAGGACTTTTTTTATTCTTTTATTCTTTTCTTCATAGCTATTTCATTTCAGCAAGTTAAATATGTTTTAGGCCATCAGTAGCAAAATCAGAGTTGTAGAAATTGGGTAAACAGCATTTTCTGTGTTGGACCAGCCTGAAGTAGATAATTTCATGCTTTGAGGAACTTTTTCTAACAATAGCAGATTTAGAGGCTGCTATGCTAGCTCAGGGGAAGTAATTAATGCCTTTTGATTGCCACACACATCTTTTTCAACCACAAGGATACCTCAGCCTGCTAAGGGAGCAAAAAGCAAGTGCTAGGAACTGATGGCAGTAGATAATACTTATTTCCTTACCTTTAGTGTTTATTTTACTAGCCAGTTCTGGAGGTAAAAAGGAAGTGACAAGCTCAGGCCTAAAAGTTGAACAGAATACAACCCAATCAATTATACATGAAGACAAAAATTCAGCAAAATGTTACAAGTTTTTTGGAACTCAGCTGAGTGCCAATTCCCATAACATTAGTTCTCTATACTAAAATTCTTCTAGAAGCAAGGGTGACTGCATCTCCTATAATTATTAAATGTTTGAAAACATAAAGCTATCCTTTCTCCTCTATTTTTGGGGGCAAAGAGAAGGCAAATGAGAAGAAAAAAAACAAAAAAAACCCAACAAAAAACCCCCACTTCCAACTACAAGGCCATATCCCCCTAGATGAACATGCAATTTATGTGTTTATATGTTTTAATGAATGATTAATGAATTTAATCCTTTTATGAGATAAAATATACAAGCAAAATGTTCTTTGTCTCATGGAGACAGAACTTGGGTAGCACGTGAAGCCTAAAGCTGCTGGCAAGAAAACCAAACAACTTCAAAAATCAGGAGTAAAAAAATCCTGACCTCCAGACATACTTTTTAACAACAAATTTGATCTTGTCACTCTCACAGACAATTCTTTCAAGGCGTGGAATTCCAAACCAGCTGGGACACCGGAAGGGGATTCCTTCTGGCAAACCTTCAACATACAAGTACTTAGGGTTTGTTTCAAACACAAGGTAGGGAACTTTCACTGCCTCTGAAAGCCCCAGAGCTTCAGCTGAAAAGAAAGATTTGATGTTAGTTCAGTCACTCAAACAGGTGGTATTTTATCTCATGTGTTTTTAAGAAGCTCAGCTTACAAAAATTCAGAGCTAATTATAAAAAAAAACAAAACAAAACAAAAAACCCAAACCAAACAAACCAAGAGAAGTATTTAAATAGATTTTCTATTATTTTCTGTAGAATTACTGCAAGTGGGGACTTTGTCAGTCTTGTTACAGGTAACATCTACATCTGCAGTGCTCAATATTTTCTTCTAAGAACCTTTTTCATCAAAAAGCTTATTCTGCTCTTATCATTTCTGTCACACAGATAGAAAAGCTACAGCCTAGGATTTGCTATAAAGTCACTTATGTCAGTTATAAGGAAGAGTCAGTGCAAAATATGTGAGAGGAATAAAGATTTCCATCTGTCCTAGCACGTTTCTGATGTTTAAATAAGTACAGTTCAATTTAAAATCTTTTTACAGAAGAGTTTTAAAATGCAGCATCATTATAAACCAGTTTGTTTACCATGTAACTTACCAAACTTCATATTAAACATCTCTTCTACTTGCTTTCTCAGCTTTGTGATCCTGACATTCCAATCTTCTTTGACTGAAAACCAGAAATGGTACAGCAGGATGTTACCCAGCTCTGCCTAAAGGGCTACATTCAAACCTATTTTTTTAACAGATAAAGGTAAAGCTTCTTCCCATAATCACAAATGAACAAAAAAGGACACACAGTGGGCAATGAGCACTCATGGCAGCCTAAAAGGTACACATACTTCCCTCTACAGAATGGAAAATCTTTTGTTTTATAGTTATAGATTTCAAACATTGCCTCAAGTGGGAGAACTTCTTCTTCACAGCCTTTAGATGCAGGAAGAAATCATTCTAGTGGCTCTTACAGAGCTGGGGGGCTTTGGCAACAAGGCAAACACATCAACCATGCCTTCTCCTGCTCCACATTGAACAGGACCTTTTCTCCCCTGCTGAATATCAGCTTTTCCTACAATCCAAACAAAATCCACAATACATTGGGATGATGACATGACTCAACTACTCATGACATGATTATTAAATCACATTATTTCCTCTGTGTGTGTGCAGAGAACTCAACACTTCTTATTTCCTGAAGCTGCAGTTTGTTTCTCCAGTGAAATGAATCTGGGAGAAAAAAAAATCTAGCAAGCTCCAGAGCTTAGTTTGGGATCCTGCTCCTACAGGGTCATGCTCTGCACTGAACACTTCTGTAGCAAAAAAGTGTTGATGCACCAATGCAGAGCATCTGGAAGATGTCTCAGGAAATAAAAAGCAACCTGGATTCTCTCTTCCTGTGCCTGAGGTACTTCCTGCTGACAAGAAGTCCTTACAATTCCCAACCAATAGAGGCCTGAAAAAAACCCCAGTGCAGTCAGCTGAGAACTGCTATGGGGCTCCAGAGCTCTGGTTCAGGCCAGGACAGTGACTCCAGCTCTCCAGGCTCTGAAGGTGGCTCTGTCCTGGTCATTCAACAACAACTGGATTGTGCTACAGTCCAGAGAGCCACTCATGTTCATAATGATCTATTTAGATGAAGAGCCCATCAGCACACTCATCCCACAAGTGATGCTTCTTGAAAAATCTCATATTGATCCAATTGTGCTTTCTCACCAAACCTTTCCATTCCCACAGGGAAACAGGACCTGTCTTACCTGGAGTGTTCAACGTGGGCTGGGTAACTTCAGGTGAAGTGACAGTCAGCAGCTCTGGCCTGCAAGCAGAAAACAAATAATCTGCCCATTCTTGTCAAAAATTAAATCCTACTACTTATTATGAAATAAATTGAAAAATTTAGATTTTTTTATTATGTATTTCATGCTTGTGAACATGCTACAAGGATATCTGGGGGGACTTGTCTGGAGTGCAAATACCCACTTTGTAATGCAGAGCATTTAATCTGCTTATTTGATACCTAGAGACCAAAAGCTCCAGGACTTAATGAAACCAGGTGTTTGATTACACAGAGTGTTTGTCTGGCCTCCTGCCTAAAAAACAAAACCAAAAACACCCAACCCCAAAACAAACAAACAAACAGACCAACAAAAAAACCCCACGACAAACAAAACCAAACCCAACCTGTTCAGGAAATAAAATGAACACTTACCTTTTGATCACAAATTTTATTCTTTTGCCCACTTCAATTATTTTTTCCAGGCGAGGGATTCCATACCAGAAGGGACTTCTAAAGGGGATGTTCTCTGGCAGCCCTTCCACATAGAGCTCTGTAGGGTGGGCCTCAAATTTCTGGTATGGAACAGGTTTGGGCTCAGTGCTGCCCAGGGCCTCAGCTGTTACAACCAAATACATGGAATTACTGGACAGTTTGGTCACCAACCTTTATCAAATGCTACCAAATCTTCAGGCTTTTGCAGTTGTGATTGCAGAGCCTGGGACAATGCAGAATATATCTAAACACAACTGAGCCTGAGTCTCAGCACATCAAACCCCTAAAAAGATGGAATTGAATCACTTTGCAGTGACAAAGTCAGACTGAAGATTACCAGGCCATAATGCAGTGGTTTTATGCAAAGCCTTTATTGTGGAGCATTGTGGAACATTTTATTCTACCTCTTATGAAGCTGACTGGTTTTGTATATTGGAGATAACATTGAAATTCACCCAGAAATATTCTAAGATTAATTATGATACTTCAATGGGTATAAATAAACACATGGTTGTTTTATTCACCATCAAAGGAAAAAACAAATCCAAACAGGAAGGAATTGAGAGCAAGTAGAAGAGCTGTACCTATAGGAGTTATAATTTTCTTTTTAAAATAAACTCACCTTGCTGTAGAAGCAGCAGAGTAACACATTTGTTTTCACTCAGCTGTCAGGATTTTAGATACTCAAACAAGATGATCAAAGGTCTCATTCATGTAGACACTCAAAGGAAATGCTGAAAGCAACCTTCAAGCAATGCAAAGCTACAGAAGAAAAGAACAATTCTGTACTCACCAAACTTTTTGCAGAAGAGTTTATCTACTGTCTTTCTCAGTTTGGCAATTCTGGAATGCCAGTCCTTTTTCCCTCTCTTTGAGGGTGACACTGCACAGAAAACAACATTACAACGGTCCCTAATTATTTTGGTTACATTTTCAGTTCTTCAGTTTATAGCATGCACAACCATCCTGCAAATTCAGGCAGCCCAGAAGCACAGGTTGAAGGGGGAGCTAGGAAAATTAATTCTAAAAAAAATAAGAGGATATTAGAACTGTGCAAAACCCCACTGAACCAGTGACACAAAATACACCCAGTGCATTGGCAGGAAGAACTGCAATGCTTTCATCACCTGCCTCCAAATCTCTCAGCTGGAGACAGGATTAGGTTTGTTTGCCAGTTCCACTTTTAAAAATTATCTTGATATTCAGAGCAGAACTTGGTATGCCTAAGGAACTAAAACTTGCTTTCAAGGAATTATCACTAAGCACTGGTACTCAAAGGAAGCTTGGACCAGAGGTTCACAGGGTAGTTTGCTCCTTGCCATATGTTCATGCTGAACTTCCAGCAGTGGTTCTGCCACTCTTTGCAGACAATCATTTCCAGAGAGATGCTGGTAACTCCATCAAGCGACTCTAGGGCTTGTGCCACTCTTCAGGACAAAAGGCAGCTTAGTTCCCAGTGTCCAAACTGTCCCCAGTCACCAAAACTCATCCTTGAGTGGGTCTTGGACCCACGTCAAGTCACAGTGCAGAGCAAACCCCAGGTGTGCTTGGCGGGTCCAGGACAACTTCCTGATGGTGACATCGTCCCACTGGGAAACTCCCCACCCCTGACTCCCCCCCACCAGGACACCTCCCCAGTGGGACACCTCCCCACCGGGACATCTCCCCACTGGGACATCTCCCCACTGGGACACCTCCCCACCGGGACACCTCCCCACCGGGACACCTCCCCAGTGGGACACCTCCCCAGTGGGACATCCCCCCAGTGGGACATCTCCCCAGTGGGACACCTCCCCAGTGGGACACCTCCCCACTGGGACACCTCCCCACTGGGACACCTCCCCACTGGGGCACCTCCCCACTGGGACACCTCCCCAGCATGACGTCTCCCCAGTGGGACATGTCCTTACTGGACACCTCCCCATAGGACACCTCCTCACCGGGCCACCCCCCTACTCCCCGCAGCGGCCTCAGGTCAGGCAGGGTCCTCCTGTCCACACGAGGCCGCTGTGCCGCCCCGCACCTCCCCGTTGCGTGAGGGGGAGGCGGGATCTGCGCGCTGCCCGCCCGCTTGAGCACCGCTCGGCGGAGCTGCCCGCAGCTCCCGTTGCCTTTTTCCTTCCCCCCCAGCTCCCTGCTCACCCCGGGCACCAGCACTCGCTCCCACCACCACTCTCCTTTCCTCCGCAGCCGCCCGCTCCCCGCCAAAACGCACCCATCCAAACGCACCCCCACCCATCCAAACGCACCCCCACCCAACCAAACGCTCCCTCACCCATCCAAACGCACCCCCACCCCTCCAAACGCACCCCCACCCATCCAAACGCACCCCCACCCATCCAAACGCTCCCTCACCCATCCAAACGCATCCCCACCCCCATCCAAACGCACCCCCACCCATCCAAACGCTTCCTCACCCATCCAAACGCACCCTCACCCATCCAAACGCTTCCTCACCCATCCAAACGCACCCTCACCCATCCAAACGCTTCCTCACCCATCCAAACGCTCCCTCACCCATCCAAACGCATCCCCACCCCCATCCAAACGCACCCCCACCCATCCAAACGCTCCCTCACCCATCCAAACGCACCCCCACCCATCCAAACGCTCCCTCACCCATCCAAACGCTTCCTCACCCATCCAAACGCACCCCCACCCATCCAAACGCGTCCCCCCACCCATCCAAACGCACCCCCACCCACCCAAACTCACCCCCACCCCTGGCTCTCCCTCCCCGGTGCTGAGGGGGATGCTGGCTCCCCCATTTGGCCCCTGCCCCCGGGCTGTTTAACACAATAAAGGACATCAAATCTGAATCGACATCAAATCTGAATCCTGCCGGCCCAGTCCTCTCACACCAACCCCGCTCCCCTCCTGCAGGGGACAGGGGGGGGCTGGGTCCCACCGTGCTCCTTGCTGAGGAGAGCAGAGAGAAAGGAGATGGGGAAAAGGGGGGGACAGGAGGGAAAAAAGTGAGGGGCAAAAAGAAATGAGGGGCAAAAAGAAAGAAATGAGGGGCAAAAAGAAAGAAGTGAGGGGCAAAAAGAAAGAAGTGAGGGGCAAAAAGAAAGAAGTGAGGGGCAAAAAGAAAGAAGGGAGGGGCAAAAAGAAAGAAGGGAGGGGCAAAAAGAAAGAAGGGAGGGGCAAAAAGAAAGAAATGAAGGGCAAAAAGAAAGAAATGAGGGGCAAAAGGAAAGAAATGAGGGGCAAAAGGAAAGAAATGAAGGGCAAAAAGAAAGAAGTGAAGGGCAAAAAGAAAGAAGTGAGGGGCAGAAAGAAAGAAGTGAGGGGCAAAAAGAAAGAAGTGAGGGGCAAAAAGAAAGAAGTGAGAGGCAGAAAGAAAGAAGGGAGGGGCAAAAAGAAAGAAGTGAGGGGCAAAAAGAAAGAAATGAAGGGCAAAAGGAAAGAAATGAGGGGCAAAAGGAAAGAAATGAAGGGCAAAAAGAAAGAAGTGAAGGGCAAAAAGAAAGAAGGGAGGGGCAAAAAGAAGCCTACTATTTTTATAGTAAAAGTTGGTGCCTTGAGGAACCACATGCTATTAAGACTCAACATTAACACTACCTTATCTAGAAGCACAGAGCTGGGTTTGTTGCAAGACACCTTTAAATACCAAGTACAGCCACTGACCTAGCACTGCCAAGGCCACTGCTAAACCATGTCCTTTAGCACCACACCTACACAGCTTTTAAACACCTCCAGGGGTGGTTGTCCTGCAGCCTCCCTGGGCAGCCTGTGCCAGTGCCCTCCTTTCAGATGGTTGGAGAGAGTGAGTCTCTCAAGCTCCTTTTCTCCAGACTAAACACACCAGTTCCCTCTGCTGCTATTTTTTTTTTTTCAGGGAAACTTTAATTCCTACACACATTAAAGAAACATCCTTACGACATAATTTCTTTGCTTAATTTACATCTTTAATGTTCACTTTAAGTACAGCCCTTGATGTACTTCTGTTATAAAAAGGTTTACTTCAAAAAAAGACTATGAGTAACACAACCTAATGGTGCTCCAGTAGGGCAGATGCTACCATTTCTATGCCTGCATCCCAGTTTGAACTGGGATTTTCTCTACATTTCAACCAGGCTGAGATTGCCAATCAGCATTTTGGGGTGGGGAGCAATTTATTTGCTCTAATTGGTTCAGGTGTACAAGCTTTGAGCACTTGCTTGGACAATTAAAAAAAAAATGCCCTGAAGCCCAAGCAACACTAGAATACAACTGAAGAGGAAAATAAGTCCAGGAAAGCAATTTAGCAACTCCAAGGAATTTAGCAATTCCTCCAAGGAATGACTCTACATGAGACAACACAGCTCTCTGTGCCTTTATCTCATCATTGCTTTTAGTATTATCTCCTAGCATTTTATCACCATTATTTTAATTTCTGTATATCATGGGTCTAGGACTACTCCTGGTGGCCAATCTGTCAACCTGAACTGTTCCACACCTCTTTCTGTTCACATATATGGAGTGAAATTTGGAAATCCTAAAATGCAATAGTAAAGCATCAAAACTATTTTGTTTTTAAACTATTTGGTAGTTGTAAGCTATGGCATGCAAGTATTCCAGGGGGCTTCTACTGCCATAATTAGACACAACCTCTGAAATGGAACCTGATGTGGAATTGGTTTGTGTACCAATGAAATGTCATCCACAGGGAAAAAGGGATCACTTAATAACATTTGGCTTGCTATGGAAAAGTCAGGAATAGCTCTGTATTCAACAGGAGATTTTTAGGCTGGTGATTTGCAAGCACCAAAACCAAAATTAAAGCAATTCACCAAGAATGATGCTCCTTTCCAGAGCAATAAAATATCTGTGAATTAGATTGTGAACTGTTTTTACTTGGTATGAGTTGCTTTCAGTGGGCTGTTTAAACGTCAGACAAGAATCACACTCAAAATAACTGAAAAATAAAATGAAGTTTCACACTTAGGTGCCAAACAGGCACCCAATTGTGAAATGACCCTGCTCAAACAAGATACTTTCCCTCATTTTAAGTCTTCTAATAATATTTAACCCTTTGGTGCTGTCAGTACTAATGTGCTGCTGAGCCAACACCAAGTCTAGGACTACTCCTGGTGGCCAATCTGTCAACCTGAACTGTTCCACACCTCTTTCTGTTCACATATATGGAGTGAAATTTGGAAAATCTAAAATGCAACAGTAAAGCATCAAAACTGTTGGTTTTTTTTAAACTATTTGGTAGTTGTAAGCTATGGCATGAAAGTGTTCCAGGGGGCTTCTACTGCCATAATTAGACACAACCTCTGAAATAAGCTGATCTGCTCTGCAGTATTTCCTCAGCCTGACTGGAGGAATCTGGCCTGAAACAAGCTGCTGATAATGGGCATCTCTGTCCCTCTGCACCTCTCTGAGGCCATTGATGAAGTTCCAGATGGTGGGGTGACTTATTCCCAGTTTGGCTCAGAGGTGATGATCAGCTCCTAAAGGGTTGTTAGCACAATCCTCAGTGCTCCACGTTCTGTCAAACAGATTCCACATGGATGGTGGAAAGAGTGGAGACTGCCTACTATATCCTGTCCCATCTGGATGACCAGTATAGCTGTCCTCAAACCAGTTGAGAAGACATTGCAGCTCTTTGGGCAGATACTCTTCCAGAACATCAAAATACTCCTCCAAGTCTGGGACAGACCCAAATGCTGAGGCCACAACCATGTTGGCCTTAAGGGCAAACTCTGTGTTTGTGTCAAACTCCTGAATGGCATCTATTGATGCCAAGTGCTTCCTCATACTCTGAACCAGGTGGAAGAAGCAGCCTTTTAGAGCTGCTCCTGGGAAGCTCTCCTCTATGGCCTTCATGATAACCATTTTGTACTCACACTAAATGGACTGTGGCCACCTGTTAAGCACCAGGGTTTTAATAAAATCAAACAACTGCTTGTATGTGGAGAGCTCTTTGCCTGACAGAATGGAGTAGAGCACAGGGTGCACCCCTCCTATGCTGCTTTGCCAGGACCACACAGACCTGGGCAAAGAGTTTGGGGGCTACTGCTAACGTGCTATCCACATACCAGGTGTTGGATGTTTGCAGAATTTCCAGCCAACTTGCTCTGCCAAATATAAGAATCCTTCTGCACCCTTCTCCAAAATCACCAAACAAGAATGACTCCTGCATGCCTGCTGCTGGTGAGTACATCTTGTACTCCTGGGGTAACACAAGGCAATTCACACTTGCTGGGTCTGCAGGTGCTGCCTCTAATTGATTTCTTGCTCACTGGATTGTTTTC
This sequence comes from Heliangelus exortis, assembly GCF_036169615.1. Taxonomy (NCBI): domain Eukaryota; kingdom Metazoa; phylum Chordata; class Aves; order Apodiformes; family Trochilidae; genus Heliangelus; species Heliangelus exortis. Next base: position 1,683,180 of record NC_092442.1, on the reverse strand, counting down.
CTTAATGTTTCTATTTTGGGAGTTACAGCCTGAACCTCTGACCTCAAGCTGGACATGCATGAATTAATAACTTGGGTTGCACCCTCCACTGTTTCTTCAGCTCTCTGCTTTATCCCTGTCAGAAATTTTTTTCACCTCAACATTTTCTGGTGAAGGCAGGTGGGAATGTTGGTGGATCATCCTGATCAACTCTCCATTCCTGGTGTGAATTCTGGCCTTGCAACTTCTCTGTTCACAATGCCAAAAGTTAACAGCACCCCCAGCTCTGCTGGCTCTATCAAACACATAGAGGAATCCATCACAAACAAACTTGGCCCTTCCTCTCTGGCTTTGGACTGTCACATCCATCTCACAAGTGGCAGCCAAGCATGATTTTTGCAAGGAGACTGTGTACATGTAAGTGAGTTAAAGTGCAAGAAATGAGTCACAGCATTTGACCACCAGCAACTCAGATTCTACAGTAACAAACATCACCATAAGCACTATGTTCATGCCTGAGTTTCAGTGAATCTCATCCTGGCAAATACAAGCTGTAAGCTCTTGTTCCCTGATACAGACAGCTCCCTGCCCAGTAAGCTATCAGCTCTGGAAATTATTGCCTTTTTTCTAGCTCTCAATAGATAAACACTTAACTTGTTTTTCCTTCTGGTTCATTAAATCAAATTAGTTGATAGAGTGTTAGTAATAGTATCACTGGCTTGGGCAGCCAGTAGAAAATTGCTGTCACTTTGTAGCTAAAGAAAATTCAGAACAAGAGGAATTGATTTGCAGGGTGTTGTTAGAAAAAGCCAACAGTACTTGTACAACTCACTTGCTTGAAGACCTACCTTCTGCAACTGGTTTGTCCAGTGGTACCTCTTCTTGTGTTGAATTCAAAAGCTCATGCCTAAAAAATTTAAGACACATACTTCAGTAGTGACATACACTTAGATAAACCAGAAATTACCAGACTCAATTTACCACTGAAGGAACAGTCAAAGAAAAAAAAAAAAAAAAGAAAACAGCAGAGAACATCATGATTCAACATTAAATTGCCAGTAACACCAAAATATTTGAAGAGCTGGTTGGAATCCTACTGACATTTTTCATGCCTGATACCCATATTAACCTGAGCAGTAACATTTCATGGCAAGATTAGAGATACATTAAAATTCTCTCTGAAGTCTAAAATGCACTTTGTAAGACACCAAGATGCAAATTGAAAATTTAGCCCTTACAAAATGAACCAAACCCATCTATGTTTATCCACATTAGAACAGCAAAAAAACAATGCTAACATTTCTCAGAGCTGAACTGGGTTTTGAGCTGACACCCAAAAAGAGGGAAAAAAGAAAAAAAAAGGAGCTCAGAACATCTCCTGAGTCTCACATCCTCACTTTAAAGGCAAAAAATACCCTACAGCAGGCAGCTGAGCCCTCAAGCAGTTTCTACAGACATCTAAGGTGTCTCTTCATGTACACTGTATTTGATCTACCTCCAGACACACCAAGGACAGGCATCCAACTAAATCACAGGAACCAGTAGCCATTCTGGCCTCAAACCTGCCCTGAGAGATGCTATATACAGATACAGCTTGATACAACATTCCAGAAAGCAAAAAATTAGAGCATAAGCTGAAATTCAGGCCAGGATCCTCAGACAGCATCAACCAACCCCAAGCCTTCAGCATGTCCTGCAGCTGCTGAAATTAAAACAGCAGAAAGAGATCTGCCCATGGTGTCTGTAATATTAGAGAGCTCCATCCAGATCTCAGCCACCACTGTGCTGCTCCAGTGATATTTATTTCTGAATTTACTCTGAATTTTCTCTGAATTTATCAGAGTGATAACAACTAAAAATTCTTCAGCAGTACTGCACGTCACTAGAAAGCAGAATTGGAAATCCTTCAAGAGAAAATGAAGCAAAGAAGAGCCAGCAGAAACCAAGGAGTAAGACATGGATAAAAATGCAAAATTCCTTACTTTTTAACCACAAAGTGGATCTGCTCCTTTGCCAGCAGTATTCTTTCCAGCCTAGGAATGCCATACAGGGATGGGTTCCTGAAGGGAACTCCATCTGGCAGCCCCTCCACATACAACTCTTCCCTGTGTGCCTGGAAGAGTGGGTATGGGACAGGCACTGGACCTTTTGCATTTATAGCTTGAGCTTTAAGAAAAAAAAAAAAAGAGAATATAACCATTAGGCTAGGTTGTGGCTCTACTCAAATTATCAGTTTGATAGCACTCTGGAAAACATCAGAATGAGCAGACAGGCAATAAGTCCCTCAGTAAATTTAAACATAAAAGCACTCATATTTAGTGGGGTTGGTTTTGGTTTATAGCAAAATCACTCTGATTCACAGTAAACAAGCTGCAGACCTGCATACATATGCAGATCCTTCTCTTTACTCTGTAAAGATTTAATAACAGAGACTGCACCTGTTACAGTGAAGTTTCACAGTATTTTAGGATCACTTCACAGTATTAAGTAAGAACAGCATAAAAATCCTGTTTAATAAATAACTAAGAACAGGTAAGTTTTTACAAGTGAGAGTCTTTTTCTCTGAAACCTCTGCAGTGAGGCTTCCTAGATTTGGAACCTTACTCATTTTTGCATAGAAATCCTAATGAATATAGGTTTCTTTTTCATAAATTAATCTGTATTTGTGATCCACTCTTTTGTATTTACATGGAAAGGCAAGCCCACTTAGTTCACATCTAAACATAAAAAATTATTTTCAGACCTCTCAGCTGTAACAGGTGACAATGTCTGATATTGCTAAAACATTACAGAAGTTTTAAAAACCAACAAATCTGAGGAACGTTCTGGGAATTCTGGACATCCATAACTCATTCCAGTACATGGGAAATTGCACATCCATACAGACAGCAAGAAATGGAACCTGATGTGGAATTGGTTTGTGTACCAATGAGATGTCATCCACAGGGAAAAAGGGATCACTTAATATCATTTGGCCTGCTATGGAAAAGTCAGGAATAGCTCTGTATTCAACAGATTCCACAGGAGATTTTTAGGCTGGTGATTTGCAAGCACCAAAACCAAAATTAAAGCAATTCACCAAGAATGATGCTCCTTTCTAGATCAATAAAATATCTGTGAATTAGATTCTGAACTGTTTTTACTTGGTATGAGTTGCTTTCAGTGGGGTGTTTAAATGTCAGACAAGAATCACACTCAAAATAACTGAAAAATAAAATGAAGTTTCACACTTAGGTGCCAAACAGGCACCCAATTGTGAAATGACCCTGCTCAAACAAGATACTTTCCCTCATTTTAAGTCTTCTACTAATATTTAACCCTTTGGTGCTGTCAGTACTAATGTGCTGCTGAGCCAACACCAAGATGTGTGCCAAAGAGCTGTGATGTACTGAGGCAAAGGTCTACAACAGATGGTTCTTTGGAAAGGAGTGCAACACATACCATATTTTTTTTCAAACAGTTCTTCAACTTGATTTCTCAGTTTTGTTATTCGTGCATTCCAATTATCTGCAAAGAAAAGGACATGTCAGACTGCAAACAACACTGAGAATCTCTTGTAAAATCTACACTACCCCTGAAATACAGAGTGTGATTTTACTGCTCACTTGCACAAGGTGCCTGTGGAGCACAGCACAGGCTACACCTTGAAATATTTGGATACATTCACAAAGAAAAAGAATAGAATAAAATATTTAAGATTACCTGCAAAACTTGTGCAGATGTGTTAAATCAAGTTTTTCTTAAAAAAAAAAAAAACCAACACCCAAACCAGACCAACCATAAATCCAGGTTCACCTTTGACAGGTTGGTCAGCATCTCTCACAGACATCAGGGGTGAAGTCAGTTTGCAGTTGCTCTTGGCAGTTCTCTGTCTGGGAGCTGAGCAGCTTAATTAGTGAAGCTTAAAAAAGCTTACAGCAAATACATGAAGTTGTTTTGGTGCAAATCTGTACAACTATCAGGGCTAGGAGGCACCATGCCATCACCCACTAACTTAATCCAGTATTTCTCCAATTCCTGATGTTGCAAAACATCCCTCTAAATCCTATTTCTGAAAGAAGATACAGGCTGCAAGACAGAAGTTAGCCAAATCCAATCCTGTGTTCCACAGAGAGCTGGATTAAACAGCAGAATTTTAACATCTAATTTTCTGCCTGTGACAGAGAGCACAGGTTCTGAAAGCTTTTTGTGCTGCCTCAATGTTCTCAGATAAACACCCTAAGTCGTTTGTAGATGGTACCAGGTGCTGGCTGGCCTTCTAAGGAGTTAATAAGCAAGTGCACTTGCAGCTTATTTCTTACACATACAGAAATCTTAGACTTGACCTTAGTAACTACAGAGGCCATTCAAGCTGCTACAGTTTCCAGTTGTTAAAAAATTCTTGCATCAGACAAGGATGACTGAATTCTGAGTCTGTATCAAAAGGGGTTTAAATATGGATTTTCAGACCTATGTACACAACTTTGGTGGCCATGTTTAAGCTTATATTTTTTTAATGTAATTTCATGGATATCAAGAGGACAGCACGCTTCAGATATGGGCAAGGCTAAGACCTTTTTTAGGGGGAAGGGTGTTTTGGCATGCTGCCTTGCATCCACACATAAAGTCTTCATTCTAGTTACTTGGTGTATCACCTACATCAATTAACCTGCTTATATTCTTAATTAACATCCTCATGGATCTATGTAAATGCTCCTGCCACCCTTTTTACTGTTATCCTGTAAAGTAAGTTGTCACTGGAATTTTAGAAGTTGCTCCCACCTGCTCTCCCTGCTTGTTACAATGCCCATGAGTGTTCCTACATGAGCCATTAAATTGTCAAAGTTCCCAGTCACCAAACCCCACAATCACTGACCAAGCATTTCCTGAGGATCTCCTCAAGTAGCTACTTCCATTCCCCTCCCCTTCCCATGGAAACACTCCAAGGATTAATAACCAAAAGGTGCTCAGGTACTAAGCCCATTCCTATTCCCATCACCATGCCACACAGTGTACTCTGGGGGAGAAATAAGATGGAAAACACCCAGCAAGGCTAAGCAAGGCTAAGCATGCTGCAGGCAGACAAAACCTCTGCTCAGCAGTGTGCCAAAATGGGGAAGAACAGGGTTTCCATCAATGCCAGAGTGAGAAAACAGCCAAGGGGAGTTTATTCCCACTGAAACGTTAAGACACAACTGCAAGGCACAACTTGAGGCTTCTGAGCTTTTGATAAGATCTCTAAGAAAAAAAACCCCAAAACACTGTTAGAACAGCAGCCTGCAGTGGTGATTGTAGTGCTGCAGCACAACCACAAGGAGCCCTGGGCTCTCAAATGAATACTTGCACTGCTGTGTCTCACTCTGGCAGTGGGAAGCTGTCCAGTATCTTTTTACAAAACAAAGCAGAAAGACAAAAATAATCTTTAAGTTTTATCTTACCAAAATTGAAATCTCTCACTTTTCTTGTCCTTCTAGTGGCAGCTTTATCAGCTGACTCTTTGTTCCTAAGTTTCTTGTTAGGTGGTAAGTATTCATCATCATCATCTTAAAGAAATAAAAGTAGCACTGCTTTAATGTCCAGAGAACTCCTGTGCAACACTGGAACTGCTTTGAATTTCCAAGTTCTAATGCAAGTTACAGAACATGCAGTTCACAAATACAAGAAATACAGCTGACACCCAACATCCCAGCCATGAAAACAATGTGGGTACTGGTTAGTGGCTTTAGTGCCATTTAGATGAGAAAGGGAGATAGGAAGGATAAAGGTTTTTCTCTCATATTCATTGATATTAGAAAAATAAATTGAAGCTTCACTTACTCCACCTGCAACACATTTCTTTTATGATACAGTTCCTCCCAGGACTTAGTGTTAACTAAAAACTTGATCTAACTATAGTGTGCTTATAAAACAACATGTTTTTCAGAATGAATACTGTAAAACCTTCTTTAAATCTATATTAGTTAAGTATTCTTCATTACCAATACTTGAAATATAGTCAAAGATTCAAATCTCTGTGATGCATCAGTTCAAAACTAATCCAGTAATTCTTATGCTTCAGGATACTGAGGTTTGATAAAGCTTCTGGACAGGATACATTTACCAAGCAGTGCAAAACTTAAGTTTCAGTCAACTTTGACATGTAACCCTGTTTATTCAGCACCAACTAATGCAGGCATTGCAAAACATTTTTTGACCCAAAAATGCCCAATGGACTGAACTCAAAGGACTGGAGAACAAACCTTCCAGGGTGACCTCAACCTCTGCATCCTCACTTGTCTCTGAAGGAGTGTGGTGGGAGGAATCTGAAGGGGGAAAACAGGACTGCTGAGTGATGGACACAGAAAAGATTTTTAACCAAACACTCTGATTTTGTAGTACACACTTGACAAAGAAGCCCCTTGGGGCTCACTGAAACATTTTGCTTTCATAGCATGCATCAAAAGCAGAAGCAAAGATATCTTGCCACAAGCCTTGAAGTGATTCTAGACAAGGGTGAAGAGGTGGGGATTATACTTGCTACAGTGCACCTGTAGCAGTGCTGAGATGGCATTAATAACAGTAAGAAATTCCTTATTGTTGGGCTAACAGGATTAACACAATCATAAATATTTTCCCCTTTGTTATCAAGGATTATTAAAAACAAAAACAAAGCTGTGTGCCCCTTCAGATGATTTCTCTACCATTCATAGAGTCATGGATGTTGCAGTGCCAGGCTGCAGCAGTGAAAGCCACCAGTGATACACACCAAAAGATACATCCCTGCAGACCTCTACATGTGCAGAAAACAGTAATTTCTGCCAATCTTCTGCACTGCAGCCTGCAGGTTCCAGACCAGCTTTCAGAAGATCTTCAAATGCACAGCACATGCATCCCTAACACCACAAGTCAGCTGCCACTTTTACCACTGCCTTTGGATCTTTTCATACCAACCAGCCCTCAAGAGCAGCAAGTTGATTCTACTTAACAAACCAGGGCTCCAATTTCAGTGGATCTCTTGCAGAAATTTGTAAAATAAAAGAGACTTCAGAAAAGGGTGTGTAATAAAACCCAACTGTGACACACAGGGCCACCCTCAGCATCTGTAGCCATGAAATTCTACAGTCAAACCTAAAGCACAGTCAGAGCCTCTGTCATTTTTTTCATTATGCTTCCCTTTCCTCAGGCTCCCTCTTCAGTCAGGCATAAAGATCATGGCATTATGCTTATGAAAACAAAGTACTTAGATTATATAGTTCTAAAAAAAAAAAAAAAAAAAATAGAGTCAATGTTGCAGTCCACAAGAGCAAAGAACTTTATTCTCCTTTATCAAGAGAAATGCTTTTCAGTTTCAGGCCATGGTATCCTTCACTGTGGTGGTATTTACCTTGAAGGTAAAACTAATGAGATTTGCAAGAATGAGTATTGCTGCTAACATAACTTAGAGTTAACATCCAAAAAACACCCACAGCTCAGGGCTGAGAGGCAGCTGCTTAGAATGAAAGCAGCTGCTGAGTGATGTACTTCTAGTGTCACATCAAGGTATTAAATGTTGGGTGACAAGCACCTCAGAAATGCAGTCCATGATCTGTAGGAATGACAACTCCTATCATAACTTGCTTATAGAAAGCCACAGAGTGGCCTGGTTTTGGAGATTAAAAGCAAAGCAACAAACCCAAAAGCTAACCTTGTGGAAATGTGGAAAGAGAATGGTTGGAAAAGGTGTACAAGTTGAATTAAGGTGCCCTCTTTTCAAATGTCTGCAAAAAAATATCCAGTGATGTTAAAACAGTCTCATGAAAACCACTTTATATCTCTAACCTTCTACTGAGGTCTCCACATCTGTGTCTTCTTTGGAATCAGATTGCTGGTGACTGCCTTTAGACAAACAAAAAGTAAAAAAAAAAAAAAACACCTTAATAAAAATACAGCAGGAACCTTTAACTTCAGCTGCTCAAAGCAAGGATTTTTGCAAGTGAAAAATCAAGTTCTATCAGGGTTACATGAACAATACACACAGAGCTCAACTTGTGAATCTGAAATTCATGACTGTGACCTCATAAAGAACCTCACAGGTTAAAATGCAGATCAGTGTTTTCTAGTGATAACAAATGGGAAAACCAGTATTTTTTAACACAAACTGTAAGAAGCTGAAAACAAGTTACAATTTTGGAGTAAATTTATTTCAGATACTGTTCAGATATGGAAAGGAACTCCTACTAAACACAGACATTCCATATACTCTGGTCTGTACATACCACCTCACCCACAGCTGAAAGGAACAAGTTGTACTCTTAATACATAAGTTTATTAAACTTTAAAACCAGTTATGAAACAGACTGAATTTCATGAGAAATGTATCAACTCCAGTGACTTGCTAGTGCTTTAGGACCCAACCTGACATTTCTTTTTGTATTTAGAAAAGAACAAACTGTCTTTCTACTTGGACAGCTGAAAATTAAAGCAACTTTTAAAGTTTAAGTTTTAACCACCTACCTCTTCAGATCAGGAAGGAGAGCCCTGAAAAGTAAAACTTACACATTCAATTTCAAAAAGAGAGGTGAGAAAAACACAACACTGAAAGATCTACCTGTGGAACTTTTTTCCTGAGCGTTTTCACCCCTCTCTGATGTTTCAGAAGGCTCTGCTTGGGAACAAAGAGAAGAACTTTTGAACTGTTTCACAACAAACACATTCTTCCAGTCCATTTAAAAGTTTGCCAAATAGCCCTTAACTTCATTTATCATTTGCTCATTTCATATTTTCTGCAACACTGACCTCAGGAAAGACTGTGTGAAATACTAAAAATATGTAAATTCTTACTCATCCAGTTCAACAGAAGAAAGATGTTGAGGGGCTACTGGCAGGGGTGTACATTTCTTGGACTGTTGTCAGACTCATGTGAAACAGCAGGATTTCAATTGTTTAGGTGCTTGTAAACTAATTTTAAAACATGAAATGTTAAAGGTCCCACCCTTCTCCCATTAATTTTTAATCAGCTAAATCTTTTTCTTGTTTGTTAAAAAAAAAGATCTGTGTTCCATGGGAGTTCTTTTTCACTTAAAAATTCCTCCCTAGCTTAAACAGATGGATTCAGAGAGATTAAAATAAATTTATGACACTTCAAGGTTGTTTGATTTCATCACAACTGCTCTTTTGATGGCTGTATATGGGCTGCTTTGAAAAGGCTGCTGCAGAAAGCAGTACACAAAGGACACTTAAGAGATTAAATTAACACCCCTAAAATCCTACTGCTTAATGCTCTGACACTCCTGCAGCTACACTGAAGGAGCAAAGTGCTTACAGCAGAAATGGCTTCACACTGAGCAAGAGATCAGGCTGCACCCCCCCAGTAGGACAGGGAGGTAAATCCAGCCCCTGTGTGGCATCCAGGAATGTTTAGGACTAACTGGGACTGAAGGGTTTGAACTAATTGTTCTACATAAATTGAACCATTTCTGTCTTTGTTTGCAAAAAGCAATCTGCAGAAGATCACAGAGCTCCCCAGAAATTTTGGTTGGTCAGAGGTAGGTTGAAAAGTCTATCAACAACTATTAATTGCTTCCCAACAGAAAAGGAGACTGTTGACTAAGGGAAAGATTTTAAACTCTGTATTTCATACAATAAGATAGAAAAGGCTTGTCACAATCAGACTTAACATTCCACTCAACTGAAAGGATATATGCAGTATTAAATACCACCAGTTATTCAAGAAAATTCACATTTGGGGATTAGAATAAATTTTTCCAAAGAAAAACATGATTATTAGGTGGATCCAATACTACTGCTTTGAGACAGTTCTGCCTAATTTCATTGCCAAGATTTTCAAAGGGATTTTAAATTAACAGGATTTCACATGAAAAACCTTTACTGGGTTGTTTTACACACATTTCTTTCATTAAGTGCTGTCCTGTCACTTTTCCTTTGCTGGGGGGAATTGGGTTGTATTTGTCTCTAGCTCTGAGGAGCCCCCTGATCTGGATTCAAACTGGCACAGCTGAGACCCAAGCCCAAAGTCAGGGAGGAAAAGGAGCCAGGCAAAAACCAGGGGCACTGGTGGTGGAAATTCTCCTCAGAACAGTGTGATTTGCAACAGTTATGGGTGAGTAGTCACAGAACCACACAGCCTCCCTGGGTGTGCTGGAAAACATCTCCACGGACTGAATTTGCTTTTATTTAAATAAACATATCCAGTGTATTGCTGCCAGATGAGGGTAATTTCTTAAGAACTCTTCTGAACATGCAATTATTGTAATTCACTGGCACACAGAAAAAGTGTATCCCATTATCAGCAAATATCCTCTTACAAGCACTTGTTTTTGTGTTTATTCCTTGATTCAGAATTCCTGACAGGACTGTTTCACCTACACATTCTGCAACAGTCTGTATTTAATTATCTTAATGGCAAATATCTGCTGTGACACAAACAAAAGAGGAAAAATAGGACTCTGACACACTGAAATTTGAAGAAAGCTTTTTGTAGTTGAAGAGAGACACTTACTAGGCTTACAGCTCCTTGCATTAAGCACAAAGGACTCAATCCCCTGATCTTTACTGCCAATAAAACCTGCAGAACAGACAGTAAATCCATCAGATAATTAAGTGATGCATACAGATTGTTTTATGAAACTTCAAGTTTTTGTTACATTATGAGGAAATATAAAGGAGGATATAACAGTATGTAAAAAATTCAGAAATTACGAAGTGTAAACCAATGTATTCTGTTAGCTTAATTTAGCTAGGAAATTAAATTTAAAAGAATTCTAGGAAGTTCTACCACCAGAAAACATGAAAAAAAGGAAATACATTTCCACTCTGCTGCATCCATGCATGCTACAGACAGACCACATCACATCACTAAGAAAAGCAAAAACCCAGCAGAGTGGTAAAACCATTTACTACACAGTTTAAATCCCCCAGTCTCAGTTTCTAATGGATTAATGTCCTAACACTCACAGCCAAACCTCTGCCACTTGGCAGAAGCAACAGATTTATCATCCCATGGATTAGCATTGTCAGCAATGCTCTTTTTTGGGGGCTTTTTTTCTCTACACAGATGGCAGCAATGTGAACAACATGTCATTCCCAGGGTAATACCAGAGTGCCTTCAGGAAGCACAACCATGCTTTCCTGCTTTCTCCATGTATTCTGTGGAATTTCTTGATTAAAGATAGTGTCTGCATGCTGAGCATTACATTGTGAGGTCAGAGCACTGCCAGCCTGGCTGCAGTTACAGTCCCAATGAAATGGATTTTACTCCTGGAAGATCTCCAAAGGAGAAAGATTTTGTTGTTACAGACACACTAGAAGATGTTCACGACTTTCAACATTTCCAGAGTGAGAATGAAAGCAGTTTTACTTCTCCACTTGGGGCTTTTTTGCCCAGCAGAAGATACTTTCAACCTCACTTGGTTTTGCATGCATGTCCTGTATTTTAATTGCCTCACACTTCCAGAAATCCCCAAACTGACAGCACTGTTCAGCCACATGGTGCTTTAGACAGAGAAGACATTGGGCAGTTGTCTGCTCACCCTGAGTGGTTCATAAGCTCAAGCAGTCAGTTCATTAGGCAGCAGGTTTTAAGCTGAAGCAGCCAATTCACAGGACTCATTGTTTACAGCCTTTTCCTCCTGCTTCCAGTTCTCTGTTTAAAGTTTGAGGTGCCAGTGGTAACAAAACTCAGAGGGTACCACATCCCTTTAAGGAAATGTTGGTCATTAGTCAGCAAGTTCCTCAGTTCTCCATGGGCTGTGTCTCAAAAAATCCTTTTTGCTCTGTACTGATGAAGAGAATTGAAGATGGTTCCTGTCCCCAAGGAATTTAACTTATTCCTGCTTCATTGTAAAATGAAAAAAACCCACAAGCTAACAACTCCATTCTCTTAATTGATTCAGAGTAGCTCTCATCATTTTGGCACAGTATTTGCACCACACTTTTTCCCTGAAAAGCCTTCAAGATCATGGAATCATAGAATGGGCTGGGTTGGAAGGGACCTCAGAGCTCATCAAGTCCAACCCTTGCTCCACTCCCCCCGTGGTTCCCAGCCCATGGCACTGAGTGCCACATCCAGGCTCTTTTGAAATATCTCCAGGGATGGAGAATCCACCCCTTCCCTGGGCAGCCCATTCCAATGCCTGAGCACCCTCTCCGGAAAGAAATTCTTTCTAATGTCCAACCTAAACCTCCCCTGGCACAACTTGAGACCTCTTGTGCCCTCTTGTCTTGCTGAGAGTTGCCTGGGAAAAGAGCCCAACCCCCCCCTGGCTCCAACCTCCTTTCAGGGAGTTGGAGAGAGTGATGAGGTCTCCCCTGAGCCTCCTCTTCTCCAGCCTGAACAGCCCCCCCCAAAAAAAGAAGATGATGATAGGCTGGGCCTTGTGGAAAGCTTTCTCATAAGAAGATGGATGTCTGGTCACTTTACAGGATGTTTCTGAGTCAGCTGAACAATCTGAATGCAAGGAAGCCAGAATAGAAACCAGGAGGATTTACAGGGATGTGTGTGCATTAACACAGACCAGAACATGACCTCCAACTCAGCTTTAGGATGCACATTCCCAGCTGGTTGAAATGAATGCCAGTCCCTCTGCACCAGCTGTGGAAAAAACCCTATTCCTACAGCACTGTAATATGCTTCATCTAAGAGTAGAAACCACATTTCTAAGACTAAACCACACTGCAATCACTAAACTCTGTGAGAAACAGCATTTTAACTCACGTTTCTTCTCATAAGAGCCACAATAAGTGGTAGTTAAGAGAGAAGGTATATGCAGGAATATTAACTGTGAGAGCTAGAATGCCCCAGGTTGCATTATTTCATCCAGCAGATCTGTGTTTAGTCCTTTTCCTCATTTAGTCAATGAAATTTGGACCTTTCCTCCAGAACAGGTTGTCTTTGGTGTCACCCAAAGCATTTAAAACCCACCCACTGCCCTACAGCTCATGCCCACTGATGGAAAATTGCCTCCAATACTCTGTCAAACACACATGAAGTTTTTCATGGCTAAACCCCCTATTTCTCAGTCATCTTAGTGAGTGCTATTAAAACATTTCCAAATTGAGCAATGCAACACAGCAACATCCACCTGCTGCAGCACTCTAGAAGATAATGAGAAAAAAAACATCCACAAGTACCATTTTCTTCCTGTTTGATTAACAGAATTTTGTGTGCCACACAGCCCTTTGGTCAGCACTAGACACTTGTGAGAGGAAGCAAACACTCAGAGAAAAAAAACCAATAACCATGAAGTTTTACCAGTAAGTCATTTTCTTCAGGAAGCTCCAGACATATGGTTGTTCTCTATCAGTTAAGTTGTTTCTTGTCATAAATCAGTAAGCCTGGCTTTTGTTGGAGGGTATTTTTAGCAAGAATTATGAGCCCAGCAGCTTTTAGTTTATTTTGCAGCAGTTGTCTCCAGAAAGCCAATTCTGGGGCCAGACTTGTGTCATCCCTTGGGAACACACCTCAGGATAACTGGACTTTTCTTCTCTGCACAGCACTACCAGGCACATACAGACCCCTCCATGACCCCTGAATTTATAACTCTGCATTTTCCACTATCTTTGGCCTGAATTTGAGGATTCAAACTCCAAGGAAGCTGCTTGATTCTGGAGAGGGCAGCCTGACTTGACAGGGCAACACCTCTTCTAGCTCAGGGCACCCCATCCCTTCAGATATTCAGTTTGTCCTTGTCTGAAATGGAAGTTTTGAAGGATTACTACACTGGGAGTGGGGAAAAGGAGAGTTATTAATCCAGCACCAATCTATCTGAAAATTATACATATTCCTCTTCATCAATCAGAAGATTTAAATTCAGAGTTTTGTAAAAGGTGAGAGAAATCCTCCAAAAAAATCCCCATTGCTCAGTGTCTGCTGGAGAAGCACATGGTATAAATGAGATTTCTTAGCTCAAACAGGCTGCAGCAGAATGGGTTACTGTTCTGTAAGGAAGAGATTTCACTCTCTCCAAACAGCACTGGATTACACTTTGAGCTATTGACCAAATTCCCACATTGTTTTGATGCATGAAATGAAAAGCCACAAGAGGCTAAAGAGCAGAAAGATGACAGGACTTGGCTTTGGAAGGCACCACCATCAGGCTGCCTCCAAAAAAGTATCCATTTTTACTACATTATAATGTGTCTGTAAAGCTCCCTAGGCAATGTACAAATACAAAGAACAGATAATCCCCATGCCAGAGAATCCACCTTTCAAATTCTGAACTGAAGTGGTGACATTCTGCCATGCCATATGGTTAAGATCTCCCTGAGCAGTGCTTGTACACTACTTGAGATTTGCCAGTAGGAGAACACTGATTCTATAACCCTGTGGCACATTAGAAAATAATCACAAGCCTGGTGTCTAAACATGCACAAAAATGCTCTCAACAACACAGAATTCCACAAAATAAAAGGCTGTGCTGCTCTGGCCTTCAGTGTTGCATATGCAGCTGTCCTTCAGAGATGTCTGGCAGCCTGCCTGTGCTCCTCTCTATTGCTCAATTAACCTAATGACAAATGCAAACAGGCTGAAATAATAAATTTAGGGTTCTCCTTATTTTACATCCCCATTTATAATCAGGACTTCTTAATTACTGTTCATTTCAACCTTCAGGGCTAATTATGGTTTTTCACTCCTAGTTGAGGGTAACATGCAGTATTAACCAGCTCTGTGGCAAGGAGGAAAAGCAACTCTTTTACTCTTTAAAACCTCCACAGAGCCTGCATCTGTGGCATGCTTTGTTTTTATGATTAAACTTTTCAATATATTTGTTACCTATTGGTCATTCCATACAAGAAAAGTGATGGATACACTATAGAAGTTACTAAAACTGAAGAGAAGATCCCAGCAGTGCTCCAGACAGCATCATTATGGTTTATCTCCTGTTTAAAAAGGTCACTGGAATTAAAAAGTCTGCATACTGGACCCGCAGAAAAAAATAAAACACAAAAGTAGTTCAAAAGACTCCTGGAACTTCTCATTCAGCTCACACATCTGGTTATCCTGAAGCTGTACCTTAGCTCTTTTGGTATTCTTCAGAATTACTTAACCAGCCTGGAAATGTTGTATCCTAACAAAGCTAAGGAACTGCACAGGTAACAAGCAAGAATTAATAAGGAGAGGCACAGAAAGAGCAACACTTAAGCCTTTCATGAGACAAATACATAAGAAATAAAAATAAATACATAATAATAAATAAATACAATACAAATAAATAAAATAAATAAACACATAAAACACTTTCATGAGCCAAATACATAAGAAAGTCAGTAAGATTACCTGAAACACTGTGTTGGCAGTAGTTAGGAGCACCCAATTCCTTCTTCACTAACACTGGTGCCTCCAAAGTAAGTTCTGTAAAAGAAACAAAGGAATCAAAGATGGAAATTAATAATAACCAGACTCCTAAATAAAATTTTTTAAAAACCCCACAAATACCCAGCAACATCCTAGCTGGCCTCTATTCAAAAGAAGTACAATAAAATTATTTTTAGGTGCTGGGACACTAAACCACTTGAGTTAAACCAGTGCTAACAAAGTGAGCTGTTGGTTTCCTGTGTTTCAGTTTGGTCACTCTCAGAAGGGATTCAGGACAAAATGCTTCTCTACAAACTAAGGATCCTCACAAATGCTCTCCCAGATGTGAAGAACTGAAAAAAAAAGGTCTCATAATTTTGAAATAATTCATATTTTATGACTCATTGCTGCTGAGAGCATTTCTAGACCTGGTCCTGCTCATTCCTCAGTACAGCCAAGTTCAGATCCATCAAGCTGTGCTGATGAGAGAGCAACACCAAAACTGCTCCTGGCTTCCTTCAGGTGAAAGATCCCCTCTGCAAACCCTGGCAGCATTCCTCAAGAAGTTTGCAAAGCATTCCAACACAAGGAGAATGACATAAATGCCAAGAAATCAGGACTAGCAAGAGCCTGAGACAAAAGGGACAAAAAAAAAAAGGCAAGAAAGCTACTGAAGAGTTTGTAACACATCATGTGAGGAGTGACTGAGGGTGCTGGGGCTGCTTGGTCTGGGGAGAGGGAGGCTGAGGAGAGACCTTTACAAATACCTGAAAGGAGGTTGTAGGGAGAGTGGGGTTGGTCTCTTCTCACTGCTGACAGATGACAGGACAAAGGGAAATGGCCTCAAGCTGTGCCAGGGGAGATTTAGGTTGGATACCAGGAGAAACTTCTGTACAGAAAGGGTTAAGCACTGGAACAGGCTGCCCAGGGAGGTGGCTGAGTCTCCATCCCTAAATGTGTTTATAAATCCCCTGGATGTGGTGCTTGGGGACATGGGTTAGTGGTGGGTCACCAGGAATAGGGTAATAAGGTGAGGAAGAGGTTGGACTTGATGATCTTGGAGGTCTTTTCCAGCCTGGGCAATTCTATGATTCTCTGATAAAAAGCTGAAGTTCAAAGTTTGAAGTTGAGAAGCACAGAGAACAAGAGCAAAAAAAAAAAAAAAAAAAAAAAAACCAAACAACCACCCAGGCTAAATATAAAAACTTAATTCTTATGTAAAATGCTGAGCAGTGGAGCCCAACCCCACAAGAGGGGAAGCCACCAGCTTATCTCAAGGCACACCTGCTGTCTCCCTGGCTTTCAGGGGATTATTCCTGCATTTATCTCCAGCACTGCTCTGCTGCAGATCACAGTGCCTTGCAGGATCCTGTCCTACCTGTAAGGGATGCTTGGGCAGTTTTTTTTACCCCTAGTAACACATTTTGCAGTTTATTTCAGTTTTAGCTAGAAAATTGACAGTCTGAGGGATTCTGTATTTTAGTAATATTAACAAACAAACCAAGTTCTACTTTCCCCACTAGCAAGAAAGTGATCTCTGATTAGAACAAAGTTAAGAAAGAGGTTCTTCTCCACTTAAAACAGAACTATTTACAAAGATAAATTATTTTAGTCTACAGAATTTTACAAATCTCCTCCATTTAAAAATGGAAATATTTGACTGGGTTCAATAATACATTGCAAGGTTCAATACTTGATAACTCCAACTGACAAGTGGACACTTTCTAGGAAAGAAAGTTTTTCCTCTTCACAGAGGATGTTTTTTAAAATTCTTTTATCTTGAAGATTTCTACCTTTGCTTAAATTAAGCCTTCTGAAGAGAAACTGACCATTGTTAAAGAGAAAAAGGGCAGAACTTTGAACATACCAGAATCCTTTGGTTCTGTTTTCACTAGAGTAGGAGGACAGCTACAAAAATAAACAAACCAAGCACAATGACATTGTAAAAAATATCACATTTCTGCAAATTTCCTCAAGCTTTACAGCTTGTCAAGTAAAATCAGACTCCCAGTATTTTCCAACTAAGAACACAAAAGCAAAAAAACCCCACATCTTGGATTATCTGCTTTAGCTCAAGGGAATTGCCAGGAATCTCCCATCCCTGTATTTCCAGGCATCTTCATGATTTAATGAGAAACAAACTCAGAATGACAGCAAACCCCTGAAATCTGTTTTCACATTAACTAATTTTTGATTTATTTCAGATATAATCTCTTAATTTACTAATAAAAAAAATTATTTTTGGTTATTCAGTTGAGTAGGGGGAAGGAAGCAACATTACATCTGTTCCCCATTGCTGCTGTATCATTAAACTTGACAAACTTATCCCTGACTGACAGACTGTGAATTCAGAACACTCACTGGGCCAATAAAACAAGGGGAAACTTTGCCATCTGTTTAATTTGTAACAGTTCCCCCCCAACACGTGATGGCCAAAAGAGAAAATTCAGCTTCATGCTTTTTAAATTCCCAGGCAAGCAGAAGTTATCCAAAGGTCAGCTGGACAGAAAAAGCACATTAAGATAAAGTGTATGAAAATGCAGAGATGATAAAAATAAAAATAAAATTTAAAAAAAAATTAAAAAAAATAAAAAATAAAAATAAAAACTAATAAAAAATAAAATAAAATAAAAAATAAAAAATAAAATAAAAAATAAAAAATAAAAAATTAATAAAAAATAAAAAATAAAAAAATAAAAAATAAAATAAAATAAAATAAAAAATAAAATAAAATAAAAAATAAAATAATAAAATAAAAAATAAAATTAAAAAAATAAAATAAAATAAAGTAAAATAAAATAAAGTAAAATAAAATAAAATAAAGTAAAGTAAAGTAAAATATAAAAATAAAAATAAAATAAAAAATAAAATAAAAAAATAAAATAAAATAAAGTAAAATAAAAAAAAGTAAAATAAAAAAAAGTAAAATAAAAAAAAGTAAAATAAAATAAAGTAAAATAAAATAAAGTAAAATAAAATAAAGTAAAATAAAATAAAGTAAAATAAAATAAAGTAAAATAAAATAAAGTAAAATAAAATAAAGTAAAATAAAATAAAGTAAAATAAAATAAAGTAAAATAAAATAAAGTAAAATAAAATAAAGTAAAATAAAATAAAGTAAAATAAAATAACGTAAAATAAAATAAAGTAAAGTAAAGTAAAGTAAAGTAAAGTAAAGTAAAGTAAAGTAAAGTAAAGTAAAGTAAAGTAAAATATAAAAATAAAATAAAATAAAATAAAATAAAATAAAATAAAATAAAATAAAATAAAAATAAAAACCAAAACCCAAAAAACTACATGATTTTAAATTCACCTTTGTTCTGGAGGGATAGCTGAATGTGAAGGATCTGGCATTTGAGCTCCTGAAAAGTAAAAGACAAGCTTTGAATTTCCTGTTCTCCATTTCCCTTAAGAACAGACTGAAAACATAACACTGACTTCATGAAGCAAAAACCTGTCCATGTTTTCTGAGTGCATGTGCAAAGTTTCTGTATTCACAAATATGAGGGAAAGGTCTCATTAAACTGCTTTAGAAATGCATAAAGCAACATCAGTATAAAATTACTTCAAATGTGCACATCGTGTTTCTTTTCACTGCTGCCTTTCATGATGCTAAGTGAAAATCTTGAGGAAAAAAATCTTGCAGCTACATTCTGCTAAAAGAAAATTGATAGTTTTATAGAGATTTAAATTAGTCCTAAATTACAGCCAGACACAAATAAAGTCCTGTGCTGCAGAATGTCACCTACCCCACTGAAAACCTGCTCTACATTTCCAATAAAATGTATTATTACCAAAATCTCTAATTCCCCACTCTCCAGGCTTCTTACTGGGCACATGCAACACAGTTCTAATTTTAATAATCCAGCATCAATTTCTGGCTGTTTCACCTGAGAAAGAAGAACTTTTCTTTTTTGACTACATTCCCACAGAGACTGATTCAGCCTCTTCAGAAAACAAAGGCTCACAAATACAAACTTTGCATGAAAGGAACAGAAGAGATTTCTGCCAAGCTAGAAGTGAATCACTGCAGAGGTTTAAAAAACTCACTCTAGCTCAGAGTTTTTAAACATAGAGAGGTTTTTACAGCTAGCCACTTCAGAAGACCAAATAATAAATGAGATTTTTTTTTTTTTTTTAAATGAGATATAGACACCAAAATCAGCTATATATTGGGACACAGAGCACTGCAAACTTCTTGGCATCTTCTGAACACGCAGTGCAGTCCTTCATTAGGTCCTTTCTCTCCCTAGGATATTATCCAATTCCCATTAAATATAAATTCAGTAAAATGATGAAGAATGCAATAAAACAAACTTTATCTCTAACTAGTTGCTCCTGGCAGAACACCTAAAGGAAAAGGCCATAAAGTAAAGCAACTCACACCGTAGGAATTTCTGCAGTTTGCCACTTTATCCACATGACCAAATCTTGTATCTATGTTATTAAATGCAAAATTCTAATCTGTTTCTGTTTAGTCTGAATAAGGAGTAACTTACCTAGCTGTTCCTTTGGCTTTAGGAAAGGCCTGAGTGGAAACACAGAAAAGAAACACAGCTTTAGCAAAGACATCATGACTTCCTTGGTCATGTAACATTAAAAGGAGAGCACTCTTGTTGAAGAGAAACAGGCTGCAATGTATTTAATTAAAAATTAAAATTAATTGGCTTCTATTTAAGGAGAAAACCAAAGTGGACAGACCAGTACCAGAGAGAGCAAATAACCTTTTGATGATAAATGAGATCCCTGACTTGTTTTCCAAAATCCATTTCAGGGTTGAAGAGTTGTAATTTTCTGGATGTTTAAATTCCAGCCCTTTGGGCAGACCCTGCACCACCACAGCAGATTGGTCCCTCTGAATCTCCTCATATGGCACAGGTACCACTGTTGATTTGCCTAAAGCTTTACCTAGGGGAAAAAAAAAAAAAAAAAAAAAGATTGTTTTGAAGTCATGAGCATTTAAGTTAGCAAAAAGACACATCCCTCATAACCCTTGTTCCTTTGGAGAGGAATGGAGTGAATAGGCTACTAAAAGATTTAAACTTAGCACCTTAGCAGTACTATGGCTGGAAGCATAAAATCAGGCAGTGTTTTCCTAAAAATTTATCAAAGCTAAATAGCTGCTCTGGATTTCAAGCACCCACCATAGCAATAGCTGAAGTAGTCCTCCACAGATTTTCTGAGAGCTTCCAGTTCCACGATATCCACTGTCAGCCTGTTTGCAGGTTGTAAAGCCTTTGGCTTGTTGCCTTCCTCCTCTTCTTTAACACCTGACAGTTGTTTGGAAAGACAAAAATAAAATGTTATTAAACTCTCCAGTACTTAGTCCCTCTCAGTTTCAGCTATAGACACTGGGGAAGGACTTCTGGCAGAAAATTTTAAGAACTTATTTGCCTTGGAGGCAAATGCACTTTGTATGTGGTCAATGAGTAAATTTAAATTGACACTAAAATCATTACATCCTTCTTACAACCTTTGTAAATTATCACCCTCTAAAGTGCAAGAATGAGGAATGAAGAGACACATCTAAGGCAGGCTTTTTGGGGCACAAATAGACAGAAAACATTATTAATCTCAGCAGAGGATAACACAACAGAAAGAAAATGCAAAACTGCCAAGAAGAGAAGGATCAAGACAGTCCCCAAGGACAAGGTAAAAGTGCTGCATGGAGGGTGTAATGCATGATTTCCTGCTCAGTCTTTATACCTTGTTTTGTTTAGGCTGCATATGCTTAGCTGAGCTTTTTCTAGAAGGGATCAGACTTTTGCCACAACAGCTCTTCCATCTTTCAAAAGACATTTTTAAGTACATTTTAAGACATTTTAAGTCCTGTTGCCAAATCAAAGTTGCAAGCAAGTCATCATGAAGCAGAAAAGGAGAATTCAGCCCTACACCTTGTAGTGTCTGAGCAAAAGTCCTTGTAAAAGAAATGAGGGAATAACAACACTTCCAACATTAAAAAGCAAATGGAAGCAACTGTTTCAAGTGGCTGCCCTTCCTTTATCATATTTCTTATCTTATTCAGTTCTTGCAAAGATTTACTATGAATCATAGAATCATAGAATCCTAGGGGTTGGAAGGGACCTGGAAAGATCATCTAGTCCAACCCCCCCTGCCAGAGCAGGGTCCCCTAGAGTACATCCCCTAGGAACGTGTCCAGGTGGGTTTTGAATGTCTCCAGTGAAGGAGACTCCACAACCCCCCTGGGCAGCCTGTTCCAGGGCTCTGTCACCCTTACAGTAAAAAAATTTCTTCTGATATTCAACTTGAACCTCCTATGCTCCAATTTACACCCATTACCCCTTGTCCTATCACTGGTCACCACTGAGAAAAGCCTAACTCCATCTCCCTGACACTCACCCCTTACATATTTGAAAACATTGATGAGGTCACCCCTCAGTCTCCTTTTCTCCAAACTAAAGAGACCCAGCTCCCTCAGCCTTTCCTGATAAGGGAGATGTTCCACTCCCTTAATCATCTCAGTAGCTCTGCCCTGGACTCTTTCAAGCACTTCCCTGTCCTTCTTGAACTGAGGGGCCCAGAACTGGACACAATACTCCAGGTGTGGCCTCACCAATGCAGAATAGAGGGGGAGGAGAACCTCTCTTGACCTACTAACCACACCCTTTCTAATGCACCCCAGGATGCCATTGGCCTTCTTGGCCACAAGGGCACATTGCTGGCTCATGGGCATCTTCTTGTCTACCAGGACCCCCAGGTCTCTTTCACCTACACTGCTCTCCAGCAGCTCAGCCCCCAACCTATACTGGGACATCGTGTTGTTCTTCCCCAAATGCAAAACTCTACACTTCCCCTTGTTGAATTTCATCATGTTTCTCCCTGCCCAACTCTCCAGCCTGTCTAAGTCTCTCTGAATGGCAGCACAGCCTTCTGGTGTGTCAGCCACTCCTCCCAGCTCAGTGTCATCAGCAAACTTGCTGAGGGTACATTCTAGACCCTCATCCAAGTCGTTGATGAAGATATTGAACAACACCGGTCCCAGTACCGACCCCTGAGGGACTCCACTGGTCACACACCTCCAACCAGATTCTGCCCCATTGACTACAACTCTCTGACTCCTTCCTTTCAACCAGTTCCTGATCCACCTCACTACCTGATCACCAAACCCATACTTGATCAACTTATCTACAAGGATGCTGTGAGAGACGGTGTCAAATGCTTTACTGAAATCAAGATAAACCACATCTACCGCTCTTCCATCATCTATCCACCACCCAGCAAAAGCCAGGGGAAACAGCAGAGATGCTGTGCACATGGAAGGAAAAACAAGATGTGTGTTCCCATGTGTTGTACCAGGACTTCCCAGTGAGCAAGCACAGCAGTCAGTCTGAAACACTGGGATTTGCATCATCACTACTGCTGGCATCATAATTCCAGGCTAATAGGAGAAAACAAACATCAGTTTGAACAACTGATTGCAGAGCAGTTGTGAAATGAGCTGAAGCAGCAATGGTTTTAGTAAAAATGTATTTCTCATCTTAAAACCTCCTATTTGCATTTAAAAGAGAATCTCTTCCTTCCTCTGCAGATCACTCCCCTGCTTTGTGCCCTGGAATCCCACCTCCACACCACATTTAGCTCTTCAGACCTGAAACTTCTGCTTTCTCTGCAATACCAGAACACCAAAAAATGCAAGAATGGAATACAGTTATTTACCCATTACACAGGGGCTTAGTTAATGACAGTTGATAAGGTCTGCCTGGAGGCTTGGGGACAAGAAAAGTCAGTTTCCATTTATAGCTACAGCCAATGTCACTTTTTGGGTTTTGTTTTTTTTTTTCCCCCCCACAGAGACTGATGCACTGAAAACATCTTTACTGCCAAGTAGCTTCTTAACAGTGTACCCACACTTTCTAAAAATAATAGAAAAAGCCAAAATAAGATGACACTGCTTACTTCCTATTAGAATGATAAGCAGGCAAAAAAAAAAAACCCAAACCAATAAAGAAATATTTCTTCTCGAGTATGAGAAACCCTTAGTGTTGCTTTTTTAAGACCTGATTTTTATCCATTTTTTGAGGTCATGGTATGCAGCTGCCTACCTCATTTCTCCAACATCTTTTGGCCCATTTCAACTGAGTCTGACAAAGAAGGGAAAGCTGAAAAGCCAGAAGGAGTTACAAGAGCTCTGCACAACTGACCACACGTGGCAGCCCTTCCTCTCCTCCTGGCAGCACTGGACTCCTCCTCTAGCTGAAGGTCACACAATTTGCAGGCTCTGTCTTGGGCTACACCTGGGAGAGGCAATGCCTGGAGCACATCCAACAGGACTTTTGGGGAAGAGGGATGGGGGCTCTGGTCAGAGGGTGAAGGGCTCAGGAAGAGTGAGGAAGTGTCCTAAGGCCCAGGTTTCCCAGAGAAGCTGTGGCTGCCCCATCCCTGGCAGTGTTGAAGGTTGGATGGGGCTTGGAGCACCCTGGGCTGGGGGAGGTGTCCCTGAGCATGGAGGGGGTTGGGACAAGGTGACCTTTAAGGTCCCTTCCAGCCCAGAGCAGTCTGTGAGTATCTGAAGCTGATGGAGCTCAGCTTTCTTCTACCCAAAGAGCTGAGAGCCATAAAAGCTTCTCAATCCCCCAGGTAGAGAAAGCCAAGAAGTGATTAAAAAGTAGGAATGTCACCTCTGCACAGGCACTATAGGAAGCAACCTAAGGCCAGCAATTATTTTATGGCAACACTCATGTACATGTATTTTATCATCCCTGCTTCATGAAAATTATTTTCTGAAAATAACTCTGAGCAGCAAAGGAGGGAAACCAAATGCATGCATGGCTAAAAGTATTTTGCTTTGCTTCATGATGCACCCACCCAGCTCATCTGTGAGCTTTGGAAGGCCCTCCAGTTTTACACTTCAGGAAATTGGACAATAACTTCAAATTCAAGAAAAGCCATTTTAAGATTAGCAAAGCATCACTTAAACCACAAGGAAAGCAAATCACCTGAGGTAGAATTTAAGAGCCAGGGAATTTCACCTTTTCTACAGTAATTTTCTGTTTGTTTGCAACTCTAAAGGAACCAGTGGGGGGCCTCCACTGAAATGTGACTGAGCATCCTCAGCAATGTTCTGTCAAATGGCTGTTGGCTTCACCCCCTTACCTGGCCAGGTTTCTGACAAGGAAGCTGTAAAAGGCTTTGCAAAGGCTGTAAAAGATGACAGTAACTCACAGTTGGAATAAACCTGGAAAAACAACAGGGAGTTCTGAGCTAGGTGGGGCATGGCTGAAGGTGCTGGAATGAAAAGGCATCCTGACTGGTAGAGCCCTTTCACCAGTCTGAGAAACTGGGAGGGGGGGAAAAGGGAAGGAGAGGAGTGTAGAAAAGGAAAGTATAGCTTTAACTTGTGGCCTGCTAATGACAGGAGAATTATTTCTGTCTTTCACAAAGATCTAGGCTGTAATACAGAGTTCAGCTAATGAACACATTAATAGGTAAGAAATATGCAGCCCAGGACAGCTCATAAATTACATTATTTGCAATTCAAAAGGTTAGACAGAAGGGGACTCTAAGCTGAACCAGATCAGTGACCTCAAATGGAGACAGCAACTGCAAAAAACATAAAATAGCAGCTCTCAATAAAAAAGACATGACTGATTGCTGTGGATTTTAGTTTTATTGCTTGTAACTGCAACTTTTTGGTGGGTGAGGAATGTGAACTTTAAAACTGATCTCTAAGTATGTGATTTATTAGGAAGAAACTGATAAAGTCTTCAAGGATAGATGCTTAAACTCATAGCTACATTCTGCAAATACAAAATACAAAGTGAGTCAAATGTAAATCATAAATCAAAACAGCTCTTGGGGACTGCAAAAATGAACACTGGTCAGTTAATTTATCAGGCAGTTAGAACTGCAGCAGAAAAACTCCCTCAAAAACTAGAGGCAAGGCAGAAACAGATGCAAAATATGAAATAGTGGTTCCAATAAACAGAGTACAATAGAAATATGTCAAGATATGGGGAAAGCAGCAGCCCAGAGTGCTGGAGGCAGTCCCAATGTATGTAGCAAATTGTCCTAACTTTCCAGCAAGAACATCTGAAGCTTCCTGCTTTTTAGCAAATAAACAAAGATAATCCCTAAGCTTTAGCAATCAGGGTACTCCAGACATCTTTGTGACATCCTAGGGAGGTGGGGACCCCCAGAATTAACTCACTGTGCCAAGGTTTTACAGTCATACAGAAGATGATCTTCCACAGGGAGCTGCAGAACAGGAAAGGAGATCCAAGAGGAACCCAGCAGAACCATTTCCACAGGCAAAAAGGATTATGAAACTGTTCCCTAAGAAACCCCAGAGGCAGAGCCAGCCAGGTTAGCATTAACACCTCACTAACAGGCACACTTGATATAAAATAGACAAGGGGACACTCGTGTGATCCCTTCCACATATGCAAGGTGTTAATTCCCAAGTGACAGACATGGTAGTGTGGAAAAACACCATGGGAAGAGCTGGAGCCACAGGAGATGGAGGTGCAAGGCACAGAGTGGTGTGATCAGTGCACACCTGGGAATAACTGGAAGAGTTTGGATCCAGGAGAATGTTATGAGCTTGCTACCAGCTGTGGGCTAAGTTACCAGTTAGCTGAGATTTTTATGTTAGGAAGAGCATGTAACAAACAAAACTATAAATCAATCAGTAGATATTGGTGTCTATAAATGTGCAGTGAACCACACAACATGGATTTAGTCTCCTTTTTGAATTTTAGATTCTGCATGAACACAACAGGGGATTCTGATGAAGTAGAGAGGAGTCCATGCCTTCCTGCCCTCTGACTTGGTAGGAGTTAATCCATCACATCTGCCAGCACAATTAGCCTTGAAAATGGTGATGGGCTACAGTCAGTGTGGCCAGGAGTAGCCATCTCTTGTGGTCTTGCAGTTCAGAGAAGTGAAAGTTATTCCAAGTCACCTGCTGCAAAAAGGGAGGTGAAAACTCAGGGACACAACTGAGACACAGCTGAGTACATTCCCCTAGAAGTGACTGGGAAGAGCCTGTTCCAACATAATCAGACTAAATATCTAGCAGAAGGGTTTTTTTGTTTGTTTTTTTTTTTAAAGAGGCCACTCCCAAATAGCTAGAAGATAATATGGCAGGAAAAGAGGTTGGAAGTTACCAACGTGTAAACCAGCTCTGGCTTGACAATAAGGAAACAACCTGACAGTCACAGCTTTGAAAAGCAACTATTCCAACATGTTGTTTCCCTGTTCTGCCTTCTGTACTGTCTGCTCATCTTGAAGTGCCCTGGAAGACCAAAGCTAAAACAAGAAAGAGAGGTTCTTGCTCATTTAAAATAGGTATTTATAATTTAAATACCTATTTGCATTTAAAAGAGGTAACAGCTTAGTGATGCTACACACAGAACTTCAGTGTTTTGTCAGGATTAATCCTCTGCCTGGCTCTTGTTTTTTCTCTCTCATGTCTGATTTAATGGCCCCATTCTCTTCCAACATATTCTGTAGCTTCAGGAGCAGCAAAAGCCACAGAAGTCTCAGCTCACCACAGAGTAGTTTAGGGCCACAGAAAATGCCTGTGAGAAACCAGTTTCTACACTGGCACATCATCATCATCAAAAAAAAAACCCCAACCCTGGTACATTTAAAGTAGCTCAGTAGTGTCAAGGGATTGGCCTCTGAGCAACATAAAAAGATGTCAGATAGTTACAGAATGGTGTTTTCACATAATCAGAGCCAAAGCTGCTGCTGAAGATTGTCCTTTAGGTATTCTAACAAGGACAAACACAAACACCATCAGTTAGACCCACTAATAACCTCTGTTATTAGAGAAAAACTGCAAAGGGATCAGGCTGCTTCCACACAGGGCAGGGGATCCAGTCTGTACTCCACCTCAAGTCTGAGACATTCTGCTTTAGAGCTGGAAAGCTCTAAACATCCCATTTGGAGACTGCTGCTGAATCACTGCTGCATGACAAGATCCACAGGATATAACCAGAGGTAATCACAATAGTAAGGAAGAAGCAAATGAGCTGTATTAATACTTTATTTATATCATTACTGGAGCATCCAAATGAAGTCCCAAATAAAAGGACTATGTCCAGACTAGCAGGTACTAAACTAGCAAGCAGCTGTGCCAGGGGCTGCCTCAGCACATCTCAAAAACATTTTTATGCCCAAGAGTAAAACTAATCCAGAGCTCCTGAGTGAACAGAAATATTCACACTACTGTATCTTGACTCCTACCTATCCTCTTCCAAATACAGGACCTGTGCATGATGTTCTCAGGCCTGCAGCAACAGTTTGTTGAGCAGGGCTGAAGTGGAAGTGCAAACATGGGAGTAGCTTCACCCCCTAGAAAAATGAAAGGGAGCAACAAGACATGCCAGTCATGAAAATTCATATTTATACCAATATGCTATGCTATGGCATACTAATATGCAATATTTATACCAATATGCTATGCTTTAGACCCCTGAGCTGTGGTTTAAAAAAAAATACTTCAGTCCTGTCTTTCTACACCACGTTTTTGGATCTCACCACCTGCAAAGAGACAGTTTGAGACAAAAATACTGATTTATCAGCTATTTAGATGCCTACAGGTAGGTGTCCTGGAGACTCTCATAGCTCTGCTCTGGATGTTTAGGTACTGAAGCTGTTTTGTAGATCTGGCTTTGTTGCTAGCATTGCTTTTATTAGTGCTCATGTTAGAACAGCTGAGCAGGGCTTAAGTGGAAGGGCAAACATGGGGGTAGCTTCACCCCTAGAAAAATGAAAGGGAGCAACAAGACATGCCAGTCATGAAAGTTCTTTATACCAATGTGCTATACACTTTACTGAAGTTTGGTTTTAAAAAAAAAAAAAAACAAAAAAAAAAAAACTTCAGTCTTGTCTTTCTACACCATGCTTTTTGGATCTCATCACCTACAAAGAATACACAAAAATACTGATTTATCAGCTATTTAGATAACTACAGGTAGATGTCCTGGAGACTCTCATAGCTTTGCTCTGCATTTTTGGGTACTGAAGCTGTTTTGTAGATCTGGCTTTGTTGCTAGCATTGCTTTTATTAGTGCTCACATTAGAACTAATTGCTCCTGTGGTGATGCAGTGGAGACCAGGAAATTTGGAGTGCATCTCTCACCAGTAAGGAGCCACCTAGGAGAGGTGACAGGCAAACAAAGGAAGCTGCTGCCTCCAAAAGCTGGACTTGAGGCTGAAGCCAAGCTGCAGATCAAGAGGGGCCACATGGGAGGTCATTTCACTTGCCTGCAGATGATGGAGGATATCCAAAAGGGCACAGTAAACCACATACCAAAGAGATGGTAATGTGATGCTTTTAGATGTCCTTCCCAGCCAAAATGATTCCTTGATCCAAAGGATCCATCCCCTGCCATAGGGACTTTTTGGACCTGGTGTGCTTCTCCTTCATGAGGAAGAGCTGTGCCCATTACAAACAACCAGATTCTGAGTACTCTTGAAGTTACACATTCTTGCAACCTGTGGCTGGATACCAGTACCAGTAAGAAGAGGGAAAGATGCTGGGGCAAAGCCTCTAGCAGAACCTGGAGCTGGCCCAATCCTAATGCATTGTTAAGATCAGCACAGAAACCTGGAGCCAGCAGGAAGGAAACAAAAGCTCCTAAAAATAAAGTATCATCCAAGATGAACCATCTACAGATGCAAGGTGGCCTCACCTCAGGCCTGGCACCAAAGAAGGACAAAGCAGCAGGACTGGGAGAGCTGACAGACAGCTGAGAAGCAGCAGGATTACACTCCTGTGTGACCCAGATGTCCATGGTGCAACAGCTGTACCAGTGGAAATGCTGGCAGAGACAACTGGGATTACTGGGGAACAGTCAGCTCTTGGCAGATGGCATAGAACACCCAGGCTGGGTAAATCTTTCAAAATCCAGAGCAGGTGACCAAAAAGGTGTTTGTGTCAGGCAGCTCTTCCAGAAGTTTCCTTCTGATGGGCAAAAGTACAACCTGGTGATGAGGCCTCTTCTGGTTTTTGTTTTATAAACAAATCAGCTCATTTCAAATGAGAATGAACTCCTCAGAGCTGACACTGAGCCTCAAGGAAAACTTCCATGACACAGATAAATACACAAAGGGCACTTGAGACACCCCAGGAACAAATCTCCTGTTCAGGATGGATGGTAACCCACAGCAGCCCAGAGAGTAAGGAGGAACACTTCATCCTGCCCAGCTCATCTCCAAGCAGAACTGAGGATCACACAATCCACTTCAGCAGGACCAGCACCTAAACCAAAGGGGTAGGGGACAGGGCAGGACACACAAATCCATGCTTGTCCATATTCTGCACATGAGCAGGGACTCAACATCCCTTCTGTGCCTAAAAGAAAGTTACACAAGCTCAGCCTGACACTGCAGGTTACCCAAGTTACAAGCTATGTGCACAAGCACAAAGAGCTCTGCCTTGACTGAAACCCAGCATCTCACTGGGATGTGGGGCTGGCAGCCACCTGAATTAGCAACACTTCAAAAAATGTATCACCTGACCCACTTTTAATTAATGACCATTCTTCAACACTCAACACAACCCATACTAAATTAAAAAAAAATATTAAAAAGCATTGCTGCAATTTGCAATTATAATTTTATTATCATTCTAACCTTTCTTTCTTAGGGTAAGAAGGTGCATGAGATATGTGCAGGAGCTCAGGAACCCACATGATGAAAGTCACAATGAATTAAAGTCACAGGAAACCCAACTCCAAGGCCTCTGTCACTGAACTCTTGTTATTTTGATAACTCTTGTAATGTTAGCAAGTGCTGAGGCCACATCCTTCTTAAACCTGGCACACAAATTTCCACCAATTTAGCCCACTAAATTATACTCATGACTGAAATAAGCAGCAGCTTTGAAGCCTGATCTCTCCAAAATATGAAAACTCCTCATATTTACTTCAAAATATATAAAGGAGCTGGGGGAAAAGTGGAAGACTGGAGATATACACTGGCTGGTCACAACAGTCAGACACAACCAGAGGAATGCTCTGTAACTACACTACAATCCTCATGTTAAAATAAAACTAAGAGACACACGAGTGGCAACCTAATTCTCAAGGTACTCAGCACCCCATGTTCCAGAGACTGATATCACAGCTGGATTTTTAAAGGTTAAATTCTAACAGCAATTTAAAAATCTCTTGGAAGCCTCAACTATTCATAAAGGAACAAAAGGGGTCCAGCTCCTAACTTATTAAGCACAAAAAATGTGGCCTTCCTGGATTTTTCCTACTGAAAATGGCAATTAACCATGTCTATTGCCAACTTTCATATTGAAGTGAAGAAACAGGGAGAAAGGAGCTGCTGCCTTCACAGTTCTAAGTTTTAGATCAAAAGATAACACACTATAAACCTGCATTAATCCAACTCTGTCAAAGGCAGTGATGGAATCAGCCCTGTCAGGAATATGTAATGCTATTAATCCTCAAAAGTGGAGTCCTGAAGTCAAGTTTTCTGGAATTATCAACATCTCTGCCAGCAACAAAGCCAGCATGGAAACTCCCCAGGAAATACAGGGGACATTTCATTACAGTGAAACCCTGAAAGCCAAGACTGAGGTAAACTGGCTTTATTCAGGTGTACAGCTCAATGGGCAGCAGGAAGCAGGATGCAAACTGTTTTCTAAGTGGGTGTTGTTTAACCTCAGCCTGCCAGTTCTAAAGCACTGCCTGGGTATCTTATAACTGGAATAAAATCAGATTATCAGAAATAATGCAAGATTTAAACACATTAACATATCTATAGAAACCATATCTGCTCCACATGATGCATGGAAGCCAGTGCTTCCCATGGGACAGAACCAGAAACACTGACTTAGCCAGGAAGATCAAATGTGAAATCCCAGTAATTTCAGACTCCTGACCAAGAGATGTGCACAAAAATATTCAGTACAGCAGGATCCATGACACCACTTTACTGGCAGTAAAACTAAGGATCTCAGGGAAGCCATTTAATAAACAACAGCACAAAAAGGGAAAAAAAAAAAAAGTCAGGTGAAAAGCTGAACTTCCCCCCCTAATTCAGCTGACAGTTTTTCATTAATACCAGTATCAGAACCCCACTCCTGTAAAAAAATTAAAAATCAGTTCATTTTGCTCAGTGAGGTCATAATTCTGCATTATTATGTGTTATCTCTTACAATGCAAAACCAGGTGAAGTCACTGTCCAAGCAAGTAGGACATTGGCAAAAACCCTGAGCCCTACCCCAAACTGGTGACCTCAACAAAAACCCCCCAGGAGGATTTTAGCTAACAGCAAAAGCAAATGTTTGTTTCACAATAAACACAGGTGCTTTCCAAGCAGTATTTAATTAGTCAAGCCAGGATATTTTACAGCTGCTGCTTTTAAACTCCCCCCCCTCAAGCCTGTTTCTTCTCTCATACCCTGCTCTTGACCTGCACCTGCTCATCTCCCTTTCCATGGGCAGATAAAGGAACACCTCATTATTTATTAAGGATTGCCCTTCAACACCTTCTTAAATAAGCCCAGCAGTGCTTACCCAAAGAGTCACTGCATCTTTGAAACCTAACTCCTAAAAAGACTGTCCTGCTCTCAATGGGTCATGTTTTATGAACATAAAGTTTCCACTTTATACTACTTTAAAAACAAAATTAAACAAAAACCACACCCTAGGTGGACTTAAGTGAGAACAGAAGTAGTGCAGATGTAATTCTAAGGCATTATGGTATTGATACCTGTTTCAGCTATATAAAAAAATTCAAATCTTGTAAAAAATATGCATCTCCTTTACCAAGGCATGAAGTGATCTGAAGGACCATGACTGTGTGAGCAGAGAGAAGTCCACCTGTCCCACCCAGCCTTCACAAGAGAAAAAGTCAGAGGAGGGAATACATGAGAAAAAATTAACATGCACTAAGAAATGCAGGATGTGCTGTAAGGGTGGACAGTCTAAATCTTATTTTACTAATCTATCACAATACCCAAGAAAAAAATTAACATTTGCAGTGACCACCATTACTGATCATTTTCATGTTCTTAGAGAGATGGTTTTGCCACTACCAGCACAACTACAGCAAGTAGCCACAACATGTGGAACTTTGCTCCCCAGAGTTACTATTATTCTAGTCAGTTATCAGTATTACTGCAATACACAGTAAGCAGCTTGTGAAATACAAAAACCTTACAAAATTTAACAAAATCCTTCTGAAAATCTTTCCTGGAATTGATGAAGCCTCTTCCTCTTTCAGTTCCAACTGCAAAGACATTTCTCTCATACACAGCAATACAGGCAACTTCTGCCTTGGCCTTGGCAAGTTCTTTACACTAGAAAGAGAAAACCAAAAAGCTTTTGTTAGCATAGTTAAGAGTACAGTTAAGAGAAATGCATGTGGTATCATCTAAAACAGAACTGCTGGTCCCAGCATCCACCCTTCAGAAGGTCCTGAAAGTTACACCAGCACTAGGAAAGAGGAATATATACATCTGAATATATTCACCAGCAATCTCAGAAGCACTGGGGCTGCAGTAGTGAAATTAAGGCCTTGTCTAGACTCAGAGATTGGACTGGTTTTAATTAAAGGAATTTATGACACTAATCCGTGTGAAATTCTCACTTCTCTCTTAGCTGATCACGTTGAGTGCCTCCCTCCAGCTTTCACACAGAGCATCCAGGAGTTCCCTTCACTCCCAGCACACTTTTCCCACCCCATTTTCTGTTCAGACAGGTTGGGTGCCAGCAGGGAGCCTGCCTGCTGCCTGCACTCTGCCCTGTCCTGCCTGCTGGGCTCAGGCAAATTCCTCCTGAGTGGAAGGACTGCACCTCCATGTGTGCTGCTGGGAGAAATCTGTGGCCAAGGAGTAAGGCAGGGAGCCTGCAGAGCAGAGAGAGAGCAAAGATCCCAAGAAAAGCAGCAAGATCATCAAGAAGTGATCACAGAAAGTTAAACTCTGCTAGGAACTTGGGTATGAGGAGTGTGTTGCAACCTTCAAACACAGCAACAATTGCAGCATGAGGGGTAAAAGTGATATAATGCCTTTAGGAACTGAGTAATGCCCATTGAAAAAATAGGCTTATAACCATCCCACTCTAAGTTTCACTGCTAAAAAGAAAAATCTTTCATTCAATAAAACAATTTTAAGCTCTGATGAGTCAGGACATTCCCACCCACAGCCCTGCCAGCCTCAAACCCCACCATGCAAAGGTGAAGTAGCTTCTACAAAGCTTTTTTTTTTTTTTTCCTGAAAATGTTTGGTTGATCTGGTACAGCAGCTGAGCACAAGCCTCAAGACCACTTACTCCAGATGACAAAGACCAGAACATCCTCTTGCCTTTCAACCACTCTACCTGAGCAATCAAGAAATATTTCCTGGTTACTGGACAGAATAAGCTTTAAAACCACCACACCAAGATACAAAATGACTGCCAAGAAGACTGTCAGCAAGATTTTCCACCAGCAAACTGGTTGGACACCATGCAGCAAGGTAAGGAGATAATATTACACCTTTCCTGTTTGTCAGGGGGAGGCAACACCTTGGTGTAACCCTCCACCTGCCAAGACAGAGCTGTGACACAGCTGCTTAACTTTGCTACTAACCATTGACTCAAGTGCTGACATGAGGAATGTTATCACCATTCTGCTTTCAGTAGTGTCCTCATCATAGATAGGTGCTGCTGAGGTGGTAGTTTGGGCCATTTTCCTCCTATAAAATGAAATAATAATAATAATTTAAAAACTGTTCACACAAGAAAATGAAAAGCTTTCACTGAAGTGAAAAAAAAAAAAAATTCAAAAACCCAGAACACACCCCACCACACACAAGCAAATGCAAAGGTAATAATTAATGAATTTACTGGCTGAATTTACAGCTATTTTTCTTCCTAAGCTTGTTTGCAGCTCCAGCAGCCTATATACACACAGCAAAAACCACAGGCATCAAGGTACAGGAAAAAAAAAAAAAGGCAAATCATAGCTATAAAACAAGTGTTAAAAGAATCCTTCCTGTAATTATCACAGCCAAGATCAAACCCAACCCCACCACCTTGTCCCAGAATCACAGCCTCAGAGACTGCAGTATCAGTAACCAGAAAATAACACTCTTGATCCTACAACTGAAGGATTTGTGAATGACTCCAAGGCTAAGTAGTAAAAATGAGGGTGCTAAAATTCAAAACTGAATTTCAGTAGTGACACAAAAGAGATTTCAACCTATTTTCTCTGTGTCATTCAGGAGATGTTCAACTTATCAAAAAGCAGAGTCCAAAAAGAGCCCCATGACACAAAATAACCAAACAAAATGGGATTTATATATATATATGTAAATATATATATATATACACATATAAATATATATATATAATGCTGATTCAAGAGCCACATACAGGGTGAAATGATGTAGACACATTGAAAATTTGAGTTTCTTGATTCAGCAGATTCAAAGCTATTTCCAATTAACAGATTTCTCTGGACACCTACTTATTTCCATAAGTATTCCTCTGGCTCCCCAGCTTAGTTTACACTGTTTAAAATGTATCGAGCCTGGCTCCATTAGCAAAATCTCATCAGGACTAGAAAAGATAAAATGCTAATAACACTGGCTGCCAGACAGCTAATGCAAACTGATAGCAAACACAAGAATTCCAGGAAATTTGAATACAAAGGGAAGACCCAAGCTACCAAATTTGCAAACCTCTGGCAATAATTGATAAAAAGGAGGAAGTTTTTACTCTATAAAAAGCCAGAGGAAAAGGGGAAATCGGCAACAAGCAGCAGCAGGGGAAGAAGAGGCAGTGGTGGAGTATTCACCAGGCCAGGAACTTGCCTGTGACTAAACAGTGAAAAGCTTAATTGCTCTCCTCTTAATAGCCCTTTCCCACAGGCGACTCATTTATTTAAAAACCTCTCCTCTTGCAAACTTTTCTCCCATTAGAAAGCTCTCTTTGCAAGCTGGTGGCATTTTTCCCCCCTGAAATAGTTCATTGGAATTTGCTGAAATCATAAAATGTTACCTTTTGCAATCTGTGCGACGTGTACGAGCAGAGGTTAATAAATATATAATAAATATATCCTCCCAAATAAAACATAAAATAATAATTATGGACTGTGACACCGGGCAGCCTGGCTCTCTGCTCCGGTGGATGCTCAGCTGGGCTCCACCCCCGGCTGCTTTTGGTCCGAAGTTCTCGATCCCATCTCACCAGCTCCAAGTCCTTGTTACAAATTACATCCCATAAAATTGAGCAGGACACACCAATTAATGAATCAATCGGAATTTAACAAGAAACGACAAACAATAACAGCGCTGGGCACCCGGGAGTCTCTGCTCCTCAAGGCTGTGCCACTTCCTTAAAGTTTCTTGGGTATTCATGGCCCTTTATGGCCGTGTGAGCCCGATGTTGCCGGGAAAGCTGGAAATCTGTCGAGGATACTGATTCTTCTTGAGCAGACCCAGCCGACAACACTAATTCTTCTTCTGCAGACACATCTTGTGTTTGGTTCACAGAATCCTAGAATCCTAGAATGGGCTGGGTTGGAAGGGAGCTCAGAGCTCATCAAGTCCAACCCTTGCTCCACTCCCCCCGTGGTTCCCAGCCCATGGCACTGAGTGCCACATCCAGGCTCTTTGGAAATATCTCCAGGGATGGAGAATCCACCCCTTCCCTGGGCAGCCCATTCCAATGGCTGAGCACCCTCTCCAGAAAGAAATTCTTTCTCATGTCCAACCTAAACCTCCCCTGGCACAACTTGAGACCTCTTGTGCCCTCTTGTCTTGCTGAGAGTTGCCTGGGAAAAGAGCCCAACCCCCCCTGGCTCCAACCTCCTTTCAGGGAGTTGGAGAGAGTGATGAGGTCTCCCCTGAGCCTCCTCTTCTCCAGCCTCAACACCCCCAGCTCCCTCAGCCCTTCCTCACAGCACTTGTGCTGGATCCCTTCACAGCCTCCTTGCTCTTCTCTGGACCTGCTCCAGCACCTCAATCTCCTTCCTGAGCTGAGGGGCCCAGAACTGGACACAGGACTCAAGCTGTGGCCTCCCCAGGGCTGGTTAACCCCTTTCTACACTAATTCTTATGCAGACACATCCTGTGTTTTGGTTAACCCCTTTCTACAAAGTTTATCTCTGAGAGCCTTTAAACACCATTACACAGCATTTTGTCACAATACACTTTTTCTCTCTAAAGTCCACTCTGCAGTTCACATCCTGATCTTCTTTCACGACTTCTCTCTTGCCTTTATAAGTAAAGGCACTAAAAATTTTCTACTTGGGTTAAATGAACAAACATTGTATGTAAGTTGTTACAATTTGCCACAGTCACACAATGGTTTTGGCACAGAACTTTGGGGATAATACTTCTATTTTATAAACAAAGTTACATAGGTTAAATGAACAAATATAACTTTATATGTAAATTGTTACAAGCCCATCGGGGTCAGCACTTGATGGTGGCATGAAAATGAGTGACAGGAGCCATCAGTGTGATACCAAACATCAGCGAGTTGCTGCTGAGCCTTGCCTACTTTTATATTGGTTATTACAGAGGGTTCAGGCACTCGAAGTCCCAAGCAGACAGGTTATAGCAAAGTCTCCAGATGAAGCAGAGCCTCTAATTGGTTACTGTAATCTTCCTTATCAGCAGGATGTTATCTACATTCTTCTTCCTGAAAGCTGTTAAACTTATTTTGCTTCAAGGGCAGAGTGCTAACTCATCTAGGCTGAAGTTTCCATTGCCTAAACACTATCTGCTACATTCAACTTATTCAAGACCAAGGAATAATCAGGATTTTTTAATGCTTCTGCGGGCAGAATTGTTTATAAAAGAATTAATATATTGAGAATGGAGCTTAAGAGGCTATTAAGAGAACATTTTTCTGCTGGAGTGTTGCAATTTATGTTTACATGTATCTACAGCAATAACCTGACCTGCCTGGAGGAAGAGGAAACTGGTCCTGATGTAGTTGTTACAGCTCCACCCACTGACCTGGAGAAAAATCAAAAGTCAAGGTAGCTCAGAGACATCTTGGCATTCATTCCACAACAGCTCTGTGAGACATCTTGCTGCTGCACAGAACCTGCACACACAACATGGGTTAAGTTCTCAGAGGTGACATGGACCCCAAAGTCAGGGCAGCACAAATAACTGCTGTGTGTGACAATACATGCTGGGAAAAAATGGCACTGTGTTGTTCTTCTGATAGGACTTGAAGCACTTCAGGGAGAGGAAAAAAAAAAAATCTAGCAGCAGTGCAAGCTCCCAACAGGCAGCTTGCAGCCTTCTGGCTCTCCAGACACAGACCAGCAAGGTTTAAACAGCTTTAAAGCTTCACTGTGGATAAACTGGCAGTGGCACCATCAGCAGATGTGTGAGGAGGCAGGAACTGGTTGGAGGTTGGAGACAGGAGGTTTGGTTGGACATCAGCATCCCCTGCAGTGAGGAGCAGGCAAACAGGTCCTTCCTAGAGCTGGAAAAGGAGCTAAACTTCAGGGGTGAATATAAAGGAGTAGAAGTTGAACAATGGTGACTGCTTCAGTGAACTGAGAGTGGGTCAGCTGGGCGTGCTGAGGCACAGAGTGATTCAGACACTAACGGGTTAAAATGAAGCTGAAGAGGAGCCAGCAGTGTGCCCAGGTGGCCAAAAAGGCCAATGGCATCCTGGGCTGGCTCAGGAACAGCGTGGCCAGCAGGTCCAGGGAAGGGATTCTGCCCCTGTGCTCAGCCCTGGGGAGGCCACAGCTTGAGTCCTGTGTCCAGTTCTGGGCCCCTCAGCTCAGGAAGGAGCTTGAGGTGCTGGAGCAGGTCCAGAGAAGAGCAAGGAGGCTGTGAAGGGATCCAGCACAAGTCCTGTGAGGAAGGGCTGAGGGAGCTGGGGGTGTTGAGGCTGGAGAAGAGGAGGCTCAGGGGAGACCTCATCACTCTCTCCAACTCCCTGAAAGGAGGTTGGAGCCAGGGGGGGGTTGGGCTCTTTTCCCAGGCAACTCTCAGCAAGACAAGAGGGCACAAGAGGTCTCAAGTTGTGCCAGGGGAGGTTTAGGTTGGACATTAGAAAGAATTTCTTTACTGAGAGGGTGATCAGCCATTGGAATGGGCTGCCCAGGGAAGGGGTGGATTCTCCATCCCTGGAGATATTTCCAAAGAGCCTGGATGTGGCACTCAGTGCCATGGGCTGGGAACCACGGGGGGAGTGGATCAAGGGTTGGACTTGATGAGCTCTGAGGTCCCTTCCAACCCAGCCCATTCTAGGATTCTATGATTCTATGAAGGAGGCCAGATGTAGAGACCCCATTATTCCACTCCTGTCTCTTTGTCACAGATAACAGGAGCTAACAATGTCTAGATAAGCATTAAACAAGAACTAAAAGCCAGTCTTTCAGTTTGCCAACTCTGTAAAGGCAAAAAGAACAACCTGAGGAAGACTCAGAGCCTTCCTCCAAAAGACCCCTGCCCACCAGGGGACGGTGTGCATGGGAAGAGGGGTGGAAACTTATGTGAAAAGCTGATTTAAATAACCTCCACCTCTCATATGCATGTTTTTATAATACATATATATAACTTTGTGCAATAAATAGCTGCCTACACTTAGCAAGGGTGTGCGAGATAGGAGGAGCAATCCCCCTGGCATTATCAGACCTGCTTTAGAACCTTTCCTGGGTTGGGAAGTTTGTTTTCACACCTCAAGACTGCCCAGGTTTATCCCCCAGAGGATAAGAGGCATCCTGCTGATTGCTTGTGGAGTATCAGAGGGGAAAGGGAAATTGTGGTGGGATGCAAATACATCAGTCTATGAGCAACGATTTTTGATACCTGATCGAGTTCTCAAGCTCATCTTTGGAACTCACTCAGGGTTGGGATGCTGACTGATTTTAAACACTATAACTTTTATGCTTTCTAAAACTGTAAATCCAGTATTAAAGATTAAATGCAACAGAACTACACATTTTCCCTTCCTCCCATGTCTCTACTCACTGTCTGATGCAATTCTGCATCAGTCCAACACCTCCCAAGCTAGCAGTGGCACAAACATCCACACCTACTCCCTTCTAGGCAGAGAAATCAAAAAGCAAAGTAAAAGCAAAAGTAAACTTTTCAACAGAGGTACCTTATTCAGAAAACAGACCAAGCAAATTCTACTGATCATTGGAAAGCTGTGGATGCACAAGCACATCAAAGAAGTGCCAGCTCAGGCCATCTCCCCCATGCAGAATTCCTTCTGTCCTTAAAAAGTGGTTTCTGATCCACAGGCACACAGCAATTCGAGTCAGGGAGCTTGGGCAAGGAATGGGGAGGAAAAGGGCTCAGACCGGTCCCAGTCTGATTCACTGCACAGCCAGCCCCACTGTAATGTGAGTAGAAAATAGAAAAAAATAGTAGAAAATAGAAGAAGGAAAAAAAAGAAGAAAAAAAAAAAAAAAAAAAAAAAAAAAAAAAAAAAAAAAGCCTCTTGCATCAGCAGAATCCTGGCTCCCCAGCTTAGTTTACTCTGTTAAAATGAATTAAACTCAAAATCCTGGCTCCCGGTTTCTGTGTACACTCTTTAAAATGTATCACACTTATTTCCACCAGCAGAACCCTGGCTCCGCCAGCATAGTTTACATTGTTTAGGAGTTCCCAAACTCACTTCCACCAGGAAAATCTCACCAGCAGACACCTCCCCACCCCTCTTTTGTCAGGACTAAAAAGATAAAATGCTAACGGCTCCTGATAAGCGCCAGAAGCTCGTGCAGATTGAGAGCAAATACAAGAATTCTGGGAAAACCTGAATAAAAGGGAGGACCCGCAACGACCAATCTGCAACCTCTGGCAATAACTGATGAGAAGGAACTTTGTGCTACATAAAGACAGAGGAAAAAGGGAAAAAATCAGAAGCAAGAAGGGAGGCGAGAGAAGGAGAGGAGAGGAGCAGCACACCAAAAGCCTAAGGAGACTTTCTTCGGAGGGTGAGAAACCTTAATCGTTTTCTTTCTTTCTTAATAGCCCTTTTCCTAGGGTGATTAATTTGTTTTAAAACCTGTTCTGCTTGTTTCTCTCCCACTATTAACCCCTTCCTAAGATTCCTTTCAAAAGCGGTGTCGTTTTTCCCTGAAATAAACCGCTGTAATTCGCTCAAAGAATACTTCTGGTTACTTTGCAATCTGTAGTTGGTGGATAATATTTCCTCACAAACAATATATAAAATATTAATAGTTATGGACCGGGACACCCACAAAGAGCTGCCCTGGCTCAACAGAGAGCACAGCACATCCTGAGCTGCCCTGCTGCTGCACATCAGGCCACAGCAGCTCAGAATCACCAGGTTAGGGTATCATTGGACTCCTAATAAAATAAATAAATAAAATAATAAAATAATAAATAATAAAATAAAAGAAGTCTTCCCGAAGTCAAGCCACAGTGCCTTGTATTTTTAGGATGCTCATACTTTAACCAGTTTGCCTGCTGCCAGATAAGTGTATTATAGCTTCAAGAGATGTCCTGTTACACCATGGCAGAACAAGAATAATTTTTTCCTATACACTTAACAGCAACCCACCCATGAAACTTTTTTTTTTTTCCCTCCCACATTTTTGCTAGTTTCTTCCTTTCAAAGAACAGTGTTTATTACTAGAAAGAGCAGGCTATGGGTCAGTAGCTGACCTGGCTGACATTCCAAGATCCAGCCCTTAAAACCTGTGTGACTTCCACTGCCCGAGGTAAATCCCATTGCAAAACCTTATAAAAAGCCACTTACAACAGATTTATTAATCCTAATCCCATAGTGCTAAAAA
Source organism: Heliangelus exortis (assembly GCF_036169615.1). Taxonomy (NCBI): domain Eukaryota; kingdom Metazoa; phylum Chordata; class Aves; order Apodiformes; family Trochilidae; genus Heliangelus; species Heliangelus exortis. The sequence continues at coordinate 1,642,239 of NC_092442.1, read as the reverse complement.
AGAATTTCTAGATCAGTCAATATTAGTTGTAATCACCTATAAATCCTTCCGTTTCACTGTGCCAAGATGAGTTCCTTGTAACAGTGAACAAAGCCTTGCAAAACACACTGGGGAGGCTGCTGAGGATGCAGCATTTGGCTGTTCCTGTGGTGGATAATTACAGGAAGGGTTGTTCTAACCCTGGTGTTAGTGCTATAATTTCCCATTTCTTTTCTCTACCTTGATGCCCGAGGCTTTTAAATTAAAAAGTGTGTAAATTAAAGTGTGTTTATCTTCCTAACCTTAAGCTACATCCCTTTCCACTCTGAGACACCAGGAATTAATGGGATGAGGTTCAACATTCCAAGTGCTGGGTCCTGCATTTTGGCCACAACAACCCCATGGGGAGCTCCAGGCTGGGCACAGAGTGGCAGAAAGGGAGCTGGGAGTCTGGATTGCCAGGAAGCTGAAGAGGAGGCAGCAGTGTGCCCAGGTGGCCCAGAAGGCCAATGGCATCCTGGGCTGGCTCAGGAACAGCGTGGCCAGCAGGTCCAGGGAAGGGATTCTGCCCCTGTGCTCAGCCCTGGGGAGGCCACAGCTTGAGTCCTGTGTCCAGTTCTGGGCCCCTCAGCTCAGGAAGGAGATTGAGGTGCTGGAGCAGGTCCAGAGAAGAGCAAGGAGGCTGGGAAGGGATCCAGCACAAGTCCTGTGAGGAAGGGCTGAGGGAGCTGGGGGTGTTGAGGCTGGAGAAGAGGAGGCTCAGGGGAGACCTCATCACTCTCTCCAACTCCCTGAAAGGAGGTTGGAGCCAGGGGGGGGTTGAGCTGATATCAGTGGGACAAGAGGGCATGGACTAAAGAATTTTTTCCTAATATCCAACCCAAACCTCCCCTGGCAGAGCTTCAGCTCTGCCAGGGGAGGTTTGGGTTGGATATTAGGAAAGAATTCTTTGCAGAGAGGGTGCTCAGCCATTGGAATGGGCTGCCCAGGGAAGGGGTGGATTCTCCATCCCTGGAGATATTTCCAAAGAGCCTGGATGTGGCACTCAGTGCCATGGGCTGGGAACCACGGGGGGAGTGGAGCAAGGGTTGGACTTGATGAGCTCTGAGGTCCTTTCCAACCCAGCCCATTCTGTGATTCTGTGATTCTTATGAGCCCTCAAAAAAAGTAAAGCATGATTCCAGCAAGTGTTATTTTAAAAGCCCCTGTGATCTCCTTCCTAAGTCTGCGTAATGTTACCAAGGAGGGACTGAAATATGAGTTTCACTCTTTCTAATGATTCCAATACAGACCAACACACAATCAGAAAATGTTAAATAAAATGAAAATGCAGTATACAAGTACCTCACAAGGCAACTGCATAAAAGTACCATCTAACCCAGTTTGGAGCAGTTAAGCAACCATTAGGCTAAAACCTCATTTCTGTATTAAAGCCAGGCAACCTCAGGGAAGAATTCACTCATTTTTTGTAGTTTTTAAGTATGCACTGTCCTTCTGCAGCAAGTAAGCATTTGTGAATTACTGTGGAAACCCTGCCAACAAAACAAACTATCAATCACAGCATGGCCCTGACCATCTGATAATTTGTCTTTACCAGTCTAATTATATTTACTTAGGCAGCATGACCACCATGTTGAATAAAAATTACTTCAGTTCTGTGCATCCATCAACCTTTAGACATAATATTTGAGAAATTAATTAGTCAAAAATCTACTGGTCAGTTAAATTGTCAGTTAGTGTGAACTGGTCCCTGGGATTTCTATGTCAGACTGCCATGGGCACAGGAAACAAAGGGCTCAAACCAAGCTCAAACCTCTCTCATTCCTCTAAAGTTCCCCAAAAGAACCAAACTGACACTAAACAGCCATTTGTGTTCCAACACCATGAAAAAATGGCCCATTCTGTATAGGGGTGGTATCTGAAGGACACAACTTCACAAAGTAAACCACCCTGTAAAACTCACCACCCCTCACTCTTCAGCAATAATCAGCCCATTCTATTTGGTCACTTAATTCCCTCAACCTTGTTCTCCCTTGTTCCTATTTATCCAGATTTTTGGTATTTAACCAACTGAACATGAACACCCATATCCATGGGCCCAATTCCCAGTGTTCTCCCTTGAATCAAAGCATTTGGGTCAATCCTACTAAAAGCCTCTCTCCACCCAGGATCCAAGCCCAGAAATAAAAGTCAATTCCATAAGAGTTTGGAAATACTTTTAGTCAAAAGGTAACTTTTAGTCAGAAAATCAGCAATTCACAGCTCTTCAACCCAAACATCTGTGGAAAGGTTCTTGATGGATAAGACAAAAGGCTGCTGCCAGCAGCTCCTGTGCAGGCTGTTATCAGAGACCAACCATCTAATTTACCTGCTGGGTTTGTGAGCCCTCTGTTGTTTCTTAAAAGATACTTTATAGGGTTTTGTTATTTTAATTGCAGTGCAAGTTAGACAAGCAGAAACAAATATTGGATGTAACTCAAAGCACAGACTAAAAGTTGCTCGTTATTATGAGATATTAACCCAAAGCCATCTACACACGGACACCTCAGCTGCAGGATCAGCTTCCCAGGGGATGGCTGCACTGCTCCAGCTGTCCCCATGCAGCTTGCTCCTCTCAAGCAACTTACACACCAAACCTTTGGCAAAAGAAACACAAAGGGTGATACTAAAACACTCTGGTGATTAAAAAACACTGTAAGGAATCCAAGAGAGGCCGGTAAAGTCACACACCCGGGCACCTGCAGGACTTTATGCTGAGGCTCCCTCAAGCTGGAGATTTGTTAACCTGCTCAGGGAAGTCCTCTGGTGCTGGTGGAGCTGCTGTGGACGGACCCACCTGACACTCACTGAACTGGCTGGGGTGGAACCAACTTTAAACCTCACCCAGCTCCTGTGGGCAGGGACACCTTCACCCAGCCCGGGCTCTCCAAGCCGCATCCAACCCGGCCTGGAACACTGCCACAGCTTCTCCGGGCCACCTGTCCCGGGCTCTCACGCACCTCCAGGGTGGGGTTTCCTCAGAGCCCCGCAGCCTCCCGGGGAAGGCGCTCAGCCCCCGCACACGCCGTCGCCGCCATGACAGGAACGGCCGCTTCCCGCCCCTGGGGCGCGGCCCCGCCCCTTCCCCACCCTTAGCCAATCAGCGCCGCCAGGCGCCACGCTCCGCCACGCACGCGCCGCCCCGCCAGCCAATGGGCGGCGGCACCGCCCCCTTCCCTCAGCGCTGCGGGGGGAGCAGCGAGGGGCGCGCAGCCCCGACCCTCGGTACCGACCCGCAGCGAGGCGGGGACCGGACCCTCCCCCCCATCCCCTCGGTCCCCATCGCATCCCGCACGGAGCGGCGGGACCGGGATCGGGACCAACAGCCGCGGACCCCCGCCCAGCTGCGGCAGGACCCCCCTTTTCTCCCCACGCCTCCCGGAGGATGCGGCCCTCCCCCCCACACACACCCCAAAGCCCCGCTCGCTGAGGGAGGGAGAAGCCTCCACCCGCCCCCCCCGCCCCCCCCCCCCCCCCCGGTACCGCCAGTGCCTGCTCCCCCCCTACCACTCACCCGGGGCCGTGCAGCCCCGCTCTGCTGGCTGGGGGCTCGGCGGAGCAGCGGGAAAGGCCCGGGGGCTGCTGGCGGGAGCGGTCTCCTGGCGGTCCCCCCACACGCTCCCGGCTGCAGGCCAGCGCAGGGCCCGGGTTTTGTTCCCGGAGGTTCGGCCGCGCAGCCGCTGCCCGCCCTGGGGCTGCCGGGAGTTGTAGTTCCGGCAGGGGAGGCCGGGCCGAACCGAACCGGGCCCAGGGGAAGGCGGAGGATTGCGGCTCCCGCCCTGCCCCGCGCCCTGAGAGGCGGCTGAGGGTGGGAACAGGGCGGGATGGAGGGATGGAGGGAGGGAGGGAGGGATGGATGGATGGATGGATGGATGGATGGATGGATGGATGGATGGATGGATGGATGGATGGAGGGATGGATGGATGGATGGATGGATGGAGGGATGGATGGATGGATGGAGGGATGGAGGGATGGAGGGATGGATGGATGGATGGATGGATGGATGGATGGATGGATGGATGGAGGGAGGGAGGGATGGATGGAGGGAGGGATGGATGGAGGGAGGGATGGATGGAGGGAAGGAGGGAGGGATGGAGGGAGGGAGGGAGGGATGGATGGAGGGAAGGAGGGAGGGAGGGACGGAGGGAGGGATGGATGGAGGGATGGATGGAGGGAGGGAGGAATGGATGGATGGAGGGATGGATGGAGGGATGGAGGGATGGATGGAGGGATGGATGGAGGGAGGGAGGGATGGATGGAGGGATGGATGGAGGGATGGAGGGATGGAGGGAGGGAGGGATGGATGGATGGAGGGATGGATGGATGTGAGGAAGGACAGTGAAACGCATGCTCTGGGGGCTCCTTTCCCTCCTTCTCCCAGCACTGTGCCCAGGGGTGCAGGGAGAGCTCTGGGGTCCGGGGTGAGTGGCAGCCCTGGGCTGGGCTCGGTGATCCTGAAGGTCTTTTCCAACCCAGAGGATTCCAATGTTCTATGAGAACACCTCCTCGTGTCAGTGTCAGCAGCTGCTGCCACTGCAAGGGCCTCACTCCTGCCTCATCCATTCCCCTTCGGTCAGAACCATCCAGGTTTAGCACCCAGAGGTCCTCCCAGAGCCCAGACTGGAGGCAGCAGCCTCCCTCCCACCAGCAGAAAACCTGCTTTTGGTTCAATAAAGAACTTCAGGGCAAAATAAGCTCCCTGTTGCTGCAAGCTGGGTTAATGCTTTCCCACCCCCCCAGGTGCTCAGTAACATCCATGGGATGATCCATGGGATCAGCTGGGCACAGCCAGGATGCTGCTTTAGTTGGCATCACTGATGTTTGCCTTTGAATGCAGGTTGAGTGTGGTAAAGGTGGAGGGAAAAATTCCCATTCCAAGAGAAATGTTACATAGCAAAAAAAAAAAAAAAAAAAAAAAAAAAGCTGTTAAAAATAGCTACTTTTTCAGCCAAAGTAGCATTTTTTCTAAACAACCACATATTTTTTTAGAGTGCAGACAGGGTTGTTATGGTGCAGTGTGTGTGTTACCATCACACAGCTACAGCTCCCCAAAAAAACTGCTCATGGTGTTTTGGAACCATGAAGGGTGCTGAGAGTTGGTCAAGAGAAACCACCAAATCTCATTTGTAAAAGAAACAGAATAACACCCAGCTCAGAGCATTCAGAGAAACAAAGCAAAGCTGGGAATAAAGCTCAGGATTTGCTGGGAAAGGTCCCTGCAGGAGGTGCTTGGTGGTGGATGGTGAATGATCTGTGCCTTTCTGCACAGCCTGGCCCCAAAAAACCAGCCCCAGTGACTCAGGGTGTTGTGATCCTCAGTTGTCCCTTGGCAGTGCTGAGCTGGATGGAACTTCCCTGATTCACATCCTGGGAGACAAGAATTGTGCAGTGGCCTACAAAAAAAACCCAACCCAAACCAACCCAAAAATACCCAAACTATACCCAAAATATACCAAATAACAGAAATATACCCAAAAAATATAACCAGAAACTATACCCAAAAATATACCCAAAAAATATACCAAAAAATATACCCAAAAAATATACCCAAAAAATATACCAAAAAATATACCCAAAATATACCCAAAAAATATACCAAAAAATATACCCAAAAAATATACCAAAAAATATACCCAAAATATACCCAAAAAATATACCCAAAAAATATACCCAAAAACTATGCCCAAAAATATACCCAAAAAATATACCCAAAAAATATACCAAAAAATATACCCAAAATATACCCGAAAAATATACCAAAAAAATATACCAAAAAATATACCAAAAAATATACCCAAAATATGCCTAAAAAATATACCCAAAAACTATGCCCAAAAATATACCCAAAAATATACCAAAAAATATACCCAAAATATACCCGAAAAATATACCCAAAATATACCAAAAAAATATACCAAAAAAATATACCAAAAAATATACCAAATACCAAAAATATAACCCAAAAATATACCCAAAAATATACCAAAAAATATACCCAAAATATACCCAAAAAATATACCAAAAATATACCAAATACCAAAAATATACCCCAAAAACATACCAAAAAATATACCAGAAAATACACCAAATACCAAACCAATACCAAAATAACCAAAACAATCCAAAACCCCCCAACCCAAAGTCATACAAAAAAAAAACACCACCCATTTCATCACCACCTCAGCCTAAACCAGAGGATTTTTCCCCGCAGCACTTGGATGGTTTCTTTTGGTAGAGCTTGGGCAGAGAAAGGCACAAATTCTGGGGAGGGAGAGCAGCAGAGGGGCCACCAAATCTTGCTGCGTGGCCACAACTAATTTTCCAAATGAATTCCCCAGCTCCTTTGCTGTTGGTTTGGTGCTGGCAGTGGTTGGCATCACACCAAGGGCACTCTGCCAGCTGCACATCCAGCCCGGAGTGGCCACTTCACACGGGTTTAGAGGTCTCCAAAAATTAATCAAACAGCTCCTGGAAAACGGGAAGAGCTTTGCCTGCTGGAGACAGGGAAGCAAAATGCCAGGATATTGTGTCCAGTTCTGGGCCCCTCAGCTCAGGAAGGAGATTGAGGTGCTGGAGCAGGTCCAGAGAAGAGCAAGGAGGCTGGGAAGGGATCCAGCACAAGTCCTGTGAGGAAGGGCTGAGGGAGCTGGGGGTGTTGAGGCTGGAGAAGAGGAGGCTCAGGGGAGACCTCATCACTCTCTACAACTCCCTGAAAGGAGGTTGGAGAGTTGGGCTGATCCCAACGGGATGAGGTTCAACATTCCAAGTGCCAGGGCCTGAACTTTTCCACAACAACCCCATGGGGAGCTCCATGGGGCACAGAGTGGCAGAAAGGGAGCTGGAAGGTGCCCGTGAGCCAGCAGTGTGCCCAGGTGGCCAAGAAGGCCAATGGAATCCTTGGCTGGTGGCCAAGAGGCCCAGGGAAGTGATTCTGCCCCTGGTGAGTCCACAGCTTGAGTCCTGTGTCCAGTTCTGGGCCCCAAAATTCAGGAAGGAGATGGAGGCCCAAAGGAGGTGAAGGGATCCAGCAGAATTCCTGTGAGGAAGGGCTGAGGGAGCTGGGGGTGTTGAGGCTGGAGAAGAGGAGGCTCAGGGGAGACCTCATCACTCTCTACAACTCCCTGAGAGGAGGTTGGAGCCAGGGGGGGGTTGGGCTCTTTTCCCAGGCAACTCTCAGCAAGACAAGAGGGCACAAGAGGTCTCAAGTTGTGCCAGGGGAGGTTTAGGTTGGACATTAGAAAGAATTTCTTTCTGGAGAGGGTGCTCAGCCATTGGAATGGGCTGCCCAGGGAAGGGGTGGATTCTCCATCCCTGGAGATATTTCAAAAGAGCCTGGATGTGGCACTCAGTGCCATGGGCTGGGAACCACGGGGGGAGTGGAGCAAGGGTTGGACTTGATGAGCTCTGAGGTCCCTTCCAACCCAGCCCATTCTAGGATTTTATGATTCTCTGACATCACTCAGGGGCTGTGCCTTGTCCTGCAGGTACAGACTGTCCCTGCTTGCAGAGGAGGTGCCTTTTGGTTACACAGCACCAGGTACCCTGAGAGCCAGAGCTGGCAAGTGGTAAATCCAGGGTTGCCAAGGTTGGTTTGGCACCAGATGGGTCCTCAGAAGAGTGGAAATTTGGTATTTCCCCAGGATGAGGTTCTTCCAACTCTTCCATGTCCCTCTCTCCCACCTGATCCAGCCACAGGTGCTGGGTGAAGCTTGGGAGTGAAGTCAGGGAATTGCCTGAAGTCAGGATTTCTGAGGGATAATGTTTACCTAGTGTGGTTACAAGGTGACAACCTGAAAAATTAGTTCCTTAAGGCTTCTAAATCCAATGGAGACATGAGCTGATGGTTGCAAATAAATGCTCAGAGTAGAAATAACTTGTATGTTTTTAGGAGCTGCTGTAATTAACAACTGGAACACATTACCATGAGCCACAAGAATTTCTCCATCGGTTCAGAGCCTGGAAATCCAGCAGCTTCTTTCTAAATTCCCAACCTCCACCAGTTTTTACCAGCAGATTCCTGAGCTGACTCTTATTATCTGACCAGTTCATCTTGACAGTCTTTCTTGGTTTAAAATTCAAGATCAGTTTTCTGGCAGGAAATATTTTGATCTAAATTCCTTGCTTTAAAACACTTTTGTATTGCTTTGCTTTTCTCTGGGCTGGAAAACCAGCTGGGCTCCCACTGCAGGTTGAACAAGATTTTCATATGAGCACAAGGCAAGCAAGAAAGGTCCCTGAAACAAGGGAGACAGCCTGTGAAACCAAAAAACACTAGGAGAGAGGAGCTGAATTCAGAGTATTTTTATCATCATAAACATACATTCCATTTCAAGCTCATAGTCTTCTGAAAATGAATTGGTACCAGGTTTTTTTTTTAATTACTCATTCATTTGGGGCATTATTTTGCTCCAGAAACATGCATTATTCTCTTTAGCACTCAGGACACTGTGTTAGTCAGAAGTATGACAAAAATAAGTTAGAAATTCAACCTCAGACTAAGAGCAGCATAGAGGATTTCATCCAACCCCCCCTCCCACAGAGGTCTGTGGGTAAATCTGAATATCCTTGAGCTTCTATCTGACATCTGGGAGTTGGAAAACCTCAGGATGCACCTGTTGAAGCTGTTGGAGTCCTTAAAATATGTGAAGGGCCAAGTAAAATCCAACCTGTGCTATGCTGGTTCCCATACACCTGCTTTTCCAGGCAGGAAAACTTCCAACCCCCTGCATAAACTTCACATCCAGGGGTTCAGACCCAATCCTAGTCCTTCCTGCCTTATTTTTACCAGCATGGGACACGTGCCTCAGTTTCCCAGCCTTTTGGTGCTTTGCTGTTTGTTTTTCAAAGCAATTTTGTTCCAAGATTCACATAAATAACCTCTGAACAGAGAGGCAGCACAGAGGGAGAGGAGGGAGGAAGCCCCAGCTTCTCAAATAAATAAAATAAAAAACCCAAACCAAACCACACCAAATTATCTCCTCTCTTACATTTTGTGCAGAAAATGCAGTGTCTGGAAGCTGCATGAAGATCTGTTGGGCCTTCCAAGCACTGGGCTCCCAGTTCCCTGCTGTGCACTGTGTCTTGTGTATGTAAATGTAATTTTTTTTTTTTTTTTTTTAATTGCCACTCCCAAACCAGTACATTCCAGCAGCTCCTTCAGGCAGAGCCCAGCACAAGCCTACATTGGTCCACATTTCTCTAGGCTTCAGATAAACTGATTTCATCCTCTTTTGCCAATTTTCCTTTGCTCCAGTTGTCTGGATTCTGCTGCAGGTCTCTTTCCTCAAGCCTTTTCTCCATTAAGCAGTAAAGAAGTTGTGGGAACACCTGTGGCCATCCAGACCTTTTTCCATGTCCCATTTGCAAATTATTGATCCGAAAATGGGGAGTGACTGAGGGGATGAACTTTGGAGGTTTTAGGTGCTAAGGCAATGCCCAGAGCCTGCTTGCTGGGGGTGCTGTGGGCTCCATGGGGGGGTGAGGGCCAGCAGGAGTTTTCAGTGGCCACTCCATGGGTTTTGGAGCCAGGTCTTGATAGGTGAGGACTGTGCCAGCTAAGTTCAGCTGCACCAATCTGCCTTCATACCCCACAGACTGTTAAACTGAGCCTGGGACAGCTACTGAATGGCTGAATGTCTTCATTTAACAAAATACTTGGGCACTGCACTGCCAGATTCCAGCCCCACATCTCCATCCCCTGGAGTGGCCCTGGGGTCTCCAGTGTCCCCACTCCAGCTCTCATGGACATCTCAGCAGGATTCCCTGTGCTGGGTCAGGTAATTTGGCATCAAGAGGATTATTGGCAGCTGAAGCTGTGCAGTGTTTGAGACATTAACTGGAGAAAATAATCCAAAAAATGGCAAAGCCCAAGTTATACATAAGCAATCATTGAATCCCAGACTGGTTTGGGTTGGAAGGGACCTTAAAGCCCCCCCAAGTGCCACCCCTGCCATGGGCAGGGACCCCTCCCCCAGCCCAGGGTGCTCCAAGCCCCATCCAACCTTCAACACTGCCAGGGATGGGGCAGCCACAGCTTCTCTGGGAAACCTGGGAGAGGGGCTCAGCACCAGTGAAACTGGGTTGTATCTCAGGTCAGATCTTACTTTGGGACCAGCTGAAAGCTTCACCAATAAAAATTAAAAAGCCAAAGAAGGGAGAGAGCCCCAGTGCTTGGCTGCAGCTTTAGGTTCCCAGGCAGGAGGCTCCTGCATGGTCCAGCTGCAGCCAACAGCCCCAGCATGATCCAAAAAGGTCTGCAAAGTGCTCCCTTGCAAATGTGTTCAGTCTGCTGAATAAAAGCCCAGATGCTGTTTATGCTGTTCTCTAGCATCTCAGTGCACTGTATTTTTAAAAAATTATTTGAATCAAAGCTCTCATTCTTTAATTAAACTTCATTTAGCTGCCATCTGCCTGGGATCAAAATGGCTTCATGTTTTGCAACTCGTAACGAGGATTGTTATTGGATTTGTAAACACAAACAACAACAATAATAATTAAAAAAAAAAAGCCAAACCCCAGCAACAAACCAACGCACCAAAGTCTTTGAAAAGTAATAAATAAAAGAACATGGCTCAAGTGGTAAGATCTGCATCTTCACCCATCTAATTCTCATGGAGCAGATCCCATTCAGCAGAGAATCATGTTATACACACACAAAAAAAATGGATATAAAAATACCCTGCAAGAGCAGGACAGGGCTGAGGGAAAATGAGGATTAGAGCCAAGGGAAAGCAGCATGAAAGCTGCTCCTGCCCTTTGGAGAGGGTCAGCTCCTGGGTCACACTGGCACTGAGACTGGGAGCTTCCCACCCCAGACAGGGGAAATGCAAAGTGGATGTCACAGCCCTGAGTCTCCTTGAATTTCCAGCAGGAATTCCTGCTCTTCACTCCTAAATATCTACCAGGTACCAGACATATGTGGCCCCAAAGCCAGCCTGGGGCTGCAGGAGGAGCCTGGCAGCCCTGGAGCTGTTGGGCAGGACAGGAGTTGTCCTTGGGTGAGTGGGGCTGAGGGCTTGCAGAGCTCCAAGTAATGGGTCAAGAAACCTCAGGATGGGACCCTGAGCCTGGAGCTGTGGCTGCTGGATGCCCCAACAGCACAACCAACCCCATTTTCCTCACCAGACCCCAAGCCAGTGCTGCAGTTGGGCAAGAGGGACGAGGCAGAGCACCCATCCATCCATCCATCCATCCATCCATCCATCCATCCATCCATCCATCCATCCATCCATCCATCCATCCCCCCACATCTACAGCCTTTATGGTTCCATTTGCTGTGCTGAATGAGACCATTAGTCCCCAGCACAGCTCTCTGGCCCTAATTTAACTCCACCTGGCCCTAATTTAACTCCTGGCCACCCAGCAGCACCCACTGGGGCCCCATGCTGGGCACAGCCCCCCAGAGCTCCCCCTGCCAGGGACTGGGCACAGGTCTGGGGCAGCTTCAAACATCTCCACCCAGGACCTGTTGGTGCTGCAGAATGAGATCTTTGTTGTTTTGTTATGGGGTTTTTTTGTTAATGGCAAAGAAAAAGCCAAAATATAATGAGTGTGCCCTCATAGGAGGCACCTGCCCAGTGGAGGCTGCTCTGTGAATAAGCCCCTTCCAGACATCTGGGAAGAGAGAAATGTATTTTTACCTCTGAATCCTGTTTCTTTGTTTCCTAATTGGAGATGTCACAGGTTTGGGCATCAGGCAGGAACATGAAACACTTCAGATTTTGGTGCCAACCACTCAGATATCAAACTGCATTTCTAATTGGGGTCACTGATAGAGATCTTTGCCCTTCTCTTGGCTGCTGCCTCTATGCCAGCTCCATATGTTTGGGCTTTTATTACCTCGTGTGATCATTTGCATCCAACTCCACAGCAAATTCAAGTCCAGAGCAAGGAAATAAAACTGCAGCTGCCTTGAAACTCTTCTACCATCAAAACCCTCTGGTGCCCTTGAAAGACAAGGACTCGAGCAGACCAAAAACCTGTAAAACAAATAAAGCAGCACACTGCACTCAGCAAAGCTGTCACCAGGGATTTTGAGGCAATGTTTGGTACCATCCAGCCTCCAGACCAACCACAGCCACTGCTTTTGGGGCAGGTTTGGGCTGTGAAGAGGCTGTGACCCATCCTGGAGGGATGCCCAGCACTGGTCACCCCACAGTGACACACTTAGGGTGACACAAGCTCCAGGGCATCTTGTTTCAGGAGGTTCCTGCTGAGCTGCAGATAAACCAAGAGGATTCTTCTTGTTGTCTCCTTGCTGGCTTAGCTCCTGCCATGTCTGTTTTACCAGTATCAGGCTCCCAGCAGACACAAAGCACCAGTGAAAGTCGTGTGGTGGGCACATTAAACTGAGCCTGAGACAGCTACTGAATGGCTGAATGTCTTCATTTAACAAAATACTTGGGCACTGCACTGCCAGATTCCTTGGAAATTCCAGCCCCACATCTCCATCCCCTGGAGGGGCCCTGGAGTCTCCAGTGTCCCCACTCCAGCTCTGCTGTCCTGCATCATGGACACCTCAGCAGGGCTCTCTGACACCAAGAGGATTATTGGCAGCTGAAGCTGTGCAGTGTTTGAGACATTAACTGGAGAAAATAACCCAAAAAATGGCAAAGCCCAAGTTATAGATAATCAGTCATTGAATCCCAGACTTCTGCTGCTGAACTCTGCGAGTGGAAAGGAAGTAAAACTGCAGGAATTTCTAATAACAGCCCTCAGGTTGCTGGGCTGCTTTGTGCATTGAATAAAGAGGCCCAGGGCACGGGAAGGAGTCAACCAGGGCACTGGGGAACCAGTGGAGCATCCCTGGGATCATCCTGTGCTTACTGGAGGAACAAAGCCTCCTAGAAAAAACCATGAAGAGTGAAGAACCTCCTGGCTGAAACATCTTTTCCTGGCTCAGAAGCTGGTTAAACACACACAGCTGAAATTGCTCCTGTGCCTTTCCAAGTCTGGGGTAGCAGAAGGCCAGAGGAGAAAGGGCTTGGGGGGACTGAAACCCCCTTCCTGCTTACACCAAACCAGCTTCTGCTCCAGAGCCAACAGGACTTGCAGGCACAAGCCTCTGATGCACATAAAAACTGGTCCCTCATCTGTCACCACTGCTGTTTGGTACCACACCACGTAAGTTTTTACACCTTTGTTCTAAATTAATTCCTAGAATCATAGAATGGTTCATAAAAAATCCTAAATGAAGCATTAAAAAGTGTCAAACCTCTTGGTTTTCCAGCACTGGTGACAGGAAGGATTTTATTGAGCAGCCAAAGCACGACAAGGTCTGTCTGGGGGTGCCCTCCTGCCCTTACTCTCACCTATAAATTCTATTTATCAATAACATGTAATAAAATAAGTACTTTTAAGAGCAAGGCAACACTTTTTATTTTTATTTAAAAAGGCCTTGATGGCAGGAATATAGTGTAAAAATCATTGGAAAAACTAAAAGGCATTGATACATATTGGAATATACACTTTTTACATAAATTACATTTATTTATTTATTCTTTCATTTGAGGTTCTTATTCGGTATTGAGGTCTAATAGTTAATAGGTCCTGGGATCTGGACGTTTAGACCACCATAGTCTAACATGTACATGTTCATGGGCCATTGCTGAAAGAGAGGGAGAGAAAAAGAAGGCAAAAGTCTCTGTTAGGACACAACCCAAAACCATGCAGACATCACACCCCTGACATGTTCCAACACAGCCTGGTGCTCCCATTTTCCAAAGAAAGATAAAAGAATTGACCCCAAACCAAAACACCACTGGCACACCTGACAAAATGAAAAACCTTCTAAGTTTTGGGTTCTCTTGCACTTTTTGCTTTAATGTTTTTTTGAAAGATCTGGGATCACTGATGACCGAAGCCAAGCCCTGAGGGACAGCAGCTGGATGCATCTCCCTGATTTCATTCCCTATTTTTGCAGTTTTCCTGCACTCTGGAGCTCTGCATCCCTCCCAGGATGGAGCTGGAGTATATCCAGTACTCCCAGTACAGCTCGGACCACAGGGGGACCACTGGGGCCTGCCAAGAGGTGCCACAAGATGCCATGGGGCAGAGGTGATGACACCAGCACCAGGTTTCACCCAGTAAGGTGAGGATTTTGCTCGGGCTGGTTTGATGTGTGGCTCTTGCTTCTGCTGAGCATCCCCCCCAAGGTGCTGGGCAGGAGTGAGGTGGGAGAGCCCTGAGGGACAGAGGGGGCTTTGCTCTACTGACCTCCCCCAGACAAACCCAGCAGGAAAAGGGAGCCCCAGAGGTGCATCCCCTCCTTGGCCAAACCTGCTGGTGCCATTTTACATCAGACTTTAGAGCGTCTGTCGGGCAGAGGGGTTCGGGTGGCGGTTCCAGGAGAGCAGAGAGCAGCATCCTGAAGCAGAAAGCTAGGTAGGCAGTAACCCCCCTAATATTTGGAAGGCTTTACCACAAGGGAGATCTGATTTGTTGCTGATGTAGACTCCAGATTGGAAGAGGAGGAAGAGGAAGAGGAGGAAGAGGAAGATACCGAGTTCCCTTCGGAAATCCTCTTCCGCTTCCGTTTGGGAACGCTGCTGTCTTTCTCTGCAGGGAGAAGAGGGAAGCCATGAGGTGTCTGAGGGGACAAGCAGCCCCTAAATGTGGGGACCCATCCTGCACGGGTCCCCGTGGTGATCTGCTGGGCCACTGTTGGTGACACGGGCTTGGCCCCCACAGCCCAGCATGGAGCTGCCAGCTCTACTTGGGCACTGGCAAAGAAAACCCCCAAGAAATGCACATCCCAAACTCCAGCACATTCAGACCCTGGCATCCTACAGCCCCGAGCCCATGCTGGATGCTTTGGGGCTGTGAAGATGCCAGCTCTGATGACAACATGTCCATAAATATCTGCATATATGATTTACCCACAGATATCTACATATAGAAGTGAAGCTCTTTGTACATGGCTTTTTCCATCAGGTTGCAGACATGCTCTTGGCTTGCCAGATCTCTCTCCTCTACCCAGCCACCTATTTTCATAACACTAATAGAATCCTAATTATCTCTGGGGCTGCTAATTCTGACACATTTGATTAAAATAGGCTGGGATTTATTGGCAAGGATGGGAGAAACGCATTCAGAGTGATGACAGAGACCTTGTTTCCTTAGAAGCTCAACTGTTAAACAAGGACTCAAGGGTTTCAACCAGTGAATAAATTGCTCATGGTGAGTAAATTGCCAATGGGAAATGGATAATCAAATCCTCCAGAACATGATGAAAGTTTGAGTCCAATAGCCTGGTCTCTCCCCAGCTCACAGAAGTGCAAGGGGTGGTTTGTCCCTGAGAAGATGCTGAGCCTGACATCCTTTTCCAGGCAGGATTTTCACTCCAGCCTTCCTTGAGGACACGGGAGGTTTGAAGACCTCCCCTGGACACCCATCTCTCTTGCCTGTACCTCCTCTCTGCCCCAGGACAGGGAAAGCCACACTAATTTCTCACCCCTCTGCTTACCTGTTTGTTTGGCCTCAGTGCAGATTTCAGCAAAGGGCCTGTGGGAGAGACAAGAAGGGTCAGCAAAGGGGGATCCCATCCTTTCACCCCAAAACACTGGGATGCAGCCCAGACCTCAGCCCTAAGCTGGGTGATGGGACACAGAGCCTCTCCATCACTTTTGGGAAGCAACTCAAAAAAACTCAGCTGGGGCTCTGAGGCATCTCTGAGCTCCCTCAGCACCAGCATCTCAAACTGCACAAGAAGAGGACAAAGTGGCCCTGCTGAGGCTCTGCTGTGCTCACCCTGGGGCCGAGCACACCCCTGCAGTGCAGGACAACTGATGGCAGGGCTGGTCCTCTGGGGGTCCGTGGGGATGTGGCCCCACTTTGGTGGCCCCGTGGGGACTTACCCCGTTGTCAGCTGGAGAAGCAAGGGCAGTGCTTAGTGAACAGAAAGCTTCTCCTGTCACAGAGCTGGGGGAACTTACTGGAGCTGGTTTATAATCACCATCCGGATGCTCTCCCGTGCTTTTAGGATCTTCTCCAGCCGATGGATGTCGTAGGTGTTGGGGTTTCTGAAAGGGATATCATCTGGCAGCCCCGTAACCTCCACGGCGTCAGGACTGTCCCTGATGAGTTTATAGGGCACCATCACAGGTCTGTTCAAGCCCAGAGCTTCTCCTGTAATGGCAGAGTGGAGGAGAACACATCAGCTTTAACCCACAGGGCTCTGGATCCAAGGAACCAAAGGACCCAGTGCCCCAGGGGCTTGGAACCAGGTGATATTTAAGGTCCCTCCCGACCCCACCCGTTCCATGACTCTGTGGCTCTGAGCAGCCACAGCTGCAGTGATGTTCAACCTTTGCAGCAGCCACATCCCACACAGCTATTTCATCTCTGCCTGCCCAATTTATTGCCTGCTCCATTAGTCTTCATTTAGGATCCTGCCTGGAGCCCGTGGTGAGGGCTGTTTTACAGCATCAGCACTCCCACAGCCACCTCTGCTCTGTGCACACCCATCACCAGCCCGGTTGGAAGCCCAGCAGAGATTTGCCCCTTTCCTCCTCCCCATTTTGGGGGTCCCTGGGGTGGAGATCACACCCATCACACATCATTGCATTGCTCCTGCCCGTTTTTTTCCTCACTTTATCCCTTTGGCCTCAATAATATCCCGTGGCAGTGTAACACCTCAGTTTAATTCCTTGCTGCATTTCAAGTGCTTCCTTCTGCACCATTTAACCCCCTGCCCACCTCTCTGGGTACCTATTTAGGTCCTGCATGGTGGGGAGCACTGAACCTTCCCTCTGCCCTGCTGCTCCTGACTGCAAGAGCCTGTTCACACCTCACATCTCTGCAGCCCTGGAGGTGTGAGCTGCTGCTCAGACACATCCCTGACTTCTCTTGCTCCATCCCTGGAGCTTAAACTGTGCCAGGGCACAGAGCATGGGCAGCAGCCTCCCTGGGGAGCTGCACCTGAGCAGCACCCCAAACCAAACAGGGCTTGGGGAAGGGGAAGCAGCCTCGATGAGGGAAGAAGTGAGAAAAGGAAGGGAATGACATTTCTTCACTGCTTTGCTCTCATTTTGGCTGTTTTCCTTCTCCTCAGGCAAATTATTTTGGGGAGAGAAGGGAGACACAGTACCAAAGCAGTGGGGTGCCACTGTGGCCTGGCTCTGGGGACTCATGGGTTGAGAAATAAGCACCCAGCACTTCCACAAGTGGTGCCTGAATGGGGAGAGCTCCCACAGTGTCAGCCCACACCCAGGGGGCTGGGAAAGTGACCTCCCTGGGGTCCTCCCTGGCTCCTGCCCACCCAGCTGCTATTCCTGCTGTGCCTTTTCCCAGCCACGGGTGGCAGGGCAGCTTTGTCAGGCACCACAAGGAGCCTGCAAAAAGCATTTTCAAATCTCCTTCAGGCTCCTGACCTCCTTTCCCAGCATGGCTCTGCTGAGCTTTTCCCCAGCCGTGCTGGCTCCAGCCTTGCTCCCAGCCCTGGAAGCAGAGCAGGCAGAGCCCTGGTGCAGGACAGGGATGCTCAGCACACGCAGCACAGCTCATGCCAGCTCAGGACACGTTAAAAACACATGAAAAGCTGATGCCAGACTGAACAAATCCTGCTCCTTGGCTGCGTTTTTCCATCCTCCCTCCCTTTGCCAAGGATGAGCCAACAGGAAGGTGAGGGTCCCACCTGCCAGGAGGGAGGCAGAGGGACGTCCCCAGGGACAGGCTGTGATGGGAAGCAGTGGGATGAAACCTGTGCTGCAGCAGGCTGCCCTCAGCTCAGCCTATAAATAGAGGCCTTCAGTGGAATTAATTTTAACTGTGGCTGCTGTCAGCAAAAAACAAACCCACTTGGCCATGCGTGCAGACAGGAGACTCACCATATTTTTCATTGAAAAGCTCTTTCACTTGCTCTCGGAGAATCACCTTCTCTCCAAGCCTGTTGGCATCATCTTCATCTGCAGAGACAAAAAAAAAGAAAAAGAAAAAAAAAAAGACAGGGAATAAAACACCCCATTTCTTTCTGAGCCCCCAGAAAATTCATCCCACTGTCACAACACAGGACCTGTGTCCCTGCCCCTCTGCTGTGGTGTGGGGACACCTCCAGGGTGGCTGCTCTGAGCTTACACCTCCTGTTAACTTGTGTTAAGCCTTTCACAGCTGTGCAAAGTGGATGCAAAATGCTGCCAGCTCTGCATTTCCCCACTGGGGCTGGGAGCATTTTACATCCACTTTGTGGGGCTGGAAACGACCACAAAATACGAGAAGTGAGGGAGACTCAGGCCCTTGGTGCCACCAGAGCTCCCACAAGTGATATCAAGGAATGAGATAGTGCTTTTATAGCTGGGCTCCTAAGCACAGGATTGTTTTATAATATACCATATAATCAGCTTGGCTTTATTAGCTTTTTTAATTATCCTCATCATGCCAAACACTTTCTCCTCTGTTCTCTCATTTCAAACCATGTGCCTCTGTCAGTAGATTTTTTTTTTTTTTTCCTCCCAGCTATCCAGCAGCCTCATGGGAGGGGGGGGGGGGGGGGGAGAGTTCCAGGAAAAAAAACTGGGGTCAACCCCAGCTCCCTCTGAAGCTTTTTCACACCCCCCAGGTCTAAAGCACTGACTGGAGGAACCTTATCCACCTCGGGCCAGGATCACCCCTCCAGCACAGGGACACAAAGGGGTCTCCTCCTCCTGCTCATCCCCACCACCAGCCTCACCATACTCCAGGGTAAATGTTTTCAACCAGGCCACAGGGTGGAAACCCAGAAGAGTTATTTGAAACATCAAAGTGAGCACTGCAAGAGGACCTTGAGCATCCCCTGCAGCTATTTCACTCCATTTGAGCAAGCACAAGGCACCTGGGCATCCTCTGCCCACCTCTTCAGCTACTTAATGTGGCAAACACCTGATTTTGATTCTGATTTTGAGCAATCAGTGGATTTTGCTTTTGCTTTGAAGCTTTCAATTTTGTTTGAATTGCAAGGGGAAAACCTGACCCGAGTTCCTGCCTCCCTGCATGGGGTCTGGAGCCCAGCACTCAGCACCCCTGGCAGACACCAAATGCCCAAAGGTGCCCAAAGAGAAGCTGGCACCCTTTGATCCCTGCACCCTGCTACTGCAGGGTACTGAGCCAAAAAAGCCTCATCTTTACCTGGAAAAACAATAGTTTTGCCTGAGGTAACTAGGGAAAAATAAATTAAACAGGAAAAAGGGAGAGCTGTCTGCACAGGAAACTCAGGGCCAAGCTGTGCTTCAAACCCAGACATGGCAACAACCAGTTTGAAAGGGATGGAGCAAAAAATAAAGAAAAGAAAAGAAAATCAAGCAAATGTTGCCAAGGAGCTCTGATCTCAAGAACCAAGACCTTGCCTTGTGGTGCAGCTCCTGAGGCCATGGAAAGCTCCTGGCCAGGAGGGCAAACCCTCCTGGCTCCCTCTGTGACTTCCTTGTCATTAATGCTCAGTTTCTGGGCTGTGTTACACACACCCGTGTGGATGTATAGATGGTAGCAGACAAAGAAACCCCCAAATTCAGTGTTCTCACTTGTTTAAATTCTCTGGGACTGAAAAATGCAGCAGCTCTTTCCTTCCTGCTCATGCCCTGAGCAACAAGAAACATGATCCCAAGGGGGTTCTTCTGCCTCGTGGTGGGCAGGACTCTTCAAGACCCATCCAAGGACATAAATGAATGCCATGGAAAATCTGGAACTGAGCATGCATAACAGAGAAGCAGAGAGGAGGCTCTGGCTGCTGACACAGCTTCCCAGGGACCTGTCCCCCCATCCCTGATCATCATCATCTTTGAATTCATCCCTTTGGGGTTGGGAAATTATCAACTCCAGGAGGCCACTGACACCCCTGGGATGTGCTGAGTCCCTCCCACAAAGCAGGTTTATGCAGCTGGCTTCAACTCTGTGCTATCAATTATATATATATACATATATTTAATCTAAAAAGTAGTGATTTGACTTATTTTTTTGCCCAGTCCTGCTTGCCTGACAAGTGAGGAGCCCCCTTCCTCCACAGGCACTTACATGCAAGGGGTGACATTTTTTTCCTGTTTTCTCTTTTCCAAGAGGACTTCCCAGGGCTCTCAACATTTCTTTTGGAAAGCCAAGCTGTATCTAGTAGCTATTAAACCTGGGGTTTAGGTGTCTGCTGCTAGACAGCAAGATCCAAAACACCACCTGGTCTTCTAGTGACTTCCAAAAAACCACAACCAAACCAAATCCAAGGTAGCCCGTGGATAAATAATGGTGAAGGGCACCCAGTGGAGCCTTCAGCAGCCCAGGGTGCTGCTCCAGGTAATGCATATCCTCTGACTGGCCCCTCTGCTTGGAGAAACAACCTCCTGTCACCCAGCATGAAGCCTGTTCCACGGGGGAAAGAGCCACCACCCAACACACCCCGGAGGAAAAGTGGCTCAGGTCCCTTCTTCAAGCAATCCCAGTCGTGTCAGAGAAGCCCTCAGCCAGGCACCCAGGGTGTTATGAATCACAGAATTATCACAGTTGGAAAAGACCTCTAAGATCACTGGGTCCAACTGTCAACATTCCCCCCAGATAAAATACAGATATCAGTATCTGTACCACCTCTAGAGCATGTCCTGAAGTGCCTCATCTGCATGGGGTTTAAATACCTCCAGGGATGGTGACTCCACCACCTCCCTGGGCAGCCCTTTCCAAAGCCTGACTACTCTCTCAGTAAAGAAATTCTTCCTCAGATCGAGTCCAAACCTCTCCTGGTGCAACCTCAGGGCATTTCCTCTGGTCCTATCATTATTCCCTTGAGAGAAGAGGTCAACACCCACCTCCCTACAGCCTCCTTTGTTGGAGAAAGCAAGAAGGTCTCCTCTCAGCCTCCTCTTCTTCAAACTAAACAATCCCAACTCCCTCAGCCTCTCCTCACAGGGCTTTTTCTCCAGACCCTTCACCAGCTTGCTTGCCCTTCCCTGAACCTGCCCCAGCAACTCGATGTCCTTCTGGTAGTGAGGGGCCCAGAACCAGTCAGGATCTGGCTCTGGATACTCAGAGGATAAACCTGTCCCCCTTTCCAGCTCCAATGGGTTCAGTTACACCCCCGTGTAAATCTGGAATAAACCCACTGATTTATTGAGGCTATTTCACAGCAACTTGGGTTCAAACACTGTTGGAATTGGCTCAGCACAGGCGTGTTTGAAAAACAGAGCCTTAAACTTGCAGGAGCAGGCAATTAACATCAAGACATGCAGCCAGAATCCCAGCTGATGAGAATAAAGCTGGATCTGCCCGAGATAAGCTGTGCCCTGTCACAGATACAGGCAGGCAAGCTCTTCTTTACTCCTTCAAATTAGTATAGATCTTAAATCCCCGGAGCCTACAGGACTGCACACCAACCCTGGCCCAGAGCATGTGTTAAAGCAAAGCAAAAAAAGATCTGATCCAAGCTCTCCTTGTGAACAGCAAGTGGGTTTTTTAACAAATGAATTGCTTGGACACATGGATGAGCTGAGGGTAACGTGACAGGTTGGTTTGTCTGGAGCAAACCTGGCACCCAAGGATTGCAGCGACGGTGCTGAGGATGGGGGAGAGGCTTAATAACAGCAATTAAACACATCCTGCATCATTTTCTCGGTATCACAGGGAAACAGAGCAGAGAGGGAGAAAAAAAAAATACCTGAAATTTGGGGGTTTAAGACATTTTCATTCCCATATTAAAAGGCAAGTGCATTTCTTGTCTGCTACCATCTACGAGGCATCAACTGAGCTACGTACCATTCAAGGCAGCGTAGGCTTTTTCCAAGGATGTTATCCGTCTAGGGGCTACAGAGTAAGTTAACAGAAGACAAAACAAAACAAAACAAAAAAAACAACAAAAAAAGAGAGAGAGAGAGAGAAAGAAAAGAGAGCCATGAGTGCTGCAGCTTGGTTTCTTGGTCACAAACAAAAGCAAAATCCAGGGTGACACCGTCCCTAGCAGCTTAACGTTCCTCTGGTGCCAAGGCCTCTTGGCACAGAGATGTTTTGGGGAGCTAAATAACTGCCCAGGGAGCTGGGCAGAGGGCTGGGCTCTCCACTGTGCCCCAAAGAACTGTTTTGGGGTGTGCTTGAGCCCATGAGCATCCCTCGAGCTGTGTCACACTCCTGAGTGGCTCAAGGTCCACGCGAGCCCAGGGACACGCGGCCGAATTGCAGCACTTAGGGCAGGGGCTGGAGCAGCAGCAGTTGTGCTGTGGGGCTGTGTTGGAGAAAAAAAAAAACATCTGAGGTTAAAGCAGATGAAAAGGGAACAGGGAAAGGGTGTCAGTTCTGCAACAACGGAGGAAAGCAGGAGAAAAAGGGATCCCTAAGGAGAGGCTGCTGCTCGCCACCGACTCCAAAGCGATGAGCAGTATCAAAAAGAAATTAATTTCCTGGGGAAGAGCAGCAGTGAGGGGTGAGGGCCAGGATTTGCATGATGAGCAAAGGGAGGAAGGAAGCAGCTTGTCACACTAAGGCCAGCAGCCATGGTGTGGGGTGGGGGGGACACCGTGGCACTGTCACAGCACCAGGGAGGCTCTCGCTGCCGAATCCCAGCACAGAGGCACTGACAAAGCAGAAGGGATGGGGAGAGAGCAGGGGTGTGGATCCAAACCTGCTGAGCAGACACCACCAACCTCAACAGATTTCAATTTCCAACTCAGTGGCACCGAAGAAACAGAAAAACTTCAAGTGGCTGGGTGACAGACACCCTGCCTGGGTGACACCCTGAGGGCAGCAAAGTGTTCAGGCAAAGATGGGGCAGAGATGCAGATGGATCATGCCAAGGCAAGAGTGCAAGGCAAGGTCCTGGAATAATTCCTGGGAAGCAGGAACATGGGCAGGAAGACAGGCAGGCAGCAAGGAAGAGGAGCCCCCAGCAGCATCTGTCCAACAGGGATCAGAAATGGTCCTGGAAGGGCAGCACAGCATTTCATTTGGTGGGATACAACTCAAAGGCATTGTCAGTGTTTCAGGAGAAGATTTCAAGGTGCTGTTATGAAATCCAGCTGATTAAGAAAGATAATTAAAATTTCTTGTCCTGGTAACCCACATGTGCTGCTCAGCCTTCACCAGGGGAAGCATCCCACCAGGCTCAAGGCAGCACATCCTGAAGTGCCTGAGCACAGCCAGGATGCAGCAGCACCCATCTTGATGAGCACTCTGAAAAAAAAGCAGGTTTTGGGGGCTCTAAGGAACGCAGCAGGAAAAGAGCAGCAGGGAGCAGGAGGAAGGAAAGAGCAAAGCAAACACAAGGGCTGGGGTGAGCTCAGTGATGGTGCCTTCCCATTGGCATGAGGATGCCACACACACAGCTGAAAGGGAAAAGGGAACAAAAAACAGGCAAAGAAAAAGGTGATTGGTCTCAGGGAGGTGCTTAAAAATCAGGCTTTGAGGCTCCTCAGCTATGCATGCTACCTGCCTGATCTCCACCTTCAGACAAGAAACACTGACCAGCTGAACACTAAAATAAAAAATTCACCCCAGGTAACACCAGGGTGGATCAGAAGGAAAAAATAATTTGAAATAATTTGCTCGCTCCTGCAGGGATTAAACATCAGGGCTGGGGGGTGAAGGAAGAGGGAGCACGGACCTCAGAAAGCAACCTGGTGGTTGAGGAAGATGCCTCCACCCCCATTACCACCCCATCAAGCACCTAACTCTTTTTTTTTTTTTTTTTTTTTTTTTTTTTTTCTTTTCTTTTTTTCCTTTTTTTTTTTCCTTTTCTTTTTTTCGAAGAGTTGCCAACATAAGGCTCAGCTCATCAAAGTCTTGCAGAGGATTGTGCTTTTATGAGTAAAAAAAAAAAATCATAAAAAATATACTTAAAGGATGCCTGGATGTGTGTTTTTTTTTTAATTAAAGAACACTGCCTGCCCTACTTTATTAATTGGAGTATGGGAAATAATCTATCAGGGTGGTAGGGAGTTTGGGGAATAGGACAGCTGGAGCTGGTGTACATTTTCAATCAAAGCACATAAAAATTAACATACAGAAAGATTTTTGTGTGTGTGCTAGATTACTTATGCTTGATTTATTTTTTTCTTCCAAAAGCTCAAATTAAGACTGTTTTGTATCTCTGTGCCTCAGGAAAAGAAAAAAAAAAAAAAAGAAAGGATAAGTGCTGAGTTCATAGTGCTGGAGCTTCACCCCTGCACTCCCACTTCTGTTTTAATGCTGAGAGATGATTCTGCTTGGAAAAGGGTTTCTAAAAGTCTTATTGCAGAGCAGAGAGCAGAGGTTGGGAGCAAAGAAATTGGAAATCAAAAGGAAAATCTCTTGATGACAGAAGGGTTGGGTGAAAGCTCTTGGGGACTCCCAAGGGTGACTTCAGGGCCATCATCTCACCTCCAGAAGTGGCTGCAAATCCTCATTGCAGCAGGTGGCTGCAGCCACTGACCTTTTCTGGGCACTGGGCAGAACCACTGGCTTTATTTTCCCAAAATCCAAGCCTCATCCCCCCAAAAAACCCACCACCTCCTGCAAACAGCATCCCTGCAGGCACACACCCTCCAGCCAGCTCTGCACTGGCAGCATCCCCCCCCTGCAACCCATTAGGGGGGAGATACCATCAAGAGAGAGAGAAATTACAAATAAGCTTGAGGAAAAGCATGCTTGGTGCTCAGATTATGCTGAAACCCTTTTATCTGTTTCTGTCACACTTAAAAAATGGGTGTCCCCAAAAGAGAAAGATAAGGAGGCCATTCCTCTGCCATCCTGCAGTTATCTGGGATGCTCTTTGTAGTGCAGGAGGTGCACAGCTTGTTTAAAGCAAATTACATTTGGGGTAACTAGAATAAACCCAAAGTGATTTTTTATTATTAAAAAAAAAAAACCTGTGAAATTTCCATTTTGCCCTAAAATGTGTACTCTTCGTGTACCTTGAGGCCAAAAAGATCCACAAAGAACATAAACTCCCTGTATATGCAGCCACCTCCTGGGCTTTCCAGCTTTTAGACACCTTTGCAATGCCACCCTGCTTGGGAGTAACTATTGCTCTCATTTTAAAGCTCCTCTGCAAAATAAAAGTGATTTTAATTGATTTTCTTTTAATGCCAAGCACGCCCTTCTGCTGCTGCTCTTCATTTTACACGTCAGGACTTTACTACACAAGACTGAGGTAAAAAGAACACTCTTAAATTTAATTTTTCAATGATCTAGTTGGAAATCATTAATTTTGTTAAGGCAGGTGGAAAGCTACAAAAGCCAAGGCAGCAAATGTACCACTGTGTTGCCTCCATAAACTCGAGTGTCATGGGGTGGAGAACAGACAAGAGGTTAATCTCTGTCATCAGAGATTTTGGGGGGTAAAATAAAAATAGCTTTTTTCTCCAGGAGACATTCCAGGGTTAGTTTGACTGCTGGAAAATAATTCTAAATCCTGGAATTGTCTCTGAAGATTTAACAGATATATGACACAGCCTGTAACAAATTGAGATGTCAAGTAAGAAAACCCCCTCACCTGCAACTGCTTTTGTTTAAAACCTTGTGTTTTAAATAAGAAGGAAAGCCCTGAGCCTGGCAGGGATGCTACAACCTCCTCCTGAGCCTGCTCAGGTCCCATAATACCCAGAATAAAAGATGCCTTTGGGTTTGTGCTAGCACAGGCCAGCTCGTGGTGGGAGCGTTCAGCTGGAAAAGGAGGAAAAAAAAAATGTTGTGCATCAAAAAGAAAATCAATTTTCCTCTACATCTCTATCTATCAGGCTGCATTTCCAAGCCAGCTGGCAGGGTGAAGCATTTGCCTTCTGATGTGCTCCTTTGTTAATGGTGTCATTTGTGTCAGATCAGTGTCTCTTAACGTAATTACAGCGATTAGGGTGGAGGAAGGGGAAGACAAGATGCGGCTGGAGCAGCGGATGCATCCTTGCCTCACTCCAGCATTACAGACACCTAATCCCATGGAAAACCAAAGGTCTGCAAAACTTGCACTTCACCAAAGGCTGGGTTGAAGCTCAGCTGCTGTGAGCTGGCACCTGGCTGCTTAGAACAGAGATGGGAACTCTAAGGCCGAGGTCCACAGAGGTCTCAGATCTCCCCGTGGACTCGGCGGGGCCACACGTGGGGTTGCAGAGGGTTGGCACTTGGACCATGGCCTGAAGACTGAATTTCTGAGACCTCTTGCCTTTTGCTAGAGCCCTCTTGGGTGTCTAACATCTTTTTTGCTGGTCCCAATAAGGGCAAACAAATGTTTTCCTCTCTGTCATATTTGTTTTCCCTAAATTGTGCCAGCCCCGTGGAAGCTGGCCCAGGAAACAGGAAGCCATCAATCAAATGACAGCATTTCTTGTGCCCATCTGTGCTTTTCCAGCAGTTGTAATTACAACCATTTAAAACCCAGACAGGTTTTTACCTAAGAGCAGCTCTTTTCTGGGCAGCCTAGAAGTGAGAGGCAGAGCTACCACAGTGATGTCCAGGGAAGAGCATGGCTCTGGGATGCTGGTTTCTGTGTCTGGGTTTGGAGCACAACCCAAGCACCTCATCCCTCTCTCTCCCACATTCTCCCTGGTTGTATCCACACCTTTTCACTGCTGTAGCCCCATGCAGATCCAAGTGTTTAATCACTCCCTTCCCATGACCCTCCCTCAGCCCTGAGCCCCCCAGCTCCCCGATTTTATTTTAAGAAAGCACTCAAGGAAGTGAGGGCTTTCTTAAGTACAGAATGCAGATCCCTGCCCAAGATTAGCTCTTGAACAACACCAAAAAACCCCATCAAAGCAACAGCAAGCAGCACTGGGGGTGATGTTAAGGCCAGGTCTCAGTCAGGGGAGCCTCAGTTAATGCACCAAACAACAAAACCCAAGTGGGAAGCCCAGGAAAGGGAGGTCAGGGGCAAACTTCCTCCAGCTGATAAAATTACTGTGCACCATCCACAGCTTACAGCTCCCTGACCAGCACCCAACATTTGGTCCATGCATTGCTTAGGCAAAAAGGCATCATCTCTTACCAGGTTTGGGGATGAGTCCTTGAAAAGGCCTGTAAAAAATAAGGGGAAAAAAAGGAGATTTAAAATTAAGTACCATTGGGAAGCTGACATGCCTGGCCTGAGCCTGCTCCTGTGGCCCAGGGAGGGTTAGGGACCAGCCTGTCCCTCACATGCTGTGCCACAACTTGTGCAGGAGCTCATGGGGATGGGGTCTCTGCAGTCCCCAGGGACACACTCCCTGCTCAGGGCACCATGGGCTGTGTTGGAAGGAAGACAAGGAGCATCCTCCAAGGAGAAGGGGATGGAATCACTCCTGAAACTTGATTTTTCCCTGTCTCGCCCTACTGCTGCCTTTCCCCTCCCCACCTGCATCCATCCCCTTTGGCTGAAAAACCCAAGGGGCTCCCTGGTGCCAGGCCCCTCTCTGAGCACTGTGGGAGCTCCAACACTGCCCTTGCACCAGCAATGAACCCAGCAATGTTTTTCCTGTCTCAAGTCTCCTAGAAAAGGGGCTGAGATTTCTCTGCCCACACAACCACCACACTGAATGCCACATTTTCTCCTGCTGGTGCCTTCCCCACCATCTCCTTGGCCAGCAGACAGGAGGGTAGAGCAGGAGTCTCTATTTTTTGGTCTCCTCCTTTCTGTCTCATTGTTACCTGCTGACTTCATCGTCGACTTGGGGGATGGAGGCACATCCAGTACTTACAGCCCTGCCCTGATGAAGGGTCCCTCCTTCCCCTGGGACACCTCTCACCACGTACCTGGTCACGGTGAACTTGATTTTATCAGCCACAGCCAATATCCTCTCCAGGTTCTGGGAGCCAAAGGTACAAGGCTTCCTGAAAGGGATGCCAGGGGGCAGCCCCTCTATGATCACCGACCCTGGGTTGCTCTTGATCCGTTTGTATGGCACTTGCACGGGGTATTTAATCCCCAAAGCCTCACCTGGGAGAGAAGCAGGTGGTAAGCACAGGAGATACCATTTCTGGCCCACCAAAGCATTGTCTGGGGGTGAGCAGGCACCTCAAGGCAGCACAGTTGAGCACCAACATTTTCAGACCATCTCCATGCTGGGATTTTAGGGGTTCCCAAGGCAGCTGCAAACAGGCAGCAGAAGTGGTGGGGCTGAGGAGAGGCACCACCCTGTGCTGTGCAGGAGCAGGGATGGAAAGCTGCTCTTTGCTTCAGGACATCACAGAGTCACAGAATGTTAGGGGTTGGAAGGGAGCTCTGGAGATCATCTAGGCCACCCCCCCTGCCAGAGCAGGGTCACCCAGAGAAGGATGGCATCCAGAAGGGTTTTCAGTGTCCCCAGAGACAAGGACTGGCTGTTCCAGTGCTCTGCCACCCTCAAAG
Organism: Heliangelus exortis; assembly: GCF_036169615.1. NCBI lineage: Eukaryota > Metazoa > Chordata > Aves > Apodiformes > Trochilidae > Heliangelus > Heliangelus exortis. The sequence goes on along the minus strand of NC_092442.1, from coordinate 1,613,992 downwards.
CAAAGAAGTTCCTCCTCATGTTTAGATGGAGCTTCCTATGGTCAAGTCTGTGCCTGTTACCTCTTGTCCTGTCACTGAGCCCCATCCTCCTGACACACACCCCTTAAATACTGATAAATAAGCTTTGATAAGATCCCCCCCCTCAGTCTTCTCTTTTCCAGACTAAAAAGACCCAAGTCCCTCAATCATTTGAGTTAACTCCATGGCCATGTTTCCCCTCCAAGGCCTGGCTGCAGGACTGAGGCTACACATTCCCTTGCTCTTGTAGCCACCTGGGAACCTGCACAAGTCTTACACCCACCCAGAAAACAGGGATTAACTGCATTTCCCTGCCTTGCTTGATAAAAACCAGATGCTGAGGCAGACAGGCTGTGGGACAGCCCTGCAGATCCTTAGAAGGTGCCCTGGGGACAGAAGGAGCAGCATCCCTCTCATCCCACTACATCCCTCTTCATTCCCTTCCCAGCCTCCCTCTACCCCCTGCCCTCCAACTGCTCCACAACTCTCTGCTAATGAATTTTCCATTGGTGTTCTTCATGGAGAGGGGAGGTAAAAAACCAACAAATCATGGCCAGGGAGGGCTGGCAGCAGGAAGGGCTGCAGCATGGTCCCCACCACAGCCTCCCCTGTGCTGCACAGGAGATTCCTTTGCAGCAAGAAGCACATATTCCCAGATAAAATTCTTCTCTTGGTGGCCCCACAAGGTACCAGCTGCACTGGGTGGGAAAGGGGAGGTGAGAGAAAGCACCTGGCAAGGAGGAATTGAGAGGAGAAGGAAGGGATAGGGAGTGCAAAATTTGGGAGGGGATAAAGGGGGATTTAGAATCAACTCCCACCCTGGTTTCTCACCATATTTCTTATTGAAGAGATCCTGGACTTGTTCCCGCAGCGTGTTAGCAATGTCTATCCTGGAAAGCCTGGCATCATAATTCTCTGTAAAATAAAGAAACAATTATGGACTTCTGCTGGCAAATTAAAAGGCACTCTGTGACTTTTAAGTAATGCCATTTTCTAATTATAGGAAAGTCCTTATCTTGCAATTAGCTAATCTCTGGAGTGGGCCATTCAAAGTCCTTAAAAAATAATCTAAACAGAAATATGTTTTTTTTTTTTTCCTTCCCCTGCCTGTTTGCTAAGAATAAAAGCTGCATGAAATCGAAGATTCAGTTGCGATAATTACCAACATTAAAATAAAACACACTCCAAAGCCTCTCTGAAAAGCCAAAGCCTTTGAAAAGCCTCCATCCCTCTCTGCAAACCTTCACAGCCCCCTGTGGCCCAAGGGAAGGGGTGCTTGAGTAGGGCAGCACTTGTTCTTGAGCCCAGGAGCTTCTCACCATCCCTCCTTCCTCCAGTGGAGACTCTGTGCTGGACAGGAGAGGTGCTTGAGTGGGAAAAGTCCCAGAAAAGGCAAAATCTGAGGCTTGGAAGACTTAATTATGTATCTCACAAGGTCAGACAGTGAGATAAGCAAAGCTGGTTAATTAGGGCACCATCCAGAGCAGTTTGAGTCTCTTCTTTGGACCTGTGGGACTGCCTGCCCTGGCTGTGTGTGTTGTCTTCTGGTTTTCTGTCCTTCCCACCCTCCCTCCTCCCACCCATCCTTGCCTTGCTCCTCTGACAACCCCCCAAGCCCTGATGCCCACATCTGTTTGGCTCTTCCCACATCTGTTTGCTCTACATCATCCCTATTGCTATCAGCAAGACAAGAGGCCATGGGCTTAGGCTCTGCCAGGGGAGGTTCAGGTTAGATATTAGGAAGAAATTCTTTCCAGAGAGGGTGATCAGCCATTGGAATGGGCTGCCCAGGGAAGGGGTGGATTCTCCATCCCTGGAGATATTTCAAAAGAGCCTGGATGTGGCACTCAGTGCCATGGGCTGGGAACCACGGGGGGAGTGGAGCAAGGGTTGGACTTGGTGAGCTCTGAGGTCCCTTCCAACCTGGACTATTCTATGATTATAAATCAGATTCTAGAGATTCTATGATGCCCACAACAGGCCAGGGGCTCTGCCTAAACCCTCCTGAGATACCTCCAAGCCCTCACCTTGGAAGCCCTGTCTCTTGATGGAGTCCTCCAGCAGCGCCTCGCTCGAGTCCCTCTCGCCGGCAGCTGGGACAGGGGACACAGAGGAATTAGGATTCACGGTGCCACCCAGGGGAGACACACAGGAGGGAGGTGCCAAAAAACAAGGCGGGGAGGGAAGGCAAGAGACGAGCTGTAGGAAAATGCTCTCACTCCTCTCCTACCTAGTCCTCAAGGGCCCGGCTGCCGGGCGTCTCGCAGCCCTACCTTTGGCTGCCGGGCTGTCCGACACCGGCTCCTTCATGCCCTCTGCCAGCAGCTCCGGCCTGGAGAACAGGGAGAAGCAGAGGGCACCCAAGTGAGGATCCCAACCAGGGACACCCCACTGCTCCAGCACCCCCTGGACAAGGCTCCTGACAGCCACACCTCACGCCTGGCTAAAGCGGTTTCAAAGCTCCTGCAAGGAAGCGGGGGAGCTGCGGGAAGAATTTTGGGGCTGCCAGATCCTTCTGGGGTGAGAGCTCCCAGCTTGGGGTTAAGCTGGTGATGGCTGAGCAGCCACACACCTCGAGGGGACACAGCTCTCGGGGCTGGATGAAGCCATGCACGGCTCCTTTCAACATACAGAGAGCCCCAGAAATTGCCACTTGGGTATCTACCACCAGTGAGGTGGTAGAAGGGCCTGCTAAAAGCCATGCTGAAGCTGAGCTACAGAAAAACAGGTCTGGGGTGGGACAGAAGACAACCCAAAGTGTGGGTGGGCTGGCTTGGGAGCTGCTGGTCTGATGCCACAAAATCTCCATGCTCCCAATGTTTGTTTTGTGCTTCAGCCACCTGCTGCCTTGATTGTGTCAGCTCTCTCCTCTGCAGGGGGGAGCCAAGTCAGCATTTGGGTGAGAAACCCCCCAAAATACCTACAGCTATTTTAAATCCATCTCAGCTGGATCCATTCCCTCCTTCAGAGCAATGCTGTTGTGTTACATTGGTGGTGGCATCTCACACCCCCCTGTGACAACCTCTGCTCCCCAGCACAAGGACAGCATCTTCCCTGATGCCCACAGCATCCCACGTGCACATCTGGGGCTCAGCTGGAGATGCTTCCCATAGGAAACTCCCCTGGGGCTCCCAGCTCCTCTCCTTGCCCCCCACCCAAGCACCCTGAAGGTTAAGGGCTCCTTCCCCCACCCTTGGGTACTCCCTACTGCTGTGACAAAACCTTTGCAAAAAGCAGGTTAAAACCCCAAAAGATGTCAAGGGAGAGATGACAGCAGCACCACTGCCTCTCAGGGATGGCTCCAACCCAGCAACAACCCCTGGCTGCTTCTAATCAAGCAAATTTATTGAAGGTGACCAAGTGATGGATGTTCCCCAGGACACTGCCCAGAAGCAGGAACATCCTTCCCCACGGGACACCCACTCCCCCTGCCTTACCTTTTAATGACAAACTGGATGTTGTTGCTTGCTTGCAAGATCTTCTTCAGCTTTGCAATCCCAAAGCAGTTGGGACGCCTCAGCAGGATGCCCTCTGGCAGACCCACAACAAACAGGTCCTCGGGGTACATCAGGAACTTGGAGTAGGGAACTTTGACCGGCTCTGATATTCCTATGGCTTTGGCTGTGTGGGGACCAAATCTCTTTAGCTTGCTGGACCCCCATGTTGGGTCAAAGCAGGAGCAACATGATATGTCAGGGGGGGCTGGGTTAAAGAACCTTTCTGAAAAGGGGGAGCAGGGCATGCTGAGTGCCAGCCCCAGCACCAGGGTCCTATCGGTCCTTCCTGGGCCAAGCCACAACCCCCTCAGGTGGAAAACCCTCCCTGATGTTTCAAACAAGTGATGGTGGGAACCACTTTGGGCCTTCCCTCCATGGAAGGGAGGCCACAGCAGCAGTTCCTGGGCTGCAGCCAGCAAAAAGGCATTGAGGAAACCAAGGGGAAGAGCTGCAATAACAAAGCCCAGGGAGACTTCAGATGCATTTGTAAGCCCAGCAGACAGCAAATGAACAAATTAGATTGCACCTTTACTCAGCTGCTGGTTTGGAAGTGTTAGGTGACATTTCAGAGCAATTAGCAGCTCCCCACAGCAGAGGCCAGCACTCAGTGTGATGAACATGTGTTAATGACAATCTCACCGTATCTCGTGTTGAACAAAATCTCAACTTGTTTCCTCAAATGACTTAAAACGTCCCCTATACCATCTGCAAAAGAAAAAGAAAAGAAAAAGAGAGCAATGCTCTGAGAAACCAGCTGCCTTCAGGGCAAGCAGTGCAGGAGAGCAGCCCCTGGCCCCTGGCAGAGCCAGCTGGGGCTCTTCCCCCCTTCCAGATGGGTGCCAGTCCCCCAGCTGCTGCCTCCAAGCTCTTCCCTGAGCAAGGAAGGGCAGTGATGCACCTGCACAGAGCTGTGCTAGCAGCAAGGAGGAAAAAATGGGTGAAAAATAAATGAGGAGAGGAGAGGAGGGGAGAAGGAGAAAGAGAAGGAAGAAAGAAGGAGAGGGAGAGGGAGAGGGAGGAGGGGGAGGGAGAGGGAGGAGGGGGAGGGGGAGAGGGAGGGGGAGGGGAGGGGGGAGGAAGAGGGAGAGGGAGAGGGAGAGGGAGAGGGAGAGGGAGAGGGAGAGGGAGAGGGAGAGGGAGAGGGAGAGGGAGAGGGAGAGGGAGAGGAGAGAGGGAGAACAGAGGGAGAGGAGAGGACAGGACAGTGCCCTTCCATGCTGAGCTTTTTTGTGGCTGAGTGCTTTGCTAATAAAGGAGGAAGCCCAGGAAACTCAGCCCAAAATAGACCTGTGTTCATCCTTCCTTCCAAGAACTTGCAATGATCAGGTGATGCCTGGGATCCACTACACACCCACCTGATCCCTCCAGCTGCTTTTCCTCGTGTCGTGACTCCTCACTGGAGCTCTTCTCTGTCCCTGCAGGGAAGAGGAGGATCAGTGGTGGCCAGTGTCACCAAAACCAGACCAGACATGAGTAGGGGGTCTCAGGGTCCTCTGCAGTCCCCCAGTTGTTCCCTCCCCTCACTAAGTTCTGAGCACACATCCCCAGTGCAGGCCCAGGCAGGCAGCAGCATGCCAGGAGCAGAATAAACCCATCACCTCCCTGCCCACCCTTTGCCATGGGCTTCCCCGGGGGAAATCCCAGCCACAAGCCAGGCAGAGGAGCTGCAGAGAGGCTGGGCAGGAACAGGAGTGCTGGAAAAGCCACCAGTTTGTCTGTCTTGGTCAGACTGAGGCCGTGGCTCTGGAAGCAGCTCCTGACTCCATCACCTCAGCTCCTAAGTGGTGTTTACTCATTTCTGACACACACACAGCAACTCCCTGAGCCCCCGGCCCAGTCTCCTGGCTGCTTCACTTCTGGTACCTGCTGCTGTCTCCAGGATGTAATTCGACTCCTCCGAGGTCATGTGCGTGGGCACCGGGTCCTGCATCTCTTCGGAACCGGGCGATCGGTCTGCGGGCAGAAAAACCCCAGAGGCAGCTTGCACGTCAGTGAAGGGGGCACCATCCCCAAAACAAGGTTCAAAGGGTCCTGGCTCATCCCCAAAACAAGGTTCAAAGGGTCCTGCCTCACCAGAAAGGGCTGAGTGAAAGGCCCCCTTCTCCTGCCCACCAGGACCCTTCACCAGGAGCAGGAGGCATCTGCCCTCTCCCTCCCTGAGGTCACCCTGAGCTTGTCCCTGAAAGACCCCTCAGCCCAAGGGAAAGAAGCAAAAGTTTCTTCCTGACCTCCAGGGAAGACCAAGAGAGCTTGAAACAAGTTAATTCCAGCTAGACATTCAATTTCACATTAAAAAGTTAATGCTGCTCGACTTAGCTACTCCACTGTGAGAAAACTCTTCCTCTCAAGCTGCCTTCCTCCCCCAAATCACACCTCCTTGGGCTTCCCTTACAAAATCTGCATGCCTTCTCCATTTCAACCCATCTCCCCTAACGCTGGGCTTTCCAATGCCTTCAAAGAGTTCTCCAAATTTAGCTTTAAATACACCTTCAGCTAGTTTAAACACTTAAATCAGGTCACTTCTTAATCATCACCTCACAGGATAAATAATCCAAATTTCATCAATTCCTCCCTGTTGGTGAGCACCTTTTTTCTATTAACCCTCCTCCCTGCCCTCAGCTGTACTCCCTCTGATTGAGCTTGAGCTTCAAACAAGGTAAGAAAAGGGGGACTTTGGGCTTGAAGTGTGATCTACCCAGCACCAGAGAAGTGCTAACACCTCCACCTCCTCTTTGCACACACCATGGATTGGTTTTCCTCCCTTCCATAGTTGAAAATTAAAATGTCTGATCTACTCCTGTACCTTGTTCCTTCTCCTAACCACACATTATGTCCATTCTCTGGTAATCCTGGAGTGACTCCCCAGATATCACTGCATTCAGGGGAGTGCTGGGTGCAACTGAGATGGCACCAGCACGGCAGGGCCAGGTGTCACAGCTGTCCTCAGCATCACTGGCCCTTGGGCACCTTGGGAGTCCTCTTGCTGCCCTCATTCCAGTGAGAATATTCATTCATCTCTGTAAAGCACACTGAAAATGCAAAGTGCTAACTATCCACTCATTAAACCCTGGGATCATCCTACCATTTGCTGTGCCATCCAGGTTAGTGGAAAAAAAACCTCTTTAAGCTGCCTCTCAAGCACCCAACTGCTCATTTCCATCACCACTGACCTCCTCTGGGCAGAAACGTGGGGAAAGGCATCAGCATCACCAATTCCAACACGTCTGCAGCAAGTGCTTAACATTAAACTTCACCAACTTTTCACAACCAGGCTGCTTTTCTATATTAGGGACCTCATCAAAAGCACCTCATGCTCCTTGGGATCCTCCAAGCACGTGTGTGAAGGAAAGCAGCAAACCAGGCTCACTTCCTCCAGGGGAAAGGCAACACAGAAAAGTGATGAAGGAGAGAGAGAAACAAGAGCAAGCCCTAAAGTACATCCAGGAAACCCCCTGACTCCTGACATGACCCTTAAAATGACCTTCAGCAAAGAAAACACCAGAGCACAAGCACAGGGAGAACTTCAAAGCTGGGAGATACCCCACAAATTCCTCTTTTCAAAGCAACACACCAAGACCCCTCTGCAGAGGCTGCTGCACCCAGTACCCCAGCACCCACCTGGCACAGTGATCTGGATGATGTCCAGCTCATCAGGCTCAATTTTGATCTGCCTGATCCCACCCAGCTCTCCTGAGGTACCTACCAGGGAAAGGCAATGAAATGCAGTCACCAGCAGGAACCAGAGACACTGGAGCTGTGAGCAGGGAAATAGGACTGGCCCTGACTCCAGGAAATAGGACTGGCCCTGACTCCAGTGCCAGCTGAACACTGGGCAGCAATGGGGCTTTGGCCAAGTGGCATCAAGCCCATTGCATGGAGGTACCCAAAAAGCACCCATGGGCATGGCCTCTGCAAACAACTCAGCTGGCAGGACCTGCTGGTGTCCTCAGACTGGCTGCTGGCCCTAATTCCCTGCTTGTTTCTTGGCTTCCTCCACTTAAAACAAACTGGGTCATCAATAAGAGTTGGGGGGATGCAGGAGGAGTAATCTCCAATAGGCACTCCTGGAATTTTTAATGCTCTCATGCTTTTGGCCAAGTCCCTCTGCAGATCTGTGCTCTGGGAAGGATGAGCCCCACACCACAGCCAGCCAAACCCAGCAGGATCCAGCATGGGCAGGGAGTCTGTCCCCAAAGGATGCTGTGTGTGGTGCTCAGCCCAACTGCTCCTTATCATTCCCTCAGTTAGGATGGGATTGATTCCCTGAGGGGCTGTCACAGCTTGCAGGACAGGGGGGCTCAGGTGGAGTCTAGAGGTCCAAGTCCCTAAACCTGGGGAAAAAGTGTGTCCCCATTGTGAGTGCTCAGAGCACCCACACCACTGAGTTCCTGGTGACCCAATCACTGGGGCTTTTAGGGAGAGGGAAACTCCAAGATCAAAGATCCTCCCTTAGCATCCTTGTTATTTTATTTCTGCACTTTTGGGACCCACCCAGCTGGAGGGTCAGACCTTTCATCTCTACATCTACCAAAACAGGGATAAAATCCTGAGAGAACTGCCCTGTGGGGCAACCAGGGAACTGGTGCCACACATTCATGATACTTGGCAGGCAGCTTTCTCTAATGCCACCCCCCACTATCACTGCTTTGCAAGAGAAAATTAATTATTCCTCACCTGGTTCACAGCTTTCAGAAACACTACACTTCTCAGACCTGAAAGGGAAAAGCAGACATGAGAGGTGGTCATGGAGCAACCAAAGAGAGAGCTGGAAGCCCAGCAGTGTGTGTGGGACTGGTCCTGGCAGGAGGGAGAAACACAGCAATGCTGGGCAAGGAGGGGACCCTGGGGACATTGCACCTTGGCACAGCACCCCTGGCTGCAAGGGAAAGCCATGTTTAGGGTTCAATCCTGCTCCCAAACTCTTCTCCCCATCTCAGCCCTGCTGGATGTAACCCCAGCACAGAGCTCCTGGAAGCAAGAGGAGTTTAAAGCTGGAAACTTGGTCCATCCCTTTGAAGCAGAGAGCAGTGCATGAAGCATCATTACACTGTGGTTACTCATGGAGCTAAAGCAAATAGGGAGAAAGGAAAAAAGTCAATTGATTCAGTAAATATTTATTCTGCCCAAAGCTTTTTTCTCCCCTGAAAACTGGGCACTATCCCAAACTTGTGTCTACAGTTAACTTTGCTTGCTCAGGAATTTACCCAAGGTGTTCAGCATCCAAATGAGATAACTTTGCATTCTCAGGACACATTTGTTTTCTGTCACTCTCTTTCTTAAACAGGAACCACCACAGTGCTTTGGCAGTAAATGATCTGAAAGAATGGCACTGGAAAATGCACTCATCCATGATGCTGGCCCTTCAAGGGGAAGGAAAACCCTTTGGATCAAGCCACACAACCCTGTTGGCTCAGGGGGGATGTTCAAAAGCATTTCTCCCTCTCCTAAATCCACTCAGCAGCATCAGCAGAACAAACTACAGGCAACATGAAGGAAGCCAGGAGTGCTCTTGAAATGTTCTTCCTAAATGTGGTCCAGGTGAAAAGGATCTCTGGGCTAGGAAGTACTGTACATACCACCCTGAAGCCTTGGGAAGGGTTTTAAGCTCTGCCACTTCAGGTCCAAGTCAGTTTTTCCCCATGGAAATTTGGGAGGGGGTTTCTCCAGGGAGTGTGTTACCTCCACAGCATCTGGCATTGCCCTTTCTCTGGGACTGGACTCTGGCCCAGGTGGAGCAGAGGTCTGGAATTGCTCTGCTCCTACCAAGGAAAAGAGGCTCCTTGTTTTGCTGGAAGAACAAGGTGGAATTTGAACATCCATGTCTATTTTCCTGCAGACAGGTGTTAGCAGTGCACTGGGAGATGGGTGTTTGGGCAGGCTGCCCCTGCAGCAGGCAAAGCAAGGTCCTCACCGTGGGGATTCATGATTCCCTTTTTGTTCCCAGCAGTGCACAGGAACCCTGTGGCCCCATTCAGCCTGCAGTGTGAATCAGGATCAAAGCAGATCTGTACACAGCCAGGATAAATGTGAAAAGGAGCCCAGGATTATATTCAAGTTGCTCCAGGTTTACCCCAGGGGAAGGTGGTCAGCCCAAGTGGTGATGTCAAGGTGGTCCATGGCACAGCAGCACTGTGGGAAGAGGGATCTGAACCTGGCTGAGTAGGAACTCCCCTTAAAACTCCTATTTTTCCCCACAAGGCCTTCTAGAGAAGACCCTAAGGAGGGTTGCACTGTGCAGCCTCTACCTGGCCCACAGCAGGTGAGATGGGGATGGTGCAGCACTGGTGACAGCAGCATGGGGACCACAAGTCACTGGCCCTAACCCTAACCCTAAACCTTGGAGCTCTGCAGCACCAAACCTCAGCTCCCACAGACACCCAGTGGCTGGTTTTCTACCTCTTGTTTTGCAGAAACCAGCTCCAAATCCCTAATATCCCATCCTTCCACCTCCTTGTTCCCAGTCACACCAATTTAACTGCACAGTGGGATCTTCTGTTGTAAAAAAGTGTCCTAATTGCAAATGTTAATAAATGAAGGGGAAAACAAGAAGCCCCAGGCCAGATTTCAGCCCTGCAGCATCCTCATCAGTACTGAAGCATCACCATTTCCCCTGGGTTCAGCACACCATGGATGCTCTGCTGCTCCCTAAATCTAAGTTCCTCCAGACACAGAGTGATTCAGCAAGGTGCAGAGAGCAAGAAATGGCTGAAAAATGGTTTTGTGGCTAAGCCCTACCTGGGGATCTTGGAAATTTAAGTTTAATTCCTCCTCTGGCACAGGCTCCCCATAACACCAGTGAAGAACCTCAGCCTGGACCTAGCCCAGCACAGTTCCCACCACAGATATCTCCACCAAGGCTCTCAGCCAGAGGCCCTTCAGCATCAGGAGGAGACCCAGGCAGTCATGGTGGGGCTTAAATGGCCTTAAAACCATTTTAAAAGGTCAGCAAGGGCTGATGCAGCAGCACAGCACAGGGGGTGACACCTCCTCTTGGGTTTGGTAGCCCTGGGGGCCAGAGGGGTGGCTTCTGGCAGAAGTTATAAGTTATCTATGAGTCCATGATCTCATCTCCCCATCCTTGCAGAAGTTACTGACCCCACAGCCTGTGAGCACCAGTCCTACACACACATATTTACAGATACATCCTCCTATGGCCTGTTTGCCCTGCTTCTCCTACTGACAGTGATCTTAAAGGTAAATGTTGGGGTTAAATATTACCTTGCTTCTGACCAGCTGAAGCAAAATTGAAGGAAACTGGGGCTACACAGAGGAAAATACCTCCTGGATCCCCCAGCAGGGGTTGGAAAGCAGCACTATTCACTCCACAGGCCCTACCAGCATGTTCCAGTCCAGCCCAGCTTGTGGCATGGCTGTACCAGGAGCTGGTACTCTGATAAAAAGCCTCCTGCCCTGCTGAACTCTTCTAACCCCACCTTTATTAAAGCATCTCTTAATCTGCTACTAGTCCCCCTGTGAGCTTTCTAAACCAGTAACACTTAATTAGCAGGATGTGGGGTTATGGCTGAGGGTGAATCCTTAGACCATGCTTTAGCACCAGCAATCATTCCTGCAGATAATCCCAGCCTGCCTGGGCACAGCTCTGATTTATTCAGTTTTGCACAAAATCAATGATTCCAAACTTTACTATTCCAGCTTGCAAAAGGATGGGGGTGCTCATTCCTCTCCAGAGCTACCTGAAAGGATGTTGGCCTCTCCTCCCTGGTGACCAGTGATAGGGAAAGAGGAAACGGGGTTAAACTCCACCAGGGGAGGTTCACCAGGTTGGATATTAGAAAAAATTTTCTTCACAGAAAGAGTGGTAAAACACTGGAAGGGGCTGCCCAGGGAGGCACCATCCCTGGAGGTGTTCAAAAGATGGGAAGATGAGGTGCTACAGAGGCTGCTTTAGTGGCTGGGGGCTGCAGGGTGGACAGCAGGACATGATGTTCTTTTCCAACCTTGGTGATTCCATCACTGAGGCTTTTTAGGGAGCTGCCTTACAGCAGCACTGCAATAACCTGCTGAGCAGCTTAACAGCCCTCAGATCACTCTCTGAGGGGTGTCTTTCCAGGGTGACAAGGGAACAGGGGTGCCACTTACCTGCTGTTGGTCTGAGGGGTCCCCACCAGGTCCAGCACGGCCCCGCGGTGCGGCTCGGGGGAGATCTCCCCGGGGGGGCTGGAGGGCTCCAGCTTGGTTGGATCTTTGGTAAATTTGCTTCCTGGTGCCAGGTGCACAGGGCAGGTTTGGAAGGGAAAGGAAAACCAGAATTAGCCACCAGAGATGTCAACGATGCAGCTTTTCTACCTCCATTTGTTGCCCCCCCACCCCTACCCCTATACCTGGTCCCAGAGCTGGGTTTGGGGTGGGGGACAAGTTTTCCAAGAGCCACCTGCACCTGCCTGCAAAGAGCAGGGAGCAGATTTCACTGGGTTTCTGGGTTACAATAAAAGCAAGATGCTTGCTTAAACCTCTGTGAAACTAAATGTGTGCTGGAAAGCCTTGCCAGAGATGGAGCACCTCTGGAAAGACCAAGGGTGCTGAGAGGTTGGGAATGGGATCAGGAAATCCAGGCATGGCCAGGGCTGCAGGAGCAAGCCCCAAAGAGCCCTGTCCCATGGGAGGGGACAGGAGGTCAGCAAAGCCTAAAGCAGCAGTGCCAGGGGAGCCCTGTCCTGCAGCCCCAAACCCTGCACACAGCAGGAAAAACCTCAGCTGCAGCAACAGGGAAAGGGGACAAAAGCATCCTGTCCCCATGAAAAACCTCCTCTCTCCTTTCCCTGTTCCTCAGCAACCTGAAAGGAGTTGAAACAAAGCCTCAACGCTGACCCTGGAGATGAAAAGAGTGATTTGAAGGCAGGGTAGGAAATGAAAATAGGGGAGGGCAGTGAATTGCTGAAGGATTAGTGCTGGGGAAAGGAGGGAATGAAATTATCCCCCGAGGCTGCAGAAACCACCTAGGTGTCTTGTTAAATAGCTGCTGCCAAAGGTCTTTCACTGGTCTCACAGTGCCATCCCCACCCTTCCAAAACACATCCCATCAGTAGGAACATGAAGGCTTTTTCCTTTCAGCTCCAGCCTCCAAGGAAGGGCAGGGCCCTGGCAATGGGACCAGCAGCAATATAGAGCCTTAAAGACCCTATTTATCTACTGCCTGTCCAAAGGGCTCCTTTTAATTTGTGTTTTCTATGGACCAAATCTTGTTCTTGCAGCAGCAAATGCCTGCCTGGAGCCATTACCCAGGGGAGTAGCAAAAATAGGTTTCCTAGCAGTGGTGGGTATTTTAATTAAAGGGTGAGCAAAACTGTGCAGGGAAGCTTTGGGATACTTCACAGTCAGTAACTTAAAATACAGCTCCACTCAGAAAATAGCCTCTTTGCAAAAATGGCATCTCCTGACTCAGCAGATGCTGCTTTTTTTTTTTTTTTTTTTTTTTGCAGAGTCAGATGTGCTGATGCCAATTACAAAAAGCCAGGTTTAATGTGTTTTGCTCCTGGCAGCCCTGCAGGGACCAGACAGGGGAGGGGGAACTGCTACCCAACCCCTGTCCTGCTGGGTTTGCTTCCTCATCTCCTAATTTCCACTTGCACCTTCCTGCCATGTCACCCTCAAGTTTGTTTCCAGCCCCAGCTCTCAGGTTGATGTACAGACATCCACAATGCCTCTCCCCAGATACCATGGATTTTCAAGGAAAATCCAAGCATCCAAGCTCAGTGCTCCATCCCTTGGGAGTAGGTTAGAGCTTAAAAAACTCCTTTTAAACTCCTTTTTTTTTTTTTTTTTTTTTTTGAGAAAATAAGTCACTAAAGGGTCTGGAGACAAAGAAACCTCCCCATGGAGGTAGGAAACCCTCCAGGCTCTGCTGGAGGGGCCACCCTTTGGGTGGCTCTGGCATCATCATCCCCAGGGAGCACCCTTGGGGCTGGGGACCCAGGGGTTAACTTGGCTGATGGAGATACCTGAGGAGAAGGTGTCTGGAAAGCTGCCAGGGTGCAGGGTTAGAGGAAGAAAGAAAAAAAACCAAAAACAACCAACACCCCCAAACACGTTTTTACTTGTGAGCCAAGCCCTGGCAACCTGGGAGCAGGGCTGGGAGGTGACAAATTTGGGTGCAGTGCTGAACTTCAGGCAGGTATCAGGGCAGTGGGATTGGGGCAGCTGGAGTGAGGGGGTTGGGTTGGACAGCAGCAGCACCTGCCCCCCTTTTATTTGCCAAAAGTGCTTCTGCAGCTTAGACCAAAAGGAGTAAAAACACAGGGCAAAGCAAGCCAAAGAAACCCTCTCCCCAGGGTTTTCTCACTGTAAAAAATGGTTTTTTTGTTGCTTTTCTTCTAAAAACAGTCAGTGGCTGGATGATGCTAGAACTTCCCAGTCAAAAAAAAAAAAACCCAAACAAATAGACACCAACCAAAAGAGAATAATTTACCAGTGAGGAACCCAGCAGTGACTTTTCTTCCTCCTGAAAGCACAGAAATGTGTTGTGTGCTGCCTGTAGCTGCAGCTCAGCCTGGCTCAGGGAGTCAGCCCAGCCTCATGCACCAGGGAACTCGAGTTTAAACCTTAAAAATACTGTTTAGGGGGCACAGATTGCCCTGGCAATCTCAGCATGCCCAGGTGTAGGGCACAGACTGAGCATTACTACATGTGTCCTGCAGTTCTGCTGCTTACAGGGGACATTATCTCAGCTCTGCATAACCTTTCAGTTTTCTGGGCAATAAATCAAAGGATGTGAAGAACTTACCTGTGAAAATCCTCTCGTCGAACATCCTAGGAGGAAAAGAAAAGAAGGGGATTAGAAAGAGGTGCTTCTAATGACTGAATTTTAGGTTTTGTTAATGAATAGCATTAAACCAAATCAAAATAGTAATTTTATTCGTTCACTATAAAAAGGCAATGAATTTTTCAGCTAAAAAAAAAAAAGAAAAGCCTTTTATAGCTTGTTGTGCAATCAAGCAATCTTACAGCATACGCTTTTTAACTAAAGCACCTTTAAATCTGCTTATAAGTCATTCCCTTAATGAAATTAACTTATTAAATGAGGCTTCTATAGGCTGGCTTTCCCAAAAGAGACAGTGGGACTGAAGTAGCTGTTGCTGGACCTTCACTTCATGACACAGATCATTGACCAGAGGTCACCTGTCTCCTGAATATTGTATTTTGGTGCCACCCACACCTTTAATCATGGAACCAAAGTATGTTCAGGGGCACACCCCGAGGCCTGATCCAGCTCAGTGCAGCCCAGGACAAAGCAGTTCCTCCACCAGCTGACACCTGGCAAGTTAATTCCTTTTAGGATGCCTGAGTCCTGTTGATGCTAGGAATTTTAGTCCCCTTGGGAGCCTTAGCCAGGGTTTTTCTGCACTGGAGTTTCACACCTCTAGCAGGGCAGCAACCTCGACTCCAGGCAGGCAGGGACTGAATAAATAAATATATTATAAAGCAGATTTTCCTGATGGAGAAGCAAAGAGGGGTTGCATGGAGCAGATATAATCAGAAAAGCTTTTACTCCTCCTACTCCAGCACCCATGCAGACACAAAAACACCACACCTTGCCCACAGGTGATACATCCTCATCACTGTATATATAGAATGTCCATAAGTAATCACCACAAAACCAGGTGGAGGGGAATCCCCATGTGGTGTGAATTTGGCTGTTCCTCCTCTCTCCCAGCTGCACCACTCCCATCTGCCAAATGCCACTGGGGAAAGTTGTGCTGCAATCAGGGTGTTCTGTTTTAGGATGGCACTGGCAGTGTCTACAAGGACTTAAAACAGAGGTGACCATGCCATGGCCAGCCCTGAAACCTCCTCACATTCAGGGAGAGAGGGGTGGAAAATGGAGATTTTTTGGGGGAGGAAAAAAAAAAAAAATCTGTTTAGCTATTTCCATAAAAAAGGGTAAAATGGGTGGAGAGTCAAAACAAACCTTATGAGGATGGAGGAAACAGAAACCCCTAAGCCCACATTGAGGGGGTGCACTCTCCCCTTGCCCTCAACACCCACCTTTTGATGACAAAATGGATGTTGTGCCTCTCTTCCAGTATCCTCTTGAGTTTGGGGACACCATAGGTGCAAGGTCTTTTGAAGGGTATTTTGTCTGGGATGCCAATGATTTCCACAGCCTCGGGATCACAGGCGATTTTCCTGTAGGGAACTGGGACCATGTGGTCTAACCCCAAGGCTTCAGCTGAAAGGTGAACAGATAGTTTTCACTGACACACTTTTCCTTGAACAGATGAGAAAATGGAAGTGTAAAGACTTGGACTCAAAAAAAGTGCTTCTTCTCTTTTGCTTGTTCCAGAAGGTGAGTTCTGGGAGCAGCTTGCCACTGGGACACGGGACAACAGGGAGACAACAAGCACAGCTGATGGCATCTTCCACAACTCTGAAACACCCTGGTGTTCCTCAAACCAGGGATGAGCTGGTCCCAACCAACCCCCCATGATGCCAGCAGGTTGCTGAGCTATGGAACTCAGGAGCTGCCTAGCACATGGACAGGTTATGGACAGGTTATAAGTTATGGAGCTCACCTGTAACTCCTGAGTTATGCAGCCTGATGGGGCTGGTATCAGCCACAGCTTCCAGCCCAGCAGCCCAGTCCTGAGCAATTCCCTGAGCTTATAGCTACCCAAAAGCCCAGGAATTTCCCCATGGCAAGGGGAACATCAAAGATGCCTATAAGCCATGCAGGTAGAAAAAAAAAAGCAGCTGCAATACCTTTTGTAGGTGAGCCTCCTCTGGCATGGGGGGGTTGGACTAGGTGACCTTCCAAGGTCCCTTCCAACCCCTCATTTTCTGTGATTTCTGTGAATTACCTACTTTCACTTTCCCTGCCATGCTCCCCCTTGCCTGCCCCCTTCAGCCCAGGGCTGTTTCACAGACCAACTACAAATTCCTCAACGGTGAGGAGGGGGCTCCAAATGGAAATATTGATATAACCTTCAGCAGACACCCAGAGACTGGGAGCTGTTGGGCTAAATGTGTCAGGAAGAGAAGGGAGCTCTAGCATATGGCTCCTGCTGCTGTGTTAGGGAACAAAAATGATTGCTATATAATGATATGCAAACCACAAGCACTGCAGATGCATAATGGGATATTAACTCCTACTCACCATATCTGCTGTTAAACAGAATTTGCACGCACTCCCTAAGGGTGTTGATATCTTCGGTTTCTTTTATAAAACTGTCCCACTTATCTATCAAAACAAAATATAAGAAATAAGGAACTTCCATATGGTTCGTACACAGCAGATGCACTTTTCTTGTGTGAAGTGCTGGGAAGCAGGAACAAGACTTTGCTGCTTTAAAAATAATGATTTCCCTCTTCCTCAGCAGATTTTGCCAGGCTGGCAGATAAGGTCTGGGCTTCCCCAGCCCCAAGCAACCTCCTTTGAAGCCGTACATGTGCAAAGCAGATTCCTAAGGAATGACCCCATAAAACTTCTCCAACCTGAAATGAAAGACCCTCTGGGACAGAGCAAACTCAACCTGAAGCGAACCTTTGGAAGGCACTGCCATTTCACAGAGGAGATTTTTCAAATCCTTCTCTTTCCCAACTTTCCCACCCATATTTTTTTCTTTTTTTCTTTTTTCTTTTTTTTTTTTCTTGTTTGTGTTTTAAATGCAGGTGGGCGAGGGTTTTGAAGCAAACACATCAGCATTTTTTGGCTGCGTATCCCTTGGGTGGGGTGCAGGTGGGGAAATGGCAGAGTCTCCTCCCCCCTGCTGATCTCATCCCGGGCAGCACTGCAGAATCACACCAGGGTTAGTGGGTTTCAGTTGTTTTGAAATAATGCCAAGCTCTCAGCTGGTATTTGCTGTTTGGGCAAACGGCCTCACCCAAAGCCATGCCTTGGTTCCCCAGGCACCAAACAGGGATGGGATTTCCCAGCCAGCCAGGAGTGCTCAAGGGCCAAGCATCATGGAGATGGCAGGGATGGACCTGAGAGGGGATGAAGCTGTGATACTGAGATGTTGCAGAGAAAAAAAAGTCCCCCAGCACTGCCAGGTCCCTGCAGAGCAGAGGGAGATGAAACCTCTCCCTCTGTGATGTGCCAGAGAGGGACACTGACCTGTCTTGTCGTGGACAATGGAGAATAGGATGCGCTTGGATGAGTGCACATTCTGGATGAGGGGACCTCCAGAGGCCAACGATTTCTGTCCTGGACAAGAGGGGAGACAAGGAGAAAGGGCTGCTGAGAGCCTGACACCTGAACAAGCCCCCTGGTGCTGTCCCCCGCTGGCAACACCGACCCCATCCCACCAGCTCTGTGTCCCCTGGTTTGTGACACCCCACAGGGGTCCTGGCCAGGCTGAGCCCCACTGTCCTGCCCCAGCTGCCCCTCCATGCCCACAGTGCTGCTCATGGGGCAGCACTCAGCCTTTCAGGGCAGAAATGGAGGTATTCCTGTCAGCACCACGAAGGCACCCAGTGAAGGGTGGGGTGACATGGCATGGCAGGGGGGGCTCTGCTCATCTCTGTATGGGCCAAGTTTTGCACTGATTTTCATCGAATCATGAAACAGTTTGGGTTCCTTAAAGGGACCTTAAGGCTCACCCAGTTCCACTCATGCTGCCATGGGCAGGGACACCTCCCACCAGCCCAGGTTGCTCCAAGCCCCATCCAACCTGGCCTGAGACACTGCCACAGCCACAGCTCCTCCGGGCAACCTGGGCTCAGCACTCGCATAATGAAGAATTTCTCTTCCTAATGTCTGACCTAAATCTCCCCTCTTTTTGCTTGAAAACCATCACCCCTTGTCCTATCACTCCATCCTCTTATCAAAAGCCTTTCAGCTTTCCTGTAGCCTCTTCAAGTACTGGAAAGTCTCCCTAAAGCCTTCTCCAGGCCGAACAACCCCAACTCTCTCAACCTTTCTCCACAGCGGAGCTGCTCCAGCCCTGGAATCATCTCCCTCAGTGAGGACCCATTTAAGAACCACCGAAATACCCAGACCTGTCCCCTGTCAGCGCTGGGGAGGGGTGGGCTTCACACCCCCTTTTCTGCCAGCAAACCCCAGGCTATTACCACAGCAGTCGCTGTACTCCTGTGAGGAAGGCACCTTCAGCTCTCCCGCCGGCCTGGGCAGCAGGGCCTCGCCCGCCATGTTGGGTGCCGGCAGGCCGGAGGACACCTCTTGCTTGAGGTCGACGGCGAGCTGGGTCGGCAGAGAGACGCCGTATAAGAAGTTGGTGATGGCAGAAGGGGTGTCCTGGCCGTGGGGACCGGGGGGTTTGGCCACGGGGACGTTGGCACTGGAGTCGCGGCCGCCCTTGGAGGTGAGGGAGGTACACGTCAAGTCAACACTGGGGTTTGGCTCTCGGCTGGGCTCGTCCGCCGGCCTGAGGGAGAAGAGGGGAGAAAAAGAGGTTCTTTTGGGCTGTGGCACTGCTAAGGGAGGACGAGGATGTGGAGGGAAGCCAGGAAGGTGGGATGGGCTGCACTGCCAGCTGCTGGGCTCTGTTCCAGAAATTCCAGCCAGCACCCAACCTTCTCCAGCTTCCTCAGGCACCTGCACCATTTTCATCTTCTTTAAGCGGAGCAGGTTGGTCTTAGGTAGTCCAAAGTGTTTATACCAGCTAGGATAAAGCCATCTAGCTCCATAACCTGGTGTATTTAAAGAGTAAAACAATTTGTGTGACCATGACCACTTGATCAACTCCATTGCCTGTCCCAGCCCCCAGAACCACAGAACCCCCAACAATGGGGACCTCAGTGAGCCCGGGGATGATCTGCAGACCCAGGAAGCCCACGTGCTTCACAGGAGAGTCAGCCACGAGCTCACAGACGGCTCGAATGCTGCGTGTCCTACTTTTAGCTGTCTCAGCCTGATTTTCCAGAAGTGCTGAGCCTTCAGAGGAGGCATTTGGTAGCAGTCAGCATTTCTCTGCACGGATCTGAGGTGCCACCAGCCAGGCAAACACAGAGGAAATGCATCCAAAACGGCGGAGCCCCGTGTGAAAATGCGGCCAAAATGGGGAGTTTGCCCCACACCCACAGACCCCCAACTCCCAGCTTGTCTGGTGTTAAAAACCCCGTTTCAGCCTAGGAAGAAGCTGGCAGCATTTCCAGTGGAAATCTCTCAGGAGACAGAAAAATACTCAGCTTATCGCAGCGGAAATTTTGGCGAAGTCTTGTGGAGCGGTGGGGTTAATGTGCACGTTTACACCAGCCCATTATAGGAACGAGTCCCAAATGTTCCCCAGCCACCCAGAATTGATCAACCTGGGTGCCAGGCTGGGTTTGGAAGGGCTGGACCCAGTTTTCTGGGGCTTGGGGAGAAGCTGAGATGTAAGATGGACCCTCCTGCCTGCTCCACACAAAATCTCTGCTGGTCTTACGGGAGCCACCATCCCCACGGCTCGCTGCCCTCCCACCCCTTGGGGATCCCCCAAAATTACCTTTTTAGCCTGAAGCGGATGCTGTGGCTGTGCTCTAGGATGGCCATCAGGGACTTCACATCATACTCCATGGGTTTCTTAAAGCTAATCCCCTCGGGCAAGCCAGCCACTGCCAGTGAGCCTGGCTCTTTCAGGAACCTCTCGTAGGGCAAAGGGACCACACTGCTCTTCCCCACGGCTTCACCTGGGGAGGGGGCAGAGTTACACATCAACAGATACTCCATGCCCCCAGCCATGGCTGGAGGAGTAAAACCAAGAGCAAGAGATCCCAGCGGAAATGTTATGAGAAGGAAACCACATCCTAGCTCTGCACTTAAGCACGCGAGGCCCTCCAAGCCCTTTTTCAAAGCACTAATTAATAAATAGCTCACAAAAGCCAATAAGCAGATGTCTCATCTTTTGGGTTGCAAAGTAAAATCCTTGGTTGGGGTCACTTGGCACAAGCCCACCCCCCAGGAGCACCCGGACGTGTGCCAGGAAGGGTTGGGCTGCCAGCAAGCTGGGAAGGAGCTGAGAGCTGACAAAGGAGGCTGAAGGGCTTCACTGATTTTTATCTCATGTTTACTGAGATATTCTGGGAACCCTATTTTCAGTCGGTTTTTTTATTTCACCACCTGGAAAAATGGGAAGTACTTAGATTGCTGCTGCTGTCAGGCAGCCTTGATGTACTTTGAAAGACAAGAAAAAAAACACCTCAGCAGTCTCCCTTCACCCCACCACTCAAAGGCACCAGGAACATCAATACATTTGATTAGATGGCCACCTCCAGCAGCCCAGAAATCTCACCCACTCCCCTTGACCATAGCCACAGAGTTGCCCTCTGTCCCCAGCTTGCAGGGCTGGCTCTGTTGTACCTCTGACACCCAAATCTCCCCCTGGAGTTCCCCAGCAGCAGAAGGCAACTGTGGCTACAGAGATTTTTCTAAACCAACTAAAAAGCCAGCATGCCCAAACCAGGAATGCTCAGGGTGCTCTCCAGGCAAGACACTGTTGGAAACTCAGCCCACTCTGAAGGGTTTCAAGGAAGGGCCACAACCCTTGAGCTGCTCTGCAGAGAAATTACTTTGAAAACCAACCTGAGTCACTGCAACCAATAAACCTGGTGCTGAAAGCACGAAGCAAAACAAACAGCCATGTAGGAATGTGACCTGGCTGGCAAAACAGCATCCAGATGTAGAACATCTGGCCACGTGGCAAGGTGTCTGTGCCTTCATCTCCGGGCTGAGGGGCAGGCAAAGGAGATTATGGAACATTTAAATAGCTGTGGGATTTTATATTGTTGGTTTTCTTTAAGTTCCTTCCTTTCTAATATCTTAAAAAAAAAAAAAAAAGCAACACCAAAAGATCTTACAGAAGCCCTGGGAATATTGAGGCACTGTCAGCAAGTCCTTATTAAAAGTGATTTCTTCAACATGTTCTTTGAAGCAGCACGTGACAACTAACAACACACAACTTGTACAAGCCATCAAGGTTCCTTGCAGGATAATGTTTTAATTAAGCCAATAAGAGAAGTTTCAAAACAAACCTTTGAACCACAACACCAGCAGCACATTTTCTGCAGGCCCGGAGGGTACTGATGGCTCCCTGCCCTGATGCACTGGCTCTAGCAGCTTTCCACCTCCCTCCATCACCTCCCTTCAGGCTGGGGAGAAGCTCCCCATGCCCACTGTGACTCCTTATCAACCCAACACTTAACAACTCCCCAAACATATTTTTATGGGGAATGCATTACTGTCAAAGTGACCTTCACCGAGCCTCGTGCTGCCGTGCAGAGACTCGTGGTTTAGCTAAGGAGAGACAATAATCATCATTAATGCCTGTTTAATAGAAGCCAGTGGTAATCAGTCATCCTGTTGGTGCAGAGATTACCCAGCTCTGGAGGGAATACATGATCTTTTTGACTGAGCATTCTCTAAGATTTCTTTTTTTTTGTTTCCAATCCCTGTTGATGGGAGGTGACTAAAAGGAGAGAAAACCTCTCAAAACTGTAAGAAAAATAACTGTTAATTTCTAACAGTCCTCTCAAAGGAAAGGAAATCACCCTGGGGCAACTACTGCAGTATTTCTCCCCACTTTAACAGGAAAAGGGCCCAAGGATACCCCACCTCCTCCTGCCACTACAATCAGCAGGGGATCCTGGGCTGGGGTCCCAGCCAGTTTGTCCACACAAACACCCCAAGGTCAAGAGCATCACCACACTCATCCCAATCCACCTGGTCCCTACACCTCCAAGCAGATGCACCCTGGTCAAGCAGTTTTATGCAACTAGATATTTATAGTATGCCATATATATATAAGAATAATTCCCACATTCCCAAGGAATCTGCAAAGCCTGGTGGCAGGACAAGACCTGCAGCTCCGAGCAGGGAGCCAACCAGTGCCCAAATGCCCTCCCCACCCCATTCCCTTGGCCCTTTCATATTGCTCCTTCCTCCTGCATGGGACCAGCCTTTTGGAGTAAGTAAGAAGATTTGATTATGGCAGTATCATGTCCAAATCCTTTTAGTGGCTTCAGAAAACCTCAGGGACTGCCCATCCCCAGGGGAACAGATGCCATCTCTTTCTGTCTGCTAAGCCTGCGGCAGCAAATCCTGGGATCACCCATCATGTGGGAGCACCTATTCCCAGCACACCACCAGAGGCAATGCCAACTCTTTGGACTCAGGGAGACCTGCACAGCCCTAAAGGGCTCAAGTAGCCCATCCCAAATCCCAGCTGATGACAGAGAGCTGCACTTAGGAGAGGCAAACACCTGGTTCTGCAGCTGGTCCAGCCACATGGCCCCCCCCAAGCACCACACTGGCTTCATGAAACCTACTGAGCAGCACAGGGAATGCTGGAGCTTGCCACCCTGCTTTCCCAAATCCAACCTGGGTTTTCCTCCCTGGGCCAGCACAGGCATTGCTGGGGGATGAGCTGGGACATGGCTGTCACCTCCTGCCCCTCCAGCAGGGACCTCCGGAGTGAGAAGCAGAAGCAGGAGCAGGAGCAGGAGCTGCCACTGCTCGAGCCTCCACAGATTGGGCCCAGAGGGAGTTCTGCAACCCACTGGGTTACATATCAACAGCCATATGGTCATCTACATTTTAATTGCAGAAGCTTTATTGCTGGGGATGATGCATGTGCTGGAATGGCACCAACTTGTCTCTTGGAGCTGGGGCTGCGGGGCCGCCTGCTAGGAAAAAAAAAAATTCTCTTTTTTGCTGTTTAAATAGAATTGCCAGGGAAAAGGGTGAGAGAGTCTCTGCAGAGCCCCGTTGCAGACACGGTGTCAGGGATAAAGGGGTGCTTGAAAATCCCACTCAGGCTCTCCATGGCTGGGGGGACAGAGGGTGCTCCCTCCCCCCTCCAGCACAAGGTTTGCTTGGGGGTTTTTTTTGTCTGGTTTGGGGCACTGGGAAGTGAAGCAGCAGAGTGACCAAATTCCATCTCAATGCAACCCTAACCCTGCAGAGGTGCTGGGCACCTCAGTGAGCCCCGGGGGCAATCCAGATCCCCAAATGGAAGCGTGAAGGTTCTTACTATAAAGCACATCAAACACTTCCTCTACCATCTTCCTGAGGAGGTACACGTCTGATCCCTGGTCCGAGGAGACCCTGAGCACACTTCTCCCGCAATCCTTTGCCTTCTTCTGCACCTCTGTGTCCTGCTCTTTCCTCTGCTGGACTCCTGTGGGATGGGGGAGAGGGGGAGAGGAGAAAACAGGTGAGAAAAGAAGATTCATGGTGATGCCATGAGCACTTTCAAGTGGCTGCGAAGTGACCAAACCCACCAGGCAGGTCACACCAATATTCAGCAGGGCTGAATGCAACCCCACCCACCAAACCCCAGGGGAGATGTTACCCCGTGGGTGCCAGGCCCCTCACCACCCCCACAGCATCAGAAAAATCCTCTGGCCAGGCAGGTGGGTGCCCTGGAGCTCCCACCCAGCCCATCCTGGCTTGGATGGGGCCACAGCCCCTGGCAGCCCCCGATGCACAGGGGAAGGAAGGTGCCAGCAGCACAGCTGGGAACAGGGCTGGTCACCCTATGCATGTCCCCCATCCCCCCCTCCTGGGTTTTTCCCCCTCTGCTGCACTGAAACTGTTGTGATTAATTGGGCAGCACATTTCTTTTCTCTGGTTTCAATCTGCTTAGCCTCCAATCTCTCAGGAAAAGAAAATCCGCCTTTCTTGGAGGCTTTTTTACCCTTCAGCGTCATGTAGCTCGGTAATACCAGCTATTTCCTGCTAATTTCCCCCCATTAAACCTCAAATAAAGCATATCTTCAGCAATGACTTCCTTGCATCTCTAAACGCACAGAAAATTAAACACTACAAGTGCATTATTGCTCTTCTATCCAAAGTGACTCACAAGGGATTTTTCCGTGGTGAAGGACTAATTCCTTCATCATCCTCGACAGGTTCCTGCTGGTGAGCAGCCCTGGGAGCTGTCTGGGCACTCAAGGAAGAGCTCATGGATCCCTCCCTTGGAAAAACCCCACAGCTGGGACATGACTGGGGGGGTAAAAGCCACCCAGGGCACCCAGACACAAGGAAGGGGCAAGGCACCTTTGGCAAGCTCTGTGTCGCTCCCACAGCACAGGGAAATGGAAAAATTTTGGATTTTTTTTTTTCCCCAGGTGGCAAAATGCATCTGCATCCACACCCTCCTGTGACTGACTCTCCCTCCTGGCTGGGCACTAACTCTCCCCTGGTGACATCAATCCTGATCACTGTCGAGTCCCCTCTGTGCACCAGGAAAGGCTGAGCCAGGGGTTCAGATAAAGGAGGTGTCCACGAGAGGTCTGCACACCCAGGGAGATAAGAGGCTTCCTCCATCTCCCGGAGATGTCTGCTTTAGATTATTTCAGATCCTTTTCAAGGGGGCAGCGAGACCATAAATCAAAAAAAAAAGCACTTCCAGGGATGCTTTCCACTGCGTGCCAGTTGTAAGAGCTTTATGGAGCAGAGTTGAGCCTGGGCCATTTATAATTCAAGACAGAGTTATCACGTTTCACCCTGTCTCCAGCATCAGCCACTTCACCCCAGCCCCATCGCCAAGATTTTGTGCTTTCAGCCAGACAGGACCATTTCATTTGGACAAAAGTCTGAAGGAGAGGAGATGTGGGATCTATGTTGGGCACCTGGCCCCAGTATATGAATGTATGTGTCTATATTTCTAAGAGTGAGGTTTGCAGATGGTCATCAACATTGTCAGCTCCAGGGAGACAGAGCTGGCATTTCATACCTAAGAAGGAGCTCCCTTCCATTGCCCGTGGCTCAGGGGTGGTGGGAAGGGAAGGCAGAGCCACCTGCAAACCCAGGAAACCTCCCCAAAATGCCTCCTGTCTTGCAAAACACCGCACACCAAAGTGGAGGATAACTCCAGGTGGCTGTCCCAGGGGTGAGTGGCACAGTGGAGGTGGCAGGGAGCTGCCCATGAGAGGCAGGACAGGCCTGGGCAGGGAGCTGCTCCCACAAAAAGCCATCCCAGCCCACCCAGCACACAGACTGGGAATGACCCGGGCAGGCACCAACCCTTGGGAGCTTTTTTAATGCTAACATCTCCACTAGAGCAAAACCTTCCTGAGGAATCTCTCCCAAAGACCAAGGTGGGTACCATCAACACCATCTTGTTGTTTCTCATCCCACCCCAGGCAGTGGGTGGGAGCAGATCCAGGGCTGGGGTCCCCCAGCTCTGGGGTCCCTGCACCCACCAAAGCCAGATGCCACCCCAGCTCCTGCATGGAGCAGGTAAAGCACGCTGGGGACAAAGCCATCCAAGAGATGCAGGTCAAAGCATTTCCCCTCATTTCCCAGGCTGGTTTTGGGGAGCTGGCAGAGGCAGGGAGCCAACACAGAGGGCTGGGCACCAGCATCACCACAGGCTGGGGTGCCACCACTCACACACGTCCCTGAGATACCTGGGGACCCCAATCTGAGATCATAGGGACCACAGCTCCTGCTCAGCTCAGTCTTTCACCATTGCAAGCCCCTCAAAAGAACAATCAGCTCCACAACCAACATTTCCAGCTCCCACACCCATCCCTTTCTTTCCAAAACCTGGAAAAAAGCCTCTTTGCTCCTGGGGGATACAAGGACATACTATTTCTGCCAAGTGCTCAGAAGCCACTCCAGCAAACCAGCAGGGCCTGGCAGCACCAGGAGAGCAGAGCACCAGGAGAATGCCACCCCAGGGCTGCTTTTGGAGAGGAAACCAGGGTGCATCCCTCCCTGGGATGAAAGAAACTCCGGCTGCAATTCCCACCCCTTTTCTCCATCACTTTAAACGCTGCTCAGCCCCACGGACGGACCACACCGTGGTGCTACCTCGGTCACAACCATGCAGCACAACCCAGCCCGGTGACCTTGGCACTGGGGAACACCACAGGGGGGGTGATACTCACTGCAAAACTTCTGGAATTCAGCTTGCAGCTCCTTGTGGGTGCTGAGGAAGACCCTTCCCTTCTCCGTGCCCACCACGAAGGCGCTCTCCTCGTGGACGGCGATGCAGGCCACCTCTGCGTTCAGCTTGGAGAGAGCTGAGCACTGTGGGGAGGCACCAGGGCAGAGAGGTCACTGGAATATCCCCATTGGGCAAGCCCTGACATCTTCCCCAGGGGTTTTTTGGGTTTTTTTTGGTTTTTTGTTTTTAATTCCCATCAAAAGATTCCCCCGTCAAAAGCACCGTTCTGGGTGGGGTCCAAATTCCATGGGGTTTAAGAGAGCCCCTAAATCCTCTGGTGACTTCACAGCAAGGTATCTGGCTGAGTTAGGCTTTGCTGGAAAACAACAACTAGTTACCCATCATTTTGCTTCAGTTTTCCTATCATAAAAATAAACATTTTTTCGTAGTTCTTTCAAAGAAAATGTTCCGGTAAAAAAAAAAAAAAAAATCAAAGTAAGAAAAAACAAAACAAAACAAAAGAAACGAACAACAATTTGCATTTTTCCACCAGCTCTAATGAAATAAGGAGCACGGGAATCTTATTTCAGCTGCACAACACTAATATGGTCAAAGTCTGGATTAGCTGAACGATTCTTCTTGTACAGTTATGCAAAACATTAAAGAGCTGGAAAAGACTTCCTCCAGTAATCCATTTTATGTAACGTGCTCTTCCTGCTCTACATATTCCACACATATATGCATTTTTATTATTATTTTTTTTATATTATAATAGTCATGCAGTGCCAGCAGCCTGAGTCACATTTCCATAGCTACAGCACCGACGCTATCCCCAGGCCATGACTTCAGTGGGAAAAACAGGGGGGATTTTCCCATCTGTGGCCCTGGTTAAACACAGCACCCAACCCCAGCACCCTGGAGGATGCTGGCAGCTGGGGAGGGAGCAGGAATACAGCTGCCCATGGACCAATCCCCCCAGTTCAGCTCCCCACACACATTTAAAGTGAGTTTGATTTGTGTGGGCTTAAACCAGTCTCTCCACTGGGTCATTTTTACCTCCTGCTCACCTTCTTCAAGAAGGAGGGATTGAATCACATCCCCAAAAATAGACATTTCAAAGAAATCTCCTTTCAAGAAGCCAGCAGCAAATGGAAGTGTTTTGCTCAAAAAGCTCAACGCTCAAAAAATAAATATAAAATCAAGGGGACGAGAGATTTTGAGGCAGATCAAACCCAAACCTGAAGCCTGCTTGGTGACTGGGGCCCCTGGCTCCAAAGGTTGAGTGCCCCACCCTGGAGAAGACCTGGAAAAAGGCTTGAATTTCATAGAATCACAGAATGTCAGGTTGGAAGGGACCTCAAGGATCATCTGGTCCAACCCTTTTATTATTATTGTTTATATGAGATGTCTTAGCACTCTGTTGACCTGAGACTTAAACTGAGTCTTAAACAGCTGAGACTTAAAGCTTTCCAAAGTGGAGGAATCCACCACTTCCCCTGGGAGACCATTCCAATCTCTGACTGTCCTCAGAGTGAAAAATTTTCCTCTCATGTTCAACCAGAATCCCCCCAGGAGCACCTTGTGCCCATTGCCCCCTGTCTTGTCCATGGGACTCCCTGTAAATAGGGAGTCTCCATCTTCTTTGTATCCCCCCCTTTAAGTCCTGGAAAATGATAATAAGGTCTCCCCTAAACTTTCTCTTTTCAAGGCTGAACAAACCCAGTTTTCTCAGCCTCTACCCATATGCCAGGAGCTCCAGTTCTCTGCTCATCCTCATGGCCCTTCTCTGGCCCTTCTCCAGCCTGTCCCAATCCTTTTTGTACAGCAGGGACCAAAACTGGACCCAATACTCCAGGTAGGATTTCAGGAGCAGCCTGGCCCCCTGGCCCTGGTGTCAGCACCTGACTATACAATAATGTAGATAATGAAGGAGACAAAATATGGTAACACAATTTGGGTGGGATGGCACCTCTAGAAATCATCCAGGGGTGCATCAGCTCTGTGGAACCTGCTCTTTAGCAGGGTGGTGATGGTCAAAGAGAGGGAAATTAAGTCTCAGTGAAAAAAAAAATAAATATATTTATAAATATAAATATAAATATATATATATATATATATATAAATAAATATATATATAAATAAATATATTGCCTTGGGAAGGTGCATCCAGAATAAATACAGGAAACACGAGTTGGCTTTAAAAAGGGAGGGGTTTTCAGTGCATGGCATTGTCATAGCCATTTGTTACTACAGACTCCCTTTCCCTTCTTGAGCACATTCAGAGTTACAAATAAGATTAGCTCAGGTCCACGAGCCTTAATCCAGACAGTTATCTTGTTTATGTAAGCACGGCTGACTTAGGCAAGGTTTCTACTGGGAATTCTATGTCAAAAGATATGAAAGTTATTTTCTTTGTTCTCGGAGATAAAAGCCATTGTTCTGCTGTTGTGTAAAAGCTCAGGGTAACATTGGTAAAACATTGAGAGGGGAAAAAAAAAAAACCCAAACCAACAACCACCCTACATTCAGTTGATACCAGCATAAATATTAATGGGAAAACAATATCCATCCGAGATTAACTCGGGCTGTCTATGATCCTTATGGCTGCAAAGGTGGGAGAGGATATATTTTTTATGGTATTTTATTTATTTTTATTTATTTCTCCAGCTCCAGCATTTCCCTGAGCTTTCTGGCAGGAGAGGGGAGTGGGCTGAGCTCAAGAGCCCTCCTGCTCCAGCCCTGCTCCCAGCCAGGGAGGTGGAAGGAGGGAGGGGAACAGGGATTCCACAGGTCCCTTACCATGGAGTCTAAGGCAGACACTAAGCTGGTGATGATTTCATCTTTCTGGGGAAAAACCATATTCCACTGGTCAGCTCTGGAGGTGCCGAGAGTCACGTCTAAAGGTTTCCCTGCCAGGGCCATATTCACCTGGAAATAGGGAAAAAAAGAGAGATATGCATCACTCTTACTGCCAGAGAACCAGTACTGAGCATCCCAGAGCAGCCCCCCCAGCAGCGTGGGGCCACAGGGCAATGCTTGGCATGGATACTCTGGGGGAAACTGAGGCACAGGACCAGCCTGATCCCCATGTTCCCCACATTTCCTCTGCTAAATAATTCCTGATGCTGCTGAGCCATAACCAATCCTTGAGACTGATGCTCATGTCCCAGAAGCAACCAGGTCACCTCCACCCTCAGGACTCATCCCCAGGGAGATGCCACCACTGTATGGGGTGTGCCAGGGTGACCACCAGATGGGACCCCCCCAAACCAGCAGGATGTGGCCTTGCCAAGCCAGAGGATGTGGCACTGAGGAGGGGGTGAGGGGGTGTCCCTACGAGGACACCATGCTGGCCATCCCCACACTCCCTGTTCCCTGGGTGAGAGGAGAGCCCAGCACCCAAAGGTGCCCCTAAAATGTGCTGAAGCCATGGGGTGCTCTGCTTTGCCCTGAGGACAGGAGGCAACTCATGGCATGGAGCTCTGTCACCAAATAAATCATCCCACCCTGCAGCTCCCAGGGGATGGTGCCAGCAGGAGCAGGACCAGCAGCACTCGGGGACCCCAGATCTGAGAGGGGACCCCAGCCCTGGGAGCTCCATCCCACACTGCAAAACGGGGAAAAAAAAAGAGGAAAAATGCCAGAGCCTGGCTACATGTGCTGCCACTATGCCAGGTTTCTGCTCCCCATGAGCCATGGTGATACTGATGTGGGGGAAACTGAGGCAGGGGGAAAGTGAGGAAGGGGAAAGTGAGGAGGGGGAAAGTGATGGGGGGGGAAGTGATGGGGGAGAAAATTGAGGAGGAGGAAAGTGAGGAGGGGGAAAGGGATGGGGGAGCAAAGGGACGTGGGGGCAAAGGGATGGGGGGGAAAATTGAGGAGGGGGAAAGTGAGGAGGGGGAAACTAAGAAGGGGGAAAGTGAGGAAGAGGAATGTGGTGGTGGGGGAAAGTGATGGGGGGGAAGGTGATGGGGGAGGGGAAGTGAGGAGGGGAAAACTGAGGAGGGGAAAACTGAGGAGGAGGGGGGAAAGTGAAGAAGGGGAAAGTGAGGAAGGGGAAAGTGAGGAAGGAGAAAGTGAGGAGGGGGAAAGTGAGGAGGGGGAAAGTGAGGAAGGGGAAAGTGAGGAAGGAGAAAGTGAGGAGGGGGAAAGTGAGGAGGGGGAAAGTGAGGGTTGAACCCACTCCCACAGCAGGGCACCCACACCTGACACAGCACCATCCCCCCAGCACCATCCCTCCCAGCTCTCGCCCCTCCATCCGCAGGGCAGCGTCGCACCGCCCGGCTTTAATCCTACAGATAAAAGGTGCCAAATGAGCCAGCAAGGTTTGGGAGCCACTCGAACCGGATCATAAATCATGTGCTCAAAGCCAAAAGAGGATAAAAGAGGCTGGAGAATTTCTGAGGAGGTGAGATGGGGCAGGAGCTGGGGAGCACGAATGAAACTGGCTGCGCGGAACTTGGTTTGCGGCTGCTCGGCCCCACTGAAAATAGGGGGTGAAAGTCAACAGCAAAAAAACCCCAAACCCACCTTCCTGCTCTGCTTCATACCTGTGCCCAAGCAGAAGGAATTTGCTCACCAAATTTCCCTGCAAGCTGAGAAATGGTGAGGTTTGGCCCGGAAGGCCAAGTCAGCCCCATACCGGCACCTGGAGGTGCCCGAGCATCCATGGGATAGGGATGAGGAACATGGCCTCTGCCCCTCCAACCCTGCTGTTATGGGCCATGCAAGATGCTAACAGGGGTAGAGACAGCTCCCTGTTGGAAAAATGATAACAAAACTGCTCTTGATGAGGCCACCAGCCCAACTCCCCCTGTGTCCCCTACCACAGGAGTGGGCGAGCAGTGCCAGGGCCCCACCAGCACCCACAGAGGGGGGGATGCAGAACTGTGCCAGCTGTGCTGCCCCACACCAACTGCTGCTGGCACAACCCTCACACACAACTCTTCTCCTCCAGGATGATTTTGAGAGGAAAAAAAAAACAAAAACCAACCCAAAAGCAGGCAGCAGTTTGGAAAATACAGCAGGAAACTGAACACTGGTCTTGCAGCCCGGGTGCTGCCACCCCCCCAGCACAGCCCCCTGGACATCCCCAGTCCAGGGACAGGGCTCTGCCTGGCCCTTCCAGCTCCATCATCACCAAGGGTTGCAGTCACCCCAGGAAATGCTCTGTTTTCCTGCAGTTTGTGCATGCATGGATGGACAGACAGATGGATGGGCAATGCACAGAGCTCTGGAGCAGCTCCCTGCTCTGCAGGTGCAAGCAGCTCATGATTCCTTCCTTTAATCAATGCTGTGTTAACAAGAGGTGTCTTGCTGCAGCTGGCAGGGAGCAGAGAGGTGACAGCAATGCTGATGCCCATCCCAGGCCACCCCCCTGGCCCATGGGACCCAACACTGGGGACCAGCCCTTGCCCATGGGGTGCTGTCAGGAAACAACTCTGCCCAGGGAGCAACGCTCCCTTTGTAACCCCTTACAAGGGAAAAAAAAAAGTCTTCTTTGGATGCCCACACAGATTTCAGAGTGCTCTAATTATTATTAAATATGTTCTTGTTGCCCACTGGCAGCATTTTGGTCCCTGCTCAGTGGGGTTGGTGGCAGCCACTTGGACAATCCAAGCTGCACCAACCTGCTCAGCCATGCTGTGGGACTTAAGGTGGAAAAGCTTCTCCTCCCTGGGCTGCAGAAAGCAAAGGCATGAGCTGGATCTGGCCCCTGAGCAGGAACTGAAAGAAAAGCCCAGGATAACATCAGGGGGAAGTGGGGCAGGGTCCCTGCAACCCCTCCCTACCTGCTCCCTGCAAGAGACTGAGACAAAAATAATCCCTTTCACCTGGCTGATGGATTAACAAGGAAAAGAGAGAATCACACAGCAAGAAAAAAATAAAAATATGACCCAAGTAATAAAACAGGACTTTAAGAGATGCAGGTGACAATATTCCTGTAAAGCTTTTAATCGTTTACGGTCATGAAGAGCAGTGAGAGCAGATTTAGAAAAGGGGGGAATAAAAAGGAGGGAAAAAAACTTCATGGCAAGTGCTAGGCTTATTCAAATCAAATTAAGATGTAGGGCTTGAAGCTGTTTGTCTAATCAAAGGGAAAGTAATCTTAAGGAAAAGTGGGGTAAACCATTCTTACAGCACTTAGGGCCAGCAGCAGGGAGCAAGGTGGGTAGGATGGGTGCAGAGCTTCTTGCCCCCTCCTGAAGCTCCACACCCCCATCCTGCAGAAATCCCAAATGAGGGGTTGATTCCCCTCTCTCAGACTTGGGTGGGGAGAGGGGGGCTCAGCCCCATCCCCCCATCCCTGTGAGGGGGTCACAGGGTGACTCAGGGACAGTCACGTTGCTGTCACGGGGTGAAAGCAAACGTGTGCAGACTGGGTTCAGGTTTTTTTAATATAAAAAAATTTCAATCTTTTATTATTATTTCACTATTTCTCCCCTCTGAATCAGTCTCACAGGGATGGGACGAGCAGCACAGGGACAGGGCAGCTGCCTGCCATGCCCCAGGCAGCCCTCATGGGCCACTGCCTGCTCTTACACCACCTCCTTCCTCCCCTTCCTGCATCATCCTGGCAGAGATTAGAAAATTTGGCCCTGGGGGAGTTTCACTGATGAATCACCTGGGCTGCAGCAAAGGCAAACCAGGCACGTGGGGAGGCTCCTGAACCCCTGCAGAACCAGCAGCTGCTCCCCCCAAGCCTCACGGGGGGTTCATCCCCCATCACCATCCCCCCCTGCACCCCTGGAACGCTGCCACGGGGCAGCATCTCTCCCCAAAATAAACACCCTTCAGTCTCCTGTGCTGCCTCCCCACTTCCAAAGCATTTGGAGCAAAGAAAACAGAGAAAAAAAAAAAAAAAAAAAAGAAAAAGCTAACAACACAACAACACCCCCCAAAAAGGAAATTTCCAAGCAGAAAACTGGTACTAGATGACTCAAATTATGAACAGGTTCAATGAGGAGAAACTGAGGGGAGCTTCTGTGAGCGTGGGGCTCACTCAGTGGCAGAGGTGGGTGCAGTGAGCTCCTGGTATTGACTCTTGTCCCTTTCTTTTTTGCTCATCTTTTCAAGCCCCACAGTAATTTCTAGACCCAAAATTACTTATTAAGCCTTTTCCACAGAGCCATGGCAGAGCTTGAAAAAGGATCTCCACTGCCCATCCTCCCCACTGCCTTCACCTTGCTGTCTACAAAACCCTAAACCCCCAAATCCACTTTCCTGGGACTCACAAAAGAGGGTTGGACTCCTTACCTGCTCCCCCTCTGCCTGCTGCTCTTTCAGGCCACCCCTGCCAATGTAAAAAGCCAACAATCCCTTTTTTGGGAATCCCCCAAGGCCGAATGGGAGACTGTGAGATGGGAACAGCTTAGGAGGGATGGAGGACATCCCACACCTTGGATCTCTTTCTGCCAATATTGGTTTCAAACCAAACTGAGTGATGGATTTGGTTTTTCCTACCATATCTTCCAAGTGTAACCATAACTACCATAACTTCCAAGTGATGTTCACCATGTGAAGCACCTCTCTTAACCAGACCACTCACAACCACTGCAGGGCAAAGTGGGTGCAACATCTGCCAGCTCAGCACTGAAATCACCAACTGCACCCCAGGGCTGGGGGACATCAGCCTGGACACAGCACCAAGGGCTGGTGGCAGCAAGGGAGTAGAGAAAAGCAGGGGAGCACCACAAGGAGCCCCAAACAGATCCTCATGTCCTACAGACATTGCAGCACCACCACAGAAATCCCCCTGCCTGGGGTGTTTGTAAAACCTCCTAGTTCAGGGAATTTAAATTCATGAGAGCTGTGACCATTCAGCACAAAGGAAAGGAAAAAAGGGGAAAAAAAAAGCCCAAACAACCTGACCACAGTGCCAGTCCTGCCTGCAGCTCCACACAAGAGTGGCTGGAAATCATCTGTGCAGTCATTTTTCCAGGAATATTCTGCCTGTTGCTTCAGTGGTGCTGGTGAGACCATGGAAAGGCCAAACGAGGCAGCCCCGATTTCAGCAAAATATTAAAATCTATGCATATATATAAAAAATAAATACATATAATTTAGAGGTAGGTCTTGTCATGGTCTGATAGGCTGTTTCCCCTCCTGGGGACAAGCACTGCTGTGTTGGAAGGAATCAGGCTACCAGGCACCAAAAGGGCTTTAGAAGGTGGCATTTGGGCTTCTTGGCCACCTGATATGGTTGATAATCCACAGGATGCCAGGTGCCACATTCAGCCACCTCCATCCCCTGGGACTGAGGGAGCAGGATGGGATGTGACACTGTGTCCCAGCACATGGATGTAACAGTGACCTGCACGTAACGACACGACCATGATTTTTTTTGGTAACTGCCTCTTTCATATTTAAAGGGGATTTTTAAAAATCACACTGGTCCTGGAGGACATTTAAGGAATTAGCCCTGGCTTGCATTAAACATGCTTTACAATCCAACACCAGAAGTCAAAGGGACAAATCCCTGGGACAGCATCCCCTCTCCAAGCAAGGGGACCCCAGTGTCCCCACTGGGGACACCAGTTTGGGGCAGAACCCATACTAAGGGTTATCTCCCCACCATAGGGAAGGAACTGCTCTTTCCCACTGCACCTTGGGGACTTTTGAAGTCCCTTTTTTGGCCATTAGCAGTGAGGTGCCCACTGAGCTGGAGCTGCTGGAGCAAAAAAGCCCTGGAAACCACATCAACCACAGCAGGGCAGTGCCAGGGGGAATGACCAGGATTGCATTTCAACTTGTGGCTTTTTTTTTCTAATCACTTAAGCAAACACCAGTATCAGTGGAGCTGACCAAAGCCATCCTGGGTGCAGAAGCACAGCTCATGCTTGCTGTAAAACCAGTTTTTGCTGCAGTGATGGAAATCTCTGCCCTGTATGAGTGACTTGCTCTTGGCACACAGTGGCTTTATCCCACCCGAGCCCCCATCCCTTACACCCAACCCAGCACCAGCCTCCAGCTCCCATGGCAGTGTCCTCTCCACCCCAACTGCAGCCACCCAACTGGTGCTGAGGTGGTTTGTTCCTTCACTAATGAGGCTTCATTAGCTGGCAATGGTTTTGCTGGAGGGTTGGCACAGTGGTGCCAGGATAACTGCAGCTCAGGGGGTTGGCAAAATGCCCCAAAATACCCTCAAATGTTTAAATACAGACATACACACACACATACACCAGATTCCTCATCACTGCCAGGGAAGGGGGGGGGGGAGTCTGTTTTTTTTGGGGTACACCACGTGTCACCCACTGCAAACAAACACCCACTGAGGCCACACTGACACCCCCCAACGCTGGGTGCCAGTGCACCCCCTGCCACGCAGTCTGGTCTGACTGCTGCCTCCTAGCCACTGCCATGCCTCTCCCTGTATCCACAAATTGCCTTTTTTTGCTACTTTTCAAGCTGATCTCATGTTGCAAAAACCTGAAAGCAGCAGAGCTGGGGGGACAAACAGCTCCCAGCATGGTCCAAGACACCCAACTGCTCGTGCCCGCATCCCTCACCCACCCCGCTGGTTCTGCCAGCTCCCCCAAACCCTCTCCTTTTTTTCCCCCCATCTCCTTCCAGTTGGGTGGTATCAGGCAGAACAGACTCCCACCACCATACACCTCCAGCCCTCTTTTATTTCCCCCCAAAAAACCCCGGGGCACCTGCTGGAGAAGCTCCTCACACACACGCCAGCACCACAACAGCCGCCGGCATCGCCGCCTCGGCTCCGCTTGCCCGGATAATCCGGCGCCTGCTGCTGTTTAGTCCCACTTATAAAAGAAGCAAAGAGCAAACCAGGGGCTCCTGCAGGGGGATGTGTCAGCCACAGGAATTTTGGTTTTCCCCCCCCTCTGAACCAGGGCATTCTGGAGCTGCCTTGATTTTCTCGAGCTGCCTTGATTTTCTTCAGCCTGGCCTAGGTGCAGGTGTGACTGTAGTACAGTAAAATTATAGCAGGCTCCTGTCGAGAGCAAAAAGAGACAGAGGAGGATCAAGTGCCCTTCAGAAGCTGCTCCTTGTCTCCCCCAGGATAAACACTTTCATGTCAGGGTGGCTGCTGGAGGAGCTGCTTTGCCCGTGGAGCTCCAGACAAGTTTCCACGCTGCAATCTCATGGCAGGCAGGCGTGGAAGCTCCTGCTTTCGGCAGCTGTCTCTCCATTTATTAAAGAAAAAAGAAAAAAAAAAATGAAGTGAGGGGGAATAAGTGTTAATCGGAGCGTTCCCACCCTTGCAGGGAAGGGATGCTGGGAGCACTACGCATGGGAAGCTGCTGGAGCTGAGCCAGATCCTGCCCTGCTTGGTGCTGAGATGAGCTCCACGGTGCCCGACGGGTGAGCAAAGGGACCTGGGTGCTCACCCAGCTCCCAGGGATGAGCCCCCCACCCTGGGGGAGCTCAGCACCCTTTCCCATGCCGGCCCTGGGGGACAGCCCACGATTCTTTGCAGTTCCTAGAAGGAGAGGCAGGGAGAGAGAGAGGGCAGGGATCCTGTGTCCCACACGCCAGGGCTCGGGTTGCACTTCCCAGAAGGGGGCAGCTAGGGGAAGCCAAAATTAGCAGGGGACTAATTCTGCCCCTTAGTACATCCCCTACCCCAGCACCACAGCAACTGCCGACGGGGAACCGTACATCCTGGCCATGACAAGAAGATGCTTGGCAATCCCTTCCCTTGAGAGAGAAAAAAAAAAACCAAAACATGAGATGAAAGGATGCCCAGAAGCTGCAGGATGACCTGCAGGGAAGGTCTCGGTGCTGGACGGACCTCGGAGCCCAGCACCAAATCCCCTCACGCCCAGGTCCAACGCTGAGCACCCAAAGGGAGGCCAGGGCAGGGGGAAGGAAGGGGATACAGTTTCCAGCCCTCGGTTCAGTGGTGTGGAATCTAACGCCGGGGTTATTTAAAGCCCGAGTTTGAGCAGCGTTCAGCTCCTGGTTGCGTGATCAGGATAAAAAATCGCAATCCTAATTCCTGGCCCCCCGGTGCCTATGGCAACTGGTATCCGTCTCCTTGGAAACTAATCTCGTGGTATTTGAACAATGTACCAAGGGCCTTTAATCTCCCAAACACTGTAAATCTTTATTCTAGCCTGCTCGCCTCCTACCCCAAGAGCCAACATAAAAAGCCTGTTGTTTTCCATGAAGTCACCAAGAGCTGAACTCGAATTTTATATTACACGGGCACATGATGCTCTTTTGCCTTTTTTTTTTTCTTCATTCCTGGTTTTTTTTTCCCCTCTACAGAAAAATCCCACGTGCACAATGCCTGCAGGGGCTGCAGCACTGGCCTCACACCCAACAGAAGGTTTGGTTTCTCCAAACAGCACCCAGTGCCCCACTCCGGCTGTCACCCCAGTTGGTGTGTCCACCTTGAGCCTGTCGACCTGGGCACTGCTCCAGAGGTTAATAACAATAATAACAACAGCAATAATAATAAATCTGAATTATCTTACAAAAGAAAATCCACAAACTGCAAATATAAAAGGACATAAGGTCCAGGGTAATGAGTTGGTAACGAGCAATGGTCCACCCTGGTGCTGGTGGGCACCTCATTTTCCTTCACAGCACTCAACCCCAATGTTTTTTTCCCTTGCAAAGCTCCTGTTGATGGCACCAACCCCCCCTCCAGCTCCCAGGTAGGGCCAGGGTGGCCCTGTCCCCCCACACTGACCCCTGCCCATGGCCAACACTGCTCATCACCTGCTCTGCCCAGGTAACTGCCTCTGCCTAAGAAGGTTTCTGACAGATGCTACTTAATCTCATCATGTTTCAATTTTATCTCTAATATTTGTCTCTGGTTACTGGTGTCTCAGCATCAAGGATTCCCTGTGCCACAGGACAGGCTATTTGCTAATCCCAGGCTTGGCTCTCTGCAACACAAATAAGCTTAATAAAAAAATAAGATGGCTTTCTGAGGGGATGAGAGGAGGCTCAGAGACATGAGCATCCTGTGCCCTGAGCTCCCCCCTCCTGCCTCCTCCCTTCTCCCTGATTTATGGGATGAGTTGGAAAGGCGAGAGCCTACGTCAGGTTCCCCTGGCACAGAATCTCAGAATGGTTTTGCCTGACCTTAAAGATCACCTGGTTCCATATCTCCCTGCTTCCCAACCCTCTGCTTCCAGGCAGGGAGCACATGCCAAGGGCAGGTGCCAGATGGGTTTTGTCAGCAGCAGCCTCAACACCTGCTCAGAACCATCCTGCACAGGCAGGGCACCCACCACCAGCACCAGAGGAGTTTGGGTCACCCTGCCAGGGAGTCAGGCAGTGCCACCAGGGATGGGTCCCCATTTCCTTCCTAGGGCAGCCTGGGGATGGGGCATCAGCCCCAAAACCTCCTGCTGCTCATGCAACCCCACCATCCCCTCGGTGCTCTCAGGGCTCAGCACCACCACCCACTGCCAGAGAGAAACAGCCACGGGTGCCACGCTGCCCCCACCCACCCCGGGCACAGACATCACCCTGAACAGGGTGACAACACGCCAGGAGCCACCAAGTCCAGCCAAGGATGAGTCTGGCATTCCCTGGCATCACAACCAAAGCTGCAATGCTGAGTCCTGCATCCCGGGAGCTCAGCAGCTGAGGGTTCCCTGGGGGTCCCCAACCTATGGTCCCTTGTAGCTGGTAGGGCTGTCCAACCCCCAGCTGAGGGGTTCCCACCAGTGGGATCATCCCTACAGCTCTGAGGAGGAGATTCCCCAGTGTCTAATATAGCTTGGGCACCCAGCACAAGGTCTCCCCCTGCCATGGGGGCTTGGGGGCTTTAACACTGTCCCCGAGCCTTGCCATGACGGTGGCAGACAGACAATGGACAAACAGACATGTGGATGGACAAACCCACACCCAGAGAGGGTGATTACACACCCCAAG
The DNA here is from genome assembly GCF_036169615.1 of Heliangelus exortis. Taxonomy (NCBI): domain Eukaryota; kingdom Metazoa; phylum Chordata; class Aves; order Apodiformes; family Trochilidae; genus Heliangelus; species Heliangelus exortis. The sequence goes on along the minus strand of NC_092442.1, from coordinate 1,574,832 downwards.
CTCCCAAACTGCCCCCCTGCATCAGTGCCTTCACCTGGGAAGGGCATCTCAGGGGGGTCCTTGTGGTACTGGGGTCCTGCCCCCCTCCCTGGCAGGATCTGGGGGGAAAAGGGCAGAGGTGACAGGAGTGTCCTTGTTAGGACAGCTATTTCAGCTGTGACTCAAAGGCCACTGGGGCTGGCGTGGGGCTGGCCCTAAGGAGCCCTGGCAGGGCAGCCCCGGGCTGGTCTGCATCCAGACAGGGCCTCTCCCACATGCTTCTGCTTGGAGTCATCCCGGGACAAGGTGACCTGGACACTGCCACCTCCTCCTGCCTTAGCCATGGCAGCCCTCAGGCTCCACCATGGTGGCCTGGGCCAGCACTTCCTTTCCCCTGACGCCTTGCACCACCCAGAGCATAAAAACTCCATCTTTCCCAGGGGAAATCTGGCCCGGGATCAGCATCACCTCAAGGGGACATCCATCACCTCAAGGGGACATCCATCACCTCAAGGGGACACCCAGCCCTCCCCAGCGGGACCAGGCCACCAGTTCCACCTCCCAGTCCAGCTCACCCAACCAATCAGCCCAGCCACCACTTCAGGGTAGTTTAGCAAGGGAAATGAGTCAACAGAGGTGTCCTCCAACACCATCATGAAGGGACCTTCAAGGACACCAAGCCCCTGCAGCACCGGCAGAGCCACGGCCATGACACAGCACATGGGGACAGCGGAGCCTGAGGTCTCGCAGAAACACATGTTCCCCCCTGCTAAATTCCAGCTTAATTCTCATTTCCATTGTGTTATGAAACACATTATCTGTTGAAACTAAGTCAACAGTTGTTTGCATTTACGTGTAAACACAGGGAATATTAGGAATGGGGCCAGCATTCTATTTGCATACGAAACGCTGCCGGCGCTGCCCTCTCTCCCTGGCTCTGCTCCATCCCTGCAGTTCAAGAGATGAGGGGAGATGGTGAAACCCAAGAGCACTGCAGCTTGGGAAGCTAAAAAAACCATGTTTTTCCCTACTTTTATTTCCATGCATCAGGAAAAAAAAAAACCAAAACAACACAACAAAAAACCAAACCCATCCCTTTAAACCCACACACCGCACCGACACGCACGCCCCTTCATCTCAGGCCCAAACTGAAACCGCTTCAAATTCCCAATGATCCACATATCTTATCAGGACTGCTTTGCATAGCACATAAATATTTATTTGCTTTTAATCCTGCAAAGCAAACCTGCCTCGTGGCACATTTCCCTTCAACAGCAGCTCTGGCGCCCAGCAAAGTGCCAAGAGAAGCAGCGCCCCAAACCCGGAGACTGGTTTAAGTGCAAGGGCAGGGAAACAAGAACCCAGCACTTCTCAGGGTGCCCCGGGTGGTTTTAGGGGTGCTGAGGAAGCTGTGAGGCACCCTGGTTCCTTGACACCAGGGAAAGCAGAAGCCTGGCTCAGGCGCCCCATAAATAGCAGAAAATAAATACGTGAGCGTTGTGGTTTGGGTGTGGGAGGTGGCTCGATGCTGATTTAGCTCTGGGATGTTGATGCTTCCAGGAGAGGTGATACCAGGAATGGGGACTGGCACCTCAGGAAAAAAAAAAAAACAAAACACCAGAACGAAAACCAAAACAAACAAAAAAAGATTTTGGGGGCTGTGGGAAGGGAGAGCACCTGGCCATGGGGAAGGCAGAGGGGGGCACATTACTTTTTTGCGGGGCTCACAGCTTATTTTTTGGACATTTGTAAAATATCAGCCCGATTTGTTGGGTTGAAAAATGAAAACCCTCTGATGCCTTCATTTGAAAGATGGGAAATGAGCAGCTCCACCACCAGGGACTGGCTTAGGCTCCATCACCCCCATTCAGGATGCCACCGAGCACACACCTGTACCCCAAACGCCACCAAGCTGCATGCAGCCTCATCCACCACAAAACTTGTCAAAACCAATTAAAGAAAAAGAAGAATTTTCAAACCCCAAACCACCCCAACACCCAAAACACCCCAAAATTACCTCTTGATTCAGGCAGAGGGATGGGAAGCAGCACGCTCGCCCGCATCCATCCCTGCTCTGCAGCAATGAAAGCATTCAGATGGGGACCCACGGAGCCTGAGTTAATTTCTTAATCAGTTCCCCCTAAATGGCTGGCAAGCAATTAGGCAGCGTGGGTGCCAAGCCCGGGGCAGCTCTTGGCATGGCTCTTCACCCCAGAGCTACTTGACAATGGGGGAGCAAATATTGAAACAGGAGGGTTTAGCTCAGCCACCCTGCCTTGTCCTCTGTGAAGCTGCAGAGCCAGGGAAAGCCCAAAATACCTCATTAAAACCAAAATGCTGTTTATCCCCGAGAGGGGAGGAAGCACCCTAACCTCTCCCCAAGGCTGGTGATCTGGGATGGGAAGGAGAAACCACCCCAGCCACCCTACAAGAGGCTTCCCCTAGGTGCTGAGCCTGATCTGCATCTCTCCCAGCCCCAAACCGAGACCCCTGAAAAATCAGCACCCTTATGAAGGGATAAAGCTTCATCCCCACTCCCCCCTGCCCATCACCTGGCTGCTGGGGTCACAAAGCCCCCAAACAGACAGCCCAGCTCTGCTCAGCATCCTTGCAGCTACTCAAAATACCAAGGGCAATAAAGAGAGACTCAAGCAGAAAGCAAAATCAATACCAAGAAGAAAGGTTCTGGGCTTCAATGCCTTCCATAGCATCGCTGGTGAAAAGCAGGTTAGAGAAGGAGGGGGGAGAGGACAGACAAACCCCCCACACCCACAGCACGTGGGTTCCAGAGGGACAGCTTTTGCTGTCAGGTTTTCCACAGGCAGGGAGCATGCAGAGAGGGGTGCAGACCCAGCCAGGAACCCCCCAGCACCCCCCAGGTTTGATCCCACCACAACTTATGGGGAGGAGGAAGAGGAGGGAGACCCCAGCACCACTGCCTGGATCCCACCCAGGAGCTTTTTGGGAGTGTGGAGCCAGAGGGAGGGAGCACACAGGGACAGTGGCTGTCTGTCAGCCAGCACTGGGAGCAGAACCACCTTCCCATTGCTCTCATCACCCAAGGGAGCCACTTCCCTTCCTGCTCTTCTGCTCCTGTACCTCCAAAGGGCCGGTTCCCAATGGGCATCTTCCCTGCCCCAACAGGGACAGTACCAGGAGGAGCCAGCTGAGGCTGAGACCCCACGAAGGTGGCAAAGCCAGCATCCTGGAGCATCCTCAGCAGCAGCTGCCCCCAGCAGAGACAACCTCCATGTTATTTTTAATTATCGGGTTGAAAATAATGAAGGATGCCTACGTGCTCTGGTGCATCGATGGCAACCCAGCAGAAACCCAGTGGTTAAAAATAGCCCTTTCCAGGAGTGTGGCTGCCAGCCACCCACGGGCACCCCTGGCCCTGTGGGACACTCTCTGTGTCCCATCCATCAGCATCACCACACCAGGGCCACCTCACAGCAGGAGCTCAGCGAGGCTGGAAATCTGCCTCTTACATGCAGGAAAAAAAAATAAAATATCAAGCCCAAAATGAAATATTCAAAAATACCTCTGCTGCTAGGGGAGAAAGCAAGAAATCAGGAGGAAGAAAATCTACTGGCCATGAAGCCACAACCTGAGCAGCTGGTGTGCAGAGAGCTGAGGGGATTTGTGCTCCAGGGTGCAGAGGGGAGGAAAGCATCGCCCTTGGCGGCAGCAAAAGTAGAGGAAACTTTTGCAGCACTGGGTCTGGCTTTTCTCCTGGTGTACAGGCAGCAACGGGGCTGGATTTTGGCAGGTGGAATTCCCACGGAGATAAAGACCTTGTTTTTCAACAAGCGGTGGCATCGTACAGGAATTACAACAGCAAACATGGGGAAACAAAGAGGTTTTTCAAAAGAGAGCAATAATCCTCGGAGGGGTGGCTGCAGGAGGAGGACGTGGGAGAGATGTGGGGCTAAGCTCCTGCTCCCCCACATCCCTCTAAACGAATAAATCTTTGGGCATGTGGGGCAAAAGAAAAAAAAAAAAAAACCAAACCCAAAACAAAAATACAACCCACCTGAAGGCTAAGTATTTGAGGAATTCAGGATGGAGGTGGGATTTTTCACGGCAGATGCCGAGTGCCTGCCCTCCCCTGCAGCAGGATCCAGCAAGGAGCCCTGGGAAGGGCACGGGTGGATGCTGGGTCCATCCCAGATCCAGGTTTTTGCACGGGGAGGGCTGAGGATGCATCGCATCCCATCGGTCATCCCATGGGACTCTCAGGTCATCCCCCTCCCCTCTCGTTTTAAGTAAAACAAATAAATACAACCTGACACTCATTCTAACATCGTTATTAAATGTTTAATGCCCTGGTAAAGGTCACCAGCTCCCACCACAGAGCTCACTAACAGCACAGGGCCCAGGGGCTTCCAACCACACTGCTCCACGGGAGCTGCAGCGCCCGGCACGCTCCTCTCCCAACCCAACATCTCCCCAGGGAGCTGCTGGTGACAAACGTGCCAGAAACCTGAAGCTGCCCCACCTACTGTCAATGCCAGCCCCCGGCTGAGTTTCATCTGGGGACACGGGAGAGGGTGGTTGGCATTTTTTTTGGGGTGGGAAGAAAAATACCCCCAGCTCTAGCTCAGGGTAAAATGCTGGAATTTCACTTCAGGGGTTTCTAGGCGTTTTGGGTTGGGTTTTTTTTTTTTTCCCCCCAGAAAGATGAGATGAAATTACAGCCCAGTGATGCCCCTAAAGGGTGCAGAGCAATTTATTTTCAGTGATCCTCCTCTAATGAAGCTAATTTATAACCTTGTCAGAAGGCACACACAGACTCGGGGCACGGACGTGGCTCCCTTCCCCCTGCCCGCCTTTCCCAGGATGAGAAACTCCGACCCAAACCCCAACCAGGATGTTTATTTAAGGCCCAAAACCCCAAAGGCACTTTAAACATGCAGAGTTCCTCACATATTTTTGCCAACCAAACGTGATCCTTCCTGCTGGTGATTGCAAAAGGGCTCCCAGCTCCGTCCCCTCTGCCACCAGGACAAGGTTGTCCCACTGCTGGGATGGGAGCAAGGATGATGCTACAGGACCCAGGGACCTGGTGGCATCTTTGGGTGCCCTCACAGACCACAGCAACCCCACACAGTGGGATCCCCAAGGTTTGGTGACCTAATTTTTGAGGGACTTGATGATGCCTTTAACATCATCCCAACAGCCCCACCGTGCTCCGATGGGCTCCTTATTAGCTGGAAGGGGTCAACAGCTCATCCCCAGCTGGTTAAAAGGGAGGAAACCATAAGAAAAAAGCCATTTCTTCCTCTGTACCAACCACTCCTCAGCCCAACAAGCCCCACGGAGGACACGGGTGGGAAGGAGCAGCAGCAGCAGCGTGGCAGGCAGCTCCCACCATGCCAGCACGGTGCTTCAGCAGATGGTGGATTGTAACATCATTATATTTACCTAATGAGATTGCTTTATGGTAGCCCTCCAACAATCAAGCCAGAGCATCTAAAAGGCAGCAGCCAACTCCTGGGCTTTGACAAACCCAGGTGCCAAATATACATATAGGAAAAAAAAAAAAATCTCTCTATAAATCACCGTTTTGGAGGTCATGTTAATAAACTGATTTTTTTTTCCCCCCATCATAAACCACATGTGACTCGTATGCACCAAAAAAAGATGTACAATTCCATCTTTTAAGTCTATCCAAGCTCTGGGGAGAGGAGCTGTAGTGATGCCATAGGTACATGGGGCTCAACCCCAGATCTACCTGCCCAGGACAAGTGAGGGGTTGGCCAGCATTGGTGTTCCCTGGGCAAGCACAGCAAATGGGGTCCTGGCCTGCTAAATACTAATGCAGCACAAATAATAAAGATCATTCCCACATATTTAATCATTAGCAGAGCTCTGGGTAGAAATTAAAATCAGGCCCCTGCTAATTAGGGAGATGTAATCCTGCCTTTCCTACAGGTTCTTCCATCCACTGCAATAAAACAAGCAGAAAACCCACATGATGGGGAGAAGAAGGACTTGGATGGGAGCTTCAAACGAGTCCCAAATCCCCATGGCAGAGGGGACAGCCCCATCCCACTGCTGCTGGAGAGCAGGATGTGCCAAATCACCCCTCCTGGGGGGCTTGGTGCTGGTCCAGCCCTGCATATAACCCATCCTTTTGGGAAGGTCTGAGCAGCAGCAGCATCCATCCATCCATCCATCCATCCATCCATCCAGCCAGCCAGCCAGCCAGCCAGCCAGCCAGCCAGCCATCCATCCATCCATCCATCCATCCACCCAAAGCCCTACCACTGCAGTGGGCTGCATGGCACCCCAAAAACTCTCCCCGATGGCAGGTGGGCACAGAGGGCAGCACCAGCCTCACTGGCACTGCTCCCAGGTGCTGCCATCAGTGCAAGGTGTCACCCCTGCTCCCCAGCACTCACAAAGTGGCCCAGCTTAATTCCAGACGCCAGGACTGCAGCTAATTAGCAGCAGGGCTGGGTTTGTCCCTTCCAGCTCCCTGTGCCAGCATGGGGGCTCTGCCCAGCTCCCAGGTGTCACCTCCATCCCCAGACAGGCCAGAACTGTCCTGAAGCCAACCACTTGGTGTCACCAGGCTGGAGCTCCAGCAGCAGATGAGCAAGTTGGTGGCCAGTGTCCCAAGGCAAGGTCACCTCAGGTGAACATTAAGGAGTGGGTGGATTCCCAGGCAGACAGAGCTGGAGGTGAAGGCTCTGAGCTCTGCTGAAACCTGGGTGTGGAGAGACACTCATCCCCACATGCCACCCTCTAAGGAAGGGTGAAGCATCCTCTCACACAGCAACCAGACAAGACCAAGGAGGTCTTCTTCACCCACTGAACTACCCTTCCTGAACTACCTCTCCACTCACCCCGTGCTCTCCCTAAGCCAGACTGACCACCTCTATGTTCTTCTAACCAGAAGTTACCAGAGGGAAACCTTTGAGGGGTTTGGGGTGGTTTTTGTTTGGTTGCTTGCTTTTGGTTTTTTGGTTTTTTTTAGCAATGGAGAAGGAAGCCAAAGGCTCCCTGATGGCCTTGCCACCAGCGAGATGTGTGGCTGGGATCCCATGACAGCCAGGGACAGGGGCTTGGCTCTCATCTCTCTACCAAACCCCTCTTCTCACCTCAAGGGATTTCTCAGCCCCTCTTATTCCAAACTGCACCACAGAGCTGTTGGTTATCAGGATCTGGACACCAAGTGTTCTATTGGAAATGCTCAAATCCCTCCAAACTCTACCCATTACAAGGGGATGTTTCTCCTTCAGGAACACCAAACCCCTCCAGCTAAGCAGGACACACAATCCCTGGCAGCAACCAGCATCCTCATGCATCACCAGAAAGTGTAAGAAATGCAAAAGAAACCCCAAAGTTACCAAACATCCCACCCACCCGCCATCTCCAGAGGGATCTGTGTCCCAGAGCAGCTCTCTGAGCTCTCAGATTTTCCAGGTGCAGATTAGCAATAGGTTTTTGGTGCCCACCATGAGCCTTGGCACCCAGGGGCACAACCAGACCCCAGCACACCCTGTAGGGGATGTCACCCAGGGGCAGGGGACATCTGAGCTTGTCCCTCAAACTGCTGCTGGAGCAGAGGTCCCGGGCACACAAGTGGGTGCTGAATGACACATTTCCAGGACCCCTTCTAGGTCTGCACTGATTTCCCTGGGGGCTTTCACTCCTTTTGATGTTGCAGATTTACAGAGGATGAAGACAAACACCTCATTCCTCTCATGAAAAGTGGAGATCAGGTTGGAAGGGGGAGGACACCCTGACGAAGGACAATGACATCCCTGCAAATGCACAGCAGCAGAGTGATGCTCCTCACTGGTCCTCTGCTGAGGTTAATTCTCTCCTCAAACCAGCCAGACCAGAGGGAGCAGAGACAAAGCAACATGAAGGCAGAAGTACTCAACCAGAAGCAGTTTGGCTGGAGGAATGCACAGCTGCTTCTGCAGGAGAGGATCAGTGTCCCCAGAGCTTTCCTTCCCAGCACCCTCCCCCCAGGAGAACCTCACTGATGCTGTGTTGGTCCCTCAGAAACCACCAAGCTGTCTGTAAGGTGGTGTCTGGCCATGGCTCCTGATCTGGGAGGAGATGTGGGGGGTATCACCCACACCAGTGATGCCCCAGGGACATCTCTGGTCCCAGACACGTCTGGGGGACATCTCCAGCAGCAGCCCCCTAGCCCAGCCCATGGTTCCACCACCACAGGGGCACCACACAGCAGGGCTGAGCACCCACCCCAACTCACTGCACGTTTTTCTCTTGGCCTTGAAGCAAAGTCAACCAATGGGGCAGCACCAAGCAACAAAAGCATTGAACTGGTGACCCGAAAAACCCAAACCCCCATCCACAAAGTCCACCTGGACCCCAGCAGCCACACAGCCTCAAGCCTCCTGCAGCTTCTCACCAGACTGAGAGCTCCTGACCTCTTTTTAAAGATGATGCTTCATCTTGAGGTGAATAAATAAAACATGGCTTGAGAAGGGACAGGCTGCAAAGGGGCAGAGCAAGGTCTCCAGGAATCCTTGTTCCAGCCTGCACAGACTCACCAGCTTCCCAGGAAACCTCTGGCTGGGGCTGCTTGCTGCCCCCAACCCCACTGCTCAAGCCAGCATCCAGATGGACACCAAGACCATTCCCCACAGCTTCTAATAAATGAATCAGTACATACATTTTTTACCTCCTGGATGGATCTCTCCATCCTCAGAAGGGGGTCGCAGTAGGTCTTCCCCCTCCTTCTCCCTGTCCTCAAGGAGAAGATTTCTGGTGGTGGCAAACCCACCCCACGTGCCATCAGCATCAACCTCTGCTCCCCCCAAGACCCCAGAGGAGATGTGGCATTGCCAACGAGGTGCAAGACAGGACACATGGCAGGAGCAGAGCCCAGACCCCAAACCCATGCATCCCCTTCCCCAAACCATCACCCACCACCTGCTCCTGGGAGAGCTCCATCCTCACCTCATCTCCTGGGATGAGCCACCACCACATCCACCCGCCACAGGCATCTGCAAATGGACACCAGTGGCACCAGGAATCACCACACCCCTCAGCCAGCGGGCAGGGCAGGGGAGAGCAGGGTGATGCTGCATGAGCCCAGCCCAGGGCTCAGCCCCACAATGGGTCCAGCCTGGCCCCCAGCCCCTCCACATTCCTCCAGCCCGGCAGCCGGGGTGCAGGCAGCCGAAATTCCCAAAGGAAGTGCAGGGCATTGGTAATTGCTGAAAAAAATCCCAGCTATTTCCTGCGGGAGCAGCAGATGGGAATCCCCCATTAGCTCAGTGGTCGCTTGTTTTGGTCTGGGATTTTGGGTCTTCGGGGTGTTTTTCTCCTCAGTTTTAAGCAGGATGTCACTCGGGTCATAGGTGACACCACATCATGAGGGACAGCCAAACCCATCCCCTCCCTGCTGGCCCCAAAGCTCACCCTCCTTGTCACCTCCTGCCCCACACACAAAGTGCCACTGGATTTGATGATCTTAAAGGTCTTTTCCAACCAAGATCCTTCTGTGTTGGGCTCCTGGGACAGCACCAGGCTGCCAGCAAGGGCACTGTCTCTCTCACCCAGGCTGGTAGGGCAGGTTGCTAAATACATCCCTGAGCAGGTTCCTTCTCTCCTCTCCTGGCTTCTCATTAGCAAACCTAAATGAGCAGCAACCCACGGCAGCACCAGCAGCTCCTCCACTGGGACACAAAAGCCCTCCCAGGAGGGACAGCAGAAGGAGACGGGGGTAGCCACCAATGTCTGTCCCCTGTGTCACCCCCAGCTCCTGCAGCCTGACCCCTACCCCTGCCTGCACCCAGGGGTGACACATCTGGGCAGGGTTCATCCTCAAAACACAGCCTTGAGAAGTGACACCAGCTCAGGTAACAGGGGGGCACGAGAAAACCAGGGACACAGCCCCCAGCCAGGGCATCCATCGGGGCAGCCAAAGTCACCTGTCCCCCAGCAGTCACCACTACCTGGGTCATCACCTGGTGAAGGGACAGGGGCCACGTGGGTGGCCGCAGAGCCACCCTGACACCTGACCAAGCTGCTTGGTACCACCCTGATGGTGACACACATCACCCTGCCCCAGCAGCACACTGGAGACACAGAGCTGTGGCCTTCAGCATCCCAGCCCCTGTGCTGCTGGGGAGGTTGGGGCTGCCACCAGCAGCCACCACACCACTTTCTCATTTCAGAGCGAGCGCTGCGGCGGTTTCCACGGGAGTGAGTGGGAAATTCCACACAGCAGGGCTGGCCACGCCATGGGGGGGGGAAAGAGGGGGGGGGACAGGGACAGAAGCCCCTGGAACCTGCAGACTGAAAGGTGCTCCCATCCGCAGGATTCTTCCCCAGCTGCAGCACTTTCAGCAGCTCCTTGGGGAGCAGAGATCCCGAAGCCAGGGCCCCATCACGTGCGGCTCTGTGCCGACATCCCCAGGCTCTGTCTGGAGCCGCTGGCACGGCGATGGATGCGGCAGGAGCCAAGGGAACGATCCCCAAGCTCCCGTGACACCCTTCCCCGGGGTTCTGCAGGGGTGCTGAGGCACCCAAGCCTCACAAAAACACCCCGGCCCTGTTCGAACACCCCGGGGTTACCTGCGCAGAGCCGCCGGCTCCGGGGCTCGCTCCGGTGCCAGACGTATGAATAGGATGGTTCCGAATTACCCCGATAAACCAACCCGCCGGAGAGACAAGGGCAGAGGATCCCCGGGAAGCAACTTTCTCCCCATCAGTGATCAGCGTCCCGAAGAACCCCCGCTTGTCCCCGGGGAGCCGCAGAGGGTATTTGTCCCTCCACCCCCCCCGGAACCAAGGCCGGGGCTCCAGCCCAGCCGAAGCCCCGAGCACTCGGGCAGCTCAGCTCAGCTCAGCTCAGCTCAGCCCTGCGGTTGTTTCCAACCGCGCTGCTGGAGGAGAGGGGGGCGAGACCCCCGAAACAGCCCTGCCCGCAGATCCCCTGCCCGGACCCCCCTCCCCCTCCCGCACCGGGGCAGGTGACAGTCCTGGAGCCATCTCAGGGACACTGCTGGGGTGTTGGGTACCGAGGGACAGCCTGACACCCCCTGACTGCCCCAGCACCCCCCGGTACTACCCTGCCATCCCCCTGCCATGCCACCCAGCACCATCATCCCCACTCCCTAATGTCCCCCCCTCCCCTGCCTTACTGCCTCCTGGCACCCCCCAGCCCCGAGGGTCCCACCGACCCCAAGCCCCATCAGTCCCCCCAGCTCGAATAACCCCAATATCTCCCCCAAGCCCTCTAGCCCCCCAACACCCCTGCCAGCCCTAGGGCTCCCCAGCCCTAATGCCCCCCCGCAGCCCCCAGCACTGTCCTACCCAGCACCCCAAATACCCCCTGCACTCTCCCAACCCTGACGAGCTCAGCACTCCCCCCTCAAGCCCTATCATCCCCCCAGCCCCTAGTGCCTCCCTACTCCCCCCAGCCCTAACAAACCTCGAATCCCCCAGCCCTATTGCCCCCCAACATTCCCCAAGCCTTGATGCCCCCCCTACACCTCCACAGCCCTATCACCCCCCAGCAGCCCTAATGCCCCCCTGGCAGCCCCCAGCACTAATACCCCCAAGCCCTACCACCCCTCAAGAGCCCTAATACCCCCAGCATCCCCCCCAGCCCTATTCCCTCCCGCAGCCCTGATGTCTCCCTGCACCCTCCAAGCCCTATCACCCCCCAGCTCTCATGCCCCCCCGCATCCCCCAGCCCTAATCATCCCCTTGCACTCCCCCAGCCCCAACGAGCCCAGCATCATCCCCCCCAACCCTTTTGCCCTTCTCTCAGCCCTAATACCCCCCCGCAACACCCCCCCCCCTCCCAACCCCATCTCACCTAGCATCCCCCAACCCCCTGAACCCCCCCAGGGCTGGGACCCGGGGGCGGGGGGGTGGTGCGGGAGGGGCCCCACACAGACACACACCATGAGGAAGGAGGGGGGGGGTACCAAAACTTTTCCTTACCGCGGGCGGCTGGGGCGCGGCGGTCCTGCCTCCCCCGGCGAGGCTGCGCGGGAGCGGCGGGGGCGGGCGGGGGGGGGCCGGGATGGAGCCGCCTCCCGCCGCCTCCCGCCGCTTCCCTCCTCCCCGGGCGGAGCCGGTGCTGCCCGGTGGGGGCTGCGAGGGAAGAGGAGAAGGAAGAGAAGGTGGAAGTGTGGGGGGGGAGGATTTAAAAAAAAAAACAACAACAACAAAAAACCAGCTCCCCCCTCCTCCCCCCCCCTCCCGGTGCCGGGCTGGGAAGGGAGAGCAGCTCTTTGTTCTGTAATCCCAGTAAAAGTGCCAGCCATTCGCCCCGCCGCTAATCCCAACCCCGCTCAACGGCACCATCCATTGGCTGCCATTTACATACGGGATTAACCAGCCCGATAACCGGCCGGGGGGGTAACGAGGGGGGGACACACTGGGTTAGAACCTTTCTTACCGTGCCGAGCCGTGCCGAGCCGTGCGGGCAGCGCTGCGGGTACCGTTGCGGTTCGGCTCGGCCCCGGTTGGGTACTTGGGGGGTTTGAGGGGTGCGTGGGGACCTGTCGCCACCTGTTGGTGTTGGCACGCTTGGGCTTGGCGTGGCCTCGCACGGCACAGCCCGGGTCAGCATGGCACAGCCTGGATCAGCATGGCACAGCCTGAGTCAGCATGGCACAGCCTGGTTCAGCATGGCACAGCCTGGGTCAGCATGGCACAGCCCGGGTCAGCATGGCACAGCCTGGATCAGCATGGCACAGCCTGGTTGAGTATGGCACAGCCCGGGTCAGCATGGCACAGCCCAGTTCAGCATGGCACAGCCTGGATCAGCATGGCACAGCCTGGTTGAGTATGGCACAGCCCGGGTCAGCATGGCACAGCCCGGGTCAGCATGGCACAGCCTGGTTCAGCATGGCACAGCTCGGGTCAGCATGGCACAGCCTGGATCAGCATGGCACAGCCTGGTTGAGTATGGCACAGCCCAGTTCAACATGGCACAGCCTGGTTCAGCATGGCACAGTCTGGGTCAGCATGGCACAGCCCGGGTCAGCATGGCACAGCCTGGTTCAGCATGGCACAGCCCAGTTCAACATGGCACAGCCTGGTTCAGCATGGCACAGCCTGGATCAGCATGGCACAGCCCAGTTCAACATGGCACAGCCTGGTTCAGCATGGCACAGCTTGGCGTGGCTTGGCTCAGCACGGCACGGCCCAGTCCTATATGGTTTGGCATCGCATGGCACAGCTCAGCACCTCCTTACCCCTCATGGCTCAAAGCTTGGCATGGCTTGGCACGGCCCTGCATGGCTTGGCACAGCCTTGGTTTGTCTTGGCATGGCCCAGCCTGGCACCACACAGCCCCACTCAGTGTGGCCCGTGGGCATGAGCCATGAGGGCACAGCTGGGGACAGTGCAGCATGGCCCAGACTGGCACTGTATGGCCCAGACTGGCACTGTATGACCTAGCATGGCACCTTGTGACCCAGTCTGGCACCATATGGCCCAGACTGGCACCATATGGCCCAGACTGGCACTGTATGACCCAGCATGGCACCTTGTGACCCAGTCTGGCACCGTATGACCCAGCATGGCACCATATAACCCATACTGGTACTGTATGACCCAGTCTGGCACTTTACAGCCCCACTCAGCCAGTGCTACCCCAGCCCGGCCCATTTGGGTCACCCAGCTCACCAGACCCAGGCCCACCCATCCCTGGGTGCTGCCACCATCCCCCTGCAGCACCAGGGTGTGGGTGCTGCCTCTGCAGGGTGCAGGGGTGATCTCCTGAGCTCCTCACTGCTCCTTAAGGAACAGGCAAATTAAAACAAACGAAAACCTAAATAAAAACAAAAACTAAAAAAATAACTTGACAGCGTTTTAACCTCGAAAGTTGGAAAGTGCTGACAGGTTTGTTTTTTTTTTTTTTTTTTTCCCCTTTGAAGCACGCATTGTGCAGCTGCTCCATTAGTTGGATTTTGTTTTAAATAAGTGATGATTTATTACTGCTCCGGGGCCACAGGGAGAAGAAAACATTTTAAGAGAAAAACACTTTTTTTTTTTTTTTTCCCCCCCCCAGTGTTTGGAAGAGTGAGGAAGGGGCTTTGTGGTCTTGCTGAGCCCCACACTGGAGCATGGGGAGCCACCTGCCACGGGGAGCACCCCCCATGTCCCTCCCTCGTGGCATCAGGTCTGATGGACTCAGTGCACTGTTTGGGGGCTGTGCAGGGTCCCAGCCAGATCCCAAGAGGGCTGAAGGGTGTGGTGGGTGCTGCTGGGGTGTCCCAGGCCCAGTCCCCAGCTCACACCCAGCTCTGGATGTCCCTGAGAGCACAAAGAATGCATGGGGACACGTTTGCTGGATCATGAAATGGAAGATCTTCCTCAGCAGGAAGAAATCAGGGCACCTTATGGCTCATTATCTTAAAGCTAGATCCCCCCCCTCCTTCTCCCTCCACAAAAAAAAAAAAAAAAAAAAAAAAAAAAAAAAAAAAAAAAAGCCCCAACAAAATCAATTTAATTAGGTCACCAGAGCACAGGAGCTGAAAAGGGGGAGCAGCCTGGAAGGATGGGCAGATTTGTGCCCAGGATTCTGCTGCCCCATGTCCCTGGCTCCTGTCACCCCTGCCCTTGTCCAGGGAAACCTTTGCCAGGAAAAAAAAATGGGGGAAAAAACCAAGTGTTTTGGTGCAAAGCCCCAAGGGCTGGGGCCCTGCCTGCACCCTGAGTTCCTGGCTGCCCCCCAGATGTGCCCCTGCCCCAGCCCCAGAGGTGTCCCCTGGAGACTCTGCCCCACCAGGCAGGAAGAGGAAGGGTTGGGATTTGGGGATTTAAGCAACTCCTGTGTGGGGCCAACTCACTGCTGGGCAAACACCCTGCAGGGTGACACTTCCCAGACACTTCCCAGAGGCTTCTGGAGCACAGGGTCCCCAGAGGAGACGTTGGCACTGAGGATGCCCGAGGTCCCTTGGCCAAAACCCCACATCTGTTGGGTTCCAAAAGTGCAAGGAACCATTTTACCCTTTCTCCTGGTTTGGGCAGAGCCCCCAGGAGCTGGTGGCAAGGCTGGGACCCCAGGGGCTGGCACTGAGGGACCCGTTTTACTCCTCTCCCTTGGGGACTGTGAACCAAATTCAGGTTGGAGACCTGGAGGTGCCACCTTTGGAGCTGAGTCCCCCTGGCCAGCACCTTGTCCCAAGGGAACCTCTGCTCCAGGCACCACCCCCAGGCTGAGCCAAGAGCTCTGGGGAGGTGGAAAAGCCAGAATGATCCTGAAATTGGGAGAAGGAGCCTGAGAAGGTGGTGTGGAGGGTGGTGGGCTGAGGGCTTGAACTTCATGAGAGCTGGGAGGGATGGGCTGAGCCCAGCCTGGGGAGCTCTGGGCTATCTGGGGGGAACTGGGATGTCTGGAGGAACCCCAGATGTTCTCCAGATGTTCCCCAGGTGGAGGCATTGGGTGCTGCATCCACCCTCTGGGGATGCTCAGGCTTGTTAAAAGGACACCTGGTCCAGCTAGGGGAGGGCTTTTGGTTTAAATGGTTTAAACATTCTCTTCTTATTTCTTATCTCTGCCCATCCCTGCAGGACCCCACCCCAGGAGCATAAACCAGGGGATGTTTTATCTGGGGGCTGAACCAATGAGCTGCACAAACCCATCCAGTCGGGTGAGTGGTGGGAGTGGGGTGGTTTAATCTGCTCTGTCTGCAGCAATAAAGAAGTTCCTTGTCACAGCACCCACAAAAGAAAAGCCAACACGGCCAGAAAACAATCCTATCTGCAGCCAGATTTCTTCTCCTTTTTAAATTTCTTAATTAGTGACTGCTGGGCATCACAAGAACTGTTGTTTTCTCTGATATGCTGATTTCTTCTGTCTCTCGGTGGAATTGGAGATCACAAAAATTGAAAAAAAAAAAGAAAAGAAAAAAAAAAAAAGAAAAGAAGTTGCTGCTTTAGACGAGGGAGTGGGGGAAAAGTTTTAGTAAGGTCAGGAGGAATTTAATTGAAAGGATGAGTTGATTTCTTCTCTCCTAAAGGGCCATGGTGTACTTTCACTCCAGCAAATCGCTGGTGAGAGCCACTGAGGCAAAACAAAATGGTTTTTAAATTGTAGATCATAAAGCAGGACACTGCTGGAAGCCCCCCAGGACTTACGGGGTGAGCAGTGGGATGGGGGGAACCAGCACCTCACCAGGCCCAGCAGGGCTGGGGGACCCCAAGCCCACCCCAAGAACCCAGAAGAGGAGAAGCCCAGGGCAGAAAGTTCTGAGATCTGTGGCTCATGGGTGGGAGCTTTGAGGGCTTTTTGGGGGAAAGAACTTTTCAAGCCAGGGATCACACTAAGTTTTGGATTTGTTTTGAATGGGTTGGGTTCAAAGGGACCTGAATCTCATCCAGTTCCAACCCCCTCCATGCTCAGGGACCCCTCCCACAGCCCAGGGTGCTCCAAGCCCCATCCAACCTTCAGCACTGCCAGGGATGGGGCAGCCACAGCTTCTCTGGGAAACCTGGGGCAGGGGATCACCATCAAATTAAAGAATTTCTTCCTTATCTCTAACCTAAATCTCCCCTCTCCAAGTTTTAACCCATTTCCCTTGTCCTCTCCCTACCCCCCCGTGTCCAAAGCCCTCCCCCAGCTTTCTTGGAGCCCCTTCAGATATTGGAAGGCTGCTCTGAGCTCACCTGGGAGCCTCCTCTTCTCCAGGAGGAGAGCCTCAGCCTGGCTTCCCAGGGAGCTGCTCAGCCCTCTGAGCATTTCAGGGGCTCCTCTGGACACCTTCCAGGAGCTCTGTCCCTTCTGATGTTGGGGACACAGAGCTCCAGGGGGGGTTTGAGCAGAGCAGAGGTGGGGGGTGAGCTGTGCACCCCAGCAGCACTGGTGAATCTTCTGCAAGACCCAAGTTGCAGAATCTTCTGCAAGTTCCTGCTGTGCAGGAACCCTGGCAAAGCTGTCCTGCAAAACCCCACCTGTGACTCTTGGTCCCAAAGTTGGGACCAGAAAAATTAAAAAAAAAAAAAAGAACCAACAACCCCAAACCCTCTCTCTACTCTCTGCCTGCTGGGGCAGGGTGAGGGCTTGGAGCCAGGTTTGGCTGCCCAGCTGCATTCATCACCTCAAGCTGCACTGGTCACATCTCTGCATCAAACATCTCTGTGTTTCTCACCTCTCTCTCCATCTCTGCATCTCTCCATCTCCCTGCATTTCTCCCACCTGCCCATGTCCCAGCTGCTGGTGGTCGTGCTGGTCTCCAAGTGCTCTGCTGCAGAAGTTGGCCCCAGCACAAGAGATAAAATCCTTTTCCAGCTGCCTCACATGTGTCCCTTTGATTATTTCCATGCTAATGAGAGCCTGGGCAGGTGCTCCCCAGCCAGAGCCTCTGGACAGTGTCCTGGGGAGATTTTCATGTTCTGACCCGATGTCCATCCCAGCTCCACGTCCCCTGGCAGGAGGAAAGGCTTTTTCCTGAGCTGATGTTGGCACCAGGGATTTCATTTTGGCTCATGGTGCAAAGAATGGGGAATCCAGGAGCACTGCCTTGGGAGGGGTCTGACTGCCCACCCCTTGGCCCCAGGGCCCCCTCTGCAGGCTCAGGGTATCCAAATAGGACCAGGGAGGCCCCATCCATGGAAATCCCTCTGGCTGCTATGGGAAGGCAGATTTTGGGGTTATCTCTGTGCTGTGTGTCAGCCAAGAGCATCCCCTCCTCCTGCCAGCATCACACCAGGGGCTGCTGGGGGACCTCCTGAGCCCTGAGCACTGCCCAGACTCAGGCCCCTCTTTAATTCACATCTTTAATTGACATCTTTTTAACCAAACCTGTAGCTAAAGCTACAACCTCAGCCGTTAAAAACCACCATGGGATTCCACTTCTCCAGCTTTGCACCTTCCCTGGGGGGTGTTGGGGAGGGGGTGGGGAGGCTGAAGCCAAAGCCCCTCGCTCCCATCCCCTCCCCAGGCTGCTTCCAGCCCCCCCATTACACCCCCCCAGCCTCCCCCCCAGGGGACCCTTGCAGCCCACCCACCGTGGGTGACCTGAGAGCATCAGTTCTCAGCAGAGCAGGGGGGGGGTCTCAGTGCTGGTGCCCCCATGGTGCAGCCCACCCCACGGTGCCCTTGCAGGGCCCACAGCAAGGGCAGGAGGCATTGAGATTCCTTGCTGTGCCAAAGTAAACTTCACAACGTTATCGGGTGATCTGGTAATTAATACCCTGGATGCTTTTTATTGGAATGAGCCAGGGCCAGGACATGCCGGGGGTTTTAATGAGGGGCCACGCCAGAGAGGAGCATCCCCTCTGTTCCCCCCACTCCCCCCTGGAAGGGGCTGTGCTGGGAGCCTGGGGGGGAGGGGATGGTTTGGGGTCCAGGGGGATATTTTGGGGTCTTTCCTGCATGAAGGTGCCTTGAGCCTCACATTGGGTGCCCAGGGGTGGTCCCAGCCCTGTGCCCACCTCCCCAGCCTCTGTGCCAGGGCACAGACCCCCCCTGCTCTGCTGAGGACTGATGCTCTCAGGGCACCCACGGTGGGTGGGCTGCAAGGGTCCCCTGGGGGGGATTGCTGGGGGGGGCTGGAAGCAGCCTGGGGAGGGGATGGGGGCGAGGGGCTTGGGCTTCAGGCTCCCCTCTCCCTCTGCACAGCCCGTAGGGTCTTTAAAAAAAAAAAAACCAAAAAAAAAAAACCAGAAAAAAAACAAAACAAAAACCACAAAAAAAAAAAACAAACCAAAAAACCCCACAAACCATAACAAACAAAACAAAAAAACCTAAAAAAACAAACAAACAAAAAAAAACAAACAAAACAAAACAAAACAAAACAAAAAAAAAAAAAAAAAAAAAAAAAAAAGAAAAAAAAAAAAAAAAAAGAAAAAAAAAAAACCAAGAAGGTGCTTTCAAGATCTTTAAATATTAGGCAAGAAGGATTTTCCCAGCTGCTCACCGAGCCCGGTTCGGTGCTGCCCGCTCGGGGCAGGAACCCGCTGCCCGTTTGGCTCCAGCCCCGCGTCGATCCCGCTGCTATTTTTACTACCGCTGCCTTATTGAGATTCAAATGAATGTTTCAAACCCTCGCTCCTTTGCATAATTCTTTTTAATTAACACTTCAAAGGTTTCAACACAAGATCCGTGCTATTTCCCTAACGAAGTTGACTGAACCTCCTTTCCCCCCCCCCAAAGCTCCCCCGTGAGGGTTCCTGGGGCTGAAGCTGGGGACAGGAGGGTCCCTTGGGTCCCCTGGGGGGGGTGGTGGTGGTTGGGCTTGGACTCTGCAGAAATGGGAGTTAAGGGAAGGGTTGGATGTGGTTGTGCTGGGCAGGGGCTGCTGTGCCCTCACCCACCCCCCCGGCTCATGCTGGGTGACAAAACAGCCCGGGCTTGGCTTGGGAATCCTGGCCTTGGATGTGGCTCCTGCTCCAGCATCCCCTGCCCCAGCTGCTGCTGCTGCAAAACCCCCGTGCTCCCCCCTTAGGTTGAACAAAACAAAAAAAAAAAGGAGCTCTCTATCTCCAGGGGGCATTTTGGTCAGATTTTCAATTTTCTTGGCACCCAAAAAACCCAGAGGTGCCTTTCTTTTTTTTTCTTTTTTTTCCCCCCCTCTTTTTTTTTTCTTTTTCCCCCCTCCTTTTTTTTCTTTTTTTCCCCCTTCCCCCCCCCTTTTTTTTTCTTTTTCCCTTTTTTCCCCCTTTTCTTTCCCCCCTTTTTTTTTCTTCCCTTTTTTTCCCTTTATTTTTTCTTTTTCCCTTTTTTCCCCCTTTTCTTTCCCCCCCTTTCTTTCCCCTTTATTTTTTCTTTTTCCCTTTTTCCCCCCTTTTCTTTCCCCCTTTTTTTTTCTTCCCTTTTTTTCCCTTTATTTTTTCTTTTTCCCCCTTTTTCCCCTTTTCTTCCCCTTTTTTTTCTTCCTTTTTTCCCTTTATTTTTTCTTTTTCCCTTTTTTCCTTTTTTTCTTTTTCCCTTTTTTCCCCTTTATTTTTCCCCTTTTTCCCCCCTTTTCTTCCCCCATTTTTTCTTTTCCCCTTTTTTCCCCTTTATTTTTTTTTTCCTTTTTTTTTCTTTTTTTTTCTTTTTCCCCTTTATTTTTCTTTTTCCTTTTTTTTTTCCCCTTCTTTTTTCCTTTTTTTTTTTTTTTTCCTGAAATTGCATTTGAAATATAAAACCTGAAACTGTCACACAATACCATTCACACAGAAGAGCAGGAGGTTGTCCTCAGCTCTCCCAAGAGCTGGGCAGGATGCAAAGCCCTGAGGCTGTAACATGGACACAGGAGAGAAGGAAGCAGCCCAGGTCCCCACCTGAGCTTCCCCCACCCTTGCACCCACGGGGTCCCCTGATCCTGGGTGGGAGCAGCCTCAGGGTGCTGTGCAACAAACAGAGCACTGAGCTTCAGCTTTAATTCCTGCAAGCACAGAAATGATTAGACACAACAAAATTGTATAATTAGGGCTTAATAAGAGACTGTCCCAGACACACAGAAGAAGTAGGTTAGATGGTGGCCTTTGTTCAGCTACAAAAGACATTAATTTGCAAATAATTTTAATATTAATTTTTTTTTTTTTTTGTTATTTAGGCTGAGATTTTGAAAGTCTTGGATAAAATGAGAACTCTGGACTAAGCATTCCAGTTGCATTTCCAAGCACAGGAATCCAGCTTTGATGTTCCCCTTGATAACATCTTTTTAGAGCCTTGACTGCATCAAATTAAATTCTGATTACCCTGATAGTGCAATATACAGCTTCCAAATGTATTCAGGTGACTTTTTGTTCTGGAAGGAAATTAGTTATTTTGACAAGGATGCTTGTTAGGCAGCAAAGAGATGGGGAGGAAACATCCTTGCCAGGGAAGCAGCAAGAAGTTCCCTGCCCTGGTTTTGGTGCTGGGACCAGCTGGGAGGTGCTGTGGGGAAGGGACAGGAGCAGCCCCTCCAAACAAAAAAACAAAACAAAAAAAAACCAAAAAAAAACCCCCAAAAAATGGTTTGGGTTTCTTTTTTGGTATTTTTGGTGGGCCACAGGCCCCCCAGCATGACAGACCTGGTGCATCCATCCCCTTCAGAAGGGACATCCCAAAGGGATGGGGGTCCTTGGGTCCTGGGGCAGCACGGACTTAGAGGTGGCTGCAGGAAGGAGCAGGGCAGCCACAGCCCTGCAGAGATGTCCCCTCACCTCAGCCCTACCTCACCCCAGGATTCAACCCATCCCTGAAGCAGCCATCCAGCTGTGGGCACAAGCACAACCTCCCAGGGGGATGAGGTCCTGAGCAGGGATGAGGAAGGACATCCCCTCCGTCCCCTCTTCTGGGGATCCCAAGGAGCAGGTTGGGACTCTGGTACCATCCTCACCCCATCCATTTCCTCCCAACGGTCCCACTCTCCTCCTTGGATGAAAATGAAGTGCAAATAATTATTGTTGGCAAAGATTATCAGCATCTTTAAACTGCAGGTTTCATGAATCCTCTCCATTTGACCCAGAGCACCGAACGCTGATGTCTGCAAACCAAAGCACCAGGGCTGGTTGTACATCTGCTCCCTGAGGAATGATCCAGTGGAACTCCATAAAAGTTCTGGAGTCACCTGCACTGAGTGTGGACACGGTGCTCACGGCCTCTGTGTCCTGCCCAGAGCTCAGGGAAGGGCTGGTGTGATGGAAACCCTGCTCTTTTCTGCCAGCTGTACTGGGGAGAGCCTCCCTGTTCCCAAAAACCTGTCCTTCCTGAGTGGATCACCCTCCTGGAATGTTGGCTGCAAGAGGGGATGTGTCTGGTGACCTCCCTTTGAGCTTGGGGACAGTGTGACAGCCCTGGGAGGGGTCCCCTGCCTTGTTCTGGTCACAAACCTCGAAGCAGATTTTTTGGGGCCAGGGCTGAGAAGTGACAGCAGGAGCTGGGATAGGATCTCATCCTCCAGCACTGCTCAGCAGTGAACCAAATGGACCTAAAATGGATCAAATGGACCTTCCTCTGCCTTGAGAGCTCTCCCGAGCAAAATTCAAACCCAGGGTTCTCTTTCCTGGAGGAGAGTGAAGCACAAAGCTCCAGCCATAAATAATGCACTGGAAAAATCAACCAGCAGGAGCTACCCTGGAGGTCCCATGGGGAATAAAGCTGCAGGATCAGGTTCTGTGGTTTTGTCATCACTCACCTTCAGTTTTGTTGGGATCTACCTCTGGAATCCCCCTCTCCCCTGCAAAGCTCAGCAGCTGTTCAGGAAGAGTTTGAAGCTTTCAGGGCACTCTGGTGGTGGAGGATTTGGAAGAAGTTGAGGAAAAGAAGTCAGGAAGCAAGGAATAAAAGCATTCCAGTTTTTTCCTACATCTCAGCTGAAACTACAAGGGAACCTCTGCTCTTCCACAAAGATCCTACAGCCCATGGGTGCAGGAAAAGGAGGAAGGAGAGCTGGAGGTTTCACTGCTTTATGGAGTTGCTGAGCTGGGGCACAGCCCAGGGGTTGCATTGGATATTGGGAACAATTTCTTCCCTAAAAGGGTTGTCAGGGCCTGGCCCAGGCTGCCCAGGGCAGTGGTGAAGTCCCCAGTCCCTGGAGGGATTCCAAAGCCCTGGAGATGTGGGGATGAGGGACACGGGGTGGTGCTGGGGGAATGGTTGGACTCAAAGCTATTAAAGGTCTTTTCCAACCAAAACGATTCTATGGATCTATGAGAAAAAAAGCACCAGGGCCAGACTGAAGTCCCCCCTGGCTCTGGCCCCATGGGGACAGCAAAACCCCATGGTGCTCAGGGCACCTGTAGGGGGATCTGATGGGGCAGGAGGCTGATCTGGAGCTACACTGACCCTGGCAGCAACCACAGCTCCTCTGGGGCTGATCCACAGCAAGCTCCTGTTTCCATTTGCTCTGAAGGATGGAGGGGATGGAGGGGATGGAGGGGATGGAGGGGATGGAGGGGATGGAGGGGATGGAGGGGATGGAGGGGATGGAGGGGATGGAGGGGATGGAGGGGATGGAGGGGATGGAGGGGATGGAGGGGATGGAGGGGATGGAAGGGAGGGGATGGAAGGGAGGGGATGGAAGGGAGGGGATGGAAGGGAGGGGATGGAAGGGAGGGGATGGAAGGGAGGGGATGGAAGGGAGGGGATGGAGGGGAGGGGATGGAGGGGAGGGGATGGAGGGGAGGGGATGGAAGGGAGGGGATGGAAGGGAGGGGATGGAAGGGAGGGGATGGAAGGGAGGGGATGGAAGGGAGGGGATGGAGGAACCTCAACGACCTTCTCTGCCTTGGAGTGGGTGGAAGGCTGGGAGTGAGGTTGGAAGGTCCTTCCACCTCACACCTTGCCTGGGAAAAAATAAATCACAGATAATCCTGCCAGCAGCACTTGGTCTCTGCTCCAGCTGATGGCAGGAGGGACTCACCAAAGCCCCAGTGGCTCTGCACAGTCCCCCCCATTGCCCCCAATCCCTTCCATCCCAGCAGGGCTCCTGCTCTGCAAAACACCCTGAACACAGCCCCAGCACCCCGGGGTGCCTGACTTCAGCCACAGATTTTATTGTTTAGTAAGGAGCTGACCACACCAGCAAGGCAGGAGAAGGGGCAGTGGGACATGAATACAGATCTGCAGGAGTTACACAGACTGAGATTTGTACAACTTTTGTACAGAGGAAGAAATAAAATGAATCAAATAACAAAATAGACATTAGCAGTCAAACCTTTTTTTTTTTTTTTTGTCTTTTTTTTTTTTTTTTTATATCATACTAACAAAATCTGATAGCCAAAAAATGACTAAGCTACAAAATTGTAATACATACTGTACGGGTAAAAGGTTATCATCCATTTATACATCTAGGATCATCTTTACTCTGGTAACTTACATGAGGCCTACAGGATCTTAGTGTATTAATAATTCCCTACAGATAGTGCTGAGCTGCTAAAGCTGCCGGAGAACGGAGCAGTGGGTGGTTTTTTTTTTTTATTAAGACTTTTACAGTGTTATTTGCATCATTTTGTTTTAATGAAACCCTCATGCATCTCTACTGCGAGCCAGAGGAAGGGCTGGTGGTGGCTGGGGGGAGGCAAGAGCTGGAAAGCCTTGGCTGGCAGCTTGGCACCCGGGGGTCCCTGTGCTGCTGCCCCTTCCTCCAGCTCCCTGGGTGCTGTAGGAGGGATAAAGCTGAAGTCACCAAGCAAGACAGGTTCGTTTCCCTTTGGTCTAGAGGGTTAGAGAAGAAAGCACTAAACCATGGAGCTGAATCCACTTCAAAGACTTTCATTCCCCTGCTGCCTCCTGCTCCCCCCTCCCAGCTCCTGGGGCTCTTGGGGAGGATGCTCGGGAGGTGGCTCTGGATGCAGAACCACAAAGGGGGGGGGGGAGAGGGGCTGGGGAGGACACAGCCCCCCCGTGGCAGCCCTCGGGATGGAGAGAAGAGCAAGGCTGAAGCCAAAAGGGGAGTGAAGGCACGAACAGGACCCAAGCCCTGACTGAGAGCAGGAGGTGGGTGCACCAGTGCTCCAACACCCTGGAAAATCTCCCTTACAGAGCCAAGCCAGTGAGAGCAAAGATCAGGAAGGACTCTATACACCACCAAAAATAGCACTTACACTTACAAATAAATAGAGGGGCTGGGGAAAAATCTCCTCCTTGTCTCTTCCAAGTTTGTCCCTACCTCTGAGGGGCAGCCATAGGGAAGCCTGAGCCAATTTGGGAGAGGGAGGACAGGGCTGGTGTCCAAACCTCTCCTGGCCCCTTAGAGAGTTGAGCTGAAACCCCAAGACGTGTGTGATAGTCCTGTGGACACCATCAGATCTTTTGGGGAGCAGCTCCCGTGGACCTGCACCCCAAGGGTGAAGGGGACACAGGGGACCTGGTTTCAGGTCACTGCCTCTTTCAGCACAGCCCTGCAACACCAAGATCACAAAGTTCTGCAGGAAGCCAAGAAGTGCCACATATCCTGGCTGATCCTCAGGGACCAGCACAGCTACTGACAGCCTGGGAAGCCCAGAAGCACAACTTCACCTCTGCTCAGCCCCATCCCATCTGCTGCTGCTCTGTCACCTGGGGGCACTGGGGAGAGCAAAGGTCTGAGCTGCTCACAGGGGATGGTCCCTGGCAGGGAACAGAGCTCCTCCAGCCTGAAGCATTCCCACCCTGACAACTTTGGATCTGATTAATGGAATACACAGTCACTACAACCACTCCTGGGGGGACCCTGCAGAGCTCAAGGTTCGTCATGGGAGACAGAAAATGCAGGGGGGTTTTCCCTCTGTAGGTGAAGGCAGATTTTGGTCACAAATCACTCGAGGACCTATCGGGGAAAATAAGGTACAAACCAGAGTGGACTCCTGAACCTGCAGGTGTCCACAAAGCCCTGGGTTCAGAGCCAGCAGTGCTGGCAGCTCCGTGTCAGCCCCACTCAAGCTCAGCAGGAGCTGCAAACCCCAGAAACCACCCAGCCCACAGCAGCACCTTGGGAAACACCTGCCCTAAATTCCTGAAACCAGCAGCTCCCAGTGAGGTATTCACCACTGCAGGCTCTGACAACAAACACTCCCTCTAGGACTTTCCCAAATCCCTCAGGAGATAAAAACACCAACCAGGAAGATTTTGGAGATCACCCTTGGAGAGCATCCCTTGGGAAAGCCCCAGGGAGAGGCAGGGATGTGGTGATCTTCCTGGCTGCCAGTAAGAGCTGATGAAACATCTCTCCAAGGCAGGATGGGATCCCACTTGGAATTCTGGATCCCAAGCTCTGCCTCCCTTTGCCATGTGTCAGATTTCAGCTGTGGTTTCTGACCTGCTTTATTCCCCTGAGGTCACCTTCCTCCCTTCAAATGGGGGGAGATCACCTCTCCTGCAGCAAGTGAAGGGGGGGGAATATTGTATCATAAGTCCAGATTCAGCAACACCCTCCTCATGGCAGAACTGCAGCCAAGAAGCCCAAATCTTTTCCAGGTTGCTTCTGGCTGCTCACCCCTCGAGAAAGTCTGGCAACCCACTAAGAAAAAAAAAACAACTTTATAGAAAATCAGGGCAAAACACAGTGGAGCTGAGATGCTGGGATGTTCATCTGCCTGTGGTCTGGCTCTGGCCTCCTCTCTCAGAGGTCTTCTGTCTTCTTCTCTTCCCCAGATGCTCCAGCATAACACACAAGAGCTTCTGAAGGTTCTTCTGGAGGAGGTGGGCACTAACGAGGGGTTAAGCCTGGAAAATATTGCTGTGATTTTTCCCTGGGGTATTGAAAGTGAATCTGGAGTCTCTCACACCTTCAAGAGCACATTGTCCCCTTTCTCCACCCTGATGTCCCCTGGGAGCTGTGGTGCAAAATTAGAGAAAAAGCCTTCAGAAGAAGGAACAAGACCTCTGCCTGAGCCTGCACTGCTGGGTGGACACAAGAGCTGGGTGGGTTCTGCTCTCAGACTCCTTCTGCTCCAAATGCTTGGATTGAAGTCATGTCCAGAGCATTGCTGAACCCATCACAGCCATCCAGGAATGCTCACATTCCCTTAGCCTCCTCCCTTCCTGGTTACAGGCCTTGGGCAGCAGACTGAAGAGCCAAGGACAGCTCTGGAGAAACACCAGGCAATCCTCAATTAGCTGTTAAATTGAACAGAACCATCTCCTCCAGGCATCTGTCCCCCACTGCCTGCAGCCAGGCTGGAGCCCTCAGGATGCTGAGATTCAGCCACCTGTGGAGCCTGTGCTCCAAAAAGGCCCAGGAAAACCCCTATGAGTGAGGGGACCCAGGCTGGGGCTGCTCTTTTTCCTGCAGGAAGAAAGGCCAACCCCATCTAAGCAAGGTTTGCCTGTCCCCAAACTCAGAGCCATCACAGCTCCCTTTTCCCAAAGAGCAGTGGGTAAGAAAGGAAATAAATATCCCTCAAATCTGATCATTCCCCCATGACATGATACAAGTCCTCAGTGCTCAAGAACAGCAAAGTCTCCTCCAAGGCAAGGAGGGCAGCACCTCCCCACACCCCATCCTTCCTCAGCCCAGCAGGTTTCACTTGCTCGTGCAGGTCCTCAGGACACCAGGGTGGGTGGATGAGAAGGGACAGACCATGTGGACACTGTCCAGCCTCTGGGCACACACTTTGGAGCTGAACACCACAAGGCAATCCCTCTGCAGCTCCTGTGGGGTTATTGGGACTCACTGACACTTCAGCCCTGCCCACACCAGCTGGTGGGACAAGGGCAGCTCAAGCAATACAAGGTCCACAGGCAAAACCAACACAAGTAAGATACCAAACCCAGAGAGGTCTTTCTGCTCCCTCCTGGAATGATGGCTGTCTTGGAAAACTGAGCTCCAGGATTGTCCTGATGACAACAGTTAATACATTATAAATATTGTCCTGCTTTAAAGTGAAAATACTGTGTCTGGTCTTTTGGAGGTGCTAAAGCCAGATGTGGTATTGTTTTTCCTGACTGTGCACAGGAGCTGATACTGGCATGAAATGATCCTCTTCACCTCTTCTCTATCAGAGTTTCTCCTGGAAGAGAAGAGATCTTGTTAGGAAAACGAGGGCAAGCACAGAGGTCATTTCACAGAAGAGGAAACTGAGGCACAGAGCAGGATGACACCAAGCCTGCCATGCCCTGACCCTACTGCTCTGCCCAGCAAGCCACACTGCCTCCTCCTCCTCAGGCTGACCACCCTATCTTTAGGGAAATAATGTCTGGGGCTACAATTTTTTTCCTACCTGATAAAAAACCATGGGGAGACCTGAACACCACGTCCCATGAATGTCACCCAGGTACAGGGGGCAGCAGAGATCTGAGACTCAGCAGGTCCCAGCTGGGGCTGCCAGGCATGGACATGGACACTGACCCAGGAGACTGGGGGGAACTCCTTCCCCACTGTGTCCCCCAGAAAAACCAATCATTGCACCTTCCTGAGGACTTCAAGTGGGTTTTCATGGCAAAGGGAACTTCCCACCATGCCTGGGAACTGGAGCTGTGCAAAACCCCTTGGCTTTCACTGTGGGAAACACAGTCAGGCTCTGCTGGCAGAGCTGCCTCCATCCCAGAGCTCTCCCTGGCACAGCAGGCAAGAAACCACATGCAGCAGGCACTGTTTTAAACAACCTTTTGCTTTGGACTTACCTCTTGCTTGTGGGATTTATCCTGCTGGTGAATCCCATTAGCTGACCCAGAATTTCCAACAGTCTGCAAGGGAAAAAGGGACAATGAAGAGGGACACAGAGCCTGGTGGGTTGGCCTCCAAGCACCAAGACCTGGCAAGCCCCACAAGAAAAGGAGAATGCAGAAACCCCCCCCCCTCACTTTTGGCAAGAAGCTTTCTGCCCTCTGCAGCCTGGCCCAGTCCCCACGGGCTGCCTTCTATCCTTCCCCCCCCAAGTTTAATGACACAGACCTGGCTCTTAAATCCTGACAAAGAAACCTGCAGAACACAGCCCCAGGAGCATCCCAGCAGTGAAAAGGACATTTGCCATTCCCCATTTCCCTCCCTGGGGACAAGGCAGGCAGGCAGGACAGGCTGTTCTATCTTTAGAGAGCACAAGAACTTTTAAACATTTATGATGCTTCTTGAGCAGGGGAAAACGTGGAGCCCTTCAGCTTCAAAATGACAGCCCAAGAGGCACAACCAAGAGCAGAAAGCTGCAGCCAGAGGTCCCAATGTGCCAGATGTCAATTCCTGGGGTCGTGGTAATCAGATTCACAGTTGCTGGTGAATTGCTGATGACAGCAAAACAAGACATTAAGGGAAGACAAGACCACAAGGTTTAAACCCCACCACTAGAGGAGTCCCAGTACTCAGCTTCCATTCTCACCATGCCCAGGAAGGTGGATAATCAACCCCATGGGATGGAGGTTTAGCTTGGGCAGAAAAACCAGGCAGAGATGCAAACTGAGCTCTGCTTGGAGAGCCTCCACTGTTTGCCAGGCAGTGAAATTCTGCTGGGACGGAGGGAGGGTGAGAATGGAGCTGCTGGAGTGACTCAGCCTTGGGGTCTGCACCCACTCCCATGTGGCCTCACACAAGGCAACACTGGAGCACTGAGCTCCAGCCATCAGCAGCCACCAGACACCAGAATTTAGGTCTGAAATCTGGTCTCAGTACATGGTCACGATAATGAGCTGAGTGGTACAAATGTGCTTGAAATGAAACACAAAAGCTCCCAGAGCAATCACTGTAAATTCTCCAAGAAAAGGCCCGAGTGGCAAATCCTTGTCATTTCCTGCAGAGATCAAGGTCTCCCCAAGACACAGAGAAGGCAAAGATCCTCTTCCTCTATTACAGGACAAAGAATTTGCAGCTGCAGGCATGGAAACAGCAAGGCAACAATTACTCAGCAAGGAAAGGAAGACTCAGTGGCTCCTCCTGCACCTCCTTGCCTGGCAGCAAGGCCAGCCCTGCATATCAAGGGCTGCAGAGCATGGAGGCTGATGGAGCCCTCAGAGGGAGAGCAGCAGCTGGTGGTAATTAGAGATTTCCTTCTGGAACAAGCTGTAAAGTGAAGGCTTTGCAGAGAAAAAGAGAGCCATGCCAAGGCAGATCCCCTCTGCCATCAGAAAGGAGAGAGGGGGTCAGGAGGCAGTGCAGAACGAGTTACAGCAGAAATGTGGCTTCTGGGGAAGAAGCATCAATTCCCTGTTGCACCAGAATCTCTTTAGGTCAGCAACATCCTCAGGTTTAGGCTGAAAGCCCCTGGTTAACAACTCCCCTTCCACAAGGGGAAGGACGAGCAGCTATCACACTGAAACCAGGGAGCTTTGATCCAGACTTCCTCCCAACCAGGCACTTCAAACCCCTGACTTCAATAGCAGCTTGAAGCCTGGCTTCCCACAATAATCCTCTGCCTGTCTCTCAGCACCACGGTTTGGGGCTGCAGACATGATGCTATCTTGTTGTATCTCTAAGGTTTCTAAAGCATGAAAGCACCAGTGTAATACCAGGGATAGATTAGCTGCCCTCCCAAGGCCCAGCCCCACTCCCTGTGTGTAAAATGAGTTATTTTCTACAGCTGGGAAAGAAATAATGACCACCTGGAGACAGGAAGGCAGAAGGGAAGACTTCCTTTCCTCAAGGGACTCAGCATTCAGTTAACCAGGGAATAACTCCCCCCACCCCTCCCATAGCTGCCAGCAGATGAGCTTTTGTCAGGATGCATTTTCATTTGACAGGCAGCACTGACAGCAGAAGCTGAAGCCACTCTGGAGGTACCAACAAGATGAGAGCACATCTTGGACTGCCACAAACTTGTCATCACCACTCCAGCTGTCCTGTCTGCTGCTGGCACTGCAGGGTATCAAGAGGCTGCTCTGCAACACACAGATGCTCATCTGAGCCAGCAGAGCCTTCGAGGGCTGCAGCAGTTTTCAGACTGCTCTCTGCAAGCCCTGCTGCAGCACAAGCAGCTGCTCAGGACATCTACAGACTGTGCAGAAGGCAGTGTCGTGGGAGGAGAAGGCTTGGTACCCACAGGTTACCAACCACAACAACACCTCTGCTCTGGAGCCAGACTGAGAGGGTTGGGGCTGCTCAGCCTGGAGAAAAGAAGGCTCCAGGGAGACCTTAGAGCACCTTCCAGTGCCTGAAAGGGCTCCAGGAAAGCTGGGGAGGGATTTTTCATCCAAGAGGATAGTGACAGGACAAGGGTGATGGTTTCCAACTGGAAGAGGCAGTGAGCTCTCTCAGCTTGGCTTTGTAGGAGAGGTGTTCCAGCCCCCTGATTGTTTCTGTGGCCCTCCTCTGGACCTGCTCAGATCCGGGTCCTTCCTGTACTGAGGGCTTGACAAGGTTCTGAGCAACCTGATCTGGTTGAGGGTGTCCCTGCTGACTGCAGGGGGGTTGGACTGGATGACCTTGAG
This sequence comes from Heliangelus exortis, assembly GCF_036169615.1. Taxonomy (NCBI): domain Eukaryota; kingdom Metazoa; phylum Chordata; class Aves; order Apodiformes; family Trochilidae; genus Heliangelus; species Heliangelus exortis. The sequence goes on along the minus strand of NC_092442.1, from coordinate 1,544,147 downwards.
AGGTCCCTTCCAACCCAAATCATTCTGTGATTCTATACAGCAAAGCAGAGCACAAAAGGATCTGTACATGTGAGTGAGCCAGCAGTGTGCCCAGGTGGCCAAGAAGGCCAATGGCATCCTGGCCAGTGTGGCCAACAGGTCCAGGGAAGGGATTCTGCCCCTGGGCTCAGCCCTGGGGAGGCCACAGCTTGAGTCCTGTGTCCAGTTCTGGGCCCCTCAGCTCAGGAAGGAGATTGAGGTGCTGGAGCAGGTCCAGAGAAGAGCAAGGAGGCTGGGAAGGGATCCAGCACAAGTCCTGTGAGGAAGGGCTGAGGGAGCTGGGGGTGTTGAGGCTGGAGAAGAGGAAGCTCAGGGGAGACCTCATCACTCTCTCCAACTCCCTGAAAGGAGGTTGGAGCCAGGGGGGGGTTGGGCTCTTTTCCCAAGCAACTCTCAGCAAGACAAGAGGGCACAAGAGGTCTCAAGTTGTGCCAGGGGAGGTTTAGGTTGGACATTAGAAAGAATTTCTTTACTGAGAGGGTGCTCAGCCATTGGAATGGGCTGCCCAGGGAAGGGGTGGATTCTCCATCCCTGGAGATATTTCAAAAGAGCCTGGATGTGGCACTCAGTGCCATGGGCTGGGAACCACGGGGGGAGTGGAGCAAGGGTTGGACTTGATGAGCTCTGAGGTCCTTTCCAACCTGGATTATTCTGTGATTCTGTAGTTACTGAGGAAGAAGGCTTTTTCTAAGTTTTAAGCTGCACCTAACAGAACAAAGTCTTGCCAGGCTGTTTCCAGAGGTAGAAATGGACCCAGGTGGCTGCATCACCCCCCCTCACCCAGCACAGAGATTGCTCAAAGACAGAGAGACTGCCGTGGGCTGAACCACTTGGGAAACACCTGTGGGTGCCCTACCTGTGTTTTCTCCGAGGAGAGCCTCATGGCTTCCATGAGCTTCTCCATCTGGTGTCCCTGCTCCAGGGCATTCCTCAGCACATCCTCGGTGCTGAGCAGGCGGTGCTGCAGCCGGATCAGCTCTGACTCTGAGGAGGGGTCGATCAGGGAGTAACGTCGCTGGTCTGGGATGGATTTTTCCTTGTCCTTATCCAGGAAAGGCAAAAGAGCAACGTGTTAGAATTAGAACCAGCAACTGCAGAAACTCAGCAAAGCAGAACTCCATAGGTAACCCCCATCACCCTGGTTTTTGTTGTTTTAACAGCAGAGGGGGTCAGAGCACAGCTCTGCAGGCATTAGCATCAAGGGCAGGCAGCAGTAGCTCCAGTTCAAATAAATTATTCACATTTCAACCACATTATTCACATTTCAACCACTGGAGGACACTGAAGTACACGGGAATCAGAGGACACTGCTGGTTCCTAGAGCAGACAGTGTGTAAAACAGTGTGGGGGAGCTGACCGACCTTGTGGTTTTGTCACAATCTTCAGCCCTATCTAGCCTTGGGAATAGAAAAAAAAAAACCACTGGAGAAGGACAGAAGGACATTTTTTGCTGCTTACTGAGGTGCAGCTGAGCCAGGCAACAGCTCAGGCTTGTCAGGGAAGTTTCCATCAGCTGCTCCAAAAGCAAACGGGAAGACTTGAACCAAGGTTGAAGGGCAAGAACAACCCAGAGCCCCCCAGCCTACTTTCAGTTTTCCAAGCCCAGAAGGGTTTCGATGCCCTCACCAGCACAACCAGTTTCTCTCTGAGCCCCTTGATGTCATCTTTGAGCTTCTGTTCCTTCAGCCTCCACTCAGCTTTGTGCACTTCCCGGCTCAGGTCCCGCTCTGGCCCCGGTGAGTGCCGGTTTGCTTCCAGTAACAAAGCCCTCAGCTCATTCAGGCTCCTGGAAACAGCAGTAGGAAAAGGTGAAGACATTTCCAGAACCCACACACCACTGGAATTCAGCTGTGCCCCCCACCCATCTTTGCTACAGATCCAAAAAATAGCCAAGAACAAAGCTCACCCAACTCCCACCTCTCCAGGGAATTCCACTCTCCCATTCCCCCCACAGCAGCTCCAAGGAGGATGGGACCAGCCCAGGGCACTGTTCCAGAGCAGGGCAGCAGCCAACCAAGCTGGCTTGTACTTGGTTTCATTCAACATCTACATGGGGACTGAGCTGCCCTGAACCTCCTGGCAAGCAGTTGCTAACACACAGTCCCCAGTTTGAACCAAATTCCACCAGGAGCATCTTTAAAGAACGGGAAAGCTGGGGGCTGGATTTCAACCTCTAGATTTCTTTTGGTGGCAAATTGCAGCTGCCTGAATGGACACCAACACAGAGTCCCTGTCTCCAAACTCAGTCCTTCAGATCTCCAGACTGACCTTTCCTTCTTGAGCAGCTCCTGGCTAATCAGGACCAGTTGCCCTGAAGCATCGTGTGTTTTCTTAGTCAAGGACTCCAGTTCACCTTCCAGCCTCTTCTTTTCTTTTAATACTGAGTCAGCCTTCTTTTCTGCTGTTTTGCATTTATTTTCCAAAGCTACAAGAAGTAGGATACAGAGGGAAGAAAGGTCACTTCTGTGCTTTAACGTACACATCTATGCTTTTTGCCTTTTTTTTTCCCCAATTTCCACTCTTAATACTGTAGCACTGGATCTAGCCCTGTGTAAGGGGAGATCTTGGGAACAACACACTCAGCTCCATTTATTTCTGCTGACAACATCAGCTTTTGACATTCCATGAGCCACAAACCCCCTTCCCATAGGATACAAATGTCTGCTGCAATTTTTGTATTCGCCTCCTGAAAAGAGACCAGAACTCCTGAGGAATTTGTCACCAGCAATATCTCCTGACAGACAGACAGCACCATGCTTGCTACCTGTCCCTTTCACCACCTGGACTCTTGTCCAACACCAGGAGAGGGGATGAGCAGGGAAAACACCACGTTCCCACCAGCACTGGATTAGGGAAACTTACCACTTACTTGGGCCCTTAGAGTTTCAGCCTGGGACACCAGCAATGACACCTCCTTGTCTCTTTTACTCAGCTTGTCTTGAAGGTCTGGGGGAGAATGGAAAGACAAAAATGAAGATGCTTGGCAAGTGCTTTGTGCAAATCAGGAAGGCATCAAGTGTAGAGCAACAGGGGCATGGTGGTGGCACCCTGGTACCCTCCATCACCAGGAGACAGACAATGGGTGCTTGTCACTGCTCCTCACCACCACCCAGGCACTAGCAGGCAGGACACACAGCTGGGAAGCCATATCAGGTTTAAGAAAGCAGCCACAAAGGGAAGAAAATCTTAATAAAAACCACAGGAAGGAACTTTAAGCACGTATCTTTGTGTTGCCTTGTGGAATGAAAGGCAGAGAGAGTTTTAAAAGACATTTTCTGGAACTGATGCATTTCCCCACTCAACCAGAGCTGTAGATTTGGAGTATGATGCTCTGTGGCTCAAACCTGAGCTGGTTGTTTGGGTATAGCTATAGATGGCTCAGTCAGTGTGGACAACAAGCAGATGCTCTGAGAGGGCATTTTAAGAGCAATGGCTCCTAAATGTGCTCTGTCCTCACAGGCAATTCCCTGTCAGTCAGCAAACAATTTGGTATAAAATGTATGTGATCCTGCCCCTGGAAACACAGCACTGAGGAAGAAGGAAAAACACCTCTGTCTAGACCCACAGACACCTGGCAGGGCAGTCACACTAAGCAAAGTTACTATTAAGTGAAGTTTTAGTGAGTAAAAGTCCTCAGTAATCCCTGCTCAGGTTGCAGGACAAGGGTTGTACAGAAAACAATATTCTTTAGAGGAAAATAACTGAGACAAGACCAGGCCACCACAAGCCACATGGCACTGGAGGAGTGACAAGTTAGTTCTTGTCACCTCTGTCATCTATAAAACATTTTCTGCCCAAAAAACTCCCCCACAACACTATGGGAGAATGAAGAAATATGAATCTCCTGGGAATGAGGAAGGGAAAAAGTGATCTGGAAGCAACTTGTGTGTCTTGGAACAGCTCTGAATCCTTCAGAGACACCCAAAGTGTGTGGCACCCAGTGATGTGGTGGGACCAACCCTGACCATCTGGGACACCAAGCTCTGATCTGGCCAGGCTGACTGGGGTTTTACCTTCTTCATGAGGGAGGCTGAGAGCAATTCCAAGTCAAAGCTACTTTAGACAAATTTTCTGAGTGCCTGAATTCTACATTTTGTTAAAAGAATGGATTTGATTTATAGCAGGGCTTAATCAAATAACTCCCATGACTTTAAGCCAGTCACATTAATATACACAATAATATACACATTAATAATACCATTAGCAGACCTCTCCTATGAATAAATTACATTTAATGGCCAGATTTTACCTGCTGTAAAACTCAGTGAAGGGATGGAAAGAAGTGAGCTCATTTGCCCAGATCTGTCTCCAACCTGCACCATCTGTGCAGTGTGTGTGGAACACATAAAAAACATCCACGTCCACCCCTGCACGTGCTCAGCTGGATTAGAAAAATAATAATAATAATAAAAAAAAGGCAGACAACAACTGCCACCCAGCAAAATCTGAGAGATGAAATGGCTTCCTAAGCCCCTTCCACACAGCCATCCCTGCAAGGGCAGAAAGCTAAGAGAAAAGGAAGGCACTAAAACAGGGGAAAAAACAATCAAATTTTATACCTTCCATAGTCTGCTTCATCTTTATCTTTTCTTCTGAAATATCATTCGTTTCAATCATCTGAAATAAATGGAAAATAGGAGATGGAAAGCCAGCCCTTTGCCCAAAGATTCCAAGCAAAGTTCACAACCACAAAGCCCTGCCCAAAGGAGAAGTGCATCTGGTACCCAAGGGAGAATTTCACACATCCCTGAGAGGGAAACTCAGGTTTTTGAGGAGCCACTTCTATAGCTGGGTAAAACTGAGGGCTCCAAGGTACCCTCTGAGAGTGCCCACAGCCACCAGCAAGATTCATCCAGGAGGGAAAGAGATCAGGCTCTGGTTCCACCTTTCTCAAACCCAAAGCTTGTGCAGCTCTGCCTCAGACCAACCCCCTGGGGTTAATTATGGCAAATAGTTGGAAATTCTCTTTAGCATTCAGAGTGAGACCTATCAGACAAGTTCCTCAGCTTCTGAAGAATCTCACTGTGCCCACAGTTATAAAACCAGTAACAGAGCAGGGCTAAAACAATAACCAGAGAATGAACTCATGAACAAAAAAAAAAATAAATATAGAAATAAAATAAATATATAAATAAATAAAATAAATAAAAAAAATATATATACATAGAATAAAAACTGAAATAAAAGAAATATATTTTAAAAAATAAATATCTATAAAATAAATATATTTTAAAAAATAAATATCTATGAACCAATGCTGGCTCCTATAGAGGGGTCTGCCTCTTCCCCACCCTTTTTTGTCCATCCTGCAATGAAAGGCCAGAGAGCTCAGAGCTCACAGCCAAGCAGAAGCCACAATTCAGCCCTTGAAGCCTCTTCCCCTCCAGTAAGTGGGACCTCAACAGATGCCCCAGCTCAAGCAGCTGCTGTGACCACCACTTTGGGGATGAAAGAAATTTGTTTAAAATATCTGGACAGTTAACACTGCAGTCATATGAAATCAGCCAAGACATGTAAAAATAGAATTTGCCCTGTGATATTCCAGGGCTTTCACCCATGCATTTCTTCCCGTTTTCCTGATTTTTATCAGCATGTAGTTAAAACATGAACCATTTCAAGACTCCCTGGTTCCAATCCAACACCAGTGTCCCTCAGAGCACTCTGATTTATCTAAAGGGCTCTAGAACAAGACTCCCAACTTCTTTTTACATTCAGTGCTGTTGGAATGTTGGCTATAACGTGTGATATGTTCATAGGATTTTCAGTGTTAAAAAGGACCTTAAAGCTCATCCAGTTCCAACCCCTGCCATGGTCAGGGACACCTCCCCCAGCCCAGGGTGCTCCAAGCCCCATCCAACCTTCAACACTGCCAGGGATGGGGCAGCCACAGCTTCTCTGGGAAGCCTGGGACAGGGGATCACCATCAAATTAAAGAATTTCCTCCTAATGTCTGACCTAAATCTCCCCTCCTCAAGTTTGAAACCATTTCCCCTTGTGCTCTCCCTACACACCTGTGTGAAGAGCCCTCCCCCAGATTTCTTGTAGCCCCTTCAGGTATCAGAAGGTTGCTCTGTGTAATCAGAACCTGCTTTTCCCAGGCTTGTCCTTATTGTTCACAACTCTCCTTACAAGCTGAAACATCTTGAGCTGAAACCCTTGAAGCACCATTCATGCTGTAAATCCCATCTTGAGCTTTTCCCTCTCCTGCCCAGCTTCTGTCTTTCTGCAGGCACGAAGCTCTGACTTGGTCACCAGTGATCCATGGGCTGGACTTTGGTGCCCAGAAGTGCAACAACTTTCAGTGGGGCTGTTCCCAATGGCAAATCAAACACAGAGACTGTGTTCCCTTCCTTGGCATCTCAGTCTGGGGAACAGGGACTACAGCACCAGTGATAAATTTCAAGTGAGCATTCTTAAAACGTGCATATTTCATGGTTTCTTTTCATTTCCTGCCTCCCCCCCCACAGAGACAAGTTGGAAATTGGGTTTGTGCTAATTTCTCCTGCAAAACTCAGACACAAAGAGGTCCAGCCTAGAGCTGTGAGCAGTGGATTTCCCCTCCTCACTCTGCTGCAAAGCCACCCATGTGTCCCTGTGTCATGCCTGAAGATGGCATCCTCTGCCAAATAAAGAAATCAATGAGGACATAAAAAGACACAAAGGCCACAGAAAATTGACCTTGTCACATTATTACTGCTCTTATTCTAGGCTTCCCTGGTGGGGTCAGGGCTCTATTCAATCAGCAATTGTATTTCCTCAGCCTGGTGCCATCCCAGCCCCTCCCAGCAGCTCTTCCACCACAATCCCCAAAGTTAGCATTTCCCCTGGGCTTCCCAAATATTCTACCAAGCCTCCCTGCTGCATTGCTGGCACTCACCTCCCCCCCAGTCCCCAAACTGGGGCTCTCAAGCCATGCTCTGTGTGCTGAGCAAGCTACAGGCTCCACCTCAGCATGGGCAAGGATCTCCTTCCACCCTGTCTTCCACCCACCCCAAATGGCCCTGGCTCAACAATACCCTGAGGCTGCTGCAGCTCCTTGGAGGACAAGAGTTGTATTGCAGAAATGATGCTCTGGAGCCCAGAGTGCTGCTTGCCCTATTCTGCTGGAGCCCTGTTTGGAGCTTGCCCTATTTGGAGCCCTATTCTGCTGCCACTCCCGTGGCTTCAAGCCCAGATGTGGCCCACTTGCTTCTCTTGGCTCTGATTTCTGCTCACTGTGCAGCTGGACTGGCTTCCAAGAGTGGGAAGGCACCTTCAGCATGGAGATTCCATGCAGAAAAAGCAGCACTCATGGAAGGTACATCCAGAAACTTCAAGGCACAGAAACCTCAGACAACTGCCCAAGGCAGCAGCTGAGGGCTGCTCCTAGGAAGGGCTACAAACAGTGATGATAAACAAGCAAAATGACCCAGAAGTCATACATTTGCATGCTGAGAAGGGTGCAGGGCCTCCATGGACTGCAGCTTGTTCTCTAAGACAAGCACTTTTTCCTGCAATCTCTGGATCTCCTGTTTGCTCTGGGCTTCTGTTTTCTGTAACACTTCATAGTCCAACATCTTCTTCTCAGCCAAAGAAATCTGCTCTTTCAAGAAAGCTATGGCTTGTGTCTGATCTTTATATTCACCATGAAGTTTCTCCAGTTCATGCAACCTCAGCTCAGCATCTCGACACTTGTCCTTCACATCCTGGAGCTCAAGAAGGTGCTGATTGCTTTTGGTTTCCAGCTGCATTTTCCAGTTACTGTTGCTTTTCTCCACTTCATCCACAGCCTCCTGCAGCTTCAGTTTGAGACTCTCTTTCTCCTTTATGTGCACAGCTGTCTCAATGTCATGCTTTGCTTTCAGGTTCTCCAGCTCAAGCTGGTGTTCCATCTTTATACTCTCCACCACTGCCTTCAGTTCCACGATCTCCTTGTGCTGGGTGTCAGAGCCCGTGTTCAGCGTGGCTTTCAGATCCTCCAGAGACTTCTGGTGGTCAGAAGCCAACGTGTCCAACTTGGACTTCCAGTTGTCCATAAGCCCCATGTTCTCATTAGTAGCTTGCTGAACTTTATGCTTCAAGTCGACGATTTCCTGCGCGTACTTCTCGTTGAGAGCCTTCAGCTTCTCCATCTCCTGCTGATACTTCTTCAATGTCTTCTCATACTTCTCCTTTAGCTGGCTGCTCTCCTTCTGATGCTCCTTGGTGGCAGACAGCAGCTGATCTCGCAGACGAAGAGCCTCTGACTGGAAGCCAAGGTTCTGCTCGGGGGGCTCTGCTTGGTGGGAGCTCCGGAGGCACTGCCGGAGCTCATCCACCTCACTGCACCTCAGGCTCAGCTCCTCCTCCAGCTCCAGGATTCTGGACTTCTCAGCTACTGTGGTTAACTGCAAGATGACAGAGAAGACAAAGTCAGTACCCACCTCGCATCCTGCCTTTTAGGAAGGGTTTTCCAGGGGAAGTAAATCCAAAGGATGTTTATTCAGCAGAGTGCAGATAGCCAGGGAAAAGAATAACCCAGCACCCTCCAGTCTGAGTAGTTTTGCACCAGGGTAACTATCACTGGTAACTCTGTGCCAATTGCAATTTGGTTTTTCTGGAGAACCAACACACACCTTTGAACCAACCCTTGACGTTTGTTAGGAAGCAAACCACTGGCTTATGAAAAATAATGTCCTGAAAGGGCATTACATTCCCAGATGAGGCACCTTGCCAGCTGATGCACAGAGGAAATGTGACTGCACATGCAGGAACACCACAAGCACCAAAACCAGCAGTAAGCACGTTGTGTTTCCTTCACTTCTCAGCAATCCTCAGCCTACAGACCTCCCTCTCTCCTGCATTGCAATTTGTTTACCCTGGTGTAAAAAGGAAAGGGGATTTTTACACACGAGTACTTGTTAGAGTTTAGTAGCAAAGTAAAAATAAGGTGGGAGGCTAGAGGATGCAGGAATAAATCTGGAGATGGTTAACATTGAGCATAAGGGCTATGGGTCAATGTCTGAGAGTCTGGATGCAACCTACCAGGGCTGAACTACCTGTGAGCCACAGAGAGTTCAGGGGACTGCAGCTCTGGATGGAGAAGAGGAGACTGGACTAGAGGAAATAATAGAAAAAGGCAGAAGAAACAAGGAAACCAAGAGAATCTTCCAGTGCCAAAACACAAGGGATCAATTCCATTTCATGTCAATCGTCTCCCCACTACCCATCAGCCCAGGCCTGGGTATTTTTTTATTTTAGATGGGAGTAGGAGCAATCCAAACCATTTAGACCTTTTGGAGAACATCACATTTGTGCATTCTACAGCTCTAACAAACCCCACGGTGAGGAGCAAGCTCACAGGAGGCAAGTTGGCCACTTCCCACACCCCACATCAGCACAAAAAAGCCCTTTCCACATCTTTCATGCTGTCAGGTTGGGATGTGATGTTCATCCTGCTGCAGGCATGGCCAAGGAGCAGAGCTGGTCCCCCTGCACTCACCAGCATCTTCTCTTTCAGGTGGAGGGAGGACAAAGGGAATGCTGAGTGCAATGTTCTTTTCCATCCCAGGCTGGGGGGAGCCTCCAGGCAGAATGGGTTGTGCAGGTATTAGTTGGACATGTTAACTGAGAGATGAGTTGTGAAGAGCTCAGGGGTCAAATGGTGGCATGGGGCAGAGAAGCAAACTCAGTCTGAGAAACAAGTCCCCCATACAAGAAGCAAAGCTGGAAATCATAAGGTTCTACCATTTCCAGGAGAACAAGGAGAAAACAAACCCAAACAACAGAACAAAACTCAGGGAAGCCTAAATTCAAGCCAAACCCCATCGACCCCACAAACAAACCAACCAAAAAAACCCCAAAGCAAGGCATCATGAGCATCAAGGGAGGGGGCAAGCAGGCTGTTCTGCAGGCAGGGCAAGTGGGGGTCCATTACCCTGGTGTCCTCTAATTCTCTGAGGAGTTTTTCAGCCTGTGCCTTCTCAAACAGCAGGCTCTGCTCGAGCTCCCGTATTCGGGCATGCTCCAACTGCGTCTGAGTCTGGTCACACAGAGGGAAAAAAGAGAGTGGAGATGGGAAAAAGGGAAGGGAGAGAGAGAAAAAGAGAGGGAAAGAGAAGGCTGCAACATCATCTGCAGTGTACAAGACAAGGAAAGGCAGTTAACAGAAGGAGAACAAAGATCCAACCAAGTAGAAAAAAACCAAACCGAACAGAAAGTGGTCACTGGGGGATTTTACATGGTACTCGTGGTGGTTATTTCCCAAAAAGTGGGATTCTGATGGGAAAACATCCCTCTGCATTAGAAAGCTGCTGCAGCCTTTTCCTGCATTGAGACTTGAAGACACTTCCTAAAAAAAGCAAAGCTCCCCACTGCTGCAGATCACCAGGACCAGACCCCTGCGCTGCATCAGAGGATGGAAAGACCATGCACTGGTTCTCTGCATCTTTCCTCAGGAGGAATCACAAAGTAGATTAAAAAAAAAATTTGGAAGTTCCCATCCTCTTTTTGCTCTGGAGGCAGCTTGAGCCCTGCTTGAACCCTGCTGGGGGGAAAAAAGAAAAATCCAAACAGGCCAAAGTGGAGGCAGCAAGCTGCTAAACATAAGAATACACTGCCCTGAGAGCAAAGCAAATTTAGATACCAAATGGCAGTATTTTTATTTATTTAATTTTAAACTGATGAGGAAACTAAGGCCAAGAAGTTTGGAGCATCTCAAATCCAGGAGCATTGACTCAGGGCAGTGCTCCAGTGCCTTTCCCTTTTCCAGCAGGGAAGCATTCAGCTGCACTTGGAAAACCTCAGGACTTTGCAATGACCACTGTAATATCATGTAAAATCTCCCATAAATAAAAGAGTAGAGGAGACATGGGAAAATGCATGCAGACTCTGGCCTTCACTTATTTTTTATTTTTTTTTAGCTTACAAAAATCAACATTCTCCTTTGAATTCAACTGAGCTCACCAAAAACCAAACCAAACTGATCAGAACCACTTTTTTTTTTTAAACCTATTTTCTGCCCTTCATTTTCCATATAATTATTTGTTCCTCCTTTTTCCACTGGAAAAAAATTTAGGGCTATTCTGCCCTTTACTACAACAAAAGAACTTTTGATTAGGATGGAAACAGAAGCTTGTACAAATCCATGGTCTCTCTTATGGCTCAAAAGATATCATTAAAAATATGTTCATAGATGGTCAAGATCTTAATTGCCAGACATATTCAGTCCACTCCCATTTTTTATGTAGCCTCTTTGACCCCACAAAGAGGAAAAAAAGACATGGTCTCAAAAATCCAAACATTATCAATATCCCCAAACGATATTATTGAAGTTCAAAAGTTGGCTGAATGCATCCTAATAGGAAAAGAAAAGAAATTTAATTTTGTACCGAGTGGTTTCTCCCACTCTCTGCAAAGCTCAAAGATCCACATCACAAGATGAAGCTCCAGGCTTGATTTTATTGATGGGGATAATTATTCCACTGCTACTTGTGAAATTTCCTCACTTTACCTTAAAATGCCCAAATGAAACTTCAGCAACACAGACTTCTGACATTCTCTTAACTGGTGACAGCACATCAGGCACTGGCTACCTGAAGGTGCTGACCTATTCCAAAACTAAGTTGGGAATCTCCAAAAAAATCTCCCTTAAGACTCCTGAGGCTGACACTCAAATTCCCAGCAAGCTTGCTCAGTATTTACCAATCCTGGTATTTTCCTAGTCTGGAAAAACACAGGAAAACAGAGGAGAAAAACTACCAGAGAAGAGAAATCAACTGTTTTACAGTCCTTAAATACAGCTTCAGGCAAGATTCACATCCTGCATTATTTTGTGCAGACTGGGTTTGCCCAGTTCTTACGACTCAGCACCAAAAATCTGAAGTTTTCCTGTACTCTGAGGAAGCTGAGATCTGATTTTTCAACTTATTTCTTGCTATTCCCCTTAAATTACTACTCACAAATTACAAACTGACTTCCCACTGAGAAGTAGGTGCCAGGAGATATTTCCTTGAAGAGTTTAGCATTTCCTAAAATGTGGTATTTCTACCACAGCCTCTCTTAAAAAGTTCTGTTTTCCTCCAATTGCTTTTCACCTCCCCCAGCACTGTAGCAGCAGCACTGCCAATCAGACTCCAAAATGGGCTGAATTGATACCAACATTAAGGCCAAGTCTCCAGGTTCCCCTTTTTTATATCAGAGGTCCCAAAACTGGACCTGTATCTCCAGGCACATGGATCTCTTTGGTCCAAAACCTACAAGATATGATGAGAAATATCAGGGGATCTGGCTGAGCCCGAGACAACCTTTTCTCACCATCCTGTCTGTTGCTGGCTGTGAAATGCAAGATAAACCTTATCCTCCAGGTGCTCAGAAATGGGGCTAAGGGGACTTCAAGGCCAGAGGAGGGGACACAGCTGTCACAAAGGAGCACTTATCCCCCTGATTTCCAATGAGGGATTTTTTTTTTTTTCTCCACAAAAACACAGGAAGGTGAGAATTAACTCAACCATTCAGCCTGAGCATCCAAATCAGACAGGACAGCAAAACCCTGGCAGTGTCTGTGCTGTCACTGGTGCTGGACCCCAGGGAAATAAAGCTGCTCCATCACTCTTCTCCAAGAAGATATTTGTTTTTCTGTACAGATGAAGTGAGGACAGGACCCTGGCAGCCTGCATGAAGCTTGGCCACATCCAGTTGCTTCCCAGCCCAAATGAAAATTGCATTTATCCTCAGCTTGGGACCTGCAGTTATGCACTCATGTCACAGCAGCTTGCAAAGCATGGTGGTCTTTAAAAAAATAAATATATTTGCAGCTAACCCTGGTCCCATTGCCACCACTCCAGAGCCAGGGTTAAAGACCTAAAGCTTACACAGGGAGAATTCACTGCTCCCACAGGGAGTGATGGAGCAACTGGGGAAACCCATCCTCTAAGCTCAGGGAGGAACAGAAACCTGATTTTGCACCAACACACTGGGTAGAAACTGCACTTTTTGTCCTTTAGCACAGGGCTGCTTTCTGTGCACTGCTGATTTACACCCTGCCAAACACATTACTCTGCTTCACCTTCTGCATAAGGAGAAGAGGTTTATTCCAAGAGGGTCAAAGCCATAGTTTCATACTCCATTGACTGCTTTTCCCATTTTTCTGGGCTTTAATTGACATGATCAAACAGGAAGCACAGAAGCAGGTCCCTTGGCCCTTCTGCTATCAACCTCAACACTCAGCCCAAAGATAAGGAAAACTCCCCATCTCCACACATAGAGCAGAGCCTTACTGTCAGAGAAATATCTTCTTTTCCCTCCCAAAGGAAGGAAATAGCTTCTTTTCTAACCCCAAAGAAAAGCCTCCCACTGAAGGGCCAGCTCCCAGCACCAAAGAAGTGCAAAAAATCCCCTGTGGCAGCACTGCTCTGAGCAACAGCCCCTCCAGACAGAAGGGATTCCCAGGATCCAACCCCACACAGGTGGGCAGAGAACCCTCAAGGAGGGTCCTGCAGGCCACAGGAGACACAGAATTTTGGCTGGAACAGAAGAGCATCCAGCTGGGAGAAGGGGTGTGCTAAAAGCTGCTAAAAGCAGGACACTGCAGGGACAGGGACTGAGCAGTCATTTCTACAGTGGAGAAATGTTCCTCTTGAAATGCATTTGGATCCAGTCAGGTTTGGAGCTGGCTTGGCAGCTCCCAGCAATGTTTAAAGCCAGGCTGGCTGCATGGGATTAATTCCAAGCAGCTCCCAGCATCACCAGTCCCTGGGCAACACACCAGAGAACAATCTTCACACTTTATACCAAGGTGTCTGCAGCAGGTCCAAAGCCACCAAGAAACAGCAAATATTGTTTATTGCTGAGCAGACAGTGGCAGGAATTACTCAGGTGAGGCCCCCACATGCAGCTTGAGGTTTTAACCCCCCATTTGGGGAAGGGGATAGGGAATTACCTCCAGATCTCCCTTCGTGATGGATTCTTCCTCCACACGGAACTGCAAGTCCTCCACTTTCCTGGGAAGGGGGAAAGACACAAATAGCAATGAATAACCCCCAGCTCAGCATCCCATCTCTGAGCAGCCATTGCAGATGGGCCCCCCCTGCACAACCAAAGTCTGAGAGGGGTCCAAAAAAGCTTTGAAGGCAAAATGTTCAGCAGGAGGTAAGCACGAAGGCACATGGAGGAAGACAGTCAATAAATAAGCTCTCCACAGAGCTGATGTTGGCCTGCAAGCAAGGAACATGCTCCCAGGGTGCTGTTTCTACTGCTCTGCCTCTCAAGCAAGCACAGCTGCTGGGTACCAAACTGGGATCCTGAAAACACAAAAGCCACAACTGGTTTTTCACTGGTTTTCTTGGGTGAGCAGCTGAGCACTGGACAGTTCTTGTGTCACAGGATCCACACCAAAGAGTTCATGGGAATCAGAGCCTTTGCCTTCTGGGGAGAGAGTGGGCAGTGTTTGCTGTTTCCATAACATGGAAATGGGGAGCTACCCTGGCAAAAACATCTTCAGAGACTGTATAGGCCAGTCATGCCTAAATGCACACAGAGAACCACATGCAGAAATGCAGAAATGCCTGAGACTCCTTTGCAAAGTCTGAAGAGAAAAATCCAGTAATAATGAACAACAATTCTCCTGCTAAACTGTCCTCTTTGTTCTCTTAATCAGTTTTTAAAAAAAGTAATAATGAGGATGTTGAGCTGGTAGGCAGATGTAAGGACCCTGATTTTGTTCCAAACAAAAATAGCTGTAAATATAGATAGCTAACTTCAGCAACAAGCCTCTTTGTCTAAACCTCCTCTAATTAAAGGAGGCATCTGTTGATATTTAGGGAAGAACTCAGCTGTCTTGGGTTTAAGGGCCTCCTGGAGCTGGGAAAGTGAGCTGCCTACCAGAACAGGGAGATTTATGCACAAAAGAACAATTCATCCTCAAGAGGGACATCACTCAATGGAAATCAGCACTGGTTTCAGTTACTTAATACACAGAAATGTCTTTTTATTCCCATTGTAGAGTTTAATTATATATACATGGAGCAGTTGGACTCTGAGAATGACAAGCAGATCTTCACCCTCATCCAGAGAGGAAATGTGCATCATCAGGAAATGCATCATCACACATGCATGGATGGGGCCTCTGGGATGTGGGGAGATGATGAACCACACTAAAGCTGTCCTCCTGACTGACTTCCCTTCCTCAGAAGAAACAGCCTTGTGATCATCACATCACAAAAAAAACAAACAAACAAACAAAAAAACCCAAAATAAAAACCAGGGGAAAGAAGAGGTGTTGAGCAAAGCTAGGTCAAGGGGGCTGGGATGGCCCAGCCTGCACTGTGCTGTTATTTTATACTGTACCCTCAGCCAAAACCATCTGAGGGCAAAGCTTTGTCACCATTCAGAGCCATGCCATGACTTAATCCCACCTTTACTGAGTAATTCCATTTTACACAGGGCCATGGTTGAGTTTGGTGAGGGTATCAGATCACAGCAACATTGATCAGTGGAGCCCTTTTTTCCTTTGGGCAAATAACACTGCTTCTCCCTGCTTGTGTCAGGCACTGAGCAATAGGGAAGGCAGCTGAAAACCCTCAAAAACCTCACTGCTTCAGGAGACCAAGGATATTTGGTCTTCTACTGGCAGTGGTAGGTCAAGTGTTGGTATTGTTGGAGCAACGTTTGCCATGGCCAAATGCTCTTGGACATACAAGCAGCCTGTCAAATATTTATCAGGGTCATCACAGAAGGGCTGGAGCCTGGATTCCTCATCAGGAATGAAAGCTGGTGGGGTCTTGTTTTCTTAAAAAGTGCTGCAGGTATTTGGCAGGAAGTGTGGCACATCATGAAACAACCCAGAGCTGTCCCTGTCCCAGGGAGGAGCTGCCCTGGGTGACTGGGTGTCTATTTTCCAGTGGTATTGCACAGCAGGGGAGGTTCAGCTGAGCATATTCAAAAATCCTGAGGCTGCTCACATCACAAAATCAGCTCACTGCAACCCCACACAGCACCAAGTCTCCTCTAAGAGCTCTTGAGCCATATTAAGACTAATAAATATTTGACTGCTCAGCTGTGATTAGCAGCAGTCTGTCAGCAAACAGGGGCCCTCACAGCACTGAATGCCCAGACCTAGACAAGAGTCCCATCAGATGTGCAGTGGCAGCAAAATCCAGGTAAGATTCCCATTCCTGAGTGGGAATCACAGCCCTTCCCCATGTGCAGAAGACCACAGTGGCCAGGAGAGTGAAGCACAGCACAGCTGAAGTCATGGAAAACAGCCAAACGCAGGCACTTTCTTCTCCTTAGATCCAGTGAACAATGTTCTCAGGTAAAAGCCTCATCTCCTCCAAACCCATCTGTTCCTGCTTTACCTCTTCTCCTCCTCCAGCTGGTTCAGCAGCTCAATCTTCTCCTTCTGCATCCCATCCACCAGGGCTCGTGCTCGCTGGAGGTTTCCTTCTGCCTCTGTGACATACTGCAGGGAAAAAAGAAAAAACAAACAAAAAAAGAGAGCCTGAACCACACAAATTAAATGTTTGAAGCACAGAGTTGTTTCAAAAAGGATCAGTACAAGGGAACAGAAGGTTTTGATGATTTGTCTCAGAGGATGCTGTGGTAAGACAGTAGATCTTCCAAAGAGGTGTAAGATATGTAAGGTGTCAAAAAGGAAAAACACTGCTCAGTCTCCAGCAGCTGTAAATTTCATCCATGCTTCAGTTCCTCTCTGACTTAAACCCTTTGAAGAATCCACCTCTCATGAAGAGTTAACAACTTGAAGGATGAACATTTTAAAAAAATCTGGTCTGAGGCTACCAGGTAAAATTCAGCCCTGGTCATGAAGGAGACATTTCAGGCTTATGTTAATTCATTTGGTACTGGAAAATATCCTACACAAGGCAGATGTCAGCTTGCAGTTATTTGCCAACTTCTGCATTTCTGAGAGGCAGATGTGTCCCAGCACACCAAGATGTCCAGTGCCATCTCTGCTCCCTAGGACCTGGCTGGGATTTATAAACATGATCAAGGAATTCAAAAGATCATTTGTACAAGTGCTTAGGAAAAGGAGCAAGCAAAGAAAAAAAGCTACAGGGATCATCCTATTTTGCTTACAGATCTCTTGGCTTCATTAATGTGCCAAACATCCTCTGGCAGGAAAGCAGTGACACAGGAACTGATGTTCTCAGCAGGGTCTGATAGTATCAAACCCCACTGCAATGCAGTCACAGCCCAATTGGGTGGCTGAGGGGAACACGTGTGCCCTCCACTTGCATTCCAGCACTCAAATGTATTGATCCACCAGACACAAACTCTCAGCTGCCTCATTTCTGGCACTGCCCTTTTCCTGCTCCTGACTTGGGACAGGAGTGGAGAAAGATCCTGAGCTTAACCCACTATGCAGAAAGCTGTCTCCACATAAAAAGCAGGAATTCAGAGCCCAGGCTTCCCATCAGGAAGCTGTGGAGGGATAATGATCTCAAACTATCAAAGGATGCCAAACACCTGAGTGCCAGTGACAAAGCCCCAGCACCTCCTACCTGCTCGTGTTGGGCCTTCATGATGGCAATCTCCTTCTCCACCTCACAGATGTGGCTGGTGGCTTTGGCAACCTCAGCCCTCTCCAGATCCCTCTCTGCCAGGAGCTGCTCAATGTGCTGCTGCTTCTCCTTCAGTGCCTCCTGGAGAGCTGTGGTGCCAGAGATTTTTCGGGCATAGCGAGAAGAAGTCTCTGTCAGCTACAAAAAGAGTTAGAGAGAGGGGTAAAGCTGTGTATATCTTGAAGTCCCCTGTTAAATCTGGAGTGCAGCTCCCTGACTGATCATTTATTAGGTTGTACAGAGCTGCAGTTCCAGCTCTGGACCCTACAGGTGAGGTTAATTTGTTTGCAAAACATCTGGACACTGCTCACAAGCTCTCCTGCACTGCCATGGAAGGACCATCTCCCATTTCCCTAAGGACAGGACATGGGGTGGGAACTGGGTCAGGCAGGATTATCATGCAGTGTATCATCTGCCTTTCTTAACTAGATTTTATTGATCACCTGCACTGGTGCAATCCCAAGCAGTGAGCTGTTAGAAGGACTGATCCCAGCTGGAAGGACTGGCATGGGCTTCCTGGAACCACTGCCAGGAATGGATACAGCACCCCAGGTCCCAGCCAGGGGGACTGCAGGTGCTATGCAGCACACACTACAGCAGAGGCAGAGATTTTCTCAATACTGCTGCCTGCTCCAGCATCTGCCTTCTTGAGTATCTGCCAAAGGACACAGCATGGGAGTGACCCAGGACACTGTCACCCCTCACAGCAAAGCCCAGTCACTGAAGGAGCCCTGGTGTGGCTGTTCAGCACAGCAGCAAACTGTGACACAGTCAGGCACGACAAGAGGTGCTTATTTTTTTGTCAAGGATCCAATATAAAACCTGCTCTTGACAGTGGAGTTGAGACTCACCCCATGGCAAACTGCAGTTCATAGAATGATTGAATTTTCCAGCGTTGGAAAATGATGTTTCATTTTCAGTGAAAAATGGAAACATTTCTCAGTGTTTAAGATCATCCAGTTCCACCCCCCTGCCCTGGGCAGGGACACCTCCCACCAGCTCAGGTTGCTCAGAGCCCCATCCAGCCTGGCCCTAAAAACTTCCAGGGATGGATGGGGCTTCCACCACCTCTCTGGGCAACCTGTGCCAGGCTCTCACCACCATCATGGGGAAGAACTTCTTCCTAACTTCCAATCTAAATCTCCCCTCCTCTACTTTGAATCCATCTCCCCATGTCCTATCACTCCCTGACATCCTAACAAGTCCCTCCCCAGCTTTCCTGTAGCCCCTTCAGACACTGGAAGGCCACAATGAGGTCTCCTCAGAGCCTTCTCCTCTCCCCAACAACCCCAACTCTCTCAGTGTCTTCCCAGCAGAGCTGCTCCAGCCCTCTGAGCATCCTCATGGCCCTTCTCTGGACACTCTCCAGCACCTCCATATCAAAGTTCAGGCTTTTTAATGGTCCCAAACAGCTCTTGCATCCCTAGAGGATGTCAGATTTGCAAGGTGGGTAACAATATCCCAGACCCCACTCCCCAGCTTGGCAGAGCTGCCTCTCAGAAGTGGATGGAGGCTGCAGGGCTTGCAGAAAGAGCCACTCACCAAGCCACTGCGGCTGGGCCTGCCCCCAACAGATGATGCCACTGAGCTGACAGAGCTGATGGAGGAGCTGCTGGGGCTGTGGGTTAAGGCAGAGACCCCCATGGCCATTCTTTTGCTCTTCTTTGCCTTGGCAGGGCTGGTGGATGGGAACCCGATCCGGATCACCTTGTGGATGGGAGCAAAGAGGCCAAACTTGGGAGGGCACTGGAAATACCTGTCAAGAAAATACCAATAAAAAAAATAAAAATACAGGAAGACACACCGAGGCAGAAGGGGCAGAGCACCCATCTCATCCAAGCTGAGCAATAAAGAACCCCAGCCCCCAGTTCATCTCTTGGTGCTTTGCCCTGACGTTGTTTCCCTGTGTGGAAGTGGTTGGATTGCTCCCCTTCCCTACCACTTCAGAGCAGTGGCAACCTCCATGTTTTCACTTGTGGTGCTTAAGCAGGGAAATCCAAGATAATTGCCACCTGCTACTTGCTGAGCACTTTGATGAGAAGCCAGGAAAGCCTCATCTGGTAGCCTGGACAACACAAAGAACCCAGTACATAAACACAGTGAGAGCACAAGCTCCTTTCCCTACAAACCAACCCCTTCCCTACAAACCAACCTTGCCCAAAACTCACAATTGTTCTCTACCCTGCTTTGCAAAGGTGTCTCAGAGTGAAGTGCATCACAAGATCCCCATCAAATAGTTCCATATAAATGTTCTAGAACATAAAAATCTTTCCTCCCAAAAGAGGAGGGGAAGCTGGTAATTCTCTGAAGCTAAAAATCCCTCTCCAGCCAACTCCAGAGTGTGCCACCTCCTCTGAGTGGCAGAGAAGGAGAAACTGGTTCCCAGGCAAACAAACTTAAAGAGAAGCAAACATTAGAAAGGGAGGATCAGTTAATTACAGTGTAAACTCTTCCCACAATTGCAGTGAGCCCTATGATTGTCTCTCTGGAGCCCTCTTTCAGAACACAAATGAGCCAAAATCCACCTTGGAAACCACTCCAGAGCTTGGGCTGAGCAGCTCAAGCCAAGGTTTATCTGTTGCACTGCAACCAAACCAGGTCCCCTCCAGGCATCACATCCTCTTGCTTCAAGGGAGCAACCAGCAGAGAAAACTTTCTCCTTCTGGAGTTCTCACAGGCTTCATAGCAAGGCCAGGACTAAATACTGGGCCATATAATAGTTTGTCCTATGTTAACATTAAAAAAAAAAAAAGGGTCCTAATGAATAAATCCCACAAATCCAGCTTCTCTAATACAAGTCCTCTCCCTCCAGATGTGAGCAGCTGTTTCCCTTATTCCCTTTTAAGTGTTGGAAGTCCCAAGGCTGTGGACCTCTGTGTGCTTGGGAGGCCAGAGAAGAGCCTGATCTCCAGCCAGATGGGAAAGTAATTTTCAAACATCTGCTCAAGCCTGATTTTTTCTATAGGAATCTTAAAAAAAACCCAACAACCCTCTACAACTCTAAATCACTCAGTCCCTGTGCTTGCTGCCAACACAAGCCCTTGGGTTTGGAAAACCAGCCATACCACAGGCTGACCTTGCTGCAGAGCAGGGATGGGAGGAATTAAAAAATCTGTCTGACCTCTTGCAAAGCAGCCAAAGCCCTGCTCAGCATCATATTCTGAACCTGCAGCAGCCATGGGCAGCCTGACACAGCCCCTTCCACAGCTCTCCTCCTCTAACCATGGTCTGGCACTTGTGCCTGTACAGCAATGCCAAAGGCTAAGTCCCTCAAAAGCCCCCTGACAGCTCTTAGCAAGTCCAAACTTGCATCACCATGTCTGCACACTTTCTTCTAGCCTGGACTGGAAGTAGTTGCAATTAACTTTTATAGTTCAGAAGCAGGAATGGAGTCCAGAGCACTTGGCAGGAAAAAAAAAGAAAAAAAAAAAGTCCTTGAAATACAAGAGCTGCTCTCACCAAGTGCTAAGGAGCTCTGTGCTTAGGGAAGAGGGAAGAAAAGTGGTGTTGGGATGGCAATGCAACTGCAGGTGGGAAACAGCACAGGAAATTCTGAAAGAGATGATAAAAAATTCTGCAGTGTCCAAGGCTGACCTGTTTCAGACTATGTAAAAGAAAGAGATGAGTTTAGAGGGCAAAGATTCCCATAGGAGCAGATACAGAAAAGGAAAAGAAGTAAAATAAGCAAGTGAAGGTTAATACATTAGAGGTGAGTCAGTGGAACTTGGCTTTGTGAATAAGAAAAAAAACCAACCCAGCACTTCTCCTCTCTCCTGTGCAATCAGGAAAGCAGCTGCAGCAAACCTCAGTGTCCCAGCAGCACCCATCTGATGTACAGAGAGGAGATTTCCTGCTCTCTCAGCCACTGCTACTGAACCACAGCCCAGAGGCAGCTTCTACCAGGGAGGAAAAGCTGCCAGGGGAACCTTCAGCCTTCTCTTGATGCGTAGCCAGACCTGAAAGCTTTTCTAAATCTGCAGGAAAATCAGAATGACCACAAACTTCATCCAGTTTCCCACCAACTCCTCAGGAGTTGCCCATGGCAGCAAAGATGGGAGCAGTGTCCTTTGCTTGCTCATTTGCCCACAAATTGACTCTCCCACTTCCACCAGACCCCACTGTCTCAGACTCAGCTCCTGGGACAAACAGCCAAGCCAAGGATTTTCACTACGTGGCATCAATCCCCAAAACAGAGACTCCAGAGTCCTGGACAGCCTCTGCCCAGGCTGATTTTTTGGCAGGAGAAGCTCAGGAAGCATCAGAAATCCCACGTGGAAGATTGTCTGAGGGTGCCTGCGTGGACCAAGGGAGTCAGGAAAACTATGCTAGCTTCTTCTGGAAAAAAATTGCTTCTGTTGGAAGTGCCACGTGCTATACAAAAAAAGTCAAAAGGTTGGATGAAGGCTCAAACAAGGGCAATGCTGCAACCCTTCAGCTGGAGAGTCTGTACCACTGCTCTGTCAGGTAGTGTCCATTATTGCTAGAAAATCTGTGAAGTCAGCCTGGATGCAAGGGGATGTCTAACAGACTTCCCTCAATCTCCCCTGTTTAACCCAAACCTCCTGATTCACTCCTGTTCCCCAAACCTTGCTGTAGAGCTCTGTTTTTCCTGCTCTTGACAAAGTGTGAAAGAAAGGAGAAGCCTTGAAGAAAAGGCACATAGCAAAACAAGAGCAAAGATGGAGCAGCTTCAGAAAACAGATGACTTCCAAAAGTTGTTTTTTCAAACCACAGCAAGAGAGGTGTGAGGAGGAGAGGCAGAGAGCACCCCCTTAGCCTCACATCTGCCTCCCACATGCACAGAGACAATAAATCATTTCTGAGCACCCTGAAGATCAAGCTCAGAGCTAATTTGTAGTGGGTGAAAAAGAAAGAAGGGACTTGGATTCACTCCATGACTTATTCTCTACAATGCTGGTTCTTGGCTTTAGAGAATAGGCTGGAACTCAGCCATCTCCTGCCAGTGCCTTACTGATTTCTTGTCCTGACATTGAACAAGGCAACATTTTTCTTACCTTAACTGAAAGCACGTGGCTGTGGACAGGAAAAGGCTGACCCAACACAAGAAACCTATTACAGAATTGAGATCTAACAAGGGAGGAACTCTCAGCTCCTCAGTTTGAAAGTTAAATCTCACCTTTAATGGAAGATTCCCTTAAAAAGCTCCAAGAAATCAAGTAGTTCCCACTAAAAGAACCTGTGAAGGACAAGGACTCAGTTCCAACTGGATTTGAAACAGGGTTGAAGTGCTGCTGTATAATTCAGACTTTAATATCACCAAGGTCAAGATCTGAGGCTGGGGGTCTTTTTTCTTTTTAAAGAGTGGAGGTGCCAATGAAGTCAGAGGTGGTAACATCAATGAGCAGACAGCTGGCACTCTGGTAGAAGGACAGACAACCAGAAGCTGTTTTTCAGATCTCTGGAAATGTGGCTCCAGAAAGAACAGAACAAATAGCATGAAGCTGAAGGAAAAAGAGTAAAATCTTAATCTTCTATAGTTCTGGCAGTTTGAATTATAGAGTGCAAGCAGCAAGTTTGAGAAGGGACTGTGTGATAGAAAGCAGAGCTAATAGAGCCACAGAATCAATTTCTAGCAAAAACTAAAATCCCACTATAAATTATCTTCCCTCCCTGCTCTCTCCTATTTCCTGAAGCCACTTGGGTTACTTCTTCACAGATATTATCCTGCATTAAAATGCTCCAGTGATGAGGTTTCTATTGATCTCCCTACAAAGCTATCCCAAAGCCTAAAAGCCTCAAACCCCACAACATCCAGACATACACATCTCTAACTCTCCCTCCCGAGGCCAAACAGAACTCGGTCCCAAGCCACCCAGAGGGGTGTGCAGAACCCCCCACGGCCCAGAGGCTGGGTTTGAGAGCTCACAGTACCTTGTCCCAGCTACTGCCCCATCGTTCTTGCCCAGGGGTTCATCCAGCTCCACACCACACCACTCTCCTTTGGCAAAATCTGTCTCTCCCACGTAGCGCACGACTCCCGTCTTGGTCCCACCAACCTGTGTGAGAGAGGATCCTGAGGGTTAGAAACAGCTCTGCCACCAGGGACTGAAGCTGGGACAGTTCTGGAGAGAGGAAAGGGGAGGAAAAAACCCAAAGATATCAGTATTTTCTAGTTCAGATCTAAGGAAGCCAGAGCAGCTTTCGTACCGACTTCTCCTCTGGCACTAAAGATGCCTCTCCAAAAACTGTTATCAAACTGACCAACTCCCACCTCTGGACTTGCCTGCCTGGAAAATGTCAGAACCAACACAATGATAACATATTTTAAGGTGTCAATTAATTGCATTGAGCTGCTTGTGAGGCCATGAAGGATTTTAAGCCCTCCAAGCACAGCTTTTACCCACCATCCATAAAGAACCAAGATCCGGGGTTCCAGCCCTGTGCATCAAAGGGACAAGCTGAGCCAGAACAACACTCATCACTCTTCAGCTTGTCCCCACCCAGGGCTTGTTAGGATGTAGAGGACAACAGTCCCAGAAAACCTGTTAAAATATGTGTCTTGTACAGAAAAAACCCTCTGCTTTTACCTACACATCCTGCACCAATTCACAGCACAAGTGGCTGCATGGGAGAGGGGCTCATCTCACTGCTCAGCTTCCACCAGGCACAGTTTTTTTTTTCCCTTCCATGGAGAAAGAAGGATAAATGACACTTTTTGCTCCTCTATGAATACTTAAAGCTTTCAGCATGCTGAGTAGACTCTAGGAGAACAAAAGTCAGGAATGTGTGGAGCTGTGTTCTGATCACTGCACATCTCACTGAGCAGCAGCTGCCTCTGGACTAGAAGCTCCTACACTTAAGATACCTGTGCTGAGAAAAGAAAGATGGAAAGTTAGGAGGGTGGTTTTCAAGGTTTGTACTTCAAGTAAATAAGTGATTTCAACCCTTTTTTAGCCTTATTCTGCTAAAGCAGTTCAAGGAAGTAAGATTACAAAACGTAAGTTTAAAAAAACTTTATCTTAGAACCTGCTGCTGTTATGGCTTAATATTAAATTTTACATAAATGGGTCTTAATAATCACATTCTCCTACAAAACAGTGATAGCTGAATAGAGAACCTCCAAGTTTTTGTATTCTGGGATAGGGATGTTACAGATTTACCTATTTGAAATCCCCCCAAAAATCCTGAAAATTGTTTGCGCAAAGGAAAAAAGTTTTGCCAGCCTCAAAATAACTGCACCTGACTAGAGAACACAGCTCTGAAGTGTGGGTCCTTGATTTTATGTAATTTCTCTCACTAAGGATTCAAAGTGCTTCTTATGAAAAAATTTTTGGTGCTGTTGTCTTTGCTGTGGGGAGGAGGGAAATACTTGACAGCAGAAAAAGTATCACAAAACCAACTTTCTGGGCCTCCACTGCATCCAGGAGTAAAAAGATGAATCCATTTCAGTACTTGGTGAGTTACAGATCTGAGGAGTTGCAGTGAAGTTCTTTGCCAATCAATCACAGCCAGATGACAAACCCCCTTTGTGATTTGAGTTTACACAGATTTAGCCTCCTAATATTAATGAAATTATTCAATGCCATTCTTTAGCTGCAAGTTGAACTCAGTGTAGGGGTAGTTCATCTTAATGGCATTTATAGGCATTTAAACTGCTGTTAAGCACTGTTTTATTTTTATTGAGTTATAATCACAGATCTTGAACCATATTTCCTTGATCAAGCCACAAGATCCCATGTAAACCCCTTAAAAACCTCCTGTAAACACCTTCAAAACCTGATGAGCTCCTTCCATCACTGTGACTCCTGTTATTCTGGCCACCCTCCTCCCTCCACACAAACACCAGAACCCCTCAGTTATGCCTCCATAGGTATTAACTATTCTGAGAAAGCTGTTTCCCAGCCAGCTTGCTGACTGAATACCCAATCTCACTATGCCAACAGCAAAACTGGGCAAGAAGAGGGCAGATTCCTACCCAAAAACCATCCAGCAGTGCAGATGCTGAGAGCAGACCACGTCTAACACTCCCCAAACAGCAATGGGATGCTCTGATTCTTTTCTTTTCTCTTCCAGGCATTAATTATTCTGCCATCTTCTCTATAAATACACCTTCCCTGTACAGCAAGACCCACTCCCCCAAGCCAGAATGGACACATCTGCTCCCCAGCAGCCTGGGCAGAAGCCAAAATCAGGGCTGTCCCATTCACATGCCAGCACCCGACCTCCTTGCTGAGTTTCCCATCTTTTGGCAGGCCCACAGGGACTCTTATGGATGGAGAGCCTAGAAAACTAATCCAACTCAGACATGCAGATTTATTCAGCTCTGATAATCTGTTAATGCTGCTGAAATAAATGATGCTTTTTGGGAAAAGCCAGCTGGCAGGGCATCTCAGGGTACAAACAGCTTCCTCAAACCAGAGCCATGTTTCTCCAAGACCCTTCAATAAATCACAAGTATTACCTTGGAAGGAGGAGAAAAGGCAGCTTGGGAAAGCCAGGGAGGCTGGCAATGCACAGCACAGCTCCTGGTACCTCCAGCTGCCCTTCTGCCCATGTTCTGGTTCCATGCTCCAAAATCTTGGGGTGAGAGACTGCTACACCCCAGCAGGTCAGACCTGCCACAGCTTTTAGAGCTGACAAGCTGCATTCAAAAATGAACAAAACATGATTCCCAAAGCTTTTCTGGGAAGCCTTGAATAGTTACCTCACTAAAACTGAGATATCCCTTTCTCTTGGACACGAATAAAGTGTTATTGTAAAAACAATAACAGTTAGAGCTGAAAAAAACCAGAAAGCAAACAGAAAGCTTCTGTTTTGAAGCTCAAAAAAACCAGACTTAATATTCACAGGATTATTTGGTTTGTAGGGGATTTTGACCAGCAACAACATTCTGAGTTTCTCTTCTCCAGGTAAACCCACTTTTGATGAACAAACTCCTGGTGGTTCACCCTCTCCAGCTGGATTTAGGCAGCCTCAGAGCCACACTCTGATCCCCTGGGAAGTTCATCTCCAGGCTGAAGTTCTCCTCTCTGATGTGCTCTTTTTTCACACCTTTGACTCAAGGCTGTCTTCTTGACCTGGCCTTTCCTCAACAAAATACCTTCAGTAGTCTCAAGAGACATCCTTAGGCTCAGCCCTCACAAGATGAAGATGTTTAACAGGTCTGTGTCCTAACTGGGGATCTGAAAAGCCCCGAGCTCTCCTGCAGGGACATCCACACACCTAACTGCAGCATCCCTGACACCATGGTTTATACTACAGCTGTCCCATCACAATGACAAATTTGGATCCAGACCAGTATCCCAGGGCTGAGAAGACAATGCTGCTAATCCCTCCAGACACTGTTTTCATCAGAGTTTACCAAAGGAGCACCAGGCCATAGCTCAATCTGGCTGCTGCAAGCCCAGCTCCCTGCATCCTGCACTTGCTCTTTTCCCTTTCCATCCTCCCTGCTCACCCCACAGCAGTTTCTTGCTCTCAGCAACCACTTCTTAGCAGCTGAACTTAACCCCAGGGCCTGTGGGCCATGCACAGCCTGCAACACCCTCCAATGCTGCCCAGAGAGAAAAGAAAATCTGAATTTGAAGCGTTGCTCAGGACCATCAGGTCATGCATGGTACAGGGGTTAGTGATGGCTATGGGCACCTGCCCTGAAAACCATGGGGTGATCAGGCTGGTGGTCAGGTTTGTCTGAAATACAACTTAATTCAGGTGGCATCTGACCATCAGCAGTCCTCCCTCTGGGAAGGTATAGGAATTTTTATAGTTTCTTTTTATCTGGCCACTTTGTGCCTTCCCACCCCACAGCCTTGCACAGGGATGAGTCTGAGAGCACTGCTGATGCAAGACACTTCATCTTCCAGGCACCAGTGAGAAAGTAGTGTCCTAAGGATGTGGTATAGGGGAAAAGCTTTGAATTACAGCATCCCCTCCTGAGAATGTCTCTGGCAAAAACTCCATAAGAGTTTTCTCCACGCCAGGTCACTTCCAACTCCTATTTAATGACAGATACTGCACACAGAAGATGAGGACTGGCCAATGCATCAGCCCAAATGAAGGGTTAGGAGGGTGTGTGAGTGCACACAAACCCTTAAGGGTTCATGTGGCAGGAGGGCAGAGTGGTTGCTTTGGGCTGTTTCCTCTTGGTTTCACTGCAGTGCCAGGGAACCCTTGCTCCTGTGACAGCAGCAGTCCTGCTCCACTTCACACCATCCTTACACAGTGAGGAAAGAACTGGGACTGGGAGATGTAGATGTTTTCCTGGCTCTTAAATCCTGGGAGACTGCATTTCCCATCACAAACCAACCTAGGGACAGGGATCCACCATGCCCAGGCTGGGGGGTGAGATGCTGCCATGCCACAGCAATTTCTGGCTGCTTATGGACCCAGCTGAGAGCAGGCAATGAAAGGTTAAAAATACCTTCCCTGAAAATACTGCCTTGGTAGAACTACAGAACAAAATCTTTCCTGTTTTACTGCCTGGTTTGCAATAAGGAAATAAAGCCTTAAAGCCCATCCAGGAGCACTGCTGCGTGTCTAAGTCCCCAGCAAGCTGAGAGAGCTCCAAGGGTTAGCCAGGAAAAGAAAAAACCCAAAATCCTTCCTTTGTAACACCTGATGTGCTTTTGCAGAAGCAAAGCTCCAGTCTCAGGCACTGAAACAGCTCCAAGGGCAGCAGCAGAGCAAGGAGATGTCTCTGCTCAAAGGAGAAGGGCTCAGGCTGCACTGCTCCTCACCAGGGAGATTCTAATGGAAATGATTTCTCACTCAGGTGGCTTAAAGGCTTTCTGCAGCTCCAGCCTGGCAAGGGGGATGCTAAGGAAAAGGATACCTTTAGTTTATTCATAAGAATTCTCTGCCCTTTGCCAGTAGCCCAGAGGCTGCAACAACACTGCAGGGAAAAACTCTGCAGCGTGGGGAGGAGACAACGATTAAAATCCCATCCTCAGGGGGAGCCCAGAGCTATTTCCACCAAACATTCCTCCTGCCTGTCTGTCAGCCAAGCTCCAATCTCCCTGCTAGTGCTGCTTCTGCCATGCCAGCAGCTCTGCTGCTCTGGGCCACCTGCAAGTTCCAGCAAACTCACTGACCTGGAAGCTGCCCATGGGTACCTGGGGCTACACCTGAGAGCAAGAGGTACTGGAACAGAACCCAGCCCTCAGTCTTCTTTTTTGCTGCATTTCAGTACAATCCCAGTTGGTAGACAGAAGAGTGGCTAAAGGACAGAACAACATCTCTATGAAGAGGATTCTGTTCTTTTTTAAAGCGATTTTTTAATTTAGACTGACACAGAGAGAACAGCCACCTCCTTCCCACTCCTAAAAAAGCAGCTACTTCTGGGGTGGAATGAGTTCAGCTGCTAAGAAAGCCTCCTCCCCAACACATGTAAAATCCATTTTCTGAGGACAAAAACACAGCAGAGATTCCTCCTAAGCAGAAATCACTCCATTGCTCTGTTTCCATCCCTTCTTTCCCTAGAGGAGGGCAACAAGCCAGCAGCACTCCAGCAGTTACTGTCCCTTGGGAAGCTCCATTCTTACAAAAAGCACAGGTTAATTGTTCCACATTCATTTGCCAGGCTTCAAGAGATGAGTTCTACAATATGAGGGTGGGTTTTTCATCTCTTTAATGTGATTTCAGAGAGAACATATCTGAGTTAGAAAGTGCCAAAGGCAAATATTATCTAATTCTTCTAATGGAAAGCTCCAAGTCACTTTTCACAACTGCTACAGAGTCAGAAAGGGAAAAAGTCATTGGAAAGCAAAAATGCCTTTAAGCTATAAAGGACTTTATTAAGTTAAAGAAAACCACTAGCAGGAAAGAAGCAGAATGCAGCACACACCTGTAAGGACCCTGCAACCTTGTGCTCCATGCACTGAACAATTACAGACAACACATATCCTTGAAAAGCTTCTGGTGGGTTCCATCTGCCTCCAAGCCATTCTCAAATAATCTTTTAGAAAAGCACAAACTAAAAAAGTAAAGCCAATAAAAACTGCACCAACACAAGCAAAGATTTCCTCAGGGAGTCTGAGGCAACTTGGGTCCACCCAGAATTACTGCTGATGGATTCAAACACCAAACATTATCAGTGACATCTCCATTACTAGAAAAAAACCAACCATCTGCCAAGCCAGGCACATGCTACCCAACCATAACAGCAAATTGTTTCTTCTCTGTTCTCACTATTCTTTTCCTGGACCTCTGCTACTTCATGCAAACAACCCCTGATGTTTCTGTGAGCTGACCTAGAGCCAGGGAGATGCTGTGCTCCTTCCAAACCTGCTCTTATGGAGCTATTTATTCCACTGACAAAGCAGAGCAAAAAAATTAGTTTTATAAATCAACAGGCAGTGCAGGAGGGCCTTTAAAGATTCACCTTCAATAAAATAAAGAACAAGCCACTCAAATAACAACTCAACAGAGAGATGCCATCAGTTTGTACAGCATGGGTGTCCTGAAATTTCCACCTGTGTGGGCATCACTGAGGTGGGCAGAGTCTTAGGAGGACAAACCCTGCCTTGGTGAGCTTACAGTCAGCAGAAGAGAGGGCTTCAAGAGTTAAGTCTGGAGAAAGCTATTCCCCTGCCTGGCTGGTTCAGAAAGAGCCAAATTTGGTGCAGATTTTATATTTTAGGGTTTACCTTCTAGAGCTGCAGCTCCTAACATGGGAAGTTCTCACTTGAGCACTCTCCTCATTCCCTGCAACAGGTAAGGGAGAAAATGGGAGCAAACAAATCAACTGATAAAAGAGGACAGATTCCCCAGGTTCATTTTTCCCCATATGTGACAACTTTAACACACTAACACAAAGCCTCAGCCCATGAGGATGTCTCTGCCCCCTCTCCCTGCCCCTGGGACCAGGAGGGACCACAGCAGCTTTGCTGACAGTGGGGATGGAGAGGGAGGGGAGACAGACTTTAGTCAGGAAAGTCAGGAAAATGACACTCAAGTGACAAATGCTTGATCAGGAGTCAGTCCCTGCTAGGATCCAGAATGCAACAAGCATTTTTTGGGGGAAAATCTGAGAATACAAAAAGTTTTCTCACCTCTAGAGCTAGGTCTAAAAGCCCATGTGTTCACACAAGATTTATAAAGTGTAACATCCAATGGGTGCAAGCAGAAGTCATCTTCACCTGTCCTCTGAAAATGAACCAACTTTAAATGTTCATACTTTAAGTAAAATTGGACAGCTTAAGTGTTTCGGTGCATTTTTGAAGGTGGATTTGTAATGCCAGAGATGCCTGCCATTTGGGTCCTGAAACCCTCATTGCAGATTGTGTAGTTTTGACTCAGAAGACACATGGGGCCTTTCACAGCCACCCAGGACTGCTGTAACATGGCCCAGGGTCCCTGGGGGGCTGCAGAGAGCAAAGGAATCAACTCCATCAGCCCAGGGCTGCTGCTGTCACCAGCAGAAAAAAAACCAACCAACCTGCTCCTTGTGATCTCAAGGGACATCTGATTCTGCCTCTGACACCCTCCTGATTTACATCAGCTGTGGAGCCAACATCTACCAACCCCTTGTTATTATCCAGATGGCAGGTACCACTTCCCTGCTCCCACTATTGGTACAGGAACCAGGTGCCTCCAAAAGGCAACATTCCATAGCTAACTTGAAATGGGAGCCAGATTGTTCAGGATGCCCTAAGACTGACCCTCTGCAACCTGTCCTTGCTGTCAGGCACTCACCTTCAGCTTTTAGATCCAGGGATATTATTGGGGATACAATCCCTAAAGATCTGCCCTCAAAAGCTTGGCTCTTCCAACACTTGGTATCAGTATGTAGCATAGAAACATAACAAAATTAAATTCTCTCTTACAGAACTGAAGAAAAAAAGTCTTTCTGTGCTTTGATACCTTTCTGTTCCTTCCTCACATAAAGCACTGCTCCTTTCCTAGGACACCAGTGGTGAGAAGCTTGATGGCAAACTTCCAGTGAGCCATTCTTAGTGGCATCTGGGCTCCAAGTCAGTAGGTGTTCTGTTCTGGATACTGAAAACAGCAACAGAAGTCAGGTGTGGAGAACCACCCATCAGTCCAGTGGTCTCTCCCAAAGTCCTGCCCTTTTATAAAAATGATTGCAAGTTCCTTTCTGTACAGCAAAGGAGTCAGTGTCATATCCAGCATATAAAAACTGAGGCACCAAAAGGGGAGTGAGCAGTGATTCCTTCAAATACCTGCAGAGTGTGTACAACCTCATGCAATAAGACAACTCCTGCAAGCTCCTTGAAAACTGCAACACACAACTCGATGTAGAGAATTGGTGGATTAGAAGAGAATGACCAGTGAGCCAGGAGGACAGAGTCAAAGCTTTTCTCAGGGGTAACCAACAGTAGGACGAGGGGCAATGGTTACAAACTGGAGAATATTAGGAATATTTATATATTCCCAGGGGGGAATATATAAAGCCCAGGGGGGTTGTGGAATCTCCTTCCCTAGAGACATTCAAAGCCCACCTGGACATGTTCCTGTGTAACCTGCTGTATGTGACCCTGCTCTGGCAGGGGGGTTGAACTAGAAGATCTTTTGAGGCCCTTTCCAACCCCTAACTTTCTATGATTCTATTTCCTCTCATGTTTGAGTTGCTCTCTCTGACCTCATTGCACAGCTCAGGACTTGTCCAGTACCAGAAATGCCCTGGAATACCTTGTCTCACATCAATATGAAAAAGAGAAGAGACATCTCCTGAGGACACAGCACCCCAAAGAACAGGGAAGACACAAATCCGATGCCTGTTTGGTCCAGACATCCTCTTCCAAGTCCCACAGCTCACCACCAACTTTGTCCTCACCAGGACCACTTAGGGAGGGGAGAAATTCTTGGTCCTTGCCTTTTCTCAGGGGACCCCCACAACCAACTCACCAGCACTCGGTCTCCGAGCCGCAAATCCTTCTCCCCTTTTTTCACGGAGCCGCTGTCCGAGAGGTTGGATCCCGACTCGTTGCCCGTCTTCATGGCACTGTTGAGGACGCTCTCCCTGAGGGGGATGATGCGGGTGGAGAGAGGTGGGGTGGCTGTCCCCGAGTGCAGTGACAAGTTCTGAGCTGTCAGGGAGTCCACAGAGGGAGCGTCGCTCCCCGAGCCCTCGGCCACCGGCTGCCGCGTCAGCTTGGACGGTCGGGTAAAAATCCCCTGCAGGGGTTGGCACTCAAAGTAACGAACTCCTCCGACAGAGCCATCGTTCTTACCCACAGGGTCATCCAGAACGACCCCTGCCCACTGGCCAGGAGCAAACTGGGTCTCCCCGAGGTACTGGATCACACCTGGTTTCACTCCGTTTACCCAGACGCGTTCGCCCACCACGAAGTCTCCCAGGAAATCATCGCCCACCTCGGCAACCTTCGAACACGACTTCTCGGTGCTGGAGGTGGAGGTGGGACCCTGCTTGTGTAAAGGTGAGCCTGTGAATCAAGGGGAGAGAGGTTTGGGTATGTGGAGAAATCCTAAAAGGCAAGTGAAACACGAGGCAAGGGCATTTACAGAAAGGAAACATCTGGGACCACAGCTCAGGTTGCAGGTTTAGAGCAGGTGAAGGTTAAACCACCAGTGACCCCATTACTGCAACCAGCACAGAACTCCCTGCATGCTGCAGTTTCCACAGGTCTCACACACACTAAAGAGCCAATCCTATGTCTCCACCCCCCTTTGGAACACCCACTTACCCCCACCCCATCACAGCACCAAGGGGTATTTTGCATGGCAGCACTAGTGTGAATAAGCTTCAGAAAGACAGACATGGGGGTAAGTGCTTATGGACCACAAAAGACCAAAGAGCTGGTGCTTTGAAGGAAGATGCCAAAGTTATCCTTTCATCCAAAAATAAAATAAGATATAATAAAGAAAGAAATGAGTACTGATGTTTTAGTACCTGGTGCTATGAGAACACCCCATGTCTGGATCCAGGCAAACAGACCAAGCACCAAGAGTCCCACCAAGGCTCCCAATTGGGCCACGCAGCTGCCTCTGCAAATTCCTCAGTTTCCCCAGCTGCTGCTGTGCCCTTTTGATGGAGCAGAACCCAACAGCCACCTGGAATATGTTCCATCTAAACAGCAGACCTATAAACAGGAAGCATTCCCAAAGTCCTGCATGCACAGGGCTGCCCCGCTGTGTGCTGAACTCAATAAAATCTGCAATAAAAAAATGCTCTGATTCTGGCCTCAGCCCATCAAGCCAAAGCCAGCCCTCCAGCAATGCTTCACTGGGAGAAGGAACACTGCAGGTGATGTGGGAAATCCAGTGTTCTGCTGGCTCCCTCCAGCTGGAATTCCCTACTGGAATTCTCCAGGACTGGCCCGATGTGTCTGAAGGGGAAACAAAGGCAAGCTGAGCAAATGAGTTTGCAGTGATCCTGCTCTTGCTGACACCAGTGGCAAAATCCATCCCAAACTTTGGGCTTTCAGCCTAGGCCCCAGGGGAATGAAGGAAAAGGGGATATGGACTTGATTAAAACACTCTGAGGGCTAAAGGGGGAGGGTGAGTAAAGTCCTAAAAGAAACCACACAAGAAATTTAAGGAAATAAGCTTGCAAAATAAGACCCAGCAAGTCATATGCCATGGACCATCAGTCACCCTCAGCTCTTGGTATCACTGAGGCCCCAGCACTGGAGGAGGACGGGGTGTGAGACCTGGTCCCAGCACAACCTGCATTCAGTGAATGCTCTTCAGGGAAGCTTTAAGCTGAAATTCCTGGGTGCCACTAAGCAGAAAAGCCTAAAGCACACCCAGAAAGACATTTTTATTTGCTACCAGACAAGGCTGACAGAGCAAGTCTCAGCAGAATTGAACCTGAGTGTGAAATGAACTGTGAAACTCGTTCAGCCTCAGCCATCACTATGGCTCAGCCTGCACCATTTCCACAGCTCTTCCAGGAGTAATGGGCCTGACAGATCAGGCTCAGCTCTTAGAAAGCCTGAAGAACACAAAAGCTCTCAGACCAATCTAATGCAGAGCTCTGCTGAAGGTCTAATGTCAGGAGGAAGACAAGAGCATCAGTGCTTCAGTGCTAGCAGCAAGACCCCCACTTTCTCCTAAACCAGCTGTGGATTAATATTGACTCTTTGGTGCTCATTAGAGCCCAGAGCCAACTCCTGACAAATGTCCAAGGCACAGCTGCAGCAGTTTGGTTGGGGCTGGTGGAAGAGAGAGCAGAACCTGAGCCAGGACAGAGGAGTCCAGGCATGATGACAGGAGCTCCTCTCATGATCAGAATGGCCTCCAGCCTCCTCCCTAAGCTTGCTGGGCTGGAGCTGCACCCAGTCGTGAGGAATTTAGCTCAACATGGCACGGTCAGGAGGTTCATCCTGGGATGGGCACAGAAAGAAAGGGCAGCAACATAAATGCTGCTCCCAGGTGAAAAAAAATCAGCAGCCACCAAGCCTGCAATGCTCCCAAAGCTCAAAAGGAATGTGCCAGGGACCCTGAGCTGCCTTGGGTCCTGCCCTGAAGCCTTCCTCAAACTCACATGTTCTTCATCAATAGATGTTTTAATTATTTTGGCAAATATTTTCAAGCTTGTGTTACTCTCAATCTTGTAAGAGAGAGTAGCTCAAAAGCAGCTCCATTAGGGGTATGACGTTACATCCAAGAACCAGTTTCACCTTAATAGCTAAAAAAAAAAAAAAAGACCATTATTCTATACTTTGAGCTTTTGATCTTTACAGAGGACTTCAAATAAAAAAGGAGAGGAGGAAACAGGGCTCCATTCATGTGACTCAAAGACAACCATAAGCAGAAAATCAAGCCACTGTTTTTATTTTAGTGCTTTATAGCTTATTATTAGAACAGCCCCTAACCCAAAACTCAGGAACCAACAAGTTACATTTTAAAAAGAAACTTTCAGTTTAATAACCAGAGTTGGCCACAGGGCTCTATCACAAACAAGCTCTGTGATACGGATCTCCCTCCTTTCATGGGAATGAGAAGAAATCCAACTAGAAACACACCTTACATCCTGGTTTCATGCTGTAACACACAGATCTGTGCTGCTGACGTGGTTGTGACAGATCCATGCAAAGTGCCAAGCACAAGAGCCAAATTCAACTCGACTGTACAGGGCTATAAGGACAAAAATTGAGGGGGGCTCTGCAGCTGTATTCATGAAAGATCAAAGTTGTTTTTCTAGTCCTACTGGAGCCTGAGTTTCAGCACACTAGGAGTCTGTATTAGGGCTGTTTCAGGTTCCATCAGCTCTCAGAAACACCCCTGCAGCATGGCTGGGGTAACAAACCCTTCAGTAGTGAGGCTGAAGCAAAAGAAAGGCAGGAAAGCTGCCCAAGGCTGAACAAACAATGCAGGAGTATTTCAAACCCTGTCCAGACTCACCCCATTTCACTGCAAGAGCAAACACCCAAAGCTGACTTGGATTGGAAAAAAAACCCCAATATAAAACCAAAACAAAAATAAAAAATAACCCCCCAAAAGCATAAAAAAAACAAAAACCAAAACCAACAATAACCCACAAAACCCAAAACCAGTTCACTGGGCTCTCAGTTTAACACTGTGTACTCCACAAAGCCAAAATTTTAGTGGGATTTTATACATTCCATTCATTTTTGGTGCCCAACTCCAGTAATTACACTCTCAGGGAACAGTCTAATTACAGGCTCCTGAGCACAGCAGTGCAGTCAGAAGCATTATTAGCCTTTATCATGAAGTGAATGACTCAAAATAACAGGATTTAAGTGAGGACCTGCCAGAAGGTTCACCTTCTTCATTATGGCCACGTGGTAGAAACCTGGTATTTTACATAACCTTCATTACCTGCATGTGAAATAACTCAGCCACCCATTCCCCACCATGCAGCTAACAAGGCTTTTGTCCACCAGGTGTTCAGAAAAGCCAAGAGGCACTATCAGCAAACTAAACCTATTCTGCTTGACTTCAGGTCTGATGGATCCTTTACTTAAATGGCCAGACACACTGCAGAGTAGACAGACTGAGCCTCCCTGAGCCTCCCCAGCAGGTATCTACTCACCAGAAGGCAAAAAGCAGCAATGAGCAACTTGTCTTCAATCTCATGGATATTTGGGAAGTCCAAACCAACCATCAGCTGGCAGCACAGCTCTCCAAGACCTGACATATGGAGTTCCCCACTCTCCAGCATCTCTCACAGCTTATGGGAAAGCCACCTAAGAGCCCAGAATTCCTGAGATTTCTTCAGGCACCTAAAGAGCTGCCCTATCCCTGTGTCATTTGGCTTTCTGTTTCTGGAGAAGAAAAGTCATCTTATTGTAGTGACACTCCCCAGTTAAACACCACAAGTTCCAAGCAGCTCACCACCAGCAAAGCAAAGGTACAGATCTCAGGTACAAAGGTGAAAACAGAATTACCCAGGAGAAACAAACCCAATGAAACACAGGCTGAGTATTCCCTGTTCCACTCCTGCCAGCACCTGGTGATAAAAAGCCAAAAGAACCCTTTCAGGGTCACTATGTTGGTCACCATCTAAGCCAGCAGCTCACCTGGAAGGCAGAGATGGGGGATGCTCTTTCCTCCTTGGTCCAGGAGGATCTCTGCCCAGCACAAACCTCACTTCTGCTCAGGACTGGGGCAGCAGCTCCTCCCTCCCTCCCTCTGGCTGGGACCAGGCTCCAAGACACAACCAGCTCTGTACCACTCAAACTTTTCCAACTTTACAAGCCCATTGTGTTCATTAGCCAGCTCATTCTTTTCAGTTAAAATGGCCTTCCTGTTGGTCACAGCTTTCAGGGCTGAACAACAACTTATAAATCAAAAGTCAGACACAGCATCCACTAAACACACATCTTATCCAACTCCCCATCTCCATTTCCCCTCCTCTGTCCCTCTTTCTTTGTCCCTCTTTCCTTCCCCCTCCTCCATCCCTCTTTTCCCCTCCTCCATCCCTCTTTTCCCCTCCTCCATCCCTCTTTTCCCCTCCTCCATCCCTCTTTTCCCCTCCTCCATCCCTCCTTTCCCTTCAGCTTTCATAAAGCCCACACAGGATGCATTTAATAACCCCCAGGGCAGAGCTGGTGCTTAGGGTCCTTTTGTCAAATTTTAGGGGTCCCAGAGTGACAGGGCACCCCATGATGCCAGGGCACCAGGACTACAGGAGCCAACCAAAAATTCCCATCAGGCAGGAGCTGGAGAGGGTAAAGGTTTCAAGTGGTATTTCAGGCTCTTCACATGGCTCTTGTTACTGTGTCCATGTGTCCCAAATCCCTGGGGACAGATTCTGCTGGAGAAAGGGGTGAAGAGACCATTTTGTACAGTACAGGAGCAAGAAACTCCACTTCAATTGAGCTCAAAGTTGGAGCAGGAGGAGCAGAGCACTTCCTCTGCAGCAGCAGCAGGAAAAACTTTCTTTGCAGGATTCCTGATGAGCTGCTCAGCTTTTTGCTGTGTTCATGTGCCATCCACCTCCAGCAAATCCGTGCAGCCCCTCACTCCCTCCACAGCTTCTGACCTCCCAGAGCACTTCAGTTGCTCATTTCTTATCACCAGGCAATTGAAACAAAGGGGAAAGGAAGCTCATTTCTAAAAGGGAGGAGGAGAGAATGAGAAAAATAGTTTAGCATGAGAAGTGGGGCATAATGAGCATTGCCCATGTATTTCCTACTCCCTGCAGAACCCTTTTGTAATCTTACTGCTCCCAAGACACTTGCCAGGCACCCCAACTGCCAAAGGAATCAGAAATGCAACAGCCTGTTGTGTTGCCATGGGAACCAGGAGACAGGCAGCTAATTGATAAAATGGAGGCACATTAGAGTTAAAAGGAAAAAAAAAAAAAAAAAAAAAAGATACCTATCAGAGTAGCATCTCAAGACAGGAAGGGAGAAAGAAATAAGAAAACACATGGTAGTTACAAAAGATCTTTACATTATCCTTATTACATAGGAGAGGTCTTTTTCCTTCTCCATTTTAATTTTCAGAGGTTTTTACCTTGCATCTCATCCACTCACCAGCAGGAAAAGCTGTACCAGCCTGGCAGAAGTGCCACTGTCACAGACCCAAAGACACTAAACCATGCTATAGATGTCACCAACCTATGAGAGGGCAGCACTCCTTGCAGCTTGTGAGCATCTCTCAATGTGCAATGGTCTCAGAGGAGACCAAACAAATGAGCCAAAAACCCTCTGGTAACAATTCTGCCCCCTCCCAGCCTGGGCTGGGCTTCAGGACAGTCCTGTCACCCAGACTGCAATGGCCATAAAAGCCAAGACAGATTCTGTCAGCTGGAAAACCCCACTGATGGGATATCAGCTAAAAGGATTAATGTGTTTTTACTGCCATAAGGATCAGGCAAGAGCCTCAGAGGCATTAGAGCAGCCCAGCTCACTGCTCAGTTGAGGACCTGGGGATGTGGTCTCAGCTGGGATGTCAGACACAGCCCCTGTTCAAGCTGCAGCCTGTACACCAAATATTTGGGATGGATGGTGCCTTCCCTTTCACCAAACCACCCTGCACTACACGCTGGAGGAGCAGAAGAGCAGCATGGTGTCTTTCCTGCCAAGTACCTAGCAGCTCCTGGCTCTCTGGGTCTTCTTTACCCACTGCTTCAGCTTGCAGTCACTGGGGGGCTGTAAGGCCATTTAATCTCCAAGCATAACCCTACAGAAACTAACTGCTGGAGAGCAGAGCTGGTAAGAGCTTCCCCTGTAGAGAAGGGGATGAAGAACAGTCCAGAGCACCAGTTGTCAAAGACAGCTCCTCAGTCCCTGTCAACTACAGCACCAGATCTACCAGGCAAGAGACAAGGGATGAGGTTCAACATTCCAAGTGCCGGGTCCTGCACTTTGGCCACAAGAACCCCATGGGGAGCTCCAGGCTGGGCACAGAGTGGCAGAAAGGGACCTGGGAGTCTGGATTGCCAGGAAGCTGAAGAGGAGGCAGCAGTGTGCCCAGGTGGCCAAGAAGGCCAATGGCATCCTGGGCTGGCTCAGGAACAGCGTGGCCAGCAGGTCCAGGGAAGGGATTCTGCCCCTGTGCTCAGCCCTGGGGAGGCCACAGCTTGAGTCCTGTGTCCAGTTCTGGGCCCCTCAGCTCAGGAAGGAGATTGAGGTGCTGGAGCAGGTCCAGAGAAGAGCAAGGAGGCTGGGAAGGGATCCAGCACAAGTCCTGTGAGGAAGGGCTGAGGGAGCTGGGGGTGTTGAGGCTGGAGAAGAGGAGGCTCAGGGGAGACCTCATCACTCTCTACAACTCCCTGAAAGGAGGTTGGAGCCAGGGGGGGGTTGGGCTCTGCTTCATCAGTCAGACAAGAGGCCATGGGCTTCAGCTCTGCCAGGGGAGGTTTAGGTTGGACATTAGAAAGAATTTCTTTCTGGAGAGGGTGATCAGCCATTGGAATGGGCTGCCCAGGGAAGGGGTGGATTCTCCATCCCTGGAGATATTTCAAAAGAGCCTGGATGTGGCACTTAGTGCCATGGGCTGGGAACCATGGTGGTAGTGGATCAAGGGTTGGACTTGATGATCTCAGAGGTCCTTTCCAGCCTGAATTATTCTGTAATTCTGTGAACCTCCTGCACCTCCAGGAGCTGCCACCAGCACAGGCCAGCAGACAGAGCTTTGCCCAGCAGCAATGGCCAAGCAGGATGCTGGGGTCTCCTGTGGGAGAAGGGATGGCTGCCTGTGCCTCCACAGCACTTGGGGATGGTGAGGCCCCACCAAATGCTATCTGGAGGTTCCCAGCCAGGGACTGGAGCTGCTCAAAGCAACTTGGATTACATAAAGATGACGTTGTTGGCAACCAAGTG
This sequence comes from Heliangelus exortis, assembly GCF_036169615.1. NCBI lineage: Eukaryota > Metazoa > Chordata > Aves > Apodiformes > Trochilidae > Heliangelus > Heliangelus exortis. The sequence goes on along the minus strand of NC_092442.1, from coordinate 1,503,892 downwards.
AAAGCCAGCCCACTCTGCTGTACCCGAATTCAGATTATCTAGCACAGCAACGGAGCAGCTGTTTTCTGCAAGATTTACTGTGGCCCTTTCAAGCTGCAGGATAAGGCAGAAATAGAGAGGGAAGAGGTGGCTGTGAGAAAAAGCAATGCTTTGCAGGCAAGAGCTGAGTGCCTGGCAGCACATTGTGGGAGGAAGCAGCCCGAGAGATTTATGGCTGACTTGGAAACAAGGACTGAAAGCTCTGCGAGTTCAAAGCTGAAAAGTTGGGGCTGTAATCTGGCACGGAGGAGAGGTCTGCATCTGGCACTCTGGAAATCAATTGCCCCTGCTGTTCCCCATGGCATGGGTATTAAGATCTGATACAACTTCAGCTTTGCTGGCTTTAGCTTCTTTGGAGAGAGGGGACATAACCAGAAGGAAACCTGTGACGAGGAGGAAGGAAAAGAGGGCAATGAGAAACTGGATGAGAATTATGAATGAGCAAAATGTAATGAGAGCCACTGAATGCAAGGAGGTGCCCATTGAGGCTGATATTTGTCTTCACCAGGGCAGCTGGGAAGGGCACTGAACCTCAAACAGCCGTGCTGAACAAAGGCTTTCTTATAAAGGTCTCATTCAAGAGGCTGACTGGTAGGAAATCTGCTCTGCCACGGGCGAGCCGAGAATTCCTGGAGCCTGCTGGAGGCAGGAGGAGATGGAAGGCTCTGGGGTTTACCAGATATGCTACAGCAGATCCATTATCATTCTTAAAAGAAACAAGCAGCAAAGAGATACAGTTGCTAAGTGTGAGGATGTTTTTTTTCAAATAAACAATGGTATTGAACACAATATGCAAAGCAGATAGGTTTTGGCAACACGGGGCACTGGGGAGGTGACTTGTAGAAAAAAATCACAACATTTCTTTCACTGAGGGATAATTAACTGCAGCATATGGATGGGTCTATTCATCTCGAGACTGCAGTCTTAATTTTTACATAATTACCATTTTTAAGTCTGTAAGCATATTCTTTTAACATCCATGTTGCAATATGCTATTCAACATTTTCCAGTCTGAAAGCAGGGCCCATCTATTGTACCTCTGAAGCAGCACCTTGTTCTCTTAGAAAACAAGGAAAACAAAAATCCCACCATTTTAAGGGTATTTCAAGGTGTGACAAAAAGAATAGAGTGCCCATGCCTTCCTCCCCAGCTTTTGCCACCCCCCACATCTAGAAATAAGCCACAGACACATTTGAGAAAACAGACCTATGCTAAAATAACCCCTGGTGTACTACAGAGTAATCTTCATTCTTCTGTAAATAAATACTAAAATCACTTCAACTTGAGAATATTCTACTTGGAAGCATTATTCACTTTATTCCCCAGAGCTGCTTCTAACCAGAGGACAGCTTTCCATTTAAACAACCCCTGAGCTGTAAAAGTTCACAAAATCCTGTTCCCCCAGACCCAAACTGAGTTACCTCGCTCGGATCCCTTGCAACCACCACAAGACTGAACGAAAGCATCCCAGGGTAGCTCAGCATGGTGATACCTCCTGAGACAACCCTGAAAGCCAGAACATGAAGTGGGGGAGAAACAAAGCACTCACAGGGATGGCTCCTGCCTGCACACTCAGCTCCTTCCAGCAGCCCAAGCGATGCCCGGTGCAGCACAACCTCCCCTTGACTCTCCCGTCCGTGCTCAGGCTGTTCCCCAGCTCTCCTGTTGCATGGTTCAAGTCACAGCCCACGTTCAGCTGCTTTATAACTCCAGCACAAAGCTAACTCCTGGAGGATCCTTTCTTTCCAAAGAAACAGGGGCAAAGCTCAGAGCCTGGGGATGAGCTCAGCCCCTGCCCGCAACGCGCGCAGTTGTCGGCGGTTTTCTCCGGAGGCACGAGGGTAGTTTGGGGGCTGCTGTTGCAGAAGTGAAGACAGCTGCTCCCAGGGAGCTGATCCGATGACAAAAAAAGAAAGAAAGAAAAGGAGGCAGCCACAGGTCTTTAATGAGAGATTTATAAACCGTTTCCCAGGCAAAGCCCTGGCACCAGCACAGAGAGAGGAGCGATCTCGGGACGCTCGAGTACCAAACCCTGTAAAGAGTGGCCAAGCAAAGTGTGGGTGCTTTCCCTCCACCAGCAAAGCAATTGGGCAGCAGGGTTTTGACACTTCACAGCCTTTTTGAGTGTAGGACTTTTGATTCCCACATAAAAGGCACTGGGATGGAGGCTGGTGCCATTCCTATCAGGGCCAGCAGTAACTAAAGGGATGAGCAGCCAAGCACTACCCTGCTCAAGCAGGTGCCCGTGGACTTACTGACTCAGAAATGATGGAATTAGCTCATTATCAACAAAATGTAGAAGATTCCAAACCACAGCCTGGCTTGGTCCATCAAGAGATGATCATTACTTTATGATTAGACTGGAGGCAGACCAGGGCTATCAGCAGCTCCAAGAGGAACAGAAGCTGCAGTGTGTGCATAACTCAGGAAAGGGACTTGTGGGACAAAATCTGAGCAGCCATGCACAAGCAGAGTGGCTGTACCTCTGACAATCCAGGGAAAAAGAAAGCTAAATGACCAAGAGAGAGCCCTAGTTCTACTCTGGCATAGATTGCCTCCAGGCATATTACTTTAGGTATATATCAAGCATTCCATCCCTCTCTTACACCACTCAGATGATGTGTTACCCCATTCAAGTCAGATCAGCTCCCCTGGGGCTCAGCATTTTGCCTGCCATGGGAGCTGCTGGGCCATGCTGCTCACACCTCTGCTCCTGCTGCACTCTCAGCTGGGAATCAGCAGCATTTTGGAGGCCCAGGTGCCCCCAGCTCAAGCTTTAAGCATCCTGTAACTCCAACTGGATTTGCACAGCTGGAAGCTGCAGGCTCAGTGCTCTCCTGGCACCTGGGAGCCCTGCCCCAAGTGAGGGCCAAACGTGCAGCAGTGGACCCTATCAGCCACATCCTTTCTCTTCTTATCTATTGACTGATAACTTCTCATTTCTACCTACTGAACCTCAGAACCACTTCCTAGGTACAAGCACGAGATTTTTTCCATGAGTTTCTGATATTGCTTTGCTCTGTTTCCCTCTGGCAGGATTTGGGTTGATCTTCACAGTGCTGACCCTTTGCAAGAGCTGCAGCCATTAAAGGTATTTTTTTCATGCCCTGTCTGCAGGCAGTCTGGAGGCAAAAAGTACAAAAATTTAACACCTGACACGAAATAGCAAAGCAGGATGCTTGGTTAGCTCCTTACCACCATGCTGAGGGGGTTGTTTTCTGTCTAACCAGCTCTCCTGGAAGGCAGCAGAGATTGAAGCCACTGGTGACTGAAGCACTAGGATGGCACCATGCTTTCTGTCTTGTATGCAGGGTTTTTTTCACCTTCTCAGTAGAATCCTACAGTGATACCATCCCTCTGAATCCCCCATCCAACTGGTCTGAAAGAGGGATGCTTTAGGAGCCACCTGCAGCATCCCCAGGAACCCAGGGGAACCAGAGGAAAGGTAAAGACCAACAACACCTCTTCATCACCACACAAACCTGTGCCCAGGGCTGTGCTGAAACACAGCTTTGCTTCATTACTCTATCAGGCATTTATTTTTCCAGCCATACATCCCTGCACAGATCCTGCAGACCACACATCTCCCACAAAGGTCACACAATGGACTCATTGTACACAAATCAACTTTATGCAGAATGCACAGTTTGTTGAGCTCTTTTGGTTTTTGCCTAATCTAATAAAAAGGTATTTGAGAGCAGATTAACACTGAGTCATCTACTTTATCCCAAAAATCTGGCTTAAACAGCTAAGTATCCAATTCAAAAGACAATGAGCTGTACATGAACAGGCACTATTTGCAAGAAAAGCCAAATCACCTTTTTGCATGCCTGATCCTTTTCTTTGAGAAAAAAGAATCATGATCCAGATCTGACCCTAAAAAATATCTGATCCATGACATGAACATAGAAACCCACAGCAGGTATCTCAAACCCAACAGCTCAAAGTCTCAGTGATCACCAGAATTAATGCTTTATACTCTTCCAGAGGTGCTGGAGGGCAAAGTAAGAAGCAGTGTGGGGGGAAAAAAATTCTCCTAGTCCCAGTTTAGCATCCTGGTTTGAAAGACTCAGATGTGAACTGTCCCTCTCTCTTAAGCTGCTTCTTCAGAACTTCATCAGATGATCAGTTTTTTGCTTTTGTCCTCAGAACAGACCTGGCCAGGGCAGCAGCCAGTCAGGAGGATGAAGTCTTCCAACCCATCTTTGGAATCAGAATTTTCTCAACATCATCCCACTTTTATCTGAATTTTTTTGTTCAAGGTCTGCATTCTAACTTCTAGCAGTTTCTTTTTTGTTTTGGTTTGGGTTTTTTTGACAAAATACTTCCAAATAAAATATTCTCCAATATGCAACTGTGTGAAATGAATTATACAGCAATACAGAAGGCTGCTGTCATCTTCAGGGAATGCAAATTCTAAACAACTGTACATTTTTCTGTGTGAAATACTACAAACCCAGCCTAAGAACAGAGCTGAGACAATGTGGTACCCATGGCCAAATTACAAATGCACTGCAGTTTACAGAGTTTTAGTCAATGAAAAGGACTCTGGGAAGCAGCATCAGAGGCTGCTCCTGGTGCCAGGATAACTGTTCTGCTTCCACCTCTGACTCACAGGATGACATAGGGCAAGTCTTGAGCTCTCTAAGTCATCTTGGATGTGCAATATGGAAAATCCTGTCCTATCTCAGAGTCCGAGGCTTCACAGCGTGAGCTGAAGCCTAAATTGAGAGGTTTTGTGTGTGCAAAGCAGGCTTATAATTACAGAAAGTGAGAATAACTGACAGCCTGTGCTTGGTTGGAATTCATACATAAAACAGCTTGGGAATACTCCTGGAGCAGCATTTAGCTTCTGCCCTGAAAATTACAGCATTTGCAGTGCCCTAACTCATCCAATTCCTGAATTCTTGGTGTGGGTTTGTTTTTTTTTTTGGGGGGGGTTGTTTTTTAAGAGGTACTCATGGCCAAGTTCATCACCGCCTTCTGCACCCATTTAAAATCCCCAGGCACAAATATTACCCTTCTCACAAAGAATTCTGCAAAGAAGCTGCTATGAGCAAGGCACTCTGTGCCCTCTGAGCCATCCAGCCACCCAACACAGCACACAGGGGACACATCTACTGTGCTTGGAAAACAGGATTGCCAGAACAGCCACACCTGGTGGTAGAGAGACCATCAACTGTACTCTGAATGGAGGCACTTAAGTCCCAGACAGCCCAGTTTTGACAGATCTTATTGGTTTTTAGTGAGTATTGTGATATGTGGAGTTTTCTTAGACCTCACTACTGCATAGATTTATTTCTGTTAAGGGGAAGTTGTTTTCTAGCACGCTTATTAAAAATGTAAGTAAATACCCTACTGAACCCAAAACAGAAAACTGTCTACACTGAATTCATTTTTCCAAGGCTTTTGTGAAAACCAATTCACCCATTTAACTGCTTGCCAGGAGGATGCTCACATGTAGGATGAGTGTGTGATGGTTAAATCCAATCCATAGCCAATAAGATGTAGCAGCAGCCCCATGCCACCATAATCCTATGGCTCCTCATCCCAAATCCACCTATGCTGGAGTGAATCTTTCCTTGGATTTCAATAAACACTGGCTCAGGCCTCTAAAGATTAATCTGCTCCTGCAGGATCAGTTCAGTTGTTTGAGGCAGCCCATGCAGGAGCAGATTCTGACCCTTACTCTGGTGGGTACAAGGGTACCAATGCTACTGCAGACCTGCACCAGCCCTGAGGAACAGGATTTGGTTCATTCTATTCAAACCACCACAAGCTGAACATCTGTGGGAAGCAGATTTTTCTTTCCCTGCTTCTGACAGAGAGAGCAGGAGGGGGTCTGACCTCCATCCATCCACCTTCAGTGGCTGCTCCTGTCTCCTGCTACAAGGAGAGTGCTGAATGCCAAGGATTAACTGTATCAAATCCTTCTAAGAGCATCTAATTATTAAGACAATTAAAATCAGGCTCCTAGTTTTCTCTAGATGGCACCTGGAAAGCTGATTAAATCAAGATTAATTCAATGCCCTTTTATATTGCTTGCAATGCAGCAAACCTCTTCTCCTTGGGGAAGGGATGCTGCCAAAGGTCCACGAGGGCAACCACCACCTCCAAAAACCTCCTAGAAAACACAAAACCTATTTCAGCCAGCAGGATGGCAGACAGAGGGGCTCATGAAAGGGATGTGTGAGCTGAATACAAGCCCTACACACACACACACAGAGTCAAACTGTTGGGCCCCAACTGTGCCAGAAAACATTTGGCTTCTGGATTTGCAGTGGGGATTAGAAGCAAATATGCAGGGTCTCAGGACTGAGTGGATTTGGAGGGTGATGTGGGCACTTCAGTCACCCCAGAGGAATGATGCAAGAGGATGCTCAGGCTCCAGTGATCACTCAAAGCTACTCAGGTGGTTGGTTCCCCTCCCAACCTCACCTCTCCCTATGAGCCTTCTCCATCAATCCCAGGCCAGCAGCTCTCACTTGCAGTTTTTCCTGTGCCAAGCCCTTGAAAACACCTCCCTGTTTTCTTTCAGATATCTGATAACTTCTTGAACAGGTAACTCCCTGTGTGCATGTGGATACTGTGCCTCTAATGGACAGATAATACTGTGGTATTCCCAGGCATCTGATCTTAAAACTTTGCACCTCAGGCTCCCAATTCCCCAGGGAGCTGTGGATCCTGTGTACACGGACCTGTTAAAGGGAGATATAATCAAACTTCACGGACACCACTGCTGCATTTCCAGCCCCAATCACAGATCTGACCCTGCTCAGGCTTCCAGCATGGATTTAATTGAGGACACTGCTCAGAGGGGAGCTGACAACACCTCCAGCAGGCTTGGAACAAACCAGCAGAAACCCAAATGTTTACTAGAAATAATAACAGCCTCTGGCCCCAAGATGTGGGGGCTTTTCACTCAATTCACCACTCACAACACCCCAAGTTAATATTAATCAAGAGCCACAAAGCCTTTGAATAGACAAGAATTAGCTCCCTACGTCTGTGACAGTCAATCAGCTGCTGCAGACACTGCAATCCCATTTCTTTTGTTTCAGACAAAACAGTAGTTCAGTGCCTTTCATATTTATTTGGGAACAAGAATTAATAGATGGATATAAAACCAGACAGCCTCAGCACTTTCTTGCATTTTTACAAACCAAACTGTGTTGAGACACTGCCAAACCATCAACGATTACCTGAAAATAACCTGCCCAAGCTCTCCTTCCCAAGGCATGAATTTCTCACCAAGGACACCTTCCCTCCCTCTGTTTTACTGCAAAATAACCCTAGAGGCAACAGAAATGACTTCTTGTTACTACACATCTAGCCAGTTAATTCCAACAAAAAAAAAATTAAAAAATGAGAGGCTTGAGGGGCAAACACCTGATTTTCAAGTTAATTTATCAAGACATTGCTGATAACTAAAAAGGAATGAAGATTTCCCACTGAGGAAAGGAAGAGCAAGGAATAACCCTACAGAGTTTAAGGTGGAGATGAGATTTAGACTCCTCCAGCAGAATTCAGCCAGGTACAGCTCCTTAATTAAGGAGCCTGGATGTGTGCAAAGTTCACTTGGTATCCATACAGAACTGTTGCTGAAAGCAGAAGCAGCCCTCAGAAGAGAGCAGCATTTCTAGAAAACAAAGTTAACTCCCTCCTCGCCCCAAAAACCAGATTCAACCTGATAAAAAGATTATGCCACACAATTTCCCAAGGAAACTTCTTCAGTTGAGAAAAAAGAATTGGGATGTAAGCCATAAGAGCCCAGTCCCTCTGTTGGACTCTTCTTATTCCCTGATGTGATGGATCAGATTCAGGAGCTTTGATCCCACATCCCACCTAAGGCAAACTCAGTGACTGCACCCAGCAAGCTCATCCAGGAGTTTCCAAGGCTGGAGCTCATTCCCCTTGGCCCAGCAGTAACCATTCCCTGGGATGTCACCAGCCTCAGATGACCAGCAACCCAAAACCAAGCTACTAACTACCCAACAACCAGCACAGCCCAGGCTCCTCAAACCCTCCCTACAGAATACTTAGTTTAATCACCTCCTGATCTTAAAGGTCTTTTCCAACCAAAAAAATTCTGTGATTCCATATTCTGTATTCTTCTAGGGCTCTTTCCTGGCTCTGTGAGCACTCAGTCTGCTTTGCTTTTAGTTTTAGAGAACAAAAGCATCACAGAGCATTTGCAAAGGCAGCCATTATCCCAGCAAATATTAATAATAGTCCTGTGCATTTATTTTTATGAAAATGTACCTTCCAGGTTACCTTACACTTAGAGGTAAATAAGGCATTCACAGGCTCCTGACAATGCAGGATGGTTTAGTTATCACAGTGAAGTTTTTGGCAATAAAGCCAGGCACCTGCTGAAAAAGTTTTGACTCTCACAGCCCTGCCTAAACACGACTTTCAGGGCACAGAAACTTGCACCTGCCTGTGCAAAAAGACAGGATCCATCTGTAAAATTCCACATCCAGGCTGGATGTGTTTATATCTCATAGAAAATAACAGGTTTGGGCCTTTTTTGCTCCAGGACTGAAGTCCCAGCTCCATCAGCAAACATTAATAGCCCTTTTTTCCTTGCACTTTTGCCAGAATTCCCTAATTGAAGAATAGATTTAAGACCCATAAAAAGTACCATACGTGAAGGCCAGAGGCAGCTGACAGCAAAATTCAGTATGAAAGGCAAGAATTTCTTCTCTAACCAATTTACTCCAAGGCTGCTGTGGGCAGACAAAGAATTCTGCAATGTGACCACTTCCCTTCCCAGTGTTCACCTGTTCCACCAGCTGGGAGGGCTCTGTGGACCCATTCATCACAGCTCCCATTCTCCTTCCATCTTGTAAAGCCAAGAAAAAGCAGACTTTTTCAGGAGGAGGGTGGAAAAGAAACCAAGACACACGAGCTTTGTAAGGAACAAGAAATCCAAACATGATATTGAGCCCCTGACCCACACTTTTTGGGCAGAAACCTCCCTTGCACGTGGGGTTGAGAGAGCAACTATTTTGCTTCAAGCATGGGAAATAAGCCAAGGCATTTGGGGGAAACCCTCTCCTGAGACAGCTAGAGATGGATTTTCAGTCTGGTTTTAAGGATAATATTTAGCACAAAGCAGCAAAACTGATTTTTTTCCATTGTTCCAGCTTTATGGCAGAGAAGGGAGGGGGACAGTCAGCAGAGACATCACTCACCAAAGCTCATGTTTTCCAAGAATCCACCAGGTTCCAGTTCCCCACTGACTTCCAGGGGAAATGGACACTTAATCTCTCCTTCACAGAAAACAAAAGCCTTCACCTAACCCAAAATACCACCACAAAGAGCCCTAATAACTCATGGGACTTTTCAGAGTGCCAGCTCAGGTTGGAGATGCCCTAAGTCTCCACCCCAGGAAAGTTTAAAAGAGGAAACTCCACAATCTGATAAGAAACAGACTGAATAATTTTTCATAACAAATAACTTGAATATACTGAGCACTGTGAGCACAGCACATCTGATCTCTACAGAACCTAAAGCCATTAACTGTGAAATTATATTTACATCCATGTGCAGCACCTTCATGTCTCCATCAACCCTTTATTCTGTTATCCAAGATGTGAACTGCCAAGAGTAGATGGAAATGTTGAACAGGGTACAGCTCCACTGCCCAGGAAAGCAAGAGATGAGAGATGGATGAGACTCTTTCCTTTCTACAAAGGAATATGAACAGAGTGCTAGGGAAGAGAGAGAAAAAAAAAAAATATTAAATAAAATCAAAGCATCTTTGTGTATTCCAGACTAAGGATAAAGGAAAATAGATCTACTTGCACTTTTGCAGACAAGACTGATCAGTTTCTAGGAAGGTAAGAGGAAGGAAGGAAGTGAGGAGCTTTCCAAAATTCATTTGGAATACCTCTCTGACAACTCTCAGGCACAACTAGATAACAAACAACTTTTTTCAGCACCCAGTCTGGACAATATAACCCAGATGCAGGGTCTTTTGGAGCCAGGCCCAGGCTACCAGAGCCAAAAGACAGCTCAAAGCCAAGAGATATACATTGATACAGTTGAAATCTGAGCTTTACTATATCTATAGTATTCTCCTGCAACTATATTTCAAGTTCTTGAGAATTCTGCCTTCCCCCCAAGGCAGCAAAGTCCAAGAGAGCAAATGTTTCAGCTCTGTATTCTGTAATCCAAACCACTCTGGTTTGATTTCATCAGGCTGGAGTCAGGTGTTCCACCAAATGCCTCAGAAAATGGAGAAGTCCCTTTGCCCTTTCTGGCAAGTGGCAGATAAGTAGGAAGGCAACACATGAATTGAGAGAAATCCAGTTCCCCCTAGAGTCAGTAAAACCCTGAGAGTCTCCCAGAACTCTCTCAAAGCACAGAACTCAGCCAAAAATTCAAACCCAGCCCAGAGCAGAGCTTCATGCTCCTTCATGCACCTTTTTTAGGGCTTGGTACCTTCAAAAGGAGCCTTGCACCCCAGCAGACACCTGAGGCCACTTGGCTGGACAGTGACAGAAGAGAGAAAAAAAGCAGAAAAAGTCCTTGGCAATATTCACATTAAACACACACACACACACACACACACACACACACACACACACAAAAATCATTTTCAGCCCCTCAGTCTCTGCCATTGTCCCTCCATCCATTAGAAGGGCCCCAACACTCACCTGGGGCAAGCACTGGGTGAACACCACCAGCTCTGACCAGGCTGGGCACACAGACACCTCCTGAGAGCTGGGTTATTATTAACACTGCCACTCACAGCAGTGATGCACTCAGAGGCCAGAGGATGAGGGATGCAGGGCAGCAAGAGAAAAAGGGAGAATAAGGCAAAGCTCCATCATCCCCTAATGTCCCAGACTGGATTAATCCCCAGAAAGATAAGGAAATCCATCCTCTGGGGGCATCTGCCACCAGGTCCTTTGGCTGCAGGTATCCCCAGAGCTTACACCAGTGCCTGATGTGCTGAGGATGTGCCTGGTCTGGACACATGGCTCTCAAAGGGAAACTGCTTTGGCAGAGAAAAAGAATGCTTTCTCTTGGAACTTTTCCTCACCAAGGCTGGATCCCGTGGCTACCTGTGGGGGGTTAGGTCCCCCAGCCAGCACACGTGCTGCTGCTCTCCAAGAGAGGCACCCAGGCAGCTTGACAGGATTTTGGGATGTGCACTTTGCTCACCACTTGGGATTATCATGGGAAAGGAATGGAGCAGGGGACAGCTGAAGGCTGGTTGGGCATTTAAAGAGATCTGCAGGAGGAAGGACAAGCACAGACACAGCACAAGCTCTTGCACAGGGGACAGGGAGATGATGATGCCAGGGATGACATCAAAGATGATGCTACAAGCCCTGTGACAGCCATCCCCTGATGCTGGATAAACAGCCCCAGTAGGCTCTGTTCTCACCTTACAGCTAGGAACAGCTCTGGCAGCCCCACAGCTCCTGGGAAGCCTCCTGCACCATCCTGAGGGGCAGAGAAGCTGCAGCACCAAGGCTGCACAGGACCAACCATTCCCAGACTGCTCCCCTTCTCCACACCCCACCCTGCCCAACCCCTCCCTTTTTTTTTTTTCCAGGTTTAAAAATAATTTCAGAACTTGTCAGGCAAAGATCAAACCCTGCTGGGTGCAGGTTCTGCCTGTGCTCAGCTTGGCTTTGCTGCACATGTGTCACAAGGCAGGATGGCTGCAGCTGAACAAGGCACAAAGAAGCTCCAGCAAACAAGCCCTGCATTCAGGAAGGCTCCATCAGCCCTGGCCAGGGCTGCTGACAGATCCTTTCATGCTGCAGAACACTGGGGTTGCTGAGATGCCTCTGTGCAAAGCCTCTGAGGGCAAGACAGAACCAGGATCTTTCCCTCATTTTGTTGTTTTTGGTTTTTTTTAAGTGATAGAAATCAACTGAAAATTATTCTGTGCCACACTGCAATTATAAATCCAGCATGAAGAACCTTGAGAGATTCTCAGCTGGGAGCTAAACAGTCACTTCAGTGGAGTCCTTCAAGTTAATTTGTCAACCACAGGCAGACACCAGGAGAAACAAGGGGGAAATATAGAAAATGGGTCTGGGGAATAACTTCCAAACTCTCAACCTCCTCCTAAAAATTTTCCCTTGTCAATTTGTGCTTCCCTCCAGCCAACAGCTATAAGGAGGCTTTTAGTATCTTTGATTTGGGTATTGAATTAAGAAATTACTTTAATATTAAAAAAAACACTCAAATGCAGAAAGAAGGGTTCAATCCAAAGTTTCTTCTCTATACTCAGGGCTGAGTGCTCAGCTGGGGAGAAGCAGTGCCACTCCACTCCCTACAAAGCTGCAATGCACTGAAAGATCTGGAACTTGGCCCATGAGCTCATGCAGTGACTGGTCCCTCAAACAAGAGTTTGCAGATGTGCAAGAAAGCAAATTAAATCTGTGGCTTTTACCACAGTGCTCAAGGAAACAATTCAGATGGTAAGAGAGATGACATATACATTACCAGTAACTGAAAAAAAACCTCAGCTTATTAAATCTGTGAGAAAAGCAGAGCCCTGATATGTAACAATAGAGCAGAGCAGCAGCAAGGGGGGGGTTTGTGTGGCATCCCAGTGCCTGAGCCACCTTCCTCCAGCAGGATATTCCTGGGAGAAGGGCACATGGCCCAGCACAACAGAAACTTCACAGAGAGGGGGTTTTCTGTTTGTTTAACCAACCAACACTTCTGCATTACTCTCCCAAGACAGCAGTCTGGTGACCCTCATTTTTCCAGTATCATCATCACAGACTAATTTGTCACAGCATGCTAAGGCAAATTTTGGCCAATGTTATCCCCTGTATTTCTCACAGGTACAAGACTTTTTTGCTTCTGCCAGAAGGCTCTGTATTTTGGGGACTGAAATGTACAGCAAAGTAACCAGGCACATGGGCATCAGCCTGAATAATTATGAGTTATTACATGCAAAATTTTACACGCCGAATATTTACTAAAATTTATAAATAAAAAATGTATAAATAAAAAACCCAGCAGTCAGAAGGCCCAGAAAAAAATTCCTAAGCAAAACACACCACAAACTCTTTTGAAGTGTTAATTATAGTGCATAATAGAAGCCTGTATAGCTTATGCATACACTGGATAGAGATCAAGGGAGAGTAAATCCTGTGTATGTGTGTCTAGGTAAAGCAGTATTCACATCTCAGGGCTTCAAATTAATCTGTTCAAACAAAGGCACTAATTTGAGGCAATCAGCACAGGACAAATCATCCTAAGTGCCAGGTTCTTACTCCTGCATTATCAGAGATCAGAAGCAATGGCTACAGGACACTGTTTAAGAAGGTCATGGGTGAGATTCCCATCCAATTCTTACCAGCTCTTCAAAAGTTAAGCCCCTGTAGAGTTACACAGAAACAAACAAGGCAGGAGGTGGCACATCTCACTGTCAGCCCTAAATGCCAGGGGACCTTTGTGCCTCCCACATCCTGCCTGGTTTCATCATTACCTGGGAGAAGGAGACTATTTACTCACCAGGTTACACTTGTTTTGATCCCTGCTCACAACCAATCTGCAGAGAGATGGGGAATTTCCCATCCTACTGAACACTGACACCACAAGGCAGTTGTCTTTAAGGCAAGTGACAACCTGAATCCAGCCCTTACCTTCTTTTGAGCTGGTGGTGACAGCAGCTGCAGTGGTCCCTGATGTTCTTCCCACGGGGCTGGAATGCTTCCCAGCCCTGCCTGGGATTTTAAGTCCACTTGGCTTCAACATGTTTGCTGTCTCCTGTGTCTCAGTATGGCCTCCAAGAGCTGTCCTGGTATCACCATTCAAGCTTCTCCATGGTGAATCTCTTCTTCCATCCTTACAGAGCTGGGGGAGAAGAGCACAAACATCAGACAGAGAATGGGTGGCAGGGAACCAAACAGGCTTCAAGAAAGCAGTGCCCAGAGCTCCTTCCCCATACCAGGGTAAAAATCTTTCATTTCTTTTCCTGTAAAACAAAGGTGATCATTGCCTCCATCTCACATCTTAATGCTCCATCCTTAACGCTGGAGCCCTGGGCCAAAGCTGAAGCATCATAGAATCACCAAACAAGGATTTCAATTCAGTTTGAAATTCAGTTTCAATTCAGTGACTAAAATTGTTGACAGCTCTTAAATTCTGAAGTCTCAGCTCCCCTGCCAGCCAAACCCCAATTCTGCTGCTCTGAGCACTGGCAAAGCCCTTACCAAATGCACACATGCTCAGCACCAGAGCTTTGGTGTGTGGTCCCCATCCTCACCAGATTTCAGGGCAGCCTCTCCAAACTCACAAGAGTCCAAGCTGCAGCTTTTCCAGCTCCCTTCACCAAGAACAAATCCAAAACCTTGTCCAGAAAAAGGATCTGACCCCATGGATTTGCAGACACTCCATAGTGAAGTCACCTAGGTCTTCCCTATGCCGTTCCCTTTCCCAAATGGAAGAAAACCTCCCAGCTCCTTGCAAGCACGTTGCATGAGCCAAGACACAACTCCTCTAAGTTTTATGGGAAGAAAAACTAAGGAAATGACTAAGTTGCTTTAAAAAAAAATGCAAAAACATTCCTCATGGATCAAGAAAAACAATCAAAACGTTGGGACCATCAGGCAAAGGAAGCCAAGGCTGACTGAGTAGGGGGGATGCAGAGGGAAGAAGGTGGCAGAAGAGAGAGCCAGGGACAAGACCAAGAGAACAGCAAAGGAATTGCAAGGAGAAGCAAAGCAAGGGGACACCCAGAGCTGCTTTAGGGGCTAAGGAAGGAGAATGAACCCAGCAAAGATTTACAGATGCTGCCAGGGGGTAATTGCAAGAGCAGGGCCAGGAAGTGATTAAAGCATGAGTAAGGGTTTCAAGACATGCTGGGTCAGGGAGAGGGGAGGGCTGGCAGGGCTCCAGGGAAAGCTGCAGGCAGACACAGAGGAGGAAAAAAAAAAAAACAAAACACAAGGAGAATTCCAAAACTGTATTCCTGAGGACTCGGAAATATCCAAGACACAAGAGTGGTTCAGCAACTGGAGTCAGACATCCCACCCCCAGCTCAGAGAGACAATGAAAGATGGGATGAGGAGGCACCTGCGAATGGAGCCTGGGTGAAAAGCCAAGGGTTCAAGCTCCAACTCTTCCTCACCCTTTCCACAAAGGATGCTCAAAGCTTGGGGTGGCTTCAGGCACCTGCAGACAGCACCAGCTGGGGAGTATTTCAGTTACATGAAAGTCAGAGCTGCTTATGGAAATCAGGGTGCTTGGATCACAGCACCAGCAGCAGAAACAACAGCAAAGTGCAAGTTCTTCCTTAACAAGAAAAGAACCTCCTTGAGACAGAGCCAGCAAGGAGCAGGTGCTGTCTGAGCTGGACAGGAGGCTGCAGCTCTGTTTAGCATAAAATTAGGAGACAAGTACCAGAGCCAGGAGGCAAATAGCACCCACCAGCTTGCTCCTTCTATCTACCAACCCTCAGCCAGTGCTCTCCCACCCACTCCATCTCATGGAACACATTTTGCCCAGGGCTAGCTTTGATTTTACAGAGCAACTCAACTTCTAGCACTTCTGCTGACAGGTGATGTGCTCTCCCCCAAGAGATCTCACCCCACCTCCATCACCTCCAACCTGAAGGTTTGCTCTCTCCACAAGATGCATTTGACTCTTTGCCTCTCATTGTCTGGTCCTGCCTCTTGGTTACAAGGTTTGATGCTGTACTTGTGGATTAAGCAAGCTGGGAGTGCTTGATAAAACAGGCTGGCTTGTGTGTAACAACCAGGAATGTGGATGGGGGAAGGCTAAAAAGACACAGGGGAAGGATAAAACAGCAGTGGAGAAGAGATTCAGCAGGAAAGGGCTCAAGAAAAATAAAAATTTTGCAGTTTTTCAGGCCTCTGCTAGAGAGGCTCTCTGGATCCCTAACTTTGCAGCCAGATCCATATAAACTTTAGAAAGTGGGTTTAGTCTGTTCCTCTTTTTTGCTGCTGCTCATCTATGAAGAGACAGGGAACTTTGGTTCATTCTACCTCCACTACTCACCCCTGAAGAGCACAATATCTGGTGACTTGTGTACCCAGCTGATCTTCTGCTTCTTCTCAGAATAACTGGATTTTATTTTTATGCAGGGGGAGATGAATAAAGAGGAAGCACATTCCCACTGTGGAAAGACCCCTGCCAGAAACCTTTATGCAAACACATTTGCTTTCAACTAACCCCAAAAAACCAATGAACTCCATGGGCTGCTAATGAAGCTGTCCTCTGAACAGACAGCTTCTTTTATCCAGAAATCCAGTCACCACCTCCAGCTCATGGCCTCAGTCCATGGGAAGCACTTTAAATTCAAAAGACTCTGAAGTGCCACCCTGGACCTCCTGGACCTGACCTTCATTCTCATCTCCAAGAGCTGCAGAATGGCCAAAGCCAGGAATCAGGGATGATTGTCTTACTGGAGACCTGCAAACCTTGTCAGACAGAGGAATGAGGATGAACTTGAAAGAATTTTTCTCTAAATACAGTTGGTTAGAAATACATAGATAAAAATAAATGTCCGAGGTATTTTTAAACACATTAAAACCTACTGCTAGGAACAGATACCTCTCTGTTACTAGTTTATCCCCCACTTCAACAGTAAAACATACAAATAGAATTTCAGGAAGCTCTGAAGGCCAAGCATGGACCTCTTCTGCAGTCATCTTTATCACCCAGAGCAGTCTGCCCCAAGCCAGGTCCCACGTTATTGCCCAACCAAGTGATGGAGTTTTTGCACTGCAGAAATATCCTCAGCCTGGGACAGAAGCCAACACCTCCACAGGGCACTGCCCTGCTCCATTAGAGATAACAACTTCTCCTGAGCTCCTCTATCATACCCTCAGCACCCCAACAGAACCTGTCTGAAAAATCTGTTCCCAGAAGCAGGCACGGAACAGGCAAATATGATGCTATGTGACACCAGGAAGAGGAACCACTTCTCTTTCCTACTCACTATTTTACTTGCACAAGCTGCGAGCTTTGCCTTCTTCAGGGAAATGAGGCTTTTCTCAGATACACTGTAATAAAAATAAAAAAAATAAAAAAAAAAGGAAGAAGAAAAAAAATCCTCTGCCTCTGTGGATACTGCTGGACCAGCAGTTGTTTATTTTGTTTTCATTCCTTTTCCAAAACGAGACATATTACAAGGATTTTCTAGATCTCAGCTAGATTCTTCCTGCAATCTCTTCACACTGGGATGAATGGTTCTGTCTGTTCCCACAACCAAGGAAAGCATCCCAGGAATGCACAAAATGAAAGCCTGCTTCAAATGACCAAAACATTCTGTTCTCCAGCTTTCCACTAGAAATGAGGACAGCTGGATCTGAGTCACCTGGGCTCAGATTCAAAAAGAGGAACAGCTCTCAACAAAGTACAGATGTACCTCCAAAAAAAAAAAAATAAAATCTGAGACCTGGAGCAATAAATCTGGATATGCAAGTATCCACAGTGCTGGCCAGGGATCAGAACAGCAAACATGGCAAAGAGAAAAACAACTGGAGGTGTTTAGTTATTCCCCAAATTAGTTATTAGTTATTATTAGTTATAAAATAGTTATTCCCCAAATGTGGGAGAAGAACAACATAAAACAAGGTTTGGGAAGCAAAAGCCTTTTTGTCAGCCTCAACCACGTAACTTATCCCCAAGTTTTTTTGCTTCATCCATGTCTCCTGCCCTCAGCAAGGCCCATCAGTACTTGCTTGCCATGGGGAACATCATTCCATCCCATTCCATTCCATTCCATCCCATCCCATCCTATTCCAGATGGACAGAAGGAACAAGGCAAAGTCAGGTTCAGCAAACTGAAGCCCTCGTGGGGCTGTGGCCAACTTAAGGATTTGCTCATCTTGACACCAGGAGTGAAACCACTACAAGACACAGGAACACGTTTCCAGACACCAGATGGAGTTGGCCCAAATCCCACTCTGTGCCAGGAGCTTCCCTCTGGATGGATCTCCCTGCAGGAAGGGTTCACCCAACACCAAATCCCAGGGAAACTTCATTTGGAATGCAGCCCCAAGGGGAGTTTAGGTCAGATGTATCTGAACACTGCTGGAACAGTTGAGTATAAAGTATTTTGTGGGGAAATAGCTCCTTATTTCTTAAGATTAAATATCTAGCAAAAAAATAGCTAGTGCCAAAGTGTTAGGGTTTTAAATTTGGAAATCCACACCTAAGGAATTAAATTTGAAGTTTGCAGTCAGTCATGTGCATTCCTTTTCAGGACAAAGGTTCATTAAAAAAAAAAAGCAAAGAACAGTAGCTAGCTGTCAGCCTGAAGGAAATCAAGGTTATCAAGTTGTATGGAAGGTTAATGAGAAAAAAAGCAGAGAAGCAATAAAACAGTTTTTTTAAAAAAAAAATCTGGACTCGTGAAAATAATCAGCGACTTCACAGACAATTATTTAAATGAGGAAACGTTTGCATGATGAAATTTTCCAGTTTTTACCTACTTGCATCTGAGACAATCTTTTGAGAAGCAATTTTTTGTGCCACTATTTAGAACACTACCCCAGCTCTTCTTGTGGTGATACTAAGGATGAGAAGCACCAGGGCTTGGGATGCAAGGAAAGCTTCAGCTGCTTTCAGAGCTACCCCAAAATGTGCTGGGGGGGCTGAATCTGCAGCATCAGAGCTGGAGCTTGGAAAACAAGCTCCAAGACACAGCTTGGAAAGAGCAGGAATTGTCAGCAACTGCTCTGACCATGCAACAACAGCCACCCCAACACTGAGCAGTGGAAATTTTACTCTTGGAAGATAACTCCCCATCCTCTACAGGAAAGAAAAATAACCCCACACTGCTTGGAAAGGTTCACCAGCACTTTGGTTTCAACACAGCTTCTACATGTGTGTTGAGGACATTAACATTAAACAGGAAATTAAACATATTAAACATAATTAATTAAACATAAAAGCAGGAACTTAATTTTCTACCCATGTTCTGGTTTTGTATTTCAGGAGTACAGAGCCTCCAGGAGGTTTCTGGGTTTGGACACCCCAGGTACCTCTGGGACTCTGGAGAAGAATAAATCAACATTTGCACAGCCTGAAACAACCCCTGCTCCCCACAAGACCCAGGATTGCCTTTCCCAGCAATTCCTTTTTCCACTGTAAATGCTGGAAACAACATCTGAAGATCAGGATCTCCTGCAAAACCAAATGCTAGGGAATAATTTGTCCCATTGTTTGCTGGAGGAGTTCTGCACTTGCTTCAACAATAAGCACACAGAATAATGGCAAAAAGTTTTTTAGAGCAATTACATTTATCAGTCTTTACACAAAACCCTTGCTGGCCCAAAGATATCGTGGTGGTATTTTTATTTTTTTTTAACTTTGTTTCTTGTTTCTGAGCATTTGGTTGCACCCATTTCATATTTTCAAGCTTTTCTGCATCTTTCCTTGAAAATGGAATTTTCAAGCCATAAAGCTCCATCTCCTAGAGGTCCAGAGACCAGGATGGGCACAGATGTGGTGTCCCAGGCTCCTGCTTCTGCATTGTGGGTCAGGCTGCAGAGACAGGGTAGGGAATTGGAGTTGTAATTTCTTTATTTGAATGTTGAATTGCCTTGAAATTAAAATCCAAAGGTCAGTCTGCAAAAGGGACAGGAAATTAATCTGATCAGCACAGAGAAGGGATCTGCTAACACCAAACTCTTTGCTAACAGACAAGGATTATGTTGAGAACAGGCAATTTTATCTTTTAATTCCTTCAGATGATCCAATCCAAGGGAATGATACCACTGCCTGCTCACTTCTTCCATTAGTTTTCCCTTCCCACAAGCAATCAGAAACTCATTGCTGGAGCACGTGGGTGGCAGATCTGGATTAAATCCTTCCACTTAATTGAAGTATAAAGGAAATAAGAGAAGTTCATTCTTAATTAAAGGCAGACTCCTCTCCCAAGAAAACCTTCCCTTCTCCCATAGAGGGAATGGAGGTGGAATATTTCAGGGATGAAAGGAAAGAGGGCACTGGATTCAGCTCCACCCAGGGAAAAAAACAGGGAATGCCAAGATCCTCCATCAGCCATCAGGTTTTTGGTTTTTGCAACATTCACCTGGGTTCTCCAGCCATAAAACTCTTCTTGCTACTCCATATTCCCCACCTCACCTCTGAAAGATTAACAGCTTCAAAAGTTTTCTTCTTCACTCAAGATTTGTAATATGTAACACAGAATGCAAAGGGAAAGCCTAGAGGCCTTTTATTTAAAAATTTAGGTGTTTTTGAAATCACTTCTAATGACTATGCTAGACTAATCACCCTGTGATCCAGTTATAAAACAACAGCTATTAAAGGAAGAATGGGCACAACCATCCCAGTGCACTCTAACTAAAAACCACAATGCAAAACCTGAGGCAAAGGGGGGGTAAAAAAACCACATTCAAGGAAGTCATCATATACAAACTAAGGAGTCATTATGGGTGATGAGCTCAGCTCCTGAGGACTGACATGTTTGTTGCAACAATTCTGCACTAATTGCAGAGCAAAACTCTTAATTAGTGGGGAAAATCCCAAGGATAGTCTTGGATTTGCTGCTCCCTGGAGCTAAGCCCTGGGACAGGGGACAGTGTCCCTACAGGAATGTCCAGGGGAATGACACCAAAACTGCATGGCTGACCTGGGAAGGAACAAAACCCAGAGCTTTCAGAACTGCTGTCCTCCAGGTCAGCTCAGACTTGACCCAAGAGCTGCTCCATTCCAGAAAAAGTTTCTTTTCAATTCCCTGACAAAATCCAAGCTTCTTACTCACAGAAAGTGTTACTTGTCATGAGCAGCATCTGGAAAAGAAACATGAGCAGAGCAGGCAGAGACAATGGCAGAGGATAAATGCATTACCAGGGCTTGGGATTCTGCTATTGGAGGAACATTTTCTTTATTTAAATATGAGCTACACAATAACTCAGCCGTGCCACACACCCTGTGCACAACTGCACAAGGATCTGAACGCTTGGAACTTCCTGGCTTTGGACTGTTTTGATTTAATGTGACATTAAGGCTCACCCTGGCACTTCATCTGTTCCTCACTGGAGCTCAGGTTACTGTACAGATTTTGATTTGTGTGCTTCTGTAACCTAAAGGCTGCCCTGAACTTGGATTATGAAACCAAAACAGAACCCAAGTCCCTTCACTCCCTGATTTTTCCCCAACCAGCACCTGCAATGAAGGTGCAGGCCAGCCTTGGTTTGCGGACCAGAACTGAAAGGCTGGAGCAAAAAAGAGCTGAAAACAGGAAATAACTCATCTTGCAAGCTTCTTCCCTTTCTCCTCGCACATTTCAGTTTGTTTGAAAGGAGAAATTTTGTTTTGCTGTTGGGTGCAGTGTTATGACAGCCTGTCTGATGGCAGTGCAGTCCTCCCAGTTTAAACTTGCAGATGATACCAATAAAAGCAATGCAAATAAGAGTGGAAAGCAACATGTTTCTGGGGCAACAGAAAATACTTTGGGACACACTGGGCTTGCCACTGAAACTGCTCCAGCAGTTTAGTCAGATTTATCCAAACCAACCTTCTGCCCACATAGGGACACATAAGGACAACCTTCATGCTATCATTTGAAGCCCTCTCCTTTGACGGGGCTTGAGTATTGGTCTCACCATTCCCTGGTTCATCTCAGGAGACCTCTAAACCTCCATCCCTTGAATTCAGACTGTTTCAGACACATGCAACCCAAACTGCATGTTGCCAGCCAGGTGAGGTCTCATCAGACCTCAGACCAACTCTACACCACCTGCACTAACATCATCTCAGTCCTTCAAACAAGGCAACTTGGACACCCCAGGTACCTCTGGGACTCTGGAGAAGAAAAATCTTCTCCAGATTTTCCAAAAAAATTTTCCCAAAAGGTGGGAAAATAACTAAGCCCACCTGCACACCCTGACTCTTAAGAGGATGCTGAGATACAACAGCTGAAAAGGAAATGCAGACCAGGAAACACAGCACTGATGGGCAGGATTCCTGCTTGCTTCTTCCACAGTGGTCAATTATCTCCTGCCACAGAGAGGGATAAGAATGGTACCAAGCTTGGGAACAGCAGATCAGGATAGATGGAGAGATCAGCTTACAGCCACTGGTACTGGTACTGACAGACCTGAGGTCACCAAAATTGAGGAGCAAACCCACCCTCCCCTCAGCACCAAGGCACTGGGTGAGCCCCATCTCCCCCCACCCGAGCATCCTGCTTCCCATCAGAGCAATGCTGGGAGCAGCTGATCCCTGGAGCATCCTCCTGATCCAGCAGCCTGCACTCAGCTCCCTCTTCAGAAGCTGATTCCTGGCTATGTGCACAAATTCCTGCTTTCTCCTGAGCCTCTCTACAAACTCTGCAATTTCCTCAGCCCTCAGCTGTCACCAACACAGCTCCCACCATAGCCAGAGGTGGAGACAGGGAAAGCATTCATCTGGAAAGTGGACTTGAGGCCAGGAGTGCTTTAAGTTTCCTACTTTACCACCTGCAACCCCAGTACAAAGGTGTTTAGAGAAACCAGGAGTCCAGACAGCTCACGAACCTCACAGTACTGGAAGGAACATAACTGCCAGGCAAATTACATCCCTATCCATGACCACAAACTTCATCTTTATGGAAAGCTCTCGAGATGAAATTGGATTTTGTGATATTCCCTCCTGCCTCATGGCTCCTTTCACCCACACCTTACCATCTACCTGGCAGGGATATCATTTCCTTTGGGTTGCACCAGATGTAGAGAAGCAGAACCCAGCTCTAGGTTGTACCACACCAGCACCAGGGGATGGCTACCTAGTACAACATACCAGAGGAGGTTAGAGATTACTGCTTCCGAGGAGAGAAAAAGAGGAAAAAAAAACAGAGGCAGACTGCAGAACAGGTGTGGAGACTGAACATGCTCACCTGTGCTCTGCCAGGACAAGAGAGGTTGTCACAGCATGGGCCACACACCTGTGAGAAGGGCTTCCAGAAGTACCAGAGCACCTGGCAAGAGCTGTGCTGCCCCACAGCCTGGTTTTAATCAGCATTTCCATCTCTCCCACACCACTGGGAAACATCAGTGCTTGACATAGAGATGCCAAAAGGAACAGGTCTGGCTGGATGAATTGGTACCAAAATGAGATTTCACATTCTGGATCTCTTGAGAGATCAGAGCCATGCAGATGGGGTGAGGATGGCAAGGACACAGGTAGGCAGGAGAGATAGAATCATAGAATGGGCTGGGTTGGAAAGGACCTCAGAGCTCATCAAGTCCAACCCTTGCTCCACTCCCCCCGTGGTTCCCAGCCCATGGCACTGAGTGCCACATCCAGGCTCTTTGGAAATATCTCCAGGGATGGAGAATCCACCCCTTCCCTGGGCAGCCCATTCCAATGGCTGAGCACCCTCTCTGCAAAGAATTCTTTCCTAATATCCAACCCAAACCTCCTTCAGCTGAAGCTCTGCCAGGGGAGGTTTGGGTTGGATATTAGGAAAAAATTCTTTAGTCCATGCCCTCTTGTCCCACTGATATCTGCCCAACCCCCCCCTGGCTCCAACCTCCTTTCAGGGAGTTGGAGAGAGTGATGAGGTCTCCCCTGAGCCTCCTCTTCTCCATCCTCAACACCCCCAGCTCCCTCAGCCCTTCCTCACAGGACTTGTGCTGGATCCCTTCCCAGCCTCCTTGCTCTTCTCTGGACCTGCTCCAGCACCTCAATCTCCTTCCTGAGCTGAGGGGCCCAGAACTGGACACAGGACTCAAGCTGTGGCCTCCCCAGGGCTGAGCACAGGGGCAGAATCCCTTCCCTGGACCTGCTGGCCACGCTGTTCCTGAGCCAGCCCAGGATGCCATTGGCCTTCTTGGCCACCTGGGCACACTGCTGGCTCCTCTTCAGCTTCCTGGCAATCCATGGATAAACCCACAATATTCCTGGAGTCCCACAGCATTCCATGTTCTAGCCAGAGCCTTACACCACTTTACAACCATGTCCCTGGCTCTGCTCCTTCACTGCTTAAAGAAAGGGGTTGTTTTCATATCCCAAGTGCCATCAATCTCTCCTCTAATGCAGACAATACCATGAACAAAACTTTGTCCAGAGATGAAGATAGAATCTCCTCCAGCCAAGCAGTTACCAGCAGCAGCCTGAACACAGCACGACACAGAAAGCTCTCTTAACACACCCTGGTCCTGCTTCAACTATAAAAGAGCAAAAATCAAGTTATCAATTTTTCTAACAATGTCAATCAATGTTTCCAGCAGCCTAAGGCAGAGTATATCATACCACTCCATAAACCTGAACCATAGCACCCCCCAAAAGCCCCATTTGACCTTGACATTCTCATGTCACTGGGCTGGAGTGATCTCACACCTTCCTACCATTTAGCCACTGTGTTTCAGAGATAAAAAGTGAAAAAGTGCTTGCAGATGCTTCAGAGACATCAAGATTAAGCTTGCAGGAGGCACTGCTTATTGACAGGATCATTTACTAGAAATATTTATCCATATATATGTAGAATATATATGTATTCTACATATATATAATTATATACACAAACATATATTTACTATAAATGTTTTATACATATAAACTTTTATTTTGCCTATGGAAGAGATTTATCAAGCTCAAAAAGCTACTTTTCTGGAGATTCTGATTGAACACGAGAGGAAAATTTTTCACTCTGAGGACAGGTAGACCTTGGAATTGTCTCCCAGGGAAAGTGGTGGATTCCCCCACAATGAAAATTTTTTATCTCAGCTTGATGGGGTGCTGAGACATCTCATATGAACAATAATATTAGAAGGGCTGGACCAGATGATCCTTGAGGGCCCTTCCCATCTGACATTCTGTGATTCTCTGACCCCAATCAAAGCCTGGAGAAATTAATGTGTAAAATACAAACTGCAAATAAAGCAAAACTGCTTTATTTGAGCTTCCCCTGCTCAGCAGCACATTCCACACAACTCTGCCTTTTTGTGCCACGTTGTCCACCACCAAATCTCCATCAGGAACAGCAATCGGTCACTACCTACAACATCCCAAACTTCCCAGCTGGGAAACAGGAGTCCAGAGAGGAAAAAAACCCAAACCCAACACTTATTCAAGGTTGCAGAGTGACCTACTCCAGTTTGCACAGCAAGGATTCTCAGTTCTAAAACACTAAATATAGCTAAGGAGCAGCCTCCATCACCACCAGCACAGGCTTCACGTGGAAGGCTGGTGAGAGCCCCTGAGGTGCTATAAAACACAATATATGACAGCCAAACATGAGGCTAAAAAGCCCATTAAAATCCCTCAAGTGCCTCTCCATGTCTTCCAGCCTCTTTTTTCTAGGGAGGTTTGTTCCCCAGCCAGGGACACCCAGGGGATGTGCTCACAGGCCACAAATGGGAATATTTGCAAAGGATATGGGAAAAGGATGGGAAAGTGCTGCTTGTTTCAAGAGGCAGCTGCTTTGGGGCCTGTCAGGATTGCTGAAAAGTTCCCAGCACTAATTGGCAGACACAGAAGTTTTCAGAGCATGATGCAAGATAAAGGGGAGGGGGGAAGAAAATGTCAAAGGAAGAAAAAGAACAGAGCAGCCAGAGAAAGCCTTTGTTAGGGACTATGGCAGAAGTTGGTGCTCTGGTTTGGAAGCTTCCTCTGCTCCTCCACAAGCTGTGCAGCAGAACTTTAGGCTGTGAAAGAAATTGTGCTGGTTTTGGCAGTGAAACACCTTTTTAGAATAAGAGGAAGACACCTAAAATAACAAGGACAACCACTAGAACAGAGGGGAAGGCACACACACTACCCAGTTCTATCTCACACGGGGCTAGACTGTCTGGAGAGCTGTAGAAACTTTAAAAAATAAAACAAAATATTCAACACTTTGCCTTAAATGACTGAGGCCAGTCAGATGGATGAGATGACCCCCTGACATTTATGACTTCCCTAATATTTGGGAGGTCCTGGCAGGGTAACCAATATCCACGTAGCCTTTAGTGCACCCTGCCTACTGCATGTTGCCCAAGATACAACAGGATCAGTTCTGACCAAGAGCTCTCACACAAACAATACAATTTTATTTGCATTATCTTTTTAAAGGAACTCTGGTGGGGAGCACGGGGTTAAAAAAAAAAAAAAAAACACCAAAAAGTGATTAGAGTTCCAAAATCCAAATATCCAACACCCACAGAGCATTTCATTGACAGATTTCAAAGGGGGTCAGAACTCCCTCACCCCTTCTGCACCTGAGAAAAAAAGGCAGAGATGGAAAAGATTGTTCAAGATTACTCAAAAAACAGCAACACAGATGAAAAGTTGCCTGAATCCATTAGACATCAGTCTCTCTTTGAATACCAACACATCAAAGGGTTTGAGAAGTCTTTCTGTAGTGCTTATAGACACAGAGTATAAATATTTTCCAAAACTAATCATTTGGCTTTCTGCAGAGTTATCAAGAGAGTCAGAGTTCAGAACATTAACTCTCAAAAATAAACCAAACAAACTTCAGATTCCCTCTGTGCTTCAGGACAGACAGGGAGAAGGAAATGGGATATCATGGCTGGCTCAGAATTCACAGCAGGGCACTTGACCAGCCTGTGCTACCCTTCCTTACAACTATCCAGGTTGTATCACCAGAATAATAAAAAAATAATAAATCAGAATAATAAAATAATATATTCTGTACCATCAGAATAATAAAAATAGAACACTGAAAGTACCACCTAATTCCAGTGCCTGTGCAAGTCAGTATTGTATTTTTTTCCATAATACTGAAGTTAAAAAAAACAAACCCAAACCTAAACTGTGACAACAAAATATAATCATGTTTTTACCTCTTCACACACCTTTCTTTGTTCATGCTGCATCTGAAACAACCCTTGTTATTTTATAGACACAATTTCACTTATTTGGGAGATAAAAACTATGCCACTGCACAGGAATGAATCCCCAAAAGTCTGATGCAAAAATACTGTGGGTTTGGTTTTTTGGGGGTTGTTTTTTTTTATTGTTGTTGGTTTGTTTTGCTTTGTTTGTTTGGCTTTGCTTGTTTTCTGTTTGGTTGGTTTTAATTGGGTTTCTTTGACTTTTTTTGGAGCAATAGCAGTAACTCTGAGTTTAAGGTGCCAGGCTCAGAGTCAGAGGCAATGAAGTCAGTTTTCCCCAAGCAGCTACCAGCCAGAGCTCATGCACAAGAATAAAAGAGCAAGAAATTAAACCCAGCAAGGAGGAAAGGGAATTTGCTTTGTCCTGCACTGCAGTTCCACAAAGTCCAAGAGAGACAAACAGAGCACACAGGGTTCTCTCAGCAGACAGGGAAATGCTCCAAGGGGACAGAAAGAGACTTTGTACATGGATGCACTGAGCAGCTTCCCTGTCAGGATCTGTCACAGAGCTGGGAGCTTTCCCGTGGGATGGGAAGGACAAACACAGAGAATGCAGGGTTAGAGGAAGACTTGGGGAGATCAAGCCCAATTCTTTTCTCAAACCTGAGCTTCTAGAGAGACCTTGGACAGTCTGTCCTCTTCATTAAGCATCTAATTTAGTTGTTACCCAAAAAAAAAAAAAAAAAAAAAAAAATTACTAGGAAAACAATGTCCCAGTCTTGCTGGGGTTTGACATCCCCAGTACTATCAGGCAATGTGCTCTCCCAGGTGAACAGGACCTGAAATTCTGCTGTAAATATCACAAAACAGCAATAAAAGGACAAGAGCAAGAGATTGCTGGATGTCTTGAACTCAGCAACAAAGCAGCTTTGTCACCCCATATCAGCAATTTCCTTGGTCATTCTTGTACAAGAACCCTCAGGATGTGGAAGGGAGGGAAATGAGCCACAAGGTATTTATAAAATTTACCAAAAAATAGAACTACCTACAAATAACCTATAGATACTTCTAAAAATAAGTAAATAAGTGTCCAGTGTAGGTTAGCAACAAGTAATTTGCAGCTCTTGCTAGGTATACTTGGACTTCCCTAGAGCTTTAAAAACACCTAAACCTTGCCATGTGCTGTATACACCCTGCAAAGTGGTACTGATACCATCTGAGGGATAGAAATTGCTTTATAGATTGCCTTGTCCTCTCCACTTATGACTCTCCTACCAATTTATCAATTTCTCTGAGTTTCATACTGATAAACAAAACCCACAACTTCAGTCAGGAGGAAGAACTGTGCCCTTACCCATTTTAACTACCTAGAAGCATAAGGGAAGAAGAACTGGCACAGAAACCTTACACAGCTGCACCCCTAAGACACTGGAAAATTCCCCTTTGGGTTCTTCCTTGTTTCTTCTGCCAAAGCAAAAGCACCAGTGGGTACCTCCCAGGCAAATCATGGCAATGTCCAAGGCCAGAGGTGGCACATAGCAAGCCTTGGCCTCGGCAGATGACACACTTCATGTTTCTGACAAGAGCATCTCCTGAAACACACAGGTTTTTCTCTTAGCTCAAGGCAGGCCCCCCAGAAATGCTCCTGAGATGCCAGACTGGTTCCAGCACAGCTTCTCTCTGATGTGCCTGTAATGGCTGGTGCTAAGGTTTTAATCTGTGGCTTGTCTCAGAGCTGAGCCTTTGAAGTTCTGTACTCTCCCTGATTTCTGGCAGCCACGGTGACACTTTTTTTTTTCTTTTTTTTTTTTTGGTGAGAACACAGCTGTTTGATGCAGATTTCTCTCCTCCTTCCTAGCCCTGGCAGGCTGTAAGAGCAGGCAGGTATTTCATTCACCTGCCAAAATCCAGACCCAAGTTTAAGAACAAGCAGTGGCACCACATCTAAACCATCACCTGCCCAGCTATGGAGGGGCAGGAGCTGTGCTGATGAAAGGGGCTCCGTGGCAGCTCTGCTGGGTCAAGGACACTGCAGGGCAGCTACACAGGGCAGAGGCCAAGCCCAGCAAGCCTGGCCAGGCACCCCAAATATCTCCCTGTTCAAACACCTCCTGATGTTTCTCAAATTGCAAGTCACCCTCAAGGAAACACTTCCAGCAAGGAATGGGCTGGTGAAACCTGACATCCATTGCAGCAGGATGAGTTCCTCAGACAAGGCTCGCAGGCCTAGGAGACTGATGCTCAACGGAGCAGCAAATAAAGAGTCAGTGCTGACACAGGGCTTTGTCTCCCACCACCTCCCAAACGCGGCTGCAGCCTGCCCGGGTCCCCTGGAGATAACAGCGCCTGCATCCCTGGGGCCTCAATCCCTGCATCCCCCAACAGACGCTTTGCTGGTTGCTCTCGGGAGATGCAAGGGGCAGGGATGTGCTCGGTCCACCCCGACATCCCCAGAGCCAGCGGCACCCGAACCACCCGGGCTTTCTTCAGCAGCTCCTTGCTACAGACAACCCCCCCCCATCATCATCAAACGTGTGCTTAACGTCGACATCCGGATCATTAAAGAACAAAAAATCCAGAGAGCAGACCCAGCTCAAGCTTCCGAGAGACAAAAGAGAATTTCCCTCTCGTTCCCAACCCGAAACCTCGCTCGGCACCGCGGAACCGCAGCTGCCACCCGCACCCATCCCCGGGCCCTGCTTCCCCAGCCCCCTCGCCCTGTGTCACCCGTGGGTGTCCCTCCAGATCCCCGCTGTGTCCCGCAGGTGGGTGTCAGCCCCGCACAACCCCCAGCCCGGGGCTGCCCCGGCTCCCGCACATCCCCGCAAGCAGCGGGCAGGGACAAAGCTGCTGCCCCGACCCCCGCACTGACAGCGCCTGACACCCGCATCACCACCGGGCTTCTCCCGCACGACCTCCACCCACCCACCCACCCCCCCTCTCCTCCTTTGTTGCCGGGATGGGGTGGGCTCCCCCCGGGGCTGTCCCGCTCCCCTCCCCGCTATTCCCCCCCCTTACCCTCTCACAGCCCGCGGGGGTGCGGAGCGGGATCCTCCGCAGGCTGCAGCCCCTGGCAGGCGGCCGCACGGCCACTCCCTGCGCGGCCGCGGCAGGGCCGAGCCGGGAAGGAGGCGGGAGGGAAGGAGGGAGGGATGAGGGAGGGATGGAGGGAGGGGAGGAGGCGGGAGCTCGGCGGCTGTGCCGGTACCGGGGGTTCGGTCCCGGTTTCACGGCCGCCGCCCGCACGGGCAGGGGGGGGCCCGCACGAACAAAGGGGCAGCCCCGCGCTGAAATCCTCCTGGTTGCCGGACCCCGGCGCCGCCGGAAGCCGGGTGGGAGGGTGGAAAGACAGCGCGCTCTTAGCAACCCTTAAAAAAAAAAAAAAAAAAAAAAAAAAAAAAAAAAAAAAAAAAAAAAGGCAAAAATGAAAAAAAAAAAAAAAAAAAGATAATTGCTCGACAGAGCTGATTTCCTCGCAGCCCGGTCTCTGGAAAGGAGGAGCTCCCTAAGCACACCTGGATTTACGTGGTAGCGAATTTGATTGATTGGAGAAAGGTAGGAAGGATTGGAGGTGCCTACTGGAAAGAAAAAGGAAAGAGCCTCAGTGATCAGGGCTTGGGTGCAACAAAGAGAAAGCACCTGCAGCCTTGGAAAGTCTTCCGTTCAAAGCCAGGAAGGATGCACTGAGCTGATGATCATCACTGGTGCCTAAAACCTCTGCTGGTAACTCCCAAAGCCTCTGGGCTGACATGAGGTGGAGACATAACCTTGCAGGGTCACCTCTAGTGCCTGTCCCCTGGGACTGACACATCTTTAATTCAGGTGGAAGTGCTGCTTGCATCAGATGGAGTTGTGACCCTTGCAGTCTACGAGCTCTACAGACACCCCAGACCAACCCCAAGAGTTTTCATTCTGCACATCAGCCACTGTGGAAGAGAGGAGGGTCCCATCTGGCAACAGACTCAAAATTGGGTGCTGTGATTCTGTGTGGGGCCAGGGAAGCCCAGCAGAGATGCAAACAGCAAAGCAGAGAAGAACAGAGCTGAGGTTGACTGAGCATCACCCAGGATGTGAGATCTGACAGCCTCAGTAAGACACTCCATCCCCAAGAGGCTGCCACAAGCATCCTCATTCTCCAGCTCACAGGAAGGAAGCCCAAGTGAAGCAAAATGGCTGAAACAAGTCCAAAATAGAACCTGAAGCTCCTGACTGATCAGCTGTTAGTTCATAGTCTTTCCTTGATACCTTCCCTACATCCAGGCTCAAGTCATTGCTCTGTGGTTCTGGATACAGGATTTTTTTGTCTCCTCCCTACTCTGTAGTTGCCCAGGAGACAGTGTCACCAGGGGAAAAGCTGCCTACTGAATCAGGCTCTGGACTCCAGTGGAGGTGTTGCTTCTCCACCCAGTTTCACCCCCCAGTTGCCAGCTCTGCCAGTTTGCATCCTTAGGGCTGAGTTTCATTGCTTATCAAACTGGTGATGCTGGTGGGTGACCTCCCTTGGTGACCTCCAGAGAGACTAATGAGAAGCATCTGGTGAGAAGGAGGAGTGTAAATTTAAAGCAGTTTAGGGAAAAAAAAAATCCTCTTTCATGTTTCCATGATCTTCAGGGTAGGATTTGAAATGTGTTATTTGAAATGTATTGTTCAACCTCCTAATTTTTGATCAATTCTCATTACAAAACCTTCCATATAAATATTTACAGCTCTGTGTATACATTACAAAACAGGTCAGCAGGTCTGGAATGATATTTTGCTTGCCAGTAGCCTGGGGTATGCTGGTTCCATCTCCAGTCTCAAATTTTTGCAGGCCAGGGGGCCCAGGACTGGTGCTACATTAGGAGCTGGCACCTTTCCCATTGCTTCCCATTCCAAGAAGTCTTGAATTTTGCAATTTTTGAATTTTAGGGGTTTTTTTCTTCTTTAGAACTCACCCATCCTGAGGGCTCCATGTGCAAATAGTCATAAATTGTAATGACTTTTATTTTATACAGCAGAGGCAGATCTGCACGTGGGGGCATCAGGTGGCCCTCCTGCTCCTGTCTTCTGCAACACTTGATGCAAAACCAAGAGGAGAAAGGAGCCCCCTGGTTTCAATAAGATGAAGCTGGGAAAATTTCACAGCTCTCAAGTCATTTCCTTGAATCATTTTGACAAACCCACCACTCTGACTAAACTTTCTCCAGGGAATTTTCCAGGAAGGGAAGGAAAGATCATCCGTGGCCAGAGCACTCATGGGGATGTGGCTCAAGCACCCATAGACCTGAAGCTGGGTTTTTGCCATGAGGTTTTTGTCCCACAAAGCCATCCCTCAGCTTTTCTTGTACCAGTTCTCACAAACCAAGCTTCTCAATGAAAATAAAGGTTGAAATCCCATCCTTCTGCAAAGTGCACTGCAACAAACCAGTAACCATTTGGCAAACAACCCTGCACTGACGACCCCAGAAATGAAGACACTTCAGTTTCAGCCTTATATATGAGGATTTGATAATTTTACAGGGTCCCAGCTTTCAATTAAACTGAGAAAAGCTGGGATGCAGTCTGTGGCATTTCTGAGCACCCACACTTGCCTGATAAACATCTTGCTCTACACCACCCTCTGCTTTCACAGATGGGAAATACAGTTTATTTTGAAAAGGGGCTTCTCCCAGACAGTGAAAACTGTTTCCACTTGACTGATTCATTATTCTGATTTGGTGAGCATTTGTTTCAGCTGTTGGGAACACTGAAAACCTTCACAGCTGTTTTAAATGATCCTGACAAACTGAAGCATTACACAGAGTAATGGAAAAAAACAAAGCAATACTTGCACATGAACCAATGAAACCAAAAGAGCAAATGTTTGGTGTTTTGCTGTTACCTATATTGTTTTAACAAGGACAGCAGATAAGGAATGGCCAGAATGTTTAAGTATTTTTCCTTTATTAGCCACCAGCAGGAGATGAAGCACCTCTCTGCAATGAGCTACTGCATCTGAAGGCTTCAGAGAGCCACGTAAAGTGGAGACAACAGGACCCCAGAAGTTAACAAAAGCTTCAGAGTTTCATCCTTTCAGCCTTTTTCCAACCACATGCCTAGAAATCCCTGCCAGATATATCCCTTCATCCTCCCAGCACACTGCAGGAGCTGAGGGGGGGCAGAAACAACAGGAGCTGAAAAATATTGTGCAACTCCATCAGTGATGGGATTTCCATCATCTCAGAGATGCAGCCACAACAAGAGCCTAAGTCCTTACTATTAATACTATAAATACCCCCCTTACCCTCACGTGGAACCCTACCCACAGCACCACCAAAAATTGGGCTATGAGTTTGCTTTAGTACCAAAAAGCTCAAATATTCAACCCCTCAGCAGCTCTCTCATTCTTTCATATTTCAGCTTTTGAATTCAAAATTTTTACACTTGATTTTCCAGCACAATTAAAAAAGGTCTGGATTCATGTGCTTTTGCCATAACATTATTATCAGCTCTTCAGGAACACTTAACAACTGGGAATATTCATAAAGTAATCCACTCACCTGCTCTTTGCAATGTTTTATTTTGCTGCCATCCTCAGTTTTAGAATCTGGAAGATGAAGAATTTGGACACAACTCCTGCAGAAGCCACTGATTCACTCCCAGAACAGCCTCAGCCCTTCAATCCAAGTGGAGCCTTATATGCAATTTTCCTGCCTCTTCCCCCTAATCCCCTGGAAAAACCCCTCCTCTCCTTGACTGTCCCCACCTGGGATGAAGGAGCCTCACCTGCATCACATCTGAGACATCACACCCCAACCCTAAACCCTCCCCCTGTCCCTCACCACTCCCCCTGCCCCCAGCTGCAGTTTTACCCCTGGGGCTGCAAAAAGACTCAGGACACAGAGATAAAAAGCACATAAAAAAAAAAAAGATAAAAAAGCTAAAAAAAAAAAAGCTAAAAAAACCAAGTTCCCTAAAGCACATAAAAAATTTCCAGCAGTGAGATGGGGACAAGGTTCAGAGCAGAATAATATGGATTTATTAAGGCTGAATCTAAGGTCACCTGCACTGTGGGTGGCCAAAATGGTGCAAATCTGATGGGGTGTCATACTTCCCCTGACATGCCTGTTTCAATCCCAAAGTCCCTGGAAATGTAAGATTTATAAGGTAGGAGCATCCTCACCCATTCTGGGCCTTCCCTTGGTGATCATGGCTTCAGGTACCTTATTTCTGACAAAGAAGTGGAAGTAGGTGTGGGGAAAGGCTGGGGGGCAAGGTTGGGAATTGCAGGGAGGGGTTTGAAAGGCAGTGTGGGACTTGGTTGGATCCCAACACGATGGGACAGGGAAGCTCCAGCATTTCTGTGGGGTCTGAAGTAGTTTCTGTTGTTTTTGTCTTAGATCTTTCTCAGGACTTGGTGTCTTCTTTGAACAAGCTGAGGAACCATCCCCAGGCTCTGAAACCCCTTTACTCATCACCTCAGTGTCATTCAGTGAGATCTTCTCTTCAGGATCAAATTGCCAACGTGGATCATTCCCATATCCTGGAGGTTTCCTGAAGGCTGCCTGCTGCCATGTGCTTCCTGACTGCATCAGCATCTCTGACTGGTGATCTGCTTAGCCTGGGACTTCTTTCCTGTATCATGGAATCCTGGAATCCTAGAATGGGCTGGGTTGGAAGGGACCTCAGAGCTCATCAAGTCCAACCCTTGCTCCACTCCCCCCGTGGTTCCCAGCCCATGGCACTGAGTGCCACATCCAGGCTCTTTTGAAATATCTCCAGGGATGGAGAATCCACCCCTTCCCTGGGCAGCCCATTCCAATGGCTGAGCACCCTCTCTGTAGAGAATTTCTTCCTAATATCCCACCTAAACCTCCCCTGGCAGAGCTAGAGCTCTGCCAGGGGAGGTTTAGGTGGGATATTAGGAAAAAATTCTTAAGATCATGGCTTCTTGTCTTGCTGATACCCGCCTGGGAGGAGAGCCCAACCTCCCCCTGGCTCCAACCTCCTTTCAGGGAGTTGTAGAGAGTGATGAGGTCTCCCCTGAGCCTCCTCTTCTCCAGCCTCAACACCCCCAGCTCCCTCAGCCCTTCCTCACAGGACTTGTGCTGGATCCCTTCCCAGCCTCCTTGCTCTTCTCTGGACCTGCTCCAGCACCTCAATCTCCTTCCTGAGCTGAGGGGCCCAGAACTGGACACAGGACTCAACTGGACACTGTGGCCTCCCCAGGGCTGAGCACAGGGGCAGAATCCCTTCCCTGGACCTGCTGGCCACGCTGTTCCTGAGCCAGCCCAGGATGCCATTGGCCTTCTTGGCCACCTGGGCACACTGCTGCCTCCTCTTCAGCTTCCTGGCAATCCAGACTCCCAGCTCCCTTTCTGCCACTCTGTGCCCAGCCTGGAGCTCCCCAGGGGGTTCTTGTGGCCAAAGGGCAGGACCTTCAGAGCCACAGGAACCTGACTGACAGAGATATTTGTGCTTTTGCAGCAAGTAACTTGTGCCTGTGACATCCAGGCCTCTCACCACCCAAGCAGAGCACTGAGGAAGCAGGGAATTGTTCCAGACATGCATCAGGAAATAGGGCAGACAGCAAAAACCCTGTCACTGCCTGGGTAAAAAACCAAACCCCACTGACTTCAGCCATGCTCACCACAGCACAATGTGCCTGAGAGGCCGAAAGCAGGAAGCATTTTCTTGTTGTGCCTTTTATTCATAAAGCAGACTGTGATACCTGGATTTCCTGGTTTACACTACACTTGGATCACGGCCTTAAACTGTCAGGGAGTGAAAACTTAATGCCTGATTTCTCATAAAACTGCTGGATGACCCCACCTCCCTTCCCTGGTCCCAAAGCAGCTCCCAGTGCTTGCTGCTCCAGCACAGGCAGGTCCCTTTTTGTCCTTTTGTTCCTTTTTTTTTTTTGCCTATTTGTCCCCTTTTTTTTGTCCTTTTGTCCCTTTTTTTTTTGTCCTTTTGTCCCTTCTGACCTCCAGTGGTGAGCAGAGAGAAGGAGGAGGTGTCACAGCACAGGGACACAAGGAGAAAGAAGAATCCTTCCTCCCTCCCAACAGAAGCCAAAGGTTTCATCCACCCTCCTCTTGCCAACTGCAGAGCACAAGTCCCTGGAGGCTCAGGGACAAGAGCTCACCCCCAGAAGCCTGCCTGCCCCCCCAGGGCAGTTTGTGACAAATATTTTACCCTTTTCCCTCTCCCTGAGGTGAGGACCAGAGGTCCCCATACAGCCTCCTGCCCTGCTGCAGCCCAGCAATGTCACCTCAGCTCAAACTGCTGAGAAGATGCTCAAAATTTGGGAAAAAGCTGTGGGAAGCCCACACCTCAGGGTGTAATTAAAGAAAAGGGGGTGGAGAGCAGCTCAAGGCTTCATGAGGAAATCACCAGCGTGGAAAGAAACCCACCAGGGAAGCACCCAGCAGATGGCACCACAGAACATCCTAAATGCATCCCAGGGCCAGCAAAAATCCCACTGCCAGCAAAAAGCACGGGGAGCTCACTGAGGCTTCCCCCAGAACCCCCTTAGATTTAGATCCTTTTTTATGTGCTAATCAAACCAGTTTCCCCACCCCAAACAGCTTCTTGCAGCAATAAACTCTCCCAGGACTCCAAAAAGCAAAGATCAATATTGACAGAAAAACAATCCTTCAATATCAAACCAATATAAAACAATATAAACACAATAAACTGTATAAAAACACCTTCCAGGAAGTTTCTAACTTCTATCCCTACAAAGGCTGCAGAAATGTCACCATCTGGAGTCTGTGCAGTGACAGAGAGAGGACAGGGGGACAGAGCAGCCACCCTGAGCCACACAACAGCTCCTATAAAATCACCCTCAGGATCCAGAGATGCTGCAGGATTTTCAGGAGAAGAGAAGTACAAGAACAACGAAGCCATCACATTCCCAGGAAAGGCTTTTATCTCATGTTTCTAAGGTACCAACCTCCTCTACTAAATAATCATCTGGATTTCAGTCTCCCAGGCTAACAACTTCCCCAGGAAAACCATGGGAAGTGACTGCTCCAGCCAGACCTGGGGCAAATCTCTGAAAAAGGAAATCTGGAAGGTTATTGCAGACTCAGGGATTCTCAGGTTCCTTCAACCCAACTCCTGCACAGGTCAAACATGGCCCTGCTATGCCCAGCCCCAAAATCTCTCCCAGCAGACACAGGAGGACTGGGCACTGGACCTGAAATCCCCCAGATTAACAACCAAAAAGTGCATACCTGAATTTTCATGGATTTTACATTCATTAAATTTTACATTTACAGGCAGATACTAAACTGATTTTTCACAAAGCACACACAGCAGCACTGCCCTAAGAAGACCTCTAGTGAGAAAAGAAAATACTGCAAGAGGAAACTTCCAGCTTCCTCATACATTCCTATCACATGGTTCTGCTGCACGGCCCAGTTAAATGGGGTACAAAAATTAAAAAAAAAAATTACATTAAAGAATTTTCACTGACTTTCCACTTTGGATAATGACTTCTAGTGAAGTTTCTGATTAACTTTCAGATGTTTACCCAGTGCAGTGTTGCTAAGGCAGGCACTGAGCCTCAGCAGGTGGTTATTAACTCCACCCCACCCCACTTCATCCACCCCACCCCATCCTCATCCTCACTCCATCCCATCCTCACCCATCCCATCCCCATCCCCCTCCCCATCCCATCCATCCGATCCCACCCCATCCCACCCCATCCAACTCCACCCCATCCCACCCCTCCCATCCCATCCCTCCTCATCCCCTCCCACCCCATCCCACCCCATCCCCTCCCCTCCCATGCCATCCCATCCCATCCCACTCCACCACATCCCATCCCTCCCCATCCCATCCCATCCCATCCCACTCCACCACATCCCATCCCTCCCCATCCCATCCCATC